>NC_139019.1:145421045-146077691 GCF_964374135.1 Grampus griseus
CTCCAGCAGCGTGCTCCTGATATCAGTGGCAGTCTCAGGGTGCCCCCTGGCAGGTCAGTTCTGCAGCGTTCTGAAGGTCATCCCTGGAGGCTACTTCTCCAGCCCTTCTAGTAATTTCTTAGACACTTGATTCCTTTCAGTAAGTCCCTTCCTCCGTAAACCATCAGGGTGGTTGCTCTTTCTTGCACTGAGTCTGACACAGAGCTCTTCTGTGCTAGGACTATTCTTATTCATTTCTGGTCTTTGTATCCTCAAAGGGCCTAGCGTGCTTGATAAGGAGATTGTTAATACTTTGTGATTGAAAAGCCACCACCACACACACACACACACACACACACACACACACACCCCAGCCCAATGAGGCAGCTGCTGTGTCCCTGACAAACCCTGTCAATAACGCACGTGTCCTATTTGTTTGATTTTCCAGCTCAGGGTGAAAGTCCCATCTTCTCTTGTTTTGCCTCTTGCTGGCAGCTGATACTGGGACACAGCAAAGGGCATGGACTTGAGTCACAAAGGCAAGTCAATTACCACTCTGAGGCTCAGTTTACTAATCTGTGAAATGGAGCTATGAACCGCATCCAGCACAGGGAGCCTGGTGAGCATGGAGGGAAGTGCGCACACACGGTCTTTAACACAGCACCCGCGCATGCACACCCTCAGTAAATGGCAGTTCAGGTCAGCACTGCCTGATTTACCCAAAGAAATATTTCACACTTGGCCTGAATTTCCACTGCAGGAGCCAAGAGAGAGCTCCTGGGGAGGCATCGTCTCTCAGGCTCCCGGGAGACTTGGCAGAGGGCTGAGCCAAGAGCCCAGTCTCTCCCACAAGCCAGCCTTGCATAAAAGAAAGCAATGATTTGGCCTCAGGACGAGGAAGCTGGCAAGAAGCCATCCTATCTGCAGCCCTTGTACTGACTGCGGGACCATCTCCACAGTGAGAGGAAGAGGATGAGAGCTGAATCAGGACAGCGCGTTCCGTGCCTCCTGTTGCAGTGAGGGTGGTGGACACAGGCAGGGGCCTCCTAGAATTTCCGTGGGGTCACCTGCAAAATGGAGGCAAAACACCTTTCTCCCCAAGGCCATGTCCTTAATGAGGTGCTGAGAGTCACCCGGGGGACACATCCAAGGCACGTACTTCTGGGGCATTAGGACTGCCAGCCAGGGCCCCACCACTCTCAGCTACTTCTGCAGACTCCAAAGGCTGGGAAAGAAAGACGTCAGGTTAAGTCCCCAGGCCAGGTGCTAGTGGCTCATGGTCACCCTCTTCTTGAGCCCAAACATGAGTGCTTTCGCCACAACCTCCTCCCTGAATCCTCACCACTGGCCCTATGAGCTGGGCGTTCCTATTTTCCCAGTTTTAAGAAAGACACAAATGTGAAATGATTTCTCAGGCTCACACAGCCTCTAACTGGTAAGATCTGGCCCCTATTCAGCACAGCCTACCGTGTAGGGTCTGGAAGGGAATCCTCCCCAGCTCAGGACCCTTGACCCAAGCCCCCAAGTTCCCAGCCAGTGCAGAAAGGGATGCAAGTGGCTCCCTCTGTGCCAGGTCCTCCGTTTCCACCTCGCCAGGCTGCTTAGGCTGCGCCCATGGGGTCTGCCATCCCCTCACCCCACGCCCCGTCTTCCTCCTGAGAAGCAGCTCCCACCCCCTCACTTCTTTTCTGGGGAAAGCATGCTGCCAGGCTGCTGGGGTCAGATGGCCAGGGACAGCTCTTCCCTTCCCGGTGGCATCTCCCGGCAGCATCTGGACCCAATCCCCATCCCTGGAGTTAGCAAACTGTCAAGAGCCTCTCCAGTCTATGGGTTGACTTCAAATTTAGCATTTTCAGTGCATGATAGAAAGGAGATAGTTTTGTTATATCTACAAGGGCAGTCCTCTCTTTCCAGAATGCCTTTCTCCCTCCTCCACCTAATGAACTCCTGTTCATGCTTCAAAGCCATGCTCAGATGTTCCCTTCCCACCAATTTCCTCCCATACCCACCTTCTGATGTGGGTGTGTCCCGGGGAGAACCTTAGTTTTCCTCAGTGGAGAAGTCTGAAATGCTCGTATAGAAAAAAATTTTTTAATGAAAAGGAAATCCAGAAATAGAAGCAGGCTGGGAAAGATGATGTGGCAGTCACCTGAACTCAAGAGAAAGGGCAGAAACAGTTAAGGGTTTTTTCCAAAGTGCAAAATGTAGGTTGTAATGCCCTCCTCAGTCTCCCCGTGATAATATCGTAGATCAAAGTCTATATTTCTCACCAATGCTTTTGGAGCTGAACCTGTGTTTAATTTCATCTTGTTGTTTTTTATAAAAATAATATTCCCACCCAACTGAAATTTAGCAACAAGGAACATAATATCTGACTTAACAATGGCATAGGCCATGATATTTACTGTCCTGTGGAGAAGAGGTCTGGGTGCAGACAATTTTAGGGCAGCTCCATCATGTCAAGGCTCTGGAGTGGCTTCTCTGACACTCTCTGCTGTGCTGCCAATAGTCACAGGACAGCTGGGTGTGCTGCAGGCATCCCATCCCACGCAACCCACTCCATCCAAAGCCAGACAGGGAGAAAAGTGTGTATCTCCCTCAACTTCCCCCCTGTATATGGGGAAGAAAATATTTCCTCTTCTTAGTTTCCCTTTCATCAGACTTTGGTCCTATGTCCCTGCTGGGAGTGTGGGAAAGTGATTTGGGGCAGTGGGCCGGTGGTTGCCAGCTCTATCGTGGAAACTAGATTCCGCCAGCAAGGGGGCAGGGGATGGCCTTTGCGTGAGCAACCGCAAAGGTCAGGCATCCTCCGGTGACTGGGCAGGGGTGGTTTCGGAGGGGGCATGGAGGGCCCTTCTCTACTGCGCTTAAGCCACAAAGGTCCTTCTCACATCCACTCAGTTATGGTGTCTCAGGATGAGAAGGAGATGAAAGAGGGCCCCCCTCTGCCTGGATCCCTCCACTGACAGGGAGTCTGTTACTTCTGGACACCACTGTTTCCTATCCTGTGTTAGCTTGAAGTGTTAGGAATTTCCTTCCATTGAGCCCAAGGTGATTTCGTGGTAACTTCCCTCCTCATTCTGGTCCTGCCACCCACAACTTCCTTCAACAGCCCGTATTCCACACTAGTCACCAGAGGGAACATTTTAAAACACAGGACTGGATTGGATATGTCACTCTCCTGGCTAAAACCCTTCAGAGAGTCCCCGATGTCTATAGGATAAAGTCCAACTTCATGGCGTAGCATCAGAGGCTCATCACAGTCCAACTCCAGCCAGGTCTCTCTTCCTTATTCTTCTCCGTCCAACACATATGTTCTTATACCTTAGGTAAGAACACATGGAAGTGATTGTTATTCCCCCAGTGCATCTATGATTTTGTTCAAGTTGTTCTATTTACCCAATATTCTCTTCCCTCTTCTGCAGTTGGCAAACTCCTCCACACCCCTCAAAGCCCAGTTCATTTGGCCCCTCCCAGGCACTATTACTCCTGAAGATTACATAGTTGCATCCTTGGTTTCTATCATACCTGGTGCAGTTAATACAGCACTTAGCATTATTTGGTGCTTCATGGCTTTCCAAAAAATATTCACCCGAGGACCAGAAGATCCTATAAGGCAAGCACCTTTGTAGCCTTGTGCCTAAATCAAGCACTCAGTAAAAGCTTGCCTAAAGCAAAGGCTCACCTTGGGAGCCCCAGCACCCTGTCAAGGATGGAGCTTGAAAAGAGTTGTTGTAGGGAATTTGTGACATGATGTGCAGTTTCCTGGTTAGTGAGAAGTGGCCCAGAAATAGTAGCTGTAGCTGATATTGTTACTATTGCTGTTGTTGTGTTATTATTGGATCACAGCCCTTCCTTTAACTGACCTTTAACCGGCCAGCTGCCTCCTGGTTCCCAGAATTTGCTCACTGACCTTCTTCCTCCCATGACTGAGAACATCCAGGCAGGATCCTGTTCCCCTGGTGGAGGGGAGGAAGAGCGTCCCACCCTCCCCTGCTGCAGGACAGATTTCCCCGTAGTCTCACTCCATCAATAGATGCTGGCCAAGCAGTTTCAGCCCCTGAGTTAGAGAAACGTATTCCAATTAAGGGACCTGCTGAAAGTGGCCTCACTTTACAGACAATTGGGTTGTGAATCGAAGTGGGCATTAAAGTTTACAAGCTCGACAGAAACCAGCCGACCTCGCTGCTCATTGCTGCTTCTCCATTTTTTACTCCACGGCTGTTTGCGGAGGGAGTGAGGAGTGTGGACAAATCATAGTCTCCACAGTCCACAGTGGGAGAAATGACCACCCATCTGCTTGTCATCCATTCGTTCATTTGTTTATTATTTTTTCTTGAAAGACCCAGCCTCTGGGCAGGTGCAAAACCTCCTCTCTCGTTATTTGTGCTCTCCCTTCTCTGGCATTACATAAGAGTCTGGGAGATTTTAGATGGTGCTAGAAAAGCAGGAAAAGGGCTCCAACCCACAGCTGAGATCACACTGTCCAAACCCCCAAGGGCCCTGAAAGTCCAAGGCTCTGGTATTTGGGGTGCACAGGGCACCACGTCTCTGCTGAAACTGGGCTCCCCAGACCTGGTGCACAGGGAGCCAGGCCCTCCCACTGCGTTGGTCAGGATTCTCCAGAGAAGAAGAACAAATAGGATATAAAGAGCGACATATATAAGAGGAAATTTATTATAGGAATTGGCTCACGTGATTATGGAGGCCAAAAAGTCCCATGACTTAAGCTGGAGAACCAGGAAAGCTTGGTGGTGTGGTTCAACCTGAGTTCTAAGGCCCTAGATAGAACTGAGGGGCTAATGGTGTTAGCTCCAGTCTGAGTCTGGAAGTCCAAGAACCAAGTGCACTAATGTCCAAAGGCAGGAAAAGTTAGATATCCCAGCTCGAGCAGAGAGAGCAAATTCACCCTGCTTCCGCCTGTTTGTTCTATTCAGGTACTTAAGGGGTTGGATGAAACCCACTCACACTTGTGAAATACCCAGTCCAAGCTCCTCTGGGAACGCCCTCACAGACATACCCAGAAATGATGTTTTTATTTGTTGGTTTTTTTTTTTTGCGGTACGCAGGCCTCTCACTGTTGTGGCCTCTCCCGTTGCGGAGCGCAGGCTCCGGACGCGCAGGCTCAGCGGCCATGGCTCACGGGCCCAGCCGCTCCGCGGCATGTGGGATCTTCCCGGACGGGGGCACGAACCCGTGTCCCCTGCATCGGCAGGCGGACTCCCAACCACTGCACCACCAGGGAAGCCCCAGAAATGATGTTTTACCAGGTATCTGGGCATCTCTTAGCCCAGCCAAGTCAGCACGTGAAATTAACCACCACACTCACCAAGGCTCTGCCCCCAGCCCTGCCGTACCCACAGGCTCCACACCTTTCTGGACATGAGGACTCAGTCTCCGTTTTCTCTCTTTTGGCCCCCAAGCTTCCTGCCGCTCCCACACCTGCCTACACTCCAAAACACTTTCTTCTCAGGGGCTCAAGGCTGCTCCAGGCCAAATCCCATCTCACAGTTGAGTTTTATCTCCTCTCAACAGTGCTTTGTCTTTTTGGGTTCTTTTTTTTCAAATTGAGCCATTTTTTTAAAAGCTGAAGTTTCCATAGAAAAATGCAGGCTGCTACTTTCTCTTTATAAGTAGGGTAATCTACTTATACCATACTTATATGGACTTGTGTAGAAACGATTTAGGTGGAACTGAAGAGCAGGGTCTTTCAATAAGGCCTGAGCTTCCAGCAACCAAAGGACCATCTCTCCTACCCGTCCCCTCCAAAAAAAAAAAAACCCTCCCTGCACTCATTTATATCATCTCCTGTCCTTGCACATTTATTTTAGGTTTTAACTAGCAACAGGAAGACTGGCCTTATTTAAACAGCAAAACTGTTTAAATGAGATATATGTAAAGCATTTGGAATGGTGCCTGCCACCTAACTGAGCCTTAGTTAAATATTTGTTGAGCAAATAATCTGATAATTAAAAAGATAGGCCAGCTGGGCACATAAAATAAGAATACTAGCTCAGAGCTGACACTAGAGGGCTCAGTTATTTGCAGAATTTCACAGCTTAGAGGCTATGATATAAGGACACATCATGAAGGAAGTTCAGATGATATGAGAACCACCTTGTGTCCAGAATCCAGAAAGACCGTGCCAGGTCCATGCTTTGAAGCTGGGAAATTAGAAGATGACAGTGTGTTACCCCAAGGGACTCCTGGGATTCACAGGGACCACCTAGAAGACCACCAAGCTCTTTACCTGCTTTTTGTTATTAGATCCTCACAAGAACCCTGTGAGGTAGGAATTAATCTCCCCATTTTACAGATGGGAAAACTGTCTAGTGAAGGATCTCTTGGACATTGTTGAAATGGCCACATAAATAAGTATAAATGAGATAAATTCTCTCTGAAGGAAAGGAATAAGGATTTACCATGGTATAGAACAAAGAAAACGGGCCTGGTCTTGGTGGTCAGTGAATGTTTCTTTAAAGCGGTGACAGCCAAGCTGAGATCTGAATGCTAAGTGGTAAAGGGGAGAGCAGGCAGGAGGGAAATATTCTCAGGGGCTCTCAATCCCAGATGCACAATGTGAACCTCTTGGGGAGCTATACCTGGTCTTGTGCCAGTCCAGTTAAATCAGTAGGACCTGAGTACCAGAGTTTTTAAAAGCTTCATGTGTGAACCACTGAGATGGAGCAAACAGTCGTACGCTCACTGACAATAGCCATTCATAGCTATTGGGTAAACATAGTAGATGCTCAATAATCCTGAGCAAGTGGCATCCGCAGCATTCCCGTCATCATTATCACCTCTGCTTCCTCCAGATGGCTCAGTACCTTAAGTCCAATTTCAAAGGCAGGAGAGAAACCTGCCCCTGTTGAGGGCTTGCTGTGCATCACGTACTATGCTAAATCCTTCACATTATTCCATTTAGCATTTATCCAAACCCTCAGAGAAAGGAATGCTATTATTATTTTACAGATGAGGCACTTGAGGCCTTATAGCAGGGCACCAATTTGCCCGGGACTCTCAGCTCATCAAGGGCAGTGCTGGGACTGTAGACTTCTGGCTTTAGCGGCCACACTCTTTACTCTGACGTCTGCATCTCCATCCATCCAGAGGTGCTTCCTGCTTGCCTCAACCATCATTTCCTAACCTCTCTCAATAGATGGATAGATAGATAGACAGATATAAATATACACATAGATAGAGATAGATAGAGATATAGAGATACAGACACAGATGAAGATATAGATATATCTATTGTCATATTTAGAAAAGTGCCCGGAATATAGTCAGCGCTCAGTTAACATCAGGTGCTTTTAATATTTTCCAAGGGCTGGAGTAAGAGTGTTCCTGAGGCTTTTGCTCCCTACCCCCCAAATCAGAGGGCATCCTGGGTAGGGTGTTCTCAAGCCCCTCCCCAGGAAACCAGGATGGATAACTTTAGGGGGGCCTAGGAATTCTGGCCCATGTAGGATGTGCGCCACAGCAGCTGCTGAGTTTGCCAGCCCCTGCGGAGAGGAAGAGCAGCAGCTGGGAGCCTGGGTTGACGAGGAGGGTGAAATGACAGTCAACCTCCTCTAAGAACAAGATGGAAGGGAGCTCTCAGCTCCCAGATAGCTGCCAACTCATGCCTTGCATGCCGCTGAGGAGCGCCTGTCTGAGCTGGGGTGGAACTGGCCATGGTCAGGTCTCAGACCATCTCCCCCTGTGCCCTGGCCGGAGGCGCCCCCAGCCTGGGGAACTGGCCCTGGCCAACTGCGGTTAGTATCACTGATGACCAGCAGAGGGCAGCACAGGCCACAGGCTCCCGCCCACCACAGCCTGCCTTTTTCCCAGCAAGGTTTTACTACCAAGTCCAGCCTCTTGGATTCAGTGTCTCTGGTCTTCCCAGCCGGCTGGAGAAGTCCTGAACATTCCTCATAGGCCGAAGACATCTCCTACCTTCCTCATCCCAGCACCCGAAGTCTTTCTGGACTCTTGTTAGCTTGCTTAGAAATTTCACGGCAAATAGGGAGTGAGTCTGAATTTTTTTTTTTGCAAGCTGACTCTATGCAGGGTACTGAGCTACATCCTTGACATTTTCAAGGAGGAGCAAGTGTGAAATGGTGCTTAAGGAACAGGCTGGGCACAGGACAGGGCTTTGCTTAATCCTGATGAGTGATGTGATTTGGACAAGCCCCTTAAATTCTGTGAAATCAGAGATAAAACCCCTACCCCGCCCTACCCCTCGGGGTTACAGGAGTATTAGATGAGAAACCACGTGCACAGATCCCTACACAGTGCTGAGGAAACAACACTGCTATTCTTCAGGCAACATCTGGCAGAGCTGACCCCAGGGATGTGCTCCTTCAGGGACCAGTTCCCTAATTTCTCTCTCTTCCCTCCACCAGCTTCCCATTGCCACCTCCAGGGAGCCCACCACTACCTGACCCGCCCCAAGCACCCGCAGGCTGCTGTAAGGCTGTTCCCTCCAACTCAGTTAGACACACCCCATGCCAATGCCACCCCAGTACTCCCTCACCCCCCTTCATTGGCCAAGACCGTGGCCTTGTCTCAATTTTATATACAGTGCATCAGTCCAGCTACACTACAGGATTCTGGAGCTAGAAGGGGGTGGGGCAAGCATCTGCATTTTCACAAGCTGCCCCAGTGATTTTGAGACCCACAGTGAAAGAACCAAAGCTCTAGGCAAACATATTGGGGCAACGGTATTCCAAAACAGTTAATTCAGGCTAGTGAAGGGGACGGGAGAGCCGTTATGCAAATACGCGGCCATTGGAGGCTATTCATTTCTGGGAGAGAACACGGAGCCAGGGAAGCAATGTCAGCAACACCAGGCAGAGTGGGGTGGCTGGTCCCAGAGGGCCAATTCCTGCTCTGCCTGATGAACAAAAAGGTCTCAGTAGCTGCTTCAGAGGGTGACAGGCCTCATGCTGGGCGACAGGGGACAGCTGCTAGGCCTGAGCCAGAACCGGGAAGGGCCACCTGTCCTACTCAGCGGTTCTCTAGCATGAGGAAGCATCAGCATCCCCTGGGAAGGCCCACTGGTCCCCAGATGGCTGGGCCACCCCAGAGCTTCTGATTCAGGAAGTCAGGGGTAGGGCCTGAGAATGTGCATTTCTGACAAGTTCCCGTGTGGGGTGTGTGTGTGTGTGTTCCCTACGCCGACCTCATGCTGCTGAAAGAAGCCCCTTCCCCAGAGCTGGTCTTGAGCCTGAGATCCAGCTTCATGCCATTGTCATTCCTGGCCTCGGTCTCTCCACAAAGCTGCTGTCCTTTCTGCCACCAGCCTCTGTATTTCCAGGGTTTTCCTTCCAGCCCCTTTGGGCACAGGACACAAGACTCTTGTGTTCAAATTCTGGGTCTGCTTTTTGGCAACAGACCAAGGCTGCCCTCCTGCCATTCATTTGTCCCATCAAGCCCATCGGTGTCACACCCTTCCGAGGTCTGTCCCCAGGCTGCTGGCGTTGCTTTCTCCCTTGCCTGGAGCCTGCAGTGCCGGGGAGTGTGTCTCCCACTCTCCCCCGTCCTCCCCCAGCACCTTGCTGCACGGAGAGACGGGGAAGCCCAGCTCCCCTGCCTGGAGCGCATGTGCTCCTCCTGAGTCCCCGCCGGGATCAGGCCTGAGACAGCAGCCTTGCTTGGCGTCGCGCCTACCTCTCTGGTTTCTTCTTCCCCATCCTTCGCTGATTTCTCGTGGAAGCACTTCCTTGATAAACCTCTGGCACACAAATTCTCATCTCTGGGTCTGCTTCTGGAGACCTGGTCTAAGACAAAGGGGGCGTCATGGCTGATTTGTCCCCGGCCAGCCGCGTAAGACAGACCAAGGGCAGCGGAACTCAAAGCCGTGAGGAGGGGTTTGCAGTGGTTAGTTGTGCCGGGCCTCTTCCCACCGTCACCCCAACCCCTGCCGCCGGTGCTCCTGGCCCCCTTCCCTCACCTATGTCTGTCCCCTGCCTCCGTCCCTGGGCGGAGTGGAGGCTCTCGGTTCATGTGTGCCCCCTGTCGCTAGAGTCAGGTGGGCAGGAGTGGTCCATGGCATTTAGCATCTCTACTCTAGGCCCAGGGACCAAGCAGAAGCCTTTAGCCCCCAGCGACCCCTTCTTCTGCTCCCTGCCGCCATGCTGCAAGATGCAGATAAGAAGGAAATTTTGCTTCTGCAAATTGTAGCGTTCATAAATCCTGGCAGGCTAACGGGCAGGCAGGCGCAGGTGGGGAACAAGTGTGCAGGCTCAGCTGAGCGCCAGGGCCTGCCTTCCGGGAAGTCACCACCTGCCATCACAGCTCTTTCCTGAGATGCGTCAGGAGAGCTGGAGTGATGAGAGAGGGGGAAGGGGCCGAGCTCGGCCTCTGTGCTGTCACTTTCTGCTGCCTCTCAACAAGGAGACTTGATGCTGCGGCAGGAGCGGGGTAGGTGGAGCCCCAGCTCTTTGCGGGGCCCCCCGAGGTAGCCTTGGGGGGCATGTTTTAGCCTGAGGGGGCTTCAGCTTCAGTATTTCCAAGCTGAGGCAGCAGGACGGGGCGTGGGGAAGCCTTAAGACTGGGGGCAACATAGCCCTTCCCCGGGCTTTGCAGGCCCCGTCCCCAGTTCAATCCTGGGATGGCATGTGTAGCTCTGTTTTTTCTTCCCCTGGGGCACAGGCAGCTTAGGAGCTCCTGAGGGCAGATGGGCCTGAGGACTTCAGAGGACTCAGAGCCCGAAGGAGTGGTCCATCCTTTCCTTCTTATAACCAGGGCTCTGCCTGGCTGTCCACGGAGGGCCACAGATAATTAAATAGAAAAGCACCATAAAGCCCTGGCAGAAAAAGCACGGGATAACCATGAATCCCGGAGCAGAGGCTCAGTTATTTCACAGATCTGAAGGATCCTAAGGGAAGGGACCTCACCAAGATCACACAGAAAATTAGAGACAAAGTGGAACCGAAGCAAACTGATTTCAGGTGAGGGCCTTGCCTGACCCCTTCCTGGGAGAACTTGGGAGGCTTCTGGGAGCATTGGGATGCAGAGAGGACACGTGGAGGTTGTTTCAGTGAGGACTCTGTTTTGTTCAAGTGACAAAAACTCTAGCTCTGCATTGGCATAAGGAATGCAAAGGTTAATGGTTCACATAATTAGCCGGTTCAGAGGTAGGAGACATTCAGGCACTGCTGGATCCAGGTGTCCAGTGACGTCCACAGGACTGGCTTCTCTCCATTTCCTCGCTCTGCTTTCCTGTGTGGGCTTCTTTTTCACGTGGTGGCTCCCTTCTCCCTTCAGAAAGCAAACCGGCCTCTCAGCTCCAGCCTCACATCCCATCATGTGAGTCCCATGGGGAAGAGGCAGAGTCTTTGGCAGTAGCTCCTGAAAAACTCCCGGACTTCTTGCTGATCAAACAGCTTATGTCATGTGTCCACCCCTGGACTAATCACTGAGGCCAGGGACATGAGACACACAAGTGACTCGGCCTAGGCCATGTGGCCTCCCCTGGAATGGTGGTGAAGCCTGGCCCACGGAATGGGGGAGGGGAAGACACTGACACATAAACGTTCAGGGCTGCTGCCGTAAGAAGGAGCGTGGATACCTGGGAGGCACACACGTGGTCGGCCCAGAGTTAATGCAGAGCCTGCTTCTATGGCTCAGGGCTGAGATCAGAGGATCCTAGTATGGGGTCCCAATCCATGACAGGGGTCTTTGGAAAGGAGCGACTTCTGTGGAGCCAGGCTGTATCATTGGAAGCTCAACTAGAAAAGTGCATTTTACATGTCTCTCATGAAAAACTCAGACGTTCCACTGCCTAAAGTAATTCGGACCGAGTTTCCTTCTACAATCAATCATTTAGGTTCTTTCTCTATGAGAACGTCCTTTCCTTTGTCTCTAAGTGGAAAACTCCTATACATCCCAGTACAGTATAAACAATACTACTTACGGCTCTTAGTATAAGGCTAGTAGAATAGGCCTTTTGCTCTCTGGTCCAGTCATTCATTCATCTATCCATTCATTCGTTCAACAAATATTGAGTTCCTACTATGTGCCAGACACTGGGCTGGGTGATGGGCTTACAGAGATAAATAAATAAGACAGATGGGCCCCTACCCTCTTAGACTTTACATAGTAGGTGGGGAAACAGATATTCATGAAACATGCAAGTAAGTGTAAAACTAAAACTGTAATAAGTGGTACAGTGTCACTGGTCAGGGAGCTCAGAGAAGCTGTTTGAAGCTGTGACCGTGGAGCTGAGGGTGTTAGGATGAGTAGAAGTTAAGGAATTGAAGAGGGGAGGGGGGTGAGGTACAACGCACGTAGACGCTGCTGTGGAGGGAGGGTGCCTATGAGTATGAGGGATGGGTTACAGACCACTCTTCCTGGAGGGGGAGAGATCGAGGGCAAATAAGGCACAGGACACTGGAGAGGGTGGCAGGGACAGACCGTGCAAGATCTAAGGGCACCCGGGAGCCACTGAAGTCTCTAAGCAGTGGAGTGGTTTGATACAGTTTGCACTGTGGGAAGATCTCCCTGACTACATTGCAAAGAGTAACTCAGAGAGTGGGGAAACAACAAGACTGTGGGTAGACCAAGCACCAAGATAAAATCTGATGGTCATCTGGTTCTGTGGCAGTAGTAGAGAGAAGTGGATGGAACTTGGTGATGGATTGAGTGTAGGAGGGGAGCGGGAGGGCGGGGTCAAGGATGATTTCTGGGTTGCCAGCTTGCACAACTAGGTCAATGGCGGCCTCATTCGTTAAGAGATGTTGAGTTTAAGATGCCTTGGGGTACGTGAAGGAGGCAGTTGGATTATCCAGGCTGGAGCTCAGAAAAACCTGGACTAGAGAGAGGCCTTGATGAGTCATTTGGGTGGGTGGCAATTGCATCTCTGGGGGCAGATGAGATCACCCAGGTTGATGGTGTGGATTGACAAGAGAAGAGCATCTTGGACCAGTCCTTGACGATCATCTGTGTTGAATTGTCAGTTAAAGGACGTGAGCCTTAAAAGAAGGCAGAGCAGGAAACTGGGAAGTAGAAGGAAACTGGAAGAGTGTTGTACGGTTCAGAGTGCCTGCAGGAAAGGGATGGCACTCTCAGCAGGTCTAAGGGAAGAGGGTTTAATGAGGGACTATAGATAGAGCCATGGGCGGCGTTGAGAGAAACACCAGGTGCTGATGTGCCCTAGGTCTAGCAACTGAGGGAGTCGTTAGCATCCCTGGGCCTGATGGGTCAAGGAAGGGGAGTGATGCTGGAGCCCAGTGTGGGTTGGAGCTGTAACCTCAGGGATGCAACCACCACCAGAACTGCAGCTGGACAGGGAGGGAGTTGGGGTAACAAATGCCTGCCCTCCCCTCCTTCCACTCCCCAACCTGCTGGTGCCTCTCTCTCCTTGGGCAACCCAGCCAGAAGTTAGAGGGCAGGGCAGCCAGGGTGGCACAGGCCATGGGGACAGAGCAGGCAGAGAATGGATCCGAGAGGGGGGCGGGGGGGGGGAAGGAGGAAAAAACAGCCCAAGTGTGGTGTCGAGGAAGCCAAAGAGGAGAGTGTTTGGAGGAACAGGAAGCGACCCAGAGTGTCTCGCACAGTTGAGAGGCCAACAGAATGAGGACCATGTTAGCCTGCTGTGTTGAGGGCCGTGGGGGGTCATCTGTACCTTTAGGAAGAGTTTATCTGATTGAGTGATGGGGGTAGAAGCCAGACTGGAATTTGATACGAGAGGCCTCTTGGTGGTGGTATTAAAAGAGGAGCATAGATGTAGTTCAAGTACGCCACACCACAGTTTTGTGGTGTTAACTTGGGCATCACCTGGCTCATCTCTAAGGTGAAGAAATTAGCAGTACCTGCCTCAAAGGAGAGTTGGCAGGATCGAATGCTATCATGACACACACCCCTCCGTGAACTCTAAGACAATGGACAAGAGAAGAGCTTGTCCCTGATAAAGCCCCTGCCTAGGAAGGCACAGAGGACCCAAGGGTCAGGCGACTGGGGCTTAGTTAAATATTAGGGGGCGTGGACACCTTGGTGCCTCTCCGCATCCACCTCCAGCCAAGACCTGAGACCTCCGACTAAACCTGTCTCCCCCTGGATTGGGGCTCAGTGGGGGCTCCAGGGGGTTTGGCAATGGCTCTGCCCCCTGAGTTGGGGCAGAGATGGGACTGCTTAGAAATGCGAATGGAACTTTAACCCAACAACGTCTGGTGGCTTGACAAAGCGCAGCGGCCATGAAGACCGCAAGACCAGGCGGACATCTGTAGCTGAGGACACTCGCCCGCCAGGCTGAGGCTGGACCCGCAGGCGTTCTCTCCCTCTCTCCCCAGTGCAGAATCTGTCCCAGCCCAGCACCCTGTCCGTGCACCCTCTTTCCGTACCTTTGCTCTCACTTCCCTCTCTCCATCTGCATCAGTAATCAGTCTGAGCATGTGTGACTGGTGTGAATTTCAGTCTGCAGCCTCAGGTGTGCAAGAAATGTGACATCCTGTATATCCGATGAGTAAACTTTATTTTCAGTTTGCATTAATGTTCCTGCAGGTGCCGTCCCAGGCCAGCAGCATATATGCAGTGATGGGACCAGACCTTGAAGCCGCTATTATTCATCTGAGGCCAATTACGTGCCTGAAATCTTTCTGGTAGGAAGCAGAAAGAACATGGCATCTTTGTAGCGAGGTTTTGTGATTCAGATAACAGGGCTAGCTCCAGGGAGCATAGAACAAAGGGCCCCCTGAGGGGAAAGACACCTCAGAGGCTGCACCTACAGGGCCATGCTGGGCGGGACTCCCTGCCTGTGAGCGGCAGGTGCAGGTGTGCCCTGTGTGTGGGTTTCTGTGCACGCACTTTGCACCTCTGTGTGTTTCTGTCCCAGCCAGGGACTCAGGTCAGAGATGGAGGAGCACAGGAGGCAAGAGGCATCTGTAGCCGCAGAGCCTGCTCTGGCCCTGCCCCAGGGCTGTATCCCTGGGACCCATTACAGTGCTTGGTTCTTGGGAGAAAATGAGAAGATCTTTAATGAATGAACAAGCACTGACACTGTTTACTACCGTAAGCACAGCTGCTACTCTACAAGAGGGAGCAATTGATCAGAGCTGGGGCCACAGTTGGTTCTCAAGTGTCATCCATTCTCTGAACCTTTATTAAGCCCCGTCCCCTGTGGGCTTGTGCAGTGGGGTCGATGCTGGAATCACAACCCAGCTGGGCCCCTGATGAGCTCTGTGACTTTTGGTTACTCACCTTCCCTTTCCGGCAGCTCCTTGCAGAGGAGATGGCATTGCAAAGACTCTGAGGGTTGAGTAAGCAGGGTCCTTTTGGGGACCCGAAAGGAGGCCATGTGGCTGAGAGCCTCTGTGAAGCCGGAGGGGCTGGCAGGACCGGATCCTGAGGGGCCCTGTAGCCATGATAAGGAGTCAGTACCAATTAGACAGTGCCTGAGGTCAAGGCCCCCCCCTGTAGTCTCAGCTGCAGTTTGCGCATCTGCTCTGGACTTGGCCTTCTAGGGTCCAGCCTGACCTTGGGCCTCTGCCTTGGTTAGAGATGAGTCCTCACCCAGTGTGCAGGATGAGTGTCTCCGAGGAAAACCCATCCCACTGGCCCTGGGGACTCTGAACGCATGGACCACAGGCAACTCTCAAGACACTTCATCCCTGTACTCAGGATGGTGTCCCGTTTCTGCCAAATGAATCTGGAGATGACAACACCATCACCTGATGCCTTCTAGGTGGAGGCCTTTTTGGCTCTGTGACATAGGGACATACACAGAATGATGCCATCAGCCCAGACATGTTTCATAAGAGAGGAGAACCCAGAACATGGAGGGGGTGGAGGCCGGGACTCAATCAAGTTTTCTGATGTGATTATGCTCCAGGGAACACACAGTCCTGTGCCTTTGTGTGCAGGAATCCCGTCTACAAAACCCAGAGAAATAGCCATTTGACCTGCTCTTGAATATTCCCTTCCATGGGAGGCTCACTACTTTACACGGCAGTCTCTCAGATACTGAAGGGTTGAGACCAGTCCTGTTTTCTTCCCACTTCCAGAGATGGGTCCCTAACCTTGGACTCCGCAGTCCTCCTTGGTTTTTAGGCCTCACCAAGGATTTGAAGATAGGCTTCTCACCTAATGTGAAATAGCAGACTTTGGTTCAGTGGGGTTTACTCCATTGGTAAAGGAAATGCCAATCCAGAAAGAGCTGTTTAGGGGTAAAAACGAGGTATTCTTATGTGGCGACAAAACCCAGCTGCCCATCAACTTACCACTCAACTTCCCCTGGGCTTACAAAAGTTTATTGATATGAGGATCACCTTGAGGCCTGGACAAGAGGGGTACCTGGTGTGGGACCCCTGCTTTAGAGGACCCCCCTCTGATTCTCCTCCAGCCATGCCCCACCCCACAGGGTGAGGAAGGGTGGAGAGAGAAAGGAACATGGGATTTTTTTTTTGAATTTTTAAAATATTTTAATTAATATACATGTATTTGATAACTTCGAACTTAGAACACTTAGAATCAGCATGAACAAGGTAAACTACACTTCAATGACAAAGATTTGAAATGGGGGAACAGATACTGTAACTGGTTCATATTAACCTCCCCTTGCAATCTGTATCTGTATCTTGTCCAGTGAAAACGATTTAAACAGCTCTACAAGTGCAGTATTTTTCTAACAACCCATTTTGTAGTCTCGGAACACTTTACAGTTAAACTGATTGAGATGTTTAAAGATGAAAAATAAGAAATTTGCACTCTAAATTTGAATATCTAATTCACATTCCTTTACATTAATGTAAACCAGGAACAATTTACAGTAAACACAACAAGTATTCACGATAGTAGTAACAACAGTTCACATTTTTACTGAACACTTCTTGTGTTAGCCAGGCCCTGCACTAAACATCTGAACATGCAATATCACATTTAATTACCTCGACGGGAAGCGTCACGAGTTCACGTTTTCCACAACTGATGATGATGCAAGCTGATGACAGCTTGCACTGAGCACTCGTGTCCAGACCTTTCCCTGGCATCGTAGCTAGCATGACTCGTACCGCAGCAGCTCTGGTGCTTGTTTGCACGATTTTACTAATGTCGCATGAATACGCAGGCCTGACTTCCCCCCCAAAAAAACATGGCTAAGTCTTTACTACTAGGAGACACACGTGTAAGACAGCACAGAGACAACGAACGAAAGCAGCTGCGATCTAGGTCTGCACTAAAGCCCCTTTTATGGGGACTCAGAGGGGCCCCTTCAGGCCTAACTGCAGGAGGACAGCCTCCGCCTCCTCCTCCTCAGCCTCCCCCTCGCGGATCTGCACCAGCAGCTGGAAGAGGTTTGGGGCTGGCCCTTCCGCAACCGCGGTCAGCCACAGCCTCTGGAGGGCCCCGCTGTGGTTGGCCCCGACAATGACCTGCTCCAGGCGGGCTCGATTCACGTTATCTTTATCTATGGCCCCCTTCTCCACCACCTTCTTCAGCAGAGGCTCCAGACGAATGACATAAGCAGATAACTTTTCTCCCGGCTTCTGGTAAGTGTTCAGAAATCTGACCTGCGCATCCCTAAAGCTCTCCACTTCCCAAACGCTTGCTCAAGCGCCTTCAGGCATTTGGCGGTGGTAATCGCAGGGTTGCTGGTCTTGAGGATGCGTATGACATCAGCAGCAGGACCTCTAAGACTCTCCATCAACCGCCGCCTCTTTTCCACATCTGACACCTGCCACTCCTCTATGACCTCATTAGTGTGCTCCAGCCAGGGATCAAATGTCTCCTCTCCAGGCCCCAGGATGTCCCTCCCGGAGAAGAGTGTCAGCTTCTTGTACCCTATGGACTCAACAAGAGGCGGAATAACATTATGCAAAATATAGTTTAGCATCTCTGCTGGCATATCTGGGATCGGGGCCGGAGTGGGGTTCTGAAACCCAAGGACACGGGCAACATCTTGCACGGTCCACCCCTCTCTTGCCAGGAAGAGGTGCAACCTTTCTAGAAATTCAGCATCGGAAGTCGGGGGCTTAAAGACCACTTTCCACACCCCTCCTTTACCGGGCATCTCCCTGGGGATCGCGGTGTAATCGACAGCACCAGTGAGCTCTAACAAGGCTGCTTTGGCATTCTCTTCCCTCCAGAACATTCTCCCAAGCACTCGATAGGGCACCTGGGGCATCGCAGCCTGGAGGGTCTCTTCGATTTCAGCCTCATCACAGTTCACTGGGATCCCCCAGACCATCAGGGCTCTCTGGGAGTTCACATCCATCCCCTTACACCAGTCTTCCAACAGTGTCATCGCCATTTTGCCAACTATCAAAGGCCCCAATTTTACAAAATACGGGTTACTGTGGTTCCCTGTGCTCTAGGACTTAGGACAACAGCAGACACTCCCCCGCAATATGCCCGAGGAGTCAAGCTTCACGCCACCACGATTAACAAACGACACCAGAGTCCTGCTCTCGTCCTTCCGCTGCCCCCCAGTGTCAGTCCTCCGCGTTCTCGGAGCGAAGCCTGCGGGATGCTCAGTTACGCGGCCACCGCCATCTTGAGTCTCTGGTCGGGGTGTTCGGGCCGGGTCCTCCACCTGCAGGCAGGGTGTCGCGTCGCAGCTCAGAGGCGAGGAGTGAGGGCGGGCGGCGAAGGCGGGAGCCGCCGGGCTGTAGAGGCCGCCGGGGTGTAATCGCGGGGCGTGGTCTTCTGTTCTCAGCCCGGGCGCCAGGCACTCGCGGCTGCTTCCGGCGTCAACCGGGCTTTCGCGGTCGGCTCCGGGCCTTCAGGCGCGCGAGAAGCCGCTTCTCTGCAGACGAGAACTGTGCCGCCCCCGGAGGAAGAGACTGTCCCGAGGTCGCAGCGGCGGCAGCGGGGCCAGCCCGAGATATGGTCCTTCGCTGGCGCAGGTGCCCGTCTGGGCTGCGAGGACAGCCGGGCACACAGAACACACGCGGCGGAGGCGGGTGTAGGATGCGGAAGCAGGGCTAGAGGCGGCGCAGACGAAGGCAGGCCACGGCGACTGCGCGCCCGAGCTGCTGCACGTGGAGGCGGGGTGGCGCAGCGCGACTTCCGGGAACGTGGGATTTTTGTCCACCAGGACCACACTCTGGGACCAGGACCCCCAATTCCCTCTCCAGATAGCCCCGAGACTGCTTCTGGGGCCTCAGGGGCCCACTTTCTGGGTTTGCCTTTCTGAGAAGCTGTTTGTGGGAGCTGTGTATGAGCTTGGACGGCAGGCTGGCGCGCCGAAGCTCGCGCTGAGTACCAGTGAGAATTGGAAGGGAGAGAAAAAGGCGCAGGCCATGGGCCAGGAGTGGGACCTGGGGCCTGCACTCCCTGCACTGCCATGTTCCAGGGAGGAATTCCACCGAGTCTCAAAATGTGCAAACCCAAGCGGTTAAGAAGATAGCTCTGTTAATGTAGCAAGAAAGAACATATTTTGTTTCACAAGCAACTGACTTGATTTATAGCTTTGAATATTTTGACATAAGGTAAGTGGGCCTCTACGCTTGTTTCCTTGTTGCTATTGCAACAAATTACCACAAACGTCCTGGCTTAAAACAATGCAAATTTCTTCTTTTACAGTTCTGGAGGTCCGAAGTCCAAAATGGGCCTCACTGGGCTAAAATCAAGGCATCAGCAGGGCTGCATTCTTTCTGGAAGCTCTAGGGGAGAATTTGCTTCCTTGCTTTTTCCAGTTCCTAGAGGCTGCCTGCAGTCCTTGGCCTGTGGCCTTTTCCCCAGGTCTTCCTCACACTGCCATCTCTCTGGTTCCCTCTTCTGCCCCCGTCTTCCACTTACAAGGCCCCTCGGGATGCTTGGCCCCACTCAGATAATCCAGTATCATCTCCCTACTTGAAGTCAGCTGATTAACAACCTTAATTCCATCTGCAACCTGATACCCCGCTGTCAGGTTCCAGGGATTGGGATGTGGCCATCTTCGGAGGGAGGACTGCTACTGTGCCCACACATCCTCCATTTGTATTCTCGTCACAAGTCCTACAAAAGTTAGGGGTATGATTTGTTGAATCCTGAAAGAATAGTACTAGTGCCTGAGAATTGCTTTTCCTTTAAAAAAAAAAAAAGGCTTACCCCTCAGCATCTGATTTCCTTTAGGCATCAGTTCTATACACCCGACATGATTTGCAGGCCTGGGCATGAGCTCCACCATTTCTGAATGACATTATTATGTTACTTCGGCTCCTGATGCAATGTCCAAGAGTAGAGATAAAGGCCTCTCCAGCTCTCTCAGCCCACGCTTTACAGAGGGAGAAGGGAATTGGGCCACACAGTGGAAAGTACTAACACTTACCTCTCCATACATGCACTCACCACCCAATTATTTGGGGGCAGGCCATAAAAAGGGCACTAGACTGGGAGTTATTGATTCAGCTACTCACCAGTTCAGCAAATATTGATGTATCATCTAGTCTTGCCAGGCCTAGTACTTGGAGTTGGAGAACCTGAAGTGTTAAATACACGCGGGTCCCACCCTCGTAGCTCTGTCACTGTGGGCAGGGGCCTTCCTCCCTCTGTGCCTCTGTTTTCTTATCAATTTCATGAACACCTAGATGGCCAGTAAAGAGTCCCGTTATGAGGGGAGCACCCTCACCTTTCTCGTTCACTGTTGTCTCTCCCAAAGCCTTGAACATGTAGTAGATGCTCAGTAAACGTTTGTTGAATGAATGGACGGGTGGATGGCCCTTCCTGACCTGACAGCTGATGACTGTATCAGATCAACCAGAAGACAATGTAGGAGGGGGGTCGAGGAGGAGTCTTGGGGTGGATTCCCACTGCCGCTTACAAAACATTTGCTAGATCTTATTCATCCCCACAGCTGCCTTATGAGTTGACTCCTATTATCATTCCCACTTAACAAATGAAGGAGCTGAGGTACTAAGAAGAAACTTACTTAAGGCCACACAGCTAGTAAGAGTTGGAGCTGGGATTTGAACCTGAACTCTCTCCAAGAAGAACAGCTTGCCTCCTTCTCTCACAGGGAGAGGTATGCTCTCCCCAGGTCCCATCCAGCAGCTATTAACCTCTCCCTTTCCACTACTCTCTGCTCCCTTCCTGTCTCCAGAGATCTCCCTGGGTCTGAATTATTGGGCCTCAAGGCCAGGTTACGCTGCTGGTGGGAACTAAAGAAGGTGACAGGGCTTAGTTGGGGTGAGACCGTTCACGTCCTTTATTCCTAACTCATTCCCCTCAATCACTCTCGGCAACTTCCCTCGAACAAAGATAGAAGGGCTTGATCTGTGCAGTTTCCAGTGAGTTTGCACCAACCCCAGGGAGATGGCCACCCATCATCTGTTCCGCTCCATCTTTCACAAGCAAGCAGCATGACCTAGAGAGACGGGCAGTTTAAAGTATACTGAGAGCTCCTGCCTCTCCCTTGATTACCCCGAACATGCTCTGAGTGGGAGCGGCTGTTACCGTATCCCCAGCAAGTATCCCTACGGCACAACCATCACTAGATACCTTTACTGGCAGTGAGGGGATGGGAACAGGGGTATTCTCCCTTTCTGTTTCATTTGATAAGGCTTGGAAAACTCTGGCTGGACTAATCTATTTCTGACGGCCGCTGCTGTGGAGTGCTGCAGAGCACCAGGTTTGGAGTTAGTCAACTCCCCCATTGGCTGTGTAACTGGGCAATTACATCCTCCCTCTGAGCTCAAGTCTTGCTGTGAGTTAGCAGTGTGCTAGTCTTTGACCTGACTGCCCGGAAATCGTGGGGTCACGGCTCCCAACATCCCACCTCTCCCCCTTCTATCTTATCCCTGGTTCCAGGTGAGGCAGGACCTGTGACACGTCCGGATCTCCATTCCTCATCCTCAGCACTCTACCAAGTGGTCCAACCTCACATCCCTCCCCTGGGATCCTGTGATAAGTCATGTGAACCCCTCCAGATCCTGACTGAATTCAACCTCCTTTCTCTAGATGCCCAAGGCATAGCATGGATTCCAATGGTGTGACTTAGATTTAGTTTTATTCTTTAGATGTCTGTATCTCCTATTTGATGTTTCACTCCTTGAACTCCAGGTGAAGCCCCATCTTCTAATTCAGCTGAATCTTCCTCCACGCCTAGCACAGTGCCTGGCGCCCAGAAAAGGAACTGTGTGTTGAATTCCTGTCTGAGCTTCAAGCTAAGAGAGCTTGTGACTGTAAGAGAGATGAACCCCCCTCCACCTGGACTAAGAGAAGGACATTTATTGACCCAAATGACTGAGTAGACAGGGCTCCAAGGGTAGCTAGAGCTAGACGTTCAAGTAATGTCTTCAAGAATCTTTCCCTCCCCTTTGGCTGTTTTCCACTGTGTTGGCTTCACTGTCCAGAAGGCTCTCCTCTCGGTGGTAACAAGATGGTCATTAGCGATACCTAAGTTACCTTCTGTCCATTTAGTAATCCCAGCCATCAGGAGGAGGGCTTTCATTGGCCAGCTTGGGCCACGTGCCCAATGATGAACCAATCACTGTGGCCAGAGGAATGGAACTCTGTGATTGGCCAGTTGTAGGTCATGTGGCCCCTGGAGTGAGGGGGTGTATTTAACTCCATCTTAGCCAAAAAGAATGAGTAGGAGAGGGGTAGTTTCTCAAAGGGGGATGGGGAAAATACTGCTTAGCAGAGGGGGAATAATGGACGTTTGACATGCAAGAATGAGATTATCCGCTCTAGTCTCTTGGGTTCCGTAAAAGCAGCCACATTTACTACCTATTTGGTTCTCACCAAATGCCTAGGAATGGGTTCCTTACTCCAAATTTTCCTGCATTTTCACATAAGGTCTATATTAACCTTTGAATCCTGTCCTCTTCTATTCTCAGACTACAGGACCAAGCTAAGAGGAGCCCTCTAATAGCAGGAGCCACACCCTCCAGGCTGCAGATCACCCAAGTATTCCATTAGGATGCAGAGAAGTCCTGCCTCCCCCTCAACTCACTCTGTCTTCCAGTGCCCCTCCGCTCTGTCACCACCTCCAGCAGACATGACCCCTCCAGAACAGAAAACAGAAACCCAGCTGGCTGACAACCTCAGGGAATGTTTTGATTTCATGATGACTAACAAGGATGCAGCATCTCAGGACCAATTCAAAGGACTGTATTTTTTAAGATTAATCTGCCCACACAGTGAAAATAGCTCCTTTCAGTTCAGACTAGCTTCTTCCCGTGACCATAACAGTCGAATAGCCCATGACAAGAAATTGGGATCATGATTTATCAGGAGGAACAAGTCTACAAATATGGCTTGTGTTCCCTATTCAGAACTCTATGTCCTCAAGAGTCTTGGTCCTAACATCTTCTTGGTGGCTCCTCGCCTGATAGCGAAGCCCTGACAGTAAGCACCGTATCCGTTACCTATTACTGCTCTAACGAACTAACACTCACTCAGTAGCTCAAAACAACACAAATTTATTATCTTAGAGTTTGGAAGGTCAGAAGCCCCAAGTGGATCTCACTTGGCTCAAATGAAGGTTTCAGTAGGACTGGGTTCTATCTGGAAGCTCTAAGGAAGAATCCATTCCCTTGCGTTTCCCATCTTTAGAGGTTACCTTCATTCCTTGGCTTATGGCTGCGTTCCTCCCTCTTCAAAAGCCAGCATAGAATCTTCAAATCTCTCTTAGAGTCTCACTCTTCTGGCTCCCTCTTCTATATTTAAAGAACCCTTGTGATTACATTGGGTCCTCCTGGATAATCCAGAATAATCTCATTTTAAAGCCAGTTGATCAGCAGCCTTCATTCCATCTGCAATCTTAATTCCTCATGGCCGTGTAACATCAAATAATCATAGGTTCCAGGGATTGGGACATGGATATATTTGGGGTGACCATTATTCCACTGACCACAGACACAGAGAGAATTCTAGGTGAACGTGGACTTTCTCATCAACCCCTGTTTGGCATCAGCAAGTCAGAAGAATGGCAGAAATACATAAATACATAATTGTACAAATAACAACTAAAAGGAGCAAGGTAAGGTGAAATTAGAACAAAAAGAAATACAGATGCCCCTCAATGGTCCTATCTAAGAAATAAGGGACTTGGTGTATCCAATTCTGGAGAACAGAGATCCTGTGCAAAGAGTTAGGAATATAGATGCTCCATCCTTTTATAAGTGGGGCTCCATTATAGCTCCCCAATTCTATTGAGGTACTAAGGTTTGCCTTCTCAGCCTCTCTCAGCAACTTTCTCCTATCCTCAGAGGGCTGAAGGGCTCCCAGATCCATCAGGACTTTGGAAGAGTTCTGCCACCTTCATTAGGCAATAACCCAAAAGATTTGAGTGGATGTTTTGGGGGGAACTCAGGTGTGAAATTGCAGCCCTGCAGGTTCAAGCATCCAACATGTCATTACAAATATGAAGCAGCAATTGTTTCTGGAAGGGTTAGATTAACGGCTGATGAAGGGAAACCAGATGTTTGGAGGAAAGCCCTCTCTTTGGAGGACGATTATGTTTTCCTGGTCCCACTTACTCAGACAGACCTTGGGGGCAGAACGGTTCAAGGTCGGCATGAGTCATGTGGGGCATCAACAGTGGTTCCCACCACCTCACAATCACAAGATTCCAGTTTGGAACCTTGATGCTGACTCACTCTACTCCTTGCCCAACTTCAGCACTGCTCTCTCCTTGCATTTTCTCCAGTCTCTTGAGTTATTTATGGAAAGGACTGTCACTTCCGTCACATTGAAGGCAATTACCATGTCTTACTCACCTCTGCGGGCCCAGTGTCTCCCATGATGAAGCTCTCCTTGTTAGTTCACCGGCATTGCTCATCTCTCCACACTGTATTTGGAAAACCCCCCGTACGAGGCAGAGCCCACCTCCCACCATGAAGCTGGGAATGCCAAATACCCTCTGTCTCAGCCTCCTTTGCAGCTACGGTGAATACAAAATGTCCTACCCAGTAAACCAAACCCTCCTGACCCAAGTTTTGCACTGGAAGTTGTGACTTGAAGAAACCAGAACCAAGTAGGACCTGTTTGTGAAGGAGATGGCAGGGGAGCCTCCACATCTGGTTTCCAGGGGCAGCATCCGGAATTGAGCCTCAGTGATACGGGCCAAACAAGCCACCACATCAATGCCAGTTGCCAGGGGGGCGTCTTCCTAGGACCAGTTCTTCAGTGCTATTTAAGGGGTTGTTCCTGGCACACAGCCTCCAAGTTGACTTTAGTGTTTCTCAGTGAGCCAGCGAATCCCCCTTCCCCTCAGATCATCCAGGCTTAGTGCTTATTGCTTACAAAGGAGACCCTGACTGACTCAGAAGGCCTTGAGGGTTTGACTGGAGTCATCACATTCCCTCTCACCCTGGGGCCTTTGCATATGTCATTTCTTCCACCGGGAGCAGGCGTCCACAGCCCTGTCCTCCTGGATGACTCGTGCTCATCCATCCAAGTGCCCAGACTTAACAAGGCTTCCTCTGAGAAACCCTCCCAGATCACCCGAAGTCTGGGCTCCCACAATCCCCACACGTTCCTCTTGGTAGCACTTGCTCGGCTGGGTTTGTCTATTTCTGTGTCCCTAACTACTCTCTGAACTATATGAGGATAGAAACTGTATTTCATCATATAAGTGCCTAGTCTATTAATATTCTTGAATGAATGAATGAACGAATGAATGAATGAATGGAACTGTCCCAGGCCAGAATAATTCTTAGTGGAGACCCCACCATCACTTTCTGGCAGCATGAGGCATCTTCAGTTTCTGGACTCAGGGCAATTGCCCTGTTCCAGAAACCCCTCCCACAAATAATATTACCTCATTCCCCTTCCACCAGCATTTCTTGTGTATCTACTCTGTGCCAGGCCCTGTGCCCTCTTCCGCCCACATTTCAGATCCTGCAGGTAGAAACACTAACAGCGCGGCTCTCCCTCCTCCTCTGCCCAGTCATGGAAGCCCCAGGCACTTGGAAGAGTGACCACATGATCCCTGGGAGAAGCGTGGGCCAGCTGCAAGCCTCGTAAGTGGGCAGGCTGCCATGGTGACTTCTTAATGGAGAGAGTTGCTTGAGGAACAATGACCACAAAAGGGAACAATTACCAATGAAGTATCCATTTATATCTAACAGTTTTCAAGAATGGGCAAGATATAAAGCCACAAGTGAAAAGATACTTCAAGCAAATAATAGCGCATGAGCTGGTCTGGACCCAATTCAAGGCCTGTTCCTCACTCCTCCTCCGCTCTCATCACAGAGAAATAAAGCTGTACTTTTCAGTGATCTATAGCACTGTTTAAAATTACTGTTTTTAATACTTACTGTCATTTACCCAGCACCCATTATGTGCCACATACCCTACAAGACACATAAAATGTGTTCTCCAATCTTGGAAACAACCCCACAAAGTGAGTGTCATTATTCCCATCTTACAGATGAGGCAACTGAGGCTCATAGAGTTTAAGACCTATGGAGGGTTGCACAGCTGGGAAGGGCAGAGGCAGCATTTTATGCTTTATTCAAAGCAGCACATTCTCCCTGTGCTGTTAACTTTGTCACAGTATCTCCATGAGAAAGCTTCCTCTGAAATGAGAATCCAGCCCTCTCCTGCCTTATCTCCACCATGTTTTATTGCCATCTATTTCAAAGACAGGCAGTCGGTTGTTTCCTTCATTCATTCATCAATATATATACATTTATGTGTACATAAGAATTTCCAACTGTTAGTGTCAAACCAGCACGCCCTGTGCTGGGCATTCTGGACCCAAAGCTAGCACACTTGTAAGTTAAAAAAGCTTCTCCAGAGCTACTGAGCTTCCAGTCCCTTCCTCCACTCCTGAAAGTAGCCTTCCTTTTCCAAACTGCACTCTGGGTCCCGATTTGCCACCCAGAGCTACACACACACTTTGTCCACAGTTTTGTGAAGTCCAGATGAGCCACAGCTTGCGAAGAGTCCAGAGCAGAGCCCAGCACTTGGAGGGCTTGGTGGGGCCCACAGGAAAGTAACACACATCCTGAAACAGGCTACTCAGGGTGGAATTTTTGCTCCGCCACTTAGTAACTGGATGATCTCGAGCAAATTGCTTAACCTCGCTATGCTTCAGTTTCCTCACCTATGACTTAGGGCAAAAAAAAAAAAAAAAAAAAAAGTAACATCTCCATTGGGTCATTGTGAGGATAAAATAAAATAATCCATGTAAGGGGCTTGGAGCAGTGCTGGGGGATTATTAAGTGCCAAGCGTGCATCAGCTAGTATCAGAAGTAGCCAAGGGGCAGGTGCTCAGTCTTGGGTCAGTTCTCTCAACTCTACCTTCAGGCTCACCTCCTCGTGTGGTTTCTTCTCCTGCTTTGATAACTAGAAGCAGTTGTATGGAGCCTGGGGCCTCTTCTCACAAATGCCCAGGTCAGCCATTGAAGCCTGTCTTCCTTTCTCCCAGGCACTCTCAGCCTCTCAGGAAAAACATGTCAGACCAAGTGTCTTCCAAAACTCTCCATCACTCCCCATAAGGCTAATTTCCACCCAGACTCCTCTGAAGGGCCTGGGAGGCCTCCCCTGGCCTAGCCCATGCCTACCATCCAGCCTCACTGCTGCCCCACTAAACTCAACAGCTCTGGCACAGCTGTTCCCCACCCCACCCCCCCACTGGGACAGCTGTCCCCTTCTCTTTCCCTGGCCAACTCCTATTTGTTTGTAAGCTTCCTCTAAGGCTCAGGAAGAGGAAGTATCTCCTGGCCATGCAGTGTGCCTCGCATTTTATAGCTGATAACGTCCTTGTGAATCTCATGCAGGGCACTCACCCCACTCCCTTGTAATTGTCGTCTCTGCAGGACGAGGGAGGGCTGAGCTGTGGCTGACTTGTGTGTTTCTATGGTCCTGGCACCTGACACTTGCAATAGAGGAGGTGTTTGATAATATTTAGAAGAATGTGTGAAATGACTGAGAACACTGGTATGAAGAAAGTGTCCATGACCCTGGAGAAGTTTATCATTCAGAACGAGATAAGCACCACCATAGGCAGGAGTTGGCCTGACACTCACAGCTGGGTCCTGGTGTTTACCTCTATGAACGTAAATGATTTCCCAGAAGATGGACATCAGGCAAAGCTACACTGACCAGGATGGAGCCTGATACGAATAAGACCACTTCATAATCATGTCACATAAACGTATAACATGAACGCAGACAAAAATAAGAACATTGTCCGAACCACAAAAATGACTGATATCTTCCCTTTTCTGGCTAATCCGAGTCATTGCTTGCTGCTTGTTCACCAATAACGCTATCATTCCTTTTGCCTTACAGATAAGACTTATACAGATCCCCAATGATGGAGTCACCCTTGCTACCTGAGAGCATCCAATCCAGAGCAAATGCCCTCTTCCTTGAACCCTCCCTAAAATCACCTAGCCCAAGACTCAAATCCTTTCCTGTCTTTCCTTAGCACCCTCTTGCCAAGGTACCTCACTGTTGCCCCTAGTGGACATTCCTCCTCACTGCAATGAGCCAACCAACCCAACTCTGTTCAACCATACTGTGTCCCTGGACATCTTTGGCTAAAGGGCATTGATGTCATCTAGTTCCCATCACCCCAAGTTTACTTTTAAAAACTCATCTTAATTTAAAAATATCTGCAAACTAATTGATGGTGATAAATATATTTCTGGTAGGAGGCACATGCCAGAGTAGAGAACCTTGAATATACTGTTGTTTTCTACAGGGTCGTCTTAGCTTCCCCGCCACCGTGTAAGTGGAGAGGAGGAGGAAGGAAGCTTTGCTGTCCTGGGCATCTGTGACTGGGTATGTCTCCTCTGGAAGAACATCAGCTAACATTCCCTGAAAAACAAAAGAAGGTTATCCTTGTATGATTACATCTGCTTCCAGGAGAGCACAGAGCATGCATTGTCTGTCCCAGGAGCTGCCCTGCACAGGGCCTAAGCTGGTGGCAGTTGTCATAGGTTAGTGGTAACCGTCTGCAAGGCCAGCCTCAAAAATGCCTAGTGAGGGAATTCCCTGGCGGCTCAGTGGTTAGGACTCTGCACTTTCACTGCCAAGAGTGTGGGTTCAATCCCGGGTCAAGGAGCTAAGATCCCACAAGTCATGCAGTGAGGCCAAAAAAAAAAAAAGAAAGCAACAAAAAAATTATTTTAAAAAAATGCCTAGGCCTTCCCTGGTGGTGCAGTGGTTGAGAGTCCGCCTGCCAATGCAGGGGACACGGGTTCGTGCCCTAGTCCGGAAAGATCCCACATGCCGCGGAGTGGCTGGGCCCGTGACCCATGGCCACTAAGCCTGCGCGTCCAGAGCCTGTCCTCTGCAATGGGAGAGGCCACAGCAGTGAGAGGCCTGCGTACCGCAAAAAAAAAAAAAAAAAAAAAAAAAGCCTAGTGCTCTCACTACAATGGACACCACTGTGGCTCCATTTCCATCCCCTAGTCCTGCTTCCCATGGGAACATCTAGAGGGATGCCTGGTTGGTAGCACCTGGGACTGAGAATAAGACGGAGTTGGGCTCTGAGTGCAAATGAGAGACATACTGTGTGATGACTGGCCGAGTGCCTCCAACAAAGGCAGAAGGCCAACAGATGCTAGTCTGCCTTGTGGATGGTGATAATTTTCTTCTTGGAAACTCAGAGAATCTTGGTGTGTAAGGTTAAGGTCAAGGTAAGGCCTTTCCTCTGCAGCCAGAAAGCAGCTGGAGTGTGTGACAACAGAAATCCAATACGAAACTCAGATGACACAGGTGACGATGAGGTCACAAATGTAAATGTCCCGTCATAAATTTCTACCTGGAATGAGGGCCAGGGTATCAAAACTGTCGGCAAAAGCCAGTGATGGCTCCAGAGAGGGACGTTAAGCCAGGGCTTGATCTATGAGGAGGTTTCATGCAGGGGCTCCTGTCAAATCCCATCCACAGGCCAAGCTGACGTCTGCAGCTGTAACATCACCGCACTTCCCATTCGCCTCTCAGGAAAGCTAAACTTCTTTATGATGCTTTTTATCCAATTTGTCTTCTGTCATTTCTTCTCTCTGCCCCCTCTCCCTTTTGCCTCGTGCCTGACAAATAAGTGAACTGTTACCCTGTCAGTTATTTATCGGAGTAACTTCCTGAGGAAATTTCAAATTTCATTGAATTTTCTGAAAACCATGAATTCTAATGAGGTGGCAATAGAGGAAACAGCGTGATGAAGGAATTGTTATTCGCTGGTTGTACATCATTACCACCCAGAATTTATCGCCGGATCGCTCCCAGATGGAGTCACTGAACTATGATTATATTTTAGAAAATGAAAGGGGACAAATCTAAAAAGGCAATAAAGCAAATTAGGAGCCTTCTTGAGGGACACGATTATTACTGATTAAGTATATTTGGCATCGAAAATGCGGGAGCACTTTGGCGGTTTAAATTATACATTTGTGCAGGCAACATTTTTGCTGGTCTCAAAATTCTTTGTTATTTTGGTCTCCTAATCACATTCCCCTTCATCCTCCCAACTGACAATTTGAAAGAACATTAGAAATGGTCTTTTCTGAAGGAGCATTTGCTCTCAAAATGCATATACACTCAGCAGCCATTAAAAGGATATCATCCAGTCACTTCGTTTCTCAATTTAAGGAAAGTTACTGTATTAGAGGAAGCAGCCCCTATTTCAATCTAATGGTCTTTGTTGTGTCTTTCAAGATGCTAGACTAGAGCGAAAGGATTGCGGAAGGCAGTTTGCAAATGTCCGTGGCTCCCATACCACAGATTTGTTGTGGTACCAACAAAGCAGCTACCCTACCAGGCACCAGATAGGAAGGGATCCACATTCCTGGTTCCGGTTTGCTTTTTAAAGGCTCTAAAAGTAACTTTGGGGCATTTCTCTTGAAGGGTGCTCTAACAGAAGTTGGAAGAATTTCTTTGCAGTCCTGGCTCAGCCTCCTGTCAACTGTGTGACCTGGGGCCTATTATTTCACCTCTCTGAGACTTTGTGTCTTCATTTCTACAAGTCCACAGTACCTGCCCCATGGCGCTGCTAGGATGGTGACATGAGATGAATGCCCACGATATACCAACGATGTGCCTGGCGCACAAACGATGTCCAATAAATGTTTCTTTCTGCCACCGTCCTTTCTGCAACCGCTATCTAGCCCTGTCTGGATCACACAGAAGGTCTGTCTGTTTCACCAACAGATAGAATATCTATGAATTTTCTCCCCTGATACTCATTAGCCAACAGAATTCTACTGAGCATCATTTTCAGCTCAGCTTACTGTCTCTAGTCCCCAGGGTGGAGCGGAGCTTAAAAACCCTGCCCAGATGCCAGCCCCATGCCAAGCAGCTTAGGCTAAAACCCAGCCACCTACACCCTTGGCCTTCAGGGAGAGGCCTCAGGCTCTAGTCTGGGGGTGGTATGGAAGGTGAAGGCAGGAAGTAAGCAGAGGAAGTGCCAGTGTGCGGGGCACCATGCACGCACCCGTGTCAGGCTGGGCCTGGGGCCCTCCTCCTCCAAAGTGGGTGTGGCAGACTGTGTTTCCCAGCATGACTGCATTCATCCCATGTGCTCCACCTACAATGCTATTTGGACAGTCCTCCTACTGAGACTGGGGTTTGTGTATTCTCTCTTGAAACCTGGGTGGTACTTGACTGTTTGACCAATAGAGTTCAGTAGAAATGACACCATGTGATCCCCAAGGCTACATCATCAAAGGTGACTCAGCTTCCACCTTGCTCCCTGGAATGCTTCGTCTTGAAGCCTTCAACTGACTTATAAGCAGTCGGCCTGCCCAGAGGCCACCAGGCTCTGAGGAGGCCAAAACCTGTCCATGAACAGGGACCACATGAGAGTCCCTGATGCTACCTGACGAGAGAAGGATGCTCAACTAGCCCCAGCTCCAGCCATCTGGCTGCAGTTGTATGTGACACTGAACCAGCATCTAGCCAAGCCTTTCCTGAAAGAGAAAGTCAGAAAGAGAAAAACAAATACCGTATGCTAACACATATATATGGAATCTAAAAAAAAATTAAAAATAATGGTTCTGATGAACTTAAGGGCAGGACAGGAATAAAGACACAGGACGTAGAGAACGGACTTGAGGACACGGGGAGGGGGGAGGGTAAGCTGGGACGAAGTGAGAGAGTAGCATTGACATATATACACTACCAAATGTAAAACAGATGGCTAGTGGGAAGCAGCCGCATAGCACAGGGAGATCAGCTCGGTGCTTTGTGACGGCCTGGAGGGGTGAGATAGGGAGGGTGGGAGGGAGGGGATATGGGGATATATGTATATGTATAGCTGATTCACTTTGTTATAAAGCAGAAACTAACGCACCATTGTAAAGCAATTATACTCCAATAAAGATGTTAGAAAAAAAAGTGATTGTGTTAATGATTGCAGAACTCTGTGATTATACTAAAAAGCATTGAATTGTAGCTTTAAATGGGTAAACAGTACAGAATGTGAACTATGTTTCAATAAATCTGTTACATTAAAAACATATATTAGAGCTATGCCTAGGATCCCGGCTGATCACTCTGCCTCCAGCTGCCCACCCTCAATCTCCTTCCTGGACACACCAGAATAATTAAAACATTGGTGAATGAATAAATAAATAAAGCAGATCGTGCCCCTCCTCTGCTCAAAAGCCTCCAATCCTTCTCTACTTCATCCAAAGTCAGTGTCATTACAATGGCGAAGCATGATCTGGCCGTGTTACCTCTAACCTCATCTCTCTCCCCACTCCTTTTTGCTTGCTTCACTCCAGCCACACTGGGCTCCTTGCTCTTCCTCCAAATGCCAGGCATGTTCCTGCCTCAGTACAGCTGCCTTAACTCTTCCCTTGGCCTGGACCGCCCCTTCCTCAAATAACTATGTGCCTCACTCCCTTACTCTTTCAAGTTTTTCCTCAGAAGTCAACTTCTCAACAAGGACTCACCCTGAAGACACTATTTTAAATATAACTCGTACTCATCTCCCCCACCCCACCCCAGGACCTCTCAATTTCCCTTTCCTTATTCTATTCATACTTTTTCCATCGCACTTATCTCTTTCAATAGTCCATTTAATCAACTTATTTATTGGGTCTATGCCCTTCTATTAGAATATAACCTCCACAGGAAAAGGAATTTTTAAATCTATTTTGTTCACTGATTTATCCCAAATAGCTGGCACATAGTAGGTACTCAATAAACATCTTTTGCATGTTTGGACTAGATCAGACCACATCACTCCCTTACTGCTCCTTGAGCTCGAGAGATAAAGTCCAGCTTGATATGCTTCTGCATGACCCGCTGGGCTTACCTGACCCCAGCTACCCCCACTTGGTCACTCATTCTCCTCAGAAAACAGATTTCCTACTAGTTCCTGCATTCCCACCTCTGTGTCTCAACCCATGCCACTCCCTCTGCCTAGAATTCCCTTCTCCAACATGTATTCTTATACCCATTGTACAGATGAGGAAATGGAGGCTTAGAAAGTTAAGTCACTTGTCCAGGGTCTCTGAGCTAGGCAGTGGAAGGTACAGAATTTACTACTAGGTCTGTCTGGCTCCAAAATCTATACTCTCCTAATATAGGATATGAATTTGTGAGGCAGCTGTCAGCTTTAGTTTGCAAGTGTTCAGAGTCAGAAGAGGGGAGAGAATAACATGGAGGTCAGCCTGAAAGAAGGAACAGAAGAGAAGGTGCAGAAAACAGCCCTGCACACCTTCAAGGCAGACAGTCAACTTGACGAGGATGGCGTGATATGCAGGGCATGGGCAGCCTGATCTTCAGCAAGACACAACTTAACGTGACAGACATTGAGCCGAGCATGGTGTATTTATCGCCTCAAAACCTCACAATGATGCAGTCAGGTCTAATCGCTGTCTTGTTGTATCAGGTGCAGGGCCCAGGTTCAAAGAAGTTTGGGGGAGTTATCCGAGGTCCGAGAGCTGGGAAGCCACCAATGCAAGTACACACTCGTGTCTGCCCTATGTACAAAGCCCTATCATGCCCTTAGCCACCATCCACTCCACTCCTAAGTTTCTCTAACATAGGACCTGCAGACAGACAGCATGCAAGGCTTGAGAGTCATGGATTCCTAACCCCTAAAGGGGCTGTGGAATGACCTCCACCTCAGCCCTGCCCCTCTGCAGGAACCTCATTCAGTCACCTGAAATTATTTGTCATCCTTGTCCCCATTCCTGAGGTGTCACCCAATAGATAGTCTCCTTTCTTGTCTCTGTCCCTGTGGCCCAGGTGGTCAGGAGGCAAGCCCCAGGGCTCCCACCTTTGCATCACCTGTGTGCCCGTGAGTGCTCCGTACATATGCTCCCCCCCCACCCCCGGTGATTCTCATGCAGTCGTCTAACTGCTAAGCCTCGGGAGTGACCTCTGTGATGCATGAGTATTGGGGTCTGCTGGCATTAGAGAGAGAAGCAGCCACCCAGAACTGGCTGAGCCAACGTGCTACAGATTCTTGGGAGGAGGACAGAGGATGACAGAGGATGACATTGCCCGAGCGCAGCAGCAAAGACCCAACGCAACCAAAAAAAAAAAAAGTTAAAAAAAAGTGATTGTTAAAATTTGCTAAACTTATAAATAAATAATAAAATCGGTAAACTGAACTTTAAAGCTTATGGAAGAACCTGGATCTGTATGAATTTGTAACTTTAATAAATTGAATATTAATTTTGACAACCAACGAAACCTTTGAGTAGTATGTTCAGCGCCCAAGAGCTTCCTTTGAGGACATCAAATTAATAGTTTTTTATTATTAGAAAAATGATTATGATAAAAAAATTCAACTGATATAGAAGGGAAGAGGTGAAGTCCCTAGGCCCATCCCCCAGGTAACCATATTTACTGGTTTCTTGTGTATCCTCCCAGAAATTTTCTTTGCATACGCATATAATCTTCCTTCCCTCCTACCCCCCACCCGCGCCACCACTGTTTTTACACAAAGTGGTTTATTCTGTCTAATATACTATATTGTCTTTTTGCTTGATGATATACCTTAGAAACGTGTTCGGGTCTCTCATGAAAACAAAGATAAAAATTGCTGCCTTCACTCCTCACCCCTTTATGGGGATATGGCTTTATCTCTCTCTTCCAGGTCATGGCCAAATTTCTCTCCAGAGCTGGTGCTCTCATTGTCTCCACTCCCCTTCCCGCTCGCTCCACAAACCCCTTCGTTGCACAAAAATGGTACTTACCTGGGACACCGATGTCTTCCGTGTTACCAAATCCACCAGAGAGGCCTCAGCTCCGCTTTGCCCTGATCTGTGGCTTTTGAGGCTTTGCTCTCTTTCTTCTCCCTTCCTGGGCTTCCCATCTTCTCCCGTCTTCTCTTGATGCTCCATCGCCTTCTATTCTTATATCCTCTCCTACCTAGACATTACATCTACAAGAACGTCAAAACCCAGACCTTCCATATCCTCTTGTCATCCTAGACCTTTTCCTTAAGTGACTGCCTCCCTGCCCAGGGCTTCCGTTCCCTGCTATATGCAGACAACCCACACATTTTTTTTTTTTTAATAGTAACTGTATATTTGGTCTTTTTTTAAATTAATTAATTTATTTATTTATGGCTGTGTTTGGTCTTCATTTCTGTGCGAGGGCTTTCTCTAGTTGTGGCAAACGGGGGCCACTCTTCATCACGGTGCGCTGGGCCTCTCACTATCGCGGCCTCTGTTGTCGTGGAGCACAGGCTCCAGACGCGCAGGCTCAGTAATTGTGGCTCACGGGCCCAGTTGCTCCGCGGCATGTGGGATCTTCCCAGACCGGGACTCGAACCCATGTTCCCTGCATTGGCAGGCAGATTCTCAACCACTGCGCCACCAGGGAAGCCCAACCCACACATTTATATGTCCAGCCCAGAAGCCTCCTCCAAGCTCTCTATAGATCTGGACAACTGCTTAAACAACACCTGGTCCTAGATGGCTCAAAGGCAAGTCTGGCTACATAATTTGTTGGGCCAGTGCAAAATGAAAACGCGGGTCCCCTTGTCAAAAAAATTATTATGGATTTCAAGGTGGTGACAGAAGAGCATTAAGGCAAGTGTGGGTCCCTAAGTGACCATACAAGTCGTGCACACATGAAGTTGGCCCTGCTCAAAGGTATCTCAAACCCAAACCTGAAAAAACATGCACGTCCTACCTCACCACCAAATGCACTCTTTTTTTTTTTTTTTTTTTTTTTTTTTTGCGGTATGCGGGCCTCTCACTGCTGTGGCCTCTCCCGTTGCGGAGCACAGGCTCCGGACGCGCAGGCTCCGGACGCGCAGGCTCAGGCTCAGCGGCCATGGCTCACAGACCCAGCCGCTCCGCGGCACATGGGATCTTCGCGGATCGGGGCACGAACCTGCGTCCCCTGCATCAGCAGGCGGACTCCCAACCACTGCGCCACCAGGGAAGCCCTGCACTCTTCCTTGTCTTTGCTGTCTCAGTAGATGGCACCACCCCCATCCAGTTATGCGAGCCTGGGAACCGGGAGTCACCCTTGACACACCCTCTCCTGTACGGCCGCATTATCCAGGGTACCAGCAAGCCCCCATGTAGATTTCCACTCCCCCCAGGAGCGGCCCCCAAGGGCCGTCATCTCTTATCTGGCCTATTGCAATAGGCTTCTCTCTGATCCCTACACTACCTTCCTCTCCACATCATTCTATGATCCCTATGATCATTCTATGATCACTATGGCCAGAGAGATGATTTTTTTCAAAATATAAAGCTAACCGTGACAACCCATCCCCCATTCCATAACAATCCTTTGCTTCCAACCCTTTAGCGGCTGCCCATTGAAAGTCTCTTTCCCACGCAATCTTTTTTCCTTGACTCTTTGCATGTTACTTCCGACATACGAAAGCTTTCATGTTTTTGTAATCAAATGGATCAAATGGGTCAATCTTTTCTTTTGTAGCTTTTGAAATTGGTGTTCTTAGAATGATTTTATAGAAACATCGTCCATGTTTTCTTCGTATGTTTCATAGTCTCTTTTTTTTTTTTTTTTTACATGTAAATGTTTGATCAATGTTTGGGCGTGAGGCGTGAGGCTCCAGCTTTGTTTTATCCCAAACGCCTCATCAGCCTCCCCTGGCTGAGCCATCTTTTCTTCTGAGTTGCAAACCCACCTTGATCTGGCCTTGAATTCCCATTTGTGTCGGGGTTTATTTCTGGCCTTTCCATCTTGTTTCATTGAACTCTTTTTCCTTGGGTACAAGTCTTCTGATGGCCTGACTTGATTCAAGGATAAAACCTAGACTCTTCCAGGGCATGAATGCCTTTTACTCAATCCTCCATAAACAACGATTCCTTCCACAGAGCTTTTCTCTTTTGTTCTTAATGAGAGGTGAGGAGGGACTTCCCTGGTGGCGCAATGGTTAAGAATCCACCTGACAATGCAGGGGACACGGGTTCCAGCCCTGGTCCGGGAAGATCCCCCATGCCACAACTACTGAAGCCCGTGTGCCTAGAGCCCGTGCTCTGCAACAAGAGATGCCTCTGCAATGCAAAGCCCGCGCACCGCAACAGAGTAGCCTCCCGCTCGCCGCAACTAGAGGAAGCCCAAGCACAGCAATGAAGACCCAACGCAGCCGAAAATAAATACATAAATTAATTTTTTTAAAAAAAGAGAAAGATGAGAATAACAGAGGTTCGGGACTCTATTTTCTGGTGATGTCCAGAAGGCCATTACTCTGGGCTATCGATTGAGGGCAGAGTTTTCAGCCAAGGAGATGGTAGAATTGGTATCGCTGTACAGAAACCGAAGAGCCCAGCAGGGACGCAACCCCTCTCCTCGCAGAACGAGCTGCAAGTCTTTGGATTCCCGGCGCTTGTTCATGCCTCTGGGCTTTTGCGTGGACCCTTCTTTTCCTTTCTTCTACTAAATAGTCCAAGCCTTCAAGCCTTAGCTCAGGCATGCCTTTACCCAGGGAACCTCTGCTGAGGCTCCTTTCTGCGCTACTCACCTGGGTTCAGCTCTGCCGTAGCCCCTAGCACGTGTACACAGTAAGAGAAATCCCATCTTGCCCCTAAACCACCCCCTGAGACCACCGTGGTCTTCCCCAGGGCAGGACCCAGGTCTGGGTTGACTTGCGCCCTCTATCCTGCACTGATCCTCAGCCCAGCCCTCTGGGATGTATGTGGGATGGAGGTGTTCATTGGTTTTCTGTATAAAAACAATACATGCTCGTCGTAGAAGATCCAGATTACTGAATTGCTCTAAATAACCCCAGTCCCCAGTCCCAGTGCCTTTTCCAGAGGAAACCACACAGCGTGATGAGTATCTTGGTAAAAGTCTGCTGAAGAGTTGGCCAACTTTCCCACAATGGCTGGCTGCTCACCTCCCTTTAGATGAGAGTAGTTTACTCATATCCCTCTTTTACAGCTCAGGGAAGGAGGCAGGGAGGCTCGGAGAGGCAAACTACCCCAGGTAGTGGTGGCCCAGCGGGGCTCTGAAGGCTATTCTGACGAGGAGGCTCCACTCACCAGGCCACTCTGCAAGCCCACACTCGGCCTGGGCAGGAATCTGGCCAAAGCAGGAACGCAGCGGGCCTGGCCCTGCACTGCTGGGGCAGAGGTACTCCGGCCTCCTTCCTCCTGTTCCTCCTTTCCAAGGCCTCTCTCTGTGTCTCTGCTTCTCCCTCCAGATATCTCTTTGTCTAGAACCCACTCATTTATCACCTTCTGATGAGCCCCGCCAGGCAGGCCATGTCAGGAAATTTCTTGGTGTTCGTTTTAATAAAATTTAATTATGAAGACAGTCTCACAAGTCATAATACATTTAGTGGCTCATTTTTCACTTCTACATTGGAGGCTTCCTGGCAGCCAGGTGGGAGGAGTGGAGATTGTGGGGCAGGAAGTGTCAGAGCCCGTTCAGGCCCCCAAAGGAGCTGGGGTGCAGGAAGCAAGTCCCTGACGCCTTCTTCACCAGCACAGCCTTGACCCTTCATACCCCTGGGGGCTGAGGTTGAAAGAGCACCAAACGTGGAGTCAGGAGACCTAGGACTAAGTCCTGCTTTTGCCTCAGACTGCCAGGCAGATCTCCGGGAAGGTATCCAGTCTCTCTGGGCCTCAGCTTTCTCATCTGCAAAATGGGAATGGTTTTGGTCCAAAACTGAGAGACACATTGTGAGCGTCAGAAGCAAGATTGCAGAACGAGAGGACTCCCCTGCAGGCTGCTGGCGGCAGAAGCGCAGGTGTGGCAGCTGGCTGTGGTGACATCTGCCCTGCTGGCCTGTGAGTCAGCTCACCCGGGGAAGGAGTGGGGTGAGATTGTAGGGTCCCCAATAGTCACTGTGACAACTGACATTTATTAAGTGTTTTGTATTTTCCAAGGCCTTTAAGTGCACAAGTTCACTAAATTTTCACAATACATGTTACTATACTATAAGGTTGGTACTAGTATTATCCCTATTTTACATATGAGAAAACAGAGGCACAGGAAGCAAAAGCACTGTGTCCGAAGTTATTGAGTTAGTTCATGGCGGAGCCAGATTTGAACTCTGGCTGACTCCAGAGTCCATCTTCCTACGGATGAGGTCAATGTCCTGCGGGAAATCAGGGAGGGACCAGGAATTTTTATAATCAGGGTGACCTCTCCCAGAAGTCGAGGGGAATGCAGAAATTCAGCTGAGCACCAGGGTCCCTGGCAGCTTAGTGTGGGACATGAGGGCACACCTCTGGTGCTTCCAAGTGAGATGGATTCCACACTTGTCACTTCATCCACAAATCCCATGATGGCAACCTGGTCCTGGCACCTTGGCCGATGCTCTGCCTCCAACCCCACATCAGGGGGTGAGCAAGGAGACAGGCTCGTGCTGGTATGGCCGACACAGGGCAAGGCTATGGCGCATTAATTTTGAAAATAATTACATGCACATGTCCAAAAGGAGGGAAGTCAACTTCCATTCAAGGAACATCTCTCAAGTGCCAGGCCCCATCCTGCTGTATGCTTAATATACATCATTTCCGATTCTCACAAGACTCCTCTGGGGTCCGTGGTATTATCTCTATTTTGCTGATGAAGAGACTGAGGTTCAGAGAGCATAAGTGACTTACCCAAGATCACACAACCAGACAATAGCAGTGCTGGGAGCTGAACCCAGCTCTGACCAACCTCAAAGCCTTTCTCCTCCACTGCTCTGCTTCCCTCTGTATCATATCCATTTCCACACATTCACCCCAGCTTCACATTCACCACCTACTGTTTGCCAGGCAGTGGCCTAAGTGCTCTTTGTACATGCTGGTCTGCTCACTTCTGTCCGGGAAGAGGAGGGTCTGCAGAGACGGTCTTCCTGACTTCCCATCTCAGACCCAGCGAGGTGGTCTCCCACACTGCTGTCCTGGGAACAAGCAGGCAGCTTTTCTTAGGTTTTTCTAAGTTAAGAGTCCTCATGGCTGGTAAGACAAGGAAACAGAGGAGATTAAAATAACAAAACAAAAGGAGAAAGTCACAAAGTTCCAAGAAGTCTCAAGATATCTTTCTGTTCTCCATACTTCTCTTAACGCAACTGGCGCAAAGGCCCCTTGACAGAGGTTCTTATCTGCAGAGTTTCAAGGGCCCTAAAAGACACATGATTATCTACCCCACTTCCATTTCCTCCCTCCTTTTCCTGATACTTCCTTGCTAACAGACCCAATTTCATTCAGGAATCCACCCCCGCAGGAAAGCTGACCCTCCACTCAGCTCAGGATGAAATTCTGAATGATTCAGTATCACCTCTACTTCAATGATAGGTTTAGGGGTGGCATGCGGCTGATGCTTCCTGGGGTCTAGGGGATGATTTCATTATTTTCGGGCTGTTTTGGGTTCCAACTTGTTTCTAATTTGCAGTTCCAAATTTTTAGATGCTCATATTTCTGATTAATTACACTAACAGATGATGAAATATCAAAGTGTAGATCTGCCTTCTCAATCCCCGCAGGAATGAACAAATTCTGTTTCTCTAGATTTTGACTTAATTGTCTTAGTGTCATACGTTAGATGGCAGACTTCTTTCTGTTCCAATCTGGGTTTTTAATCCCCTCTTCATGATTCATTAGTTAAAGGCGTACTGTCAATAAACAATGAATAGAAAAGATTCTTGTTTAGCTTTAAAAAATAAGCATGCTGTCATTTGACCTTCCATCAGTGGCTTGTTTCTAAGTTATTGTCTTGGGATAGTGATAGGACTCACTGAAATGGTTACTAGCCTGAAATTTTGATTGTAGAGCAAATTTTGGTAAATAAAATAACCTGTTTCTGCTGACTTCTACCTTTGGAAATCCGTTCTCAGGGAAAAACGTTGTTATCCTACAAATTAACACGTCCCTTCCTACTATGTAGCAAAGAGTCTCAAATTCCTCAGGTTCAGGAAAAAATGGAACTATTCTCAGCATGTCCTAGCAGTAATGCTCAACATAAATTACAAAACACAAAGACAGTTTTGAAATGCAAAGTATTTTATTATAAATGGCATTCCCTCGGGCTCAGAGATGAAGACATTTCCGATATGTTACGAGGACCTGTAAATTTACTCAGGGATTTTATACCTATCAGAAAGTAAATATTTCTTTTCATAAGTTTAAGATATAACCACCTTTGAAAGCTATTTATTTCATGGGCTGGCTCTTAACTGTTTACCTAATAGCCTGGTTTAGAGTCATTGGTGGCTATTGGTCACTGTTCATTCATTGAACAGATGTGTTTGAGTGCCACCATGCACAGGCTCCCTGCAGGCACTGGAGAGACAGCGATGAATCCAGCACAGCTCTGTCCTCAGAGGTCACATCTTCAGAGAACTGTGAATTAATATTTGCAATAGAGTGTTGACCTAAAACAAATAGATTGTCAGATATTTCTCCAGCAAAGATGGGTTTATTCCGGATCAGCAGAGAATTGCAATTTGGGCTCTGCAACCATGGCAAGCCATGTGCAAGTTCCCGCCTGTCAAGGGAAGGAGAGTGCTTTTATAGAGGGGAAAAGGAAGTTGGGAGGGTTATAAAAAACAAAGAGTCCATGGCTTTTCATTGGCTGAGTCCTTGCCAAGAAATAGGTGGAGCCTTTCTTTTTCTCATTGTGTTCAGTTATCATCACAGGACGTGAGAGCTCCCCATTCTGTTCTCCCAATTATTTAATTGAGCTTTCTGCTTACTAATTTTTACAAGAGTTATGTCCAAAACTCCAATGGACATGCATCCAAGGGTGGGAACATGGAAATTTGTGGTGGGGAGGTGTCAGGGAGAGCTTCAGAGAAGGGTCACCGAGGCAGATCTTAGCTCTTCATTCTTCCAGGAAGTTTGGAGTAGCAGGTTGAATTCAAGACATCTATTTCAAGGCCTGATGGGCCAGGTAATGATTGGGGATTTATCCAAATAGATATTATGGTAGTCATATTTGTTTGATACCTTTTGTAAGCTCCTTTCTTAATTTTTACATAATTCTTATAAAGTTTGGCAGCGTGATGGCCAGAAAGATATCACAGATATAGGCAGAGGATATGAGATCCTTTCATTTGACTCCTTCAATGGACTAGGAAATGCAACCGCACTCATGGTGGGAGGAAAAACTTCCCTGGCCTTCAAGTCCCACGAGGGCACCTGCTGCTAATGACGGTCCTGATGAGGGTGTGGATCCCTCAGGCCTCTGGGATGCTCCCTTGGACATTCTCACAAGGGTGTCTTACCTCCTGGGTGCTCACGATGACCCCAGAAACTCCAATCTCAGCCCGCGTCTGAGGGTTTACTGCAAGATCGTGTAACTCCAAGTTCAATTTCCCATGCTCAGTTTCCCCGGGGAACCATCTCCCCATCAAGCCCAGTTTTCTATTGTCTGAACAATCATCTACCTGTCTAAGTTTCTACGTGAGAATTTTGGCATCTTGGGTTCCTTTTAACTAGTACACGCTGTGAGCTCTAAAGTGAAAAAGAAAAGGTTCTTGCGAGGTGTTCGCTTTTGAGATTACCGTCCGGTGGGACTTGCAAGGTGAATAAAATGACACTGACAACTGAACACTTCCTCCAAATGAAATAGCAGTATGGATCTGAGTCCCATGCATGACTCTCGAGGCAATTAATGAAAAAGAAAGGAAAACAAAGGGTCAGCAGGATACCCAGGGCGTTGGCCCCCAAATGTTTAATCCTGTTTTCTTTGGATTTTGAAAACCGAGATTGCAAGTAATCTGTCAAGGAGGCATCAAACCAGAGGATTCCAAAATTGGGTCATACAGGAGGTGGGCCTTCTGAGAAGATCTTTGGTTTCAAGAGACCTGGGGGCATGTTGCCCGTAGGCATTTTGAAGAGGTTACCAGCTGGAGGCACTGAACAAGAAGTGGTCTAGGGCTTCCCTGGTGGCGCAGTGGTTGAGAGTCCGCCTGTCGATGCAGGAGACGCAGGTTCGTGCCCCGGTCCGGGAAGATCCCACATGCCGCGGAGCGGCTGGGCCCGTGAGCCGTGGCCGCTGAGCCTGCACGTCTGGAGCCTGTGCTCCGCAACGGGAGAGGCCACAACAGTGAGAGGCCCGCGTACCGCAACAACAACAACAACACAAAAAACGGCCTACTGTTCCTATCGGATAAAATACTGCTTTTCGGGGTTAAAAATACTAGTAGTAATAACACCAGAGTGCTGAGGAAAGAAAGAAGTGACTCTTAGGTTCCGTAGGAGGGAGCCAGTGGAGAGCACTGGAAGAAGTTGGGTGACAGGTTAGGACCCCTGCCTCGAAGACACCGCCCATCTTCTACATAGGACTTGGAAAAGCTCCATTTGGTCAATTCCTATTGGGCATGAAGATGTCTCCATTTCCAAGCATCTCCACATTAAAATGCAAACATAGCACAGCACGTTTTACCAAGGCAAAAATAATCATCAGTCCCTTCCGTTCTCAGTACGGTTCCATAAGGATAACATCTCGTTTTCTGGCCCACTCAGGGGCTCAGGAATTTTGGCTGTGATGCGTTGGTAGGTCCTTTAATGCCTGTGGGACATTTGTCACCAGGAAGAACACACACACCTCTTGGTGCTTTATTTAATATTCAACTTACTAACCCTGTGAATCTATTAAACAATTTTTCTCTTGATATTCAAACACTATTTGCATAATTGGTAAATCAAAACTTACTAAAAATTGAACCAATTACAATTACTCTAACTTATAAACATTGGTTACAAAGTTATTTACCACACTCTCCAAAACCGTTAATTAAAACGCATATTTTAATGTGCAGCCTCTCCTAAACATCTCAAACACCTAAAAAGTCATCCAAAATGCACAGAGAACATCAAGATGATTGAAAAATATATGCTTACACTTACCCTTAAACTAATCGAAAGTATATAGGTCATGGATATATATCAGATTTTCATTAGGTTTATACTTACGCTTTCCAGAGTTACTTTCTTAGAATTACAATGATAGCTTCCTAGGATTAGGTTTTTAAAAAATCCAATTTCTTCTAGGATTACAGATTTCCTCCAGAACCAAAAGAAAAATAATATCATCTCAGGCCAGCAGTTTGGGGGTTACTGATTATTCTTTGGGACCTCAATAAAGAGTCTTCTCAGATTTTTGTACTTCAGACTATAAAAGTCCATGCCTTTCTCATAGATCTTCTTTTCCGAACCAGAGGGTTTTCCTAAAGTGTTTCATTTCTTAAGAAACCAGGGATAAACATTAGCAGTTTGGTGTCTTCATGAAGACAGTTGCCCAATTCAGCATCTCCTACACATTACAGGTTCCCTCTTTTTATCATGCGTGACTACTAATTTCTATTTTTTTCCCCAAGGCTATTAAAAGTATTCAAAATCCACTCTTTCCTCCTTACAAGGACAGAGAAAAGTGCCTATTGTTGCTTAATAAACCAGCATATACTTAATAGAAGAACTAGCATCACCCGTGTATAATCCAAGGCACCTCTTGCAAATAATGTAAAATGAAACTCTATCAGGTTCACCCTTTTTGTACAATTTATATCAACTTTTCTCTTTCGAGCTTCATTGGGAACTTACGGCCCTTCACAGATTCCATGTATTCCCATTAATTACAGTTATCGGTCTCATGTTATACTCCAAGTGTCAGAGCTGGATCCCTGGAAGCCTCTCTAATCCACCTTCTTGGTCCTTTCAGAACTGCCTCGTGTTACTGTAGTGAGCATCCTTGCTTTCTCCTCACAAAAGGAACTTCCTTCCTGCCTAAGGCCACCCTCCCAAAAGCCCTTGTTTCCTTCAGTGGAGAAAAGTGTTAAAGACAAAATCTGGCTATTAGGGGGCCCATGAGAGTTGGTGGTTGAACATAAGTTCTGCTGCTGCTGCAGTCACTTTCAGTGACAGAGGTAGCAAACTATTTAAAGTCGAGTCCACATGAGTGCTTCCAATTTAACTTTAGCTTTGCTTAATTATGTTGTCCTGATGGAAAAATTTCAAACATATTTTCTCAGTGACAAACTTACTTAACAGTTTAACCGCTCATCCAAGCTGTAAATTGCACCTCACTTCTATTTTGTTTTATATTTATAAAATAAATATATAAAAATACTTGATATTTCTTCTTCCATCTGTAGTCAGTTGACTGAAGAATGTAGAAGTAAGATCAAGTTAAGTAAGACCCTTAAGGAAGGATCTACATCTAATCACGTCTAAAGGAGCTTATTTATTTTATTTAAGATTTATTACCACAACAGAAAGACATGTGGAGAAGAACCCCGTCCACCTACTATAACGATAGGAGTTTATAGTTTATTTTATAGTGGAAAGAAGGAGCTATTCTGTGATGGGTTCTTTTCTGAGGGGTCCATGTGGTCATATCTGAACTGCAACGGACATTTCTTGCTTCTGAGCCCGTATTTCTAAATCTTATTCTTTGCTTATGTATATAGTAAAGTGACTTTTTGAATCCTAGTCCTTTATCAACTGCTAAAGCATTTTGCTTCCCTCCAACTTGGTTAACAGAATGTTGGTTGTGGTTATGGGATGGTTTGCAATCCATATCTTCCACCGAGTGTGATGTACTGGCATTCTCTCTGGCAATGGTGTTATTAGGCCAATTGAGAATACAGGAGTTATTAACACTTTTAAAAGAGTTGTTAGCAGGAAACACTGCCTGTTTGGAATCCACTCTGGGAAAAAGGATCTACCACTTAGATAGCACAAGACACTTCCTGTGTAACACCATTCATCTTCCTTCAACAGTGCCCCACCTACTGTAACTCTGATGTTTCAGGTCAAGTTCATGTCTTTTCCCAGGAGGTTCAAGGAAGGGTAGACTTTTTGCCAGGGATTAGTCAATATTTACTAATAGGAATAACAACAATAATTACAATGATGGCCAACTTTTGAATCCCTCTTTTGTGTCAGGCACGATATGAGCCTCTTTCCAGCTATTATATCATAAAATCCTTATAACTGTCACATGAAATCTATACAATTACCTGCTTCAGTTTACCTCTGAAGAAACCAAGGATCAGTCAACTGAAGTAACTTCTCAAGGACTTACAGTTGATAGATGGCAGAGCCCAGAAGCAGGTATATGTGACCTTGTTGTTCTGAGGCATCCTGCCCCCTGCCCAAAGCCACAGCCTACAAAGATTCTGATGGAATTTGTTTTTGCTGCCACTTGAGCATTGGTATTTTAAAAGTCCACAGAATTCTGGCAGAGTTATGGGAGATTTTATCTAGTATGTTAGGAAAGTGAAGAATGCCCAAGGCTAAGTCTGAGAGAGAGAGGGCGAGAGAGAGGGAGAGGGAGACCAACACTGTAACTCCAACACTGTAATAACTTACAAAGCCCTCTCCACCGATTCCTTTCTCCACCAATACAGCCCTGGTGACATTCACAGCCATATACGTGGGATACTTGTCAGGAGAAACATTTTGCTGCTATTGTCCCAGTCCCTTTGTCCTGAGAAATTTTATCTAGTCTTACAGTATTTCAAATAGGTCATAACTAGATTCCCTGTGTCTCTTAGCAGACTTAAGCCTAAATTCTAAATTTAAAATATCAGATGGGAGAAATAGCCTTTTCTTCACTATTATAGCCTTTTCTTCACTTTTATCTACTCTAATCTTCTCTCCAAGCATGAATGGGGTCAAAAGTGGGTCTTCTGCTTGAAAATCTGGACCGCGAGGGATCTCATTTGCAGGCTCTTGAGATGGCTATTTATTTGGAGCTACACCTTCCCAGGCCCAGAAATTACAGGTGACTGTAGAGCGCGAGCTACCTGGGCTGTGATGGGGATAATCTAGGGTGATCCATGTCTGGGAGCTTTCTGACTAAAAGGGTGAAAGCCAAAATCCCCTCCCCAGGAGGACATGCAACCATTGGGCTCTCTTGTGACTATCACTGGGATATTGCTCAGATCTGCACCAGGTAATCTTCTGAGCCCCCTTAAAATGGGCTGAGCCAGCCTCCCCATTTTAAGACCATGTCTCCTATCTGCCACAGTCCCTCTTGCTTCTCTTTATTTAGAGACATTGAACTTGTTTTATGGAATTAGCATGCAAGGGGAGAGTACAAATCCCCGTATAACTCGTGCAAGTGTCTGTCGATGATGATTTGCGTGGGGCTGCAAGGTTCCAGAGTGACGGTTACGATGACTCTGGAATCAGACGGTCTTGAGGTAAAGCCCCAATCTTCCTCTTTCTAGCTTTGTCCCTCAGGTCAGTTCCTATATGTCTCTGAGCTTCATCTTCTTTATTTGCAAAAGAACTGTTCAAATACCTCTGTGGACTAAAGTCTCAGCATCACGAGACTCCAAAATGGCACATTTGTGCTTGTTCATTCTGTAAATGCTTCTCGCGAGGGTACCATGATGCTAAGGACACAACACTGACCCAAACCCATCACCAACCTTCAGTCGACTGGGCATGACAGATGTTAATGATAACGAGAATACCTCACCAATAAATGTACTATTATGCCCCTGGGAATGCAATGAAGTAAAGGTAGGTGGTACTAAGACAGTTTGCAATGGGGGCTGAGTTGTGACCAGAAGAAAGACCAGCCATTTTCCACCTCATCTCTTTGCTTCCAAGAGAAACGTAAGTTCTTAGACAAGTCTCTGGTCCTTCGGGGAGATGGATCCTGAAAGAGGAAACAAGGGAGCACTGACGTCAAGCCATCCACAGACAGGTCAGCACTCTTCCGCCATCACTCCACTGCCCTGCCGGGTCATTGGGATGAACACCACCCGGATAGGACTGACAAACTCACTCATCTGAATCTCTCCTTCCACAAACACTCACCTCCTCTAGACCTGTCCCCACTGTCCCTGTGGCCTTTGGAAGGTGAATTAATGACAAGCCTTCTGCCTCGGATTCCCAGGGGTTGTGGCAGCAGGGTGAGTCACCTTATAACGTATATAGTACGTTTCCCCAGGAGGCGGCGGTGGGTGGAGGCATTTGTAGAACTCAGCTCTGCTCTGATAGATCATTTAGAGGATGTCATTTATCAGAGAGCGAAAACAAGCTAACCAGGCATGCGTACCCTCCTTGAGCCTTGGTGGGTGACCCCCAGCCAGCACACGCCTCCACCACACACCTTTGGGGGAGGCTGGTAAGAATCAGGAGGTCACAGGGTGTCAGTGTCACTCCCCTCCATCTCCACCTCCAAGGCTCACTCACTCACTCTCTCGTCCCTCCCCACCCCTCTGTCTCTCCTTCCTTCATTCCATCTCTCAGTTCCGTTTTTGACTGCCTGTTTCTCTCCCCCTTTCCTCTTTCTGTCTCCTTTGCTGTCTCTCCCTCTCTCCCCTCCTTCTTTCCCTCCCCTCTTCCTCTCTCAAATCTCTCAGCCAGGGCTTCCCTGGTGGCACAGTGGTTGAGAGTCCGCCTGCCGATGCAGGGGACACGGGTTTGTGCCCCGGTCCGGGAAGATCCCACATGCCGCGGAGCGGCTGGGCCCGTGAGCCATGGCCGCTGAGCCTGCGCGTCCGGAGCCTGTGCTCCGCAAGGGGAGAGGCCACAACAGTGAGACGCCCGTGTACCGCAAAAAAAAAAATCTCTCAGCTGGTCTCCTCCCTCTGCCTCTGTCTCCTCTATCTCTCCACCTTCTCTCAGCGTCCTGATCCTCTCTCTTTCTCTCAATCCCATTCTCTGCCCATCTCTCTGGCTCTGTCTCCCCTTTCTGCTTCTTGTCTATTTACCCTCCATCTCCAACCATACCCAGTGGGGGTCAGAGCTGATTCTTCACACTCTTACATAAATCCTGCCCTGGGTGGGTCTAGAGAAGAATCCCCGCTTCCTTCCAGCAGGTGGCTTTGTCCCCTCTCTCACCACACCTCTTCCTCCATATTCCAAACTCAGGCACACAGAGCCCAGCCCTGAGCCCAGGGTCTGAACAAAGAGGGTGTCTGATGGCCCAGAGCTGAGACTTGTAGGGCAACAGCATCCCCACCCCCACCCCCCCGCACTCACAGCCCACCTTCAGTGTCGTGTGGATTTGCAGGGACTATTCTGGAAACCGCCTCCGGGAATCTGCGAAGCAGCTGGGGCAGGTCTGAGTCTCCACAGGACCCACTCTCCGCCTCTCAGGGGCTGAGCCTCTGTTCCCTTCCTGAAGGGGCTGAGGAGAGGGGACTGCTGAAGACACAGCCTCAGAGGAAGACAGGCAGCCTCTAGACAGGGCCTGGCACATGACAGTGGAGAAATCGGGGAACCCAAAGATAAAAGAACTGATTCCTGTCCCAAGAGCCACATCCTTGGCCCCAGGCCCAGCCTCAGATCACAGCTAGTCTCAATTTAATTGAAAATCAACTTGACAAGGCCCCTACGTCCTTCTGCTAGACTCCGCATCATCGTCAAGATTAGAGACGGTCCCTGAAGGAAAGAAGAACAGAGCCCTTGGAATTTGTCAGACTCTGGACCAGGTTTTGTCCTATGTGTCTCCTCCTAGGAAGCCTAGAAGATGTATACAATGGCCTGCCCCAGACAGATGAGGATACTGAGTTTCAGAGAGGTTAAGTGACCTGACCAAGGCCACACAGCTAGAAGCCCTGAGCAGCTCCAGTCCTCCCGCTAAATAGTTGTGCTCCCTGGCAAGAGGGGGTGTGTGGTCCTGACACAGCCCGGGGTACAGGGGCACTGTCATGGCTGGAATGAAGACTCAGCAATACAGATCACTGAGCATCAGGCCCCTGTTCATGTTCATTGGCTGGGCAAGGCTCCCAGTGTTCTCTGCACCATGCACTCCAGCTGGTCCACCTGCCACCACTTTGTCGTCGTTTTCCCAGCAGCAGCATCCTGACTATGCTTCCCAGATACCACCCAACTGGCAGGAAAGTTGTACAAGGGGTCTTGCCTTGCCCTCTCTGTTTAAACGTTGGGCACAGGGACTCAAGTGTGGCCAATCAGATCCTCTTTCCTGAGACTGAGCACAGTAAGCTAGAACAAAAAGTAGTGGTAATTGATTTATCCTAAAGAAACCCTATTCATGAGTTCCTGTTGCCAAGACTTCTGGAAGTGCCCTGGTTCCTGGCAGGTCCTGGATTTGTTTGTTAAGCATTTTCTGGATGTGTGAGCCCCCATATTCTTCTCATAATTTCTTTCTTCTGTTGAAGTTAGCCAATGTCAGTTTCTGTTGCTTACAACCAAAAATAATCCTAACTAACACCTCACTATCCTGCAATAGAGCCCTGGCATGATAATCAAGGCTATGCATGGCTGTGCCTGCCCCAGGTTGCCCCGACCAATTTCCTGTTGCCTGAGCCAGTCGTGCTGAGCTGTCTGGCTACACCCTGCGTGCTCCATCCTGCTTCGTGCTTGTGCGCTTGTGTTTTATGGTTTTACCATCAATTATGTAATGAACATTTTAAAATTGAGATATAATTAAGGTGTTAGTCAGAGGTCTCCAGAGAAACAGAACCAATAGGATATGTTTATATTGAGAAAGAGAGAGAGAGAGAGAGAGAGAATGAGGGAGAGAGAGAGAGAGATTTTCACATGTCTGTGGGAGCTGGTATGTATGAAATCTGTCCACAGGGTAGGTTGGCAGGCTGGAGACCTAGGGAAGCATGGCTGTTGCAACTTGACAGTCTGGAGGTAGAACCCCCTCTTCCCCAAGGGACTTTGGTCTTCTTCTCTTACGGTCTTCCACTGATTGGATGAGGCCCACCCACAATACAGGGGGTAATCTGCTTTACTCAAAGTTTACTGATTTAAATGTTAATCTCATCTAAAAAATGCCTTCACAGCAACATCTAGACTGGTGTTTGACCAAACAACTGGGCACCATGACTTTGCCAATTTGGCACATAAAATTAACCACAATTCACATACCGTAAAATTAACCCCTTTAAAGTATACGATTCAGGGATTTTTAGCTTATTCACAAAGTTGTGCAACCATCACCCCTATCTAATCACAGAGCATTTGCATCACCCTGGAAAGAAACTCCAGTGCTTTAGCAGCCGCTCCCCATTCTTCCCTCCTCAGCTCCTGGCAATCACTAAAGGCTTCTGTATATCGCACGTGCTGGTTCACCTTCTTCCTCCTCTCTCTTTGCCTGCCTGGTAAATTTCTACTCTCTGCTCAAGATCCAGCCCTCCTCACATCTCTTCCTTGATTCCAGCCTCCCTGAGACACATCATCCCACTCAAAGTGGTTAATCACTCTATCTTATCTGACCCCCCAATTAGAAGCTGGCCATGCCTCCTGGCATAGCCCTTAGCAAAAGATATTAAAATTGTCTATTAATGTGTTTCTCTTTCTCACCAGGCCAGGGGCTTTTAAACTGTGGCCAGGGATTTCAGGAGTTCTTGAAATTGACCCATGTTTTACCTGAGTGTGTGTGTGTATATGTTTCTCAGGAGAGGTCCACAGATTCTATAACATTTTTAAGAGGGTCCCAAGAAGTCAGGAGCCATGACATTGGACAGAGCTTCTTAAGGGCAGAAGCCTACTTTACTAGTTCTTCTATGGCCTCACGCCTAGTGCAGAGTATGAGGCTTACTGAATGTGCCTGGGCGATGAATGAATAACATTTAGGAAAAGGTCCCTTCCTTCAAGGTTTTCCATCATCTTTCTCCGTGAAGCAGTTAAAAAGCAAAACCAAATAACATATGGTTAAGAGTTGGGAGGAGGATGATAGATACATAAGGGCACACTCTTTCATTCATTCACCCATTCACCCATTTACCCATTCATCAGTTTGTCCATTCATGATTCATTTTATGCACATACAAGAAACCACGCCCAGTGCTGGCTGTTCCGGGGCTCAGAGAAGCAAGGAGTCACTGCATGTATCAGAGCTCCCTGAATATAGAGGGAGGTGATGTGGTAAAGTCTAGGAGGGTTTCCTGGGGGAGATGTGACATGAGTGAAGCCAGGAATGAGGACTAGTATTCAGCCAGATGGAACGGAGACCTGGGCAGGGGGTCCTGCGTATGTGTGTTGGAGGAGGGACATCAGTGTGAGCAGATGCCTGGCCTACCGAGGACCTGAAGAGGGAGAGAATTCACACACCAACAGTCCCTATAGCCCAGAGAGGACTTTTTAAGTCTCCAGGAGGTGATGGCTCAGAAAGGCCAGGCCTGTGGGCTGAGCTGGGCCTGTCTGTGATGCGGTGTGTGGTGTGATTAACAAGCTGGACCACAGGGCAGAGCTGAGTGGGTAAAAATGCTGACCCCGAGCCCAGCTGGGCACAGAACAGAGGGAGGATTTCACTAGTGTTGGAGAGGAAGGATGCGCCTGCTCCCCTGGAGGCTGGAGGGCAGGAGGCTAGCCAGGCGGGGGGATGACCCGATGGCCCCTTAGTGGTGATTGAGCCGCCTGGGAGGCTACTAGCGCTAAAGGAACAGGGAGGGGGAACAAGAGTCCATCCGTTACCTCGGCACTTACACCAAAAGATGGAAGACGGCTGCCAGAAATTCCCCTTGAGAAAGGAGAAGCCATGCTACCGGAAATCAAGATTTGGCCGTCATGGGCAGAGAAGGAATGAGATTGTCTGGTGGCTGCCAGACGCTGGGCCAGGGTAGACTTGGGGGGTGCTGACCTGGGCTAATGGCCTCATGCAGGGAGACCCCAGGGCAGGGGCTGACCCTTCCAATCTCCCTCAGCGCCCTGTGAAGCCCCTGGAGCTGGCCAACTCCAACCTCTCTCTTTTTTCCTCCACCTTCCTTGACCTTTCTTTTTATCCCCTGCCCTCCCCACTCCCAAACACACTGCCACATCTCTGAGCAGTTCTGAGCAAATCACTACAAACAAAACTGTGGCAGTATTTAGGGCAGGGATTCGGGGCCCAGAACTGTGCTTGGTTTTGGAATTTAAAGGTAATCATCAATCCCACTCCTTTCCTGTGGACCACTTGAGAAATAGGTGGAGATGTTGAATGTGGATGAAGGTACCTCCTTTATTACTGCTGGGAGCTGCATCGGAGGAGACGGCCTGAAGCCAAAACTTCTAGCCCCGAAGTACACTTAGCCTAGGGTTCCAAGCAGAGCAACTGGAGAGCTGGGGGTCTCCTGTATGTCCCCCTCATCCCATAGCCGTGCGGGCGGGTCCTGGGATGTGTGACACGTGCGGGGACCATGAGCTGAGGCAGCTATAAGAAGGGGCTGAGCTACAGATCTGAGGGCCATTGGCCATTCTCCCACTGAGACGATCTCTACCTTCCCCACTGGGACAGGAGTGGAAGGGGTAAGGAGGGACAGCAATTTCTCTCCAGTACTTTTGGGTCATTGCTGGCATTTGGGGAACGAAAATGTCTTTTTCCTTACGCTTGGCACTTTGCAAGTATTTTCTAATCAATTCTTCACTGTGACTATTTGAGGTAGGTGAGAAGCCACTTCACTCATGGGGATAGGGAAGTACAAAGAGATTAAGGGGGACTTCCCTGGTGGTGCAGTGGTTGGGAGTCCACCTGCCGATGCAGGGGACACGGGTTTGGGCCCTGGTCCGGGAGGATCCCACATGCCACGGAGCAACTAAGCCCGTGCGCCACAACTGCTGAGTCTGCACTCTAGAGCCTGTGAGCCACAACTACTGAGCTTGCGTGCCACAACTACTGAAGCCCACGCGCCTGGAGCCCGTGCTCCGCGGCGGGAGAGGCCACCACAGTGAGAAGCCCGCGCATGGCAACAAAGAGTGGCCCCTGCTCACTGCAACTAGAGAAAGCCCACATGCAGCAATGAAGACCAAACACAGCCAAAAATAAATAAATAAATTTATAAAAAAAAAAAGAGAGATTAAGGGATGAGGCCTTGATGTGGTAGGGCCAGGTTCTGCATAGCTTCCTGGCCTCTTCTCCAGGACACATGGTCAACACACCAAGCTCTGCAGAAAGCTGTTGGACTCATCTAAATAGAGACAGCCAGTAAGCCATGAGAAGGCTGTGTGATCTTGTTTAAGTTGCTTAACCTTTCTAATCTTGCTTCTCAACTGCAAAGTGCGGGCATTTAAGGCAATCTATATTCATGGTGAACCTGCTTTGTTGAGAGGGCTCTAGGGCATCCAAAGGGGAGAGGCTATGTCCTTGACCCAGCTGACAGCGCTCAGATCCTTTCCCTCCTCCTGTCCTTAAAATTCTTCCCTGATGACAAGGGTGCAGGGCGATGGGGCAGTTATAAAGGGTGAGCTCAAGGGAGTTAGTTCCTTTGTTGTGATAGAACAGTTGGGGATCTTGACTGTGTTGGTAGTTACACCAATGTACACACATGTGATAGAATAGCATAGAAATAGGCATGTACACACACAGGCACATGTGCGCACACACACAAATGAGTGCATGTAAGACTGGTGAAATCTGAACAAGGTCTGTGGCTTTCACCAGTGTCAATCCACAAATGACAATTATACTTGTCAATTGTACAACTACGACAACGGCAGCTATTACCATTGGGAGGCACTGGATAAAGGGTACACAGGACTATTTTTGCAGCTTCTTGTGAGTCTATCATCTTTTCAAAATAAAAAGTGAAAAAAAAATCTCCCATGGCCCCTCATTGCTCTCAGCATAAAATCCAAACTGCGCCAAGGACCACAGACCCTGCACAAATGGGCCCCCTGGCCTCCTCTGGAACCTCTCCCCCTCCCTCCTCTCTGCGCCTGGAGCTCCCAGCTCATTCCTTCTGCAGGGCTTGGGCCTTGCTCTTTCCTTCAACTCAGGTTCTCTCGCCCCAATTCTCTGCTTCTGGGAGAACTATGAGTTAAAGCTCTTCAGTTTAGCAGACATCAGTGAGACATTAGCAGACATCGGCGAGACATGGGCGAGTCTAGCTCTGGGTAAATGGTAAAATGCTAGCTCAAGCTGCATACAGACGCCAGGAAGTTTCCAACCCTGGAGATCTTCAGGAAGATCTGATTGCTTCTGGATGACTGTCGCTCACTTCAGTCATCTATCGCAGGTTTTATCACATCAAGTCACCCATGGTGGCGGGACCTGCGTTCTCCAAAGTCCGTCCAGCTGTAGGTTCAGGAAATCCATAAATGAGGTTGGTGAGGCATTGTTGCTCTGCCCATAGGGGCCCCACCGTGAGAGTGAGCTTCCTTAGGGCCAGGAGTGAGCCACTTCACCTCTCTCTGCATCTCTGGCACCATCATGAGACAGGCGTGGCAGAGCAGGGCCTCAGTGGATGCCGGCCAAATCATTGGAGGGACTGGCTGGGAGCTCATACATGGTAGACAGCAGACTCCGGGTCTGGCAGTGTGGGAAGCAGGCGAGGAGCCCTGGTGTCGTCTGCAGACTTCCTCAGCTTCCTCTTAGCGGCCTAGATTTTAGCAAACTGCATCAAGTCCTTAGGGCGCTCCGCTCATCTGCACGGCATCCTCCATCCAGAACGGCCCCGAGCTGCGGGCACAAATACTAATGTACCATGCAAATGCCAGCCCAGAGAAAGAGAGCCCTGGGTTGTCAATTAGCTCCCCCAGTACTAGCTGGAGGACCCAACCCCCTCAGTCACTAGGGCCAGCCCAGTGCAAGAAGGGACAACAGAAACAGAAATCATCTTGAAAAGCCGATGTTGTCACGCCAGTGTCTTGTGGCAGCCCGGGGAAGGGAGCTTCAATACAGGGGGAGGAGAGGGCCAGCCTGGCTGCTCCGGAAGGGGGCTCCCAGGGGTGCTTGGGAGAAAGGGTGGGTCCCTGCTCTTGGACGTGCTGCATCTACCTTCCCCTCTACCTGGCCACCTGCAGGCCAGGTCACCTGGGTACCAGCTTCAAGTGCACATGCCCCGTGGTGTCCTCTAAGCCAAGACAAGGCTCTTTGCAGATACTCTCCTCTGACCCGGGATAGTCACCATAGGAGGGAGGACAAGTGGTCCCCATCACCCCACTTGTCCTCTGTTTCCTCTAACTTCCTTCTCTTCCCTTACCCATTCCTCTGCTTTCTTTCCTTGGTGGGTGAAAGCATGAGTTTTGATGACAGATAGAACTGGGTTCAAACCCTGATGCTACAGCTCACTCCACCCACCTAGGTGGCCTTAGGCAAATCACATCACCTCTCTGATCCTCAGTTTGTTCATCTGTGAAATGGAGAGGAGAGCAGAGCCATCGAGGTATTGCAAGGATCGAGTTTTGAGGAGTTAAGAATTTCAGGCAACATCCTCTGGTGTGCTAGAAATGTTACTCTGTTTATTTCTTAAATTTTGAACTTAATTTCTATTCACGTTCCCATTCTTGGGGGGAAGAAATGAAATCTCAATAAACTCAGGGTGCCCCATCCCCCGTAGGGTTGCCTGGGGGTTATGAAGCATTGAGCTGGGGAGTGGGCTCAACCATCAGTGTGCAGCCTCTCCAGGCAGGCAGCCTCCAGAGGTCCTGATTCCTGTACATTCTGTGGTCACAGCACCATCCAGCTCAGAGGTGGGCCCCCCAGCCTAGAACCTAGGTTTGCTGGTTCTCTGGGGCTTTCTGGGCCTCACCCCTCCTGATCGCAGGGGGAAGAGTCTTCTCCTTGCCAAACTCGACAGGAAGAGACGGGTCAGGACTTCGCTCCCAGAAAAGATGCACCGTGTGCAACACTCCACATAGAGGGCTGGTGGGGCTGGAAGTGGGTCTCAGGGCCATGTCCTCTCACCCCTCCATCCCCCCACAATCCGCTCTACTTAGGAAAGAGGCGAGGCATCCTCTGCCCCCAGATGCCACCACAGTCTGGGGTTTTAGAGCTGAATGTTCCACTGGAGGTGGGTCAAGGACACACTCTTCTATCCGCTCTCCAACTGGCCTTTCATCTTAAGCCAGAGCCTTTGTAAGTTAAAATCCAAGAAGGTGACTCCATTGATTCTGTGTCATCTTTGCCCCAGGCAGTAAATGCCACAGGTCTCAATGTGGAGGAGGGGATGTGGTCACAGGACAAAACACAAGAAATACCTCCCAATATCTTGTAGTTTTAAGTTGCCTCAATTCTGCAGCCTTGTCCCAGAGTCAGCCCTCCGCGTAACAGCAGCCACGATTCTTTTCCACGTTCCTTCCTCTCTCTTCAGGCTCCAGTTGCTGCAGCAGTGCTGGGAAGCTGGGAGCCGGTGCTGACAGGTTCAGCCAGCTGTGTAGGGCCAGGAGCGTTCATCGCTGGCATTATTACTAATCATCACGCAGCTTGGTAGCTGCTCCCTCCTCCCCTCCCAGCTCACTTCCTCCAGGGTCTCCAGTCTGTAGAAGCCCTGGAGGGAAAACAGACCCAGTGTGCATCCCTGAAGGCTGGTGGCCACGGCTGTAGCTCCCAGGCCCTAAGGGTATGGGTGAGAGCAGCACCTGCCAGTCATAGGGCCAGACTCCCCTCCGTATCTGTCCCTCAGCTCTAAGATGCTACACCATTCCTATGAATCCCCAGAGAAACAGTGCTAGAAGAAATCAGTTGCAACAGCAGCTGGAGGACTTGGGGCTAGACAGGGAGTGTGAGCTCTGGGGTCAGATCACCTGAGTTCAAGGCCAGTCTACTACTTCCTTGCTGTGTGACATTGATCAGGTCACTTAGCCTCTCTGTGCTTTGGTTGCCTCATATATAAAATGGGGCATAATGAGAGTACCTACCTTATGGGGTATCGAAATCATTAAGTGGGACTAGGTATGTTACTGGCACATAGTAAGAATGGCATAGATGGTGCCTGCCGTTGTTACTGTAATTGGTATATAACCTAAGGAGAATAAAGAAGGGCAGTGGACGCAATTGACTCCTGGACATTTACCCAGAATTATGGATCCATATTTTGCACACACTTTAAAAAGATAAGAAATTCTGCCCATGGTTTCTGTCCCCATTGCCCCAGCCATTTCAGCATCACCTGTCCACCCTGCCACACCACTATGGCAATTATCCAGGGCGCCCCTGCCCCACTTCAGCCTTGCTCTGCCCCTTGCTTTCACCCCCACCCCCTCTAGCTCCATCCCTTTCTACCCAGTTCCACCCTTAATTTCTCCACCCTTCCTCCACCCTGAATTTTGCCCTCCTAAGCTGCCCTAAGTCCCTGCTCTTGCTGAGTCCAAACTTTTGGGTAGGGACTTTGGGTGGGACAGGCCAGGCTGGCCAGGGTCAAGGGCCAGTTTTTTCACTGGCAGAGCTAGGGAGGTCATTCCCACTGTTTCTTGATGAAGTCTGGGATGTTATAGGGAGTTGTTTATCTGCCCTTTGCCCCTTGGTCTGTGGCTCTCCAAGCCAGTGGGCATAAACTTCTGCAACCCCAGAGACCCACTCAGGGTGTGATAAACAGGAGGCAGTCACGAAATGCACTCATCAAATTGTGACTGAATGAAGGTTAATGATGATGTTAACGATGACCAGCATCCTTCCTGGAGCCTTGCAACCTGCCAGGCACTACTATGCTAAGGCACCTGAATGCTTCTTCTCATTTAACCCTCATAGCAACCCTAAGAAATTGGCATAATTATTACCCCCATTTTATAGAAGTTGAAACTGAGGCTCAGAGAACTTAAAGTCACACAGCTAAGAAATGACTGGATCAAATCTCTTCATATAATTTTCCACCTTAGGAAAGAGTTTCTTAACCAGGTGTCCAGAGATGTGCTTCAGTGGGGAGAGTCATGAATGCCATAAAACTTTATGCAAAGTGTGAGTGCAGGCAGGCACAGTTATTTTGGGGAAGCAGTTTCACAGGTTTCATCGGATACTTAAATGTCTGAACATATTTGATTCCACGTCTCCAACCCTTCCTCCTTCCAGCCATCCTTCCATCCACCTCCGAGAGCCATTTGATCAATTTCATGAAGCCCCTGCCTTGTGCCGGGTCTAGCGTGGCACCCATGGCTTCTCTGGCCTCCACAACACGTAATGTTTCAGATAATGCAAGTTGAGGTGCTCTGGAATGTCATTCCCACCTCCCTGGATCTGGGTAATTCAGAAGGGCTTTGCTGCCAATGTCTGGGCTGCGTGGGTGGCTGCACTCTGTCTGAACTCGTCTCAGCGCCTGGTGGAGACTGTTCCAATGCTGGAGCATGAAAGGGGAACACTTGAGGCAGTGCAGCGGTCAGGACACAAAGGGCAGAGCCTGTGTCCTGGCTTCCCCTGCATTCCCTGCAGCCCCCATCAGCCCCACTCCCTCAAGGGGCGTGATCAGCCTCGACAGATGAGGCCACGCTTGACACATGAGGACATGGCCCAGGAGAGGCTCTTCCTAGGCCCAAGTCCTATTCCAAGGTCTTTTCTTGCTCCTGGGAAGATGGGGAAGAAGGTGCTTGCAAAGGAGACCCAAAGGGGAAACTGAGGAATGGAGTTAGCATTTTCTGAGCCAGGACTGTGTTCCAGCTGGGGAAACCCTGTGCCGGGTGCTTCTGCAATCATGACCTCTTTCAGCCTCACCTTGCCACTGACATTGGTGGGATGGTTCCTCTTGCAGATGTGCAGAGAGTGAGACTTTCAAAGGTCAAAGAACATGCTCAAGGTCACAAAACAAGCACCACATGTGAAGCCTGAAGCTCTATCTACTTCCCTGCCCTCTGGAGAGCTCCCACTCCCCCCTCCTCCCTCCCCCTCCCTTTTCCTCCCTTCCCCTCCCCTCCCCTCCCCCTCCTCCTCCCCTCCCCTCCCCTCCCCTCCCCCTCCCCTCCCCCTCCTCCTCCCCTCCCCTCCCCTCCCCTCCCCCTCCCCTCCCCCTCCCCTTCCCCCTCCCCCACCCTCTCCTCCTCCTCCTCCTCCTCAAGACATCACCAGTAGTTTGCAAACAATTATCCTACCTGGCTTCTCTAAGCCTCCCCCACCACCTTATCCCATACTAACCTGCCCCCTCCCGATTGCAGTTTGTAATGATGAGAGCATCTGGTTGTCTTCAGCCCTAGATCACCAGCTTCCTGAGGGGCAGGGACTCTTGCCTCTTCTTGTTCGTTACTGATCCATGTATTTAAAATAGTGCCTGGCAGGTAGACGGTGCTTAATAAAATATATGTTGAATGAATGAATGAATAACTAAATGAGCCCCAGAGCAAATAATAATAAATGACATTTGCAGAGTGCTTTACAGAGAGTTAAAACACTTTCCCTTTACTTTATCTAACTCAATCCTCACACCAACACCCTTGAAGGGGACCTGTTCACATTTTATAGATGAAGCGGCCCAGGCCAAATTCACATGTAGGAAGCACGTGGGATTTGATCCCAGGTCTAGAGGATGGGGCCCTTTCCCTGCCCTGAATGACCTCAGTGTGAGTATGACTTCAGTGTGGAACACTTAGGACATCCTGGGCCAGGCTGAGCTGTGCTGGAGGGGGACGGGGGAAGAGGGTGTATGCTTTGCTTTCTAACAGCTCACAGTCTATTCGAGGAGGCCAGACATGCATGTGGAACATTTGGGAAATGGTACAAGACAGCAGCTAGCAGAGTGCTGAATTGCACATGATCAGGTGCCAACCACTTTCCCTTCCTTGACTAATCTGAGTCTTTTAATACCAGATGGGGACCCTGAGAATAGATTTCCTCTGAAATAGATGAAGAGCAAGATGGAAGCCAAGGGGAAGGCTGTGAGTTACTCATTTTCACACGGCTCTAGCCCGGCACGATGTCTGGCCCTCAGCAGTCCACTCTCCCTAACTGGCCACACTAAGTGCCGGACGCCTACTCAGGACCTCGCACGCATGACCTCCCCACTCTTCATGGCAGTACTGCAAGGCAGGTACTAATGCAGTCCACAGAAGGGGAACGTAGAGTTCAGAGGAAGGACTCATCAGGCCTGAAGTCACACAGCTAATAAGGGACAAAATCGGGATTTGAACCCAGATCTAGCAGCCCCCCAGATTCATGCTCTTAATCTGACACTGCTGACTGTGTGGTGGGAACTCAGCGAACTGCCCTTGTCTGCAAGGATGGGAAGAGACATGGCTGAGGGAGCAGTGAGGAGAGAGGGAAGCAAGGAACACAGCTTGTGTGTTTCGTAAACAGACAAGCACGTGTCTGCTTCAACAGGATCTCTGCGGGTCTCTGACAATCTCACCCTTTCCCCCCGTAAGCACCCTCCCAGGGGTACCCTAAGGAGTCCTATATGGGTGCTCATGTCAGAGGAAAGGCAAGGCCTTGCCTCCAGAGACTTCTGAGGGCATGCACAGGCCCTGTGAATGTGTATGCAACTGCTCAGGCTGCTATAACAAGATGCCACAGACTGGGTGGCTTAAACAACAGAAATTTAGTTTCTCACACTTCTGGAGACTAGAAGTCCAAGATCAAGGTGAGGTGCCAGCAGGGTTGGCGTCCGGGGAAAGCTCTCCCCTGGGGTTGTAGATGGTTGCCTTCTCCATGCTGTGTGTGCACATGGTCTTTTGCTGATCACACAGTGGTGGTGGGAGTGGGGGCCCTCTGATATCTGTTCTTATAAGATCATTAAGGACACTAATCTCATGGGGTCAGGGCCCCACACTTATGACCTCGTTTAAACCTTAATTACTTTCTTAAGGGCTCCATCTCCAAATATAGCCACTCTGGAGGTTAGGCCTCCAACATATGAATGTGGGAATTACACAAACATTTCACCCACAACAGGGTGAACGAGTGAGCAGTCAGAGCCAGAGACGGTGCATGAGCTGACTCACCTTCCAGGGTAGAGGGAGTCACAGCCATTGAAATCCATGTTGGTTGGGACTGGCAAGATCACCTAAGCGAGTACACTATATCAGGACAGCAGGAAAAATGGTCCCTACAGCCAGGTGAGTGATGGGAGGCTCCCTCTCTCTCCATGTAGTTCTCTCTTGCAGTCTCCAAGAGGTAGGGATCCAGGCTGTTGTTTTCTTCTTCTCTTGTCCCTCATACTTGTCGTGTATTCCTACTTAGACACATTCTTTGTGAGCATCTCATGGGTGATGTCTGCTGCATTGTACTGTGTGTGTATGTGTGTGTGTGTGTGTGTGTGTGTGTGTGTGTGTGTGTGTGTATTTATCTGTAGATAATACCTACCACACAGGGCATCATCAGGAATAAATGAACTTTTATGCATGTATAATAAATATCTGGTACATGGTAGGTGTACGAATGAACAGAGATATTTGTTGAATGAATGAATCTTCACTTGGGAGAGTGTGCTTCTTCCTTTGAAAGGCAAGGATGATCTGGTAATCATCAGGTGTTACTTACTAATTGGGTCACTGAGCAAAGAAAATTATTAGTTCATTCTTTCCTTCATTCATTTATTGAACATAGACTGACTGCACCCCTGTCAGAAACCAAGGGTTAGGCAGACCGTGTAGAGCTAAATCAGGAGCAGTCCCTGCTCTTAAAGACCTTGCAGTCCAGAGGGAGAGACAGACAGGGAAGGGGACAATGAGAACCAAGGTAGTGAGTGCTCTGATGGGAAAGAGTCCCCAAGTGCCATAGGAACCCCAAGGGGGATACCACTGGGGCCCAGAGAGGGATTCCTGGAGAAACTGACACCTGAAGTAGATCTTCAAGGGTGAGCTCAGTTTGTCAGATGGAGAAAGGGTTGAGGGACATTCTAGGCAGAGGGACAGCCCTGAAGCACAACCACTGAGGGCACACTGGGGACTAGTGAGGGTCTGTGTGGCTAGAGCCCCAAAGAGAGCAGGGGACTTGGGCAATGAAGCCAGACCACTAGAGGGCCTCATAATTCCTGCTCAGCAGTTTGAACTTTGTCTCGGTGGCTTCATTTTATTCCCACTGCTCAGATACAGCCAGTTGTGAACTCCTCTAGATGACCTTACTATTTCTATCCGTACAATGGAGCAATTCATCTGCTTCTTCAGAGGGCCTTGGGGGGCGAAGGAAATGAGAGAATGGCATCCTAGCCCTTTGTAAACTCTCAAGTGCCGGTCCTGGTCACTCAGGTAGTGTGGAGTTGAGCAGAGGCCCGAAGGTGAAATGGCTTGGTGCTCCGTCCAGAGATTTTTGAGAAAACTGGGGGCTGTACCATCACCGTCTCCCCAGCAAGGATCCCTCTGTTCCTTAAGTCCTGGCCATCCTAGTGGGTCCTGTTGTGACCCCAGGCTTCAGCTCCACCCCCACTTTTCTTCCCTAGCAAGGAGGGCAGGAGGGAGGCAGGGCCGGCCCCTACCTGTCCTGCTCCATCATCCGGGATTCCAGGCCTCATGGACACAGATAAGCCCTGAACTAGGAGAGCTGAGGCTTTAAATCTGGTGGGACCCAGAGGAGAGCTCCCCAGCTCAGTGGCCCACAGTATCCTCATCTACCAACAGGAATGTCCCCATCACACAGCGATGACAGAGACCTGGGCTCCAAGTTCTAATCCCCTATCCTGGCCAGGTAACTTCAGGCAAATTTCTTGCTCTCGGGAGGCCTCAGTTTCTCTCTGTGGTGATGATTAGACACGACCAGACTAATAGTCACAGGGTGTGGGGTGATGTGAGCTATATAGCAACAGGCCATGCGAACGAAAGGGATGGGTGTTATTAAATGCACCAAATAGGACAAGTGCTGGGATTTGAGAAAGCATGAAGTGCTGAATAGGTGAATAAAACCAGTCAGGGTCCCTGGCCAAGTCGCAGACCGCCTGCGTCCCGCAGAATGGCAGCTAATGGGCTGGAACGAAGGGGAGCTCTGTATCCTTGGGGTAGGACTGTATGCCCGTATGGCTTCGAGTCCGTGTAAACATGGGTGACTGTGATGCTCTTTTGCACTGAACGTGTGTGCGTCTGCATACCTGCGTGTTCGTGTGTCTACGTCTTGTGTGGAGTCCTAGGGATGCACCTGTGGGTGTTATGGACTATGAGTCTGTGTGTACAACAGCAACATCTGTGTGGACTTGTGGAACCTGTGCACATATGTTTGTGTGACTACGTGCATGAGGCCATATGTCGGGAAACCCTATGACCTGCAAACACTGCTTATAGTGGGAACCCAGGCAGCTCAGGAAGGGCAGCTCCTCCTCAGGCTTCGGGGGAGCAAACCTTGCATTTCAGCACCACCAGGGGGCTGAGGAGGATCCAAACGGGTAGACCCAAACTTTGCCTTTTTGCATGAGAAGTCAAGATAGGGTTTGGGGTCCTGCCCCCTAACGATAGCTTGTAAGTTCTTGGGGGTCAAAGAGGGAGAAGGATGAAGGAGGGAGGGAGGGAAGAAACAAAAGAGAGTAAGGAAGTGTCCATAGGGGCCGAGGGCTCCTTTCCCCTTCCCAACTCCCTGTCATTCAAAGGTGGCCCTGGCGCCGGAGGAGCAGGAGGGCACCTTCCTCCTAAGACATCCCATCCCGTGGGTGGAGCAGACTTTGCCCCACCCCATAAAGATTTCCCTTGAAGTCAAATGAAACAACGCACCCCACGCAGGGACACACACACACACACACACACACACACACACACACACACACACACACACACACACACACACACACACACACACACACACACACACACACACACACACACACACACACACACACACACACACGTTCTCCCGAGAAGCAGTCTGCTGCCCCCTGAGCCCCACCCATCGGCCAGGCGTCCGCACCCCGCGCCCCTCGTGCGCCCCGGCCCCGCCCCGCCCCCCGGGGTTACCCGCCGGCCGCTCTCCGCGCGCCTCAGACTCGCCTCGAGCGCGGCAGGCAGGCAGGCGCGCGCGGCTCCGCTCCACGTCGTCCCCGCTCTGTTCATTCATGATTGGTACTCGGCCCCCCGAGACCCAGCCCGAGCGCCGGGAGGGGAGCCGAGCGTGCGGCAGGAGGGGCGGGCAAGCGCGGCTCCCGCAGCGCACGCGGCGCTGGCTCAGGAGCCTCGGCCGGGCGGGCGCACCGGCCCGGTGTCCAGCGCCAGGCAGGCTTCGGGGCATCGTTCTCGGTCCTCGGCGAGGGAAGCGGCAGGGCCCGGGTCCGAAGGCTCGCCAGGAACGGCTAGCCCTGTGAGTCAGTGCATGTGCGGGGCTGAAGAAGGATAGAAAAGGCTCGCAGCGCCCCAGCCCCACGCTCGCTGAATACCAAGCTGCGACGAGCTGCGGGGGGCTTTTTTTTTACCTCCTCCAATTCGGAGTAGAAGAGCCACACTGATTTCCTTCCAGTGGAGGGGAGGGGCAGGGCCCGAGGTCCCAAGTCGCACACAAGTCTTCGCTGCCATGGGGGCCGTCATGGGCACCTTCTCGTCTCTGCAAACCAAACAAAGACGACCCTCGAAAGGTAAGCCACCTCCTTCTTCCTTTTGTTCCCCTGGCTGGGTTTGGGGGTGCTCGGTGCTGGGTTGGGGTGTGCCTCCTGCCCCCCTTGGCCCGGACCCCCCTCCCCATGAGGAGTGGGTTCAGGTTCCTGTAACCAAAGGAGTAAGAAACCGGCGGGAGGATTGGTGTGAATACCCGTGAGCTGGCAGAGGAGGGACCCAGAGTGGGCTGCGGCCTCAGGGGCCACGGAACCTCTCCGGGGCACCAGGTGCCAGGACCCTACTCCTGGAGGAATCTCTAGGCACAGAAGGCAGAGACAAATTCACAGGTGGGAGGTGGGGACGACATTGTCTGAGTGTACATGTTGGGAAGCTCTTCCCGTTCCCATGACCGTTGGTGTTTGTGCGACTGTGGGCATCCAGCGAGGGTGCTCACATATTCACTCACTGCCCCCCACCCCCACCCCCAGCAGCGATGCTGTGCAGACCTGGGGGTCCATCATCAGGGAGAGAGTGCTTTCTGCAAGCCAAAAGGAATCAGCTGCTGGCAGGTGATAAAACTCTCAGGGCTCGTGTCCTGGTGGCTTTAGGGAGTTGGGAGCCGGGGCATCACACGAGGGTGCTGCCGTGCTCTGGGAGCCGCCTGAGAGCTGAGAGCACTGTCAAGGTCTGGTGAAGAGGTGAGCTGACATCAGGGATTAGAAAGCATAATATCCCTGGGTCCCTCCTGCCTGCACTTCGGCTGAGATAAGCCCAATCTCACCAGCGGGACAGTCATGAAACGGGTCCATGTGAAGTTGGGGGAAACGTGTTGCACCGCGGCGGACTGTGCAGGCCTCCTATCCAGCTGTTTGAAAGTTGGTTGTTGGAATAAAGACACTGGATGCGGTTAGGAAAAAGAATACGATGGGTTTGGTTTGTTTGGTTTTTATGCTCAAATACTACTGTGAGTGGTAGAAGGATTTTAAGTAACCTGACAGTTAAACCTTTAAGTTCTGCCGTTGGAGCCCAGGTTCTGGTGACAGGTGAGGTTACAGTTCCTACCCCTTATGCTGGCTAGTGATTAGATCAGCGGGAGGATAATGGTGGACCCCAGGGTGCACAATGAGTCCACTCTCAAGACTTGGTTGGTCTTTACTGATTCAGTAGGAAAGTCTGCATCGCAGAGGTAGCTCCCCATGAATAACTTGTCTTTGAGGGATCTCGACATCTGGCTCAGTCCCCAGAGGCATCAGGCTGGCTGAATACTGAGGAATAGGATCTCTGGGTGAAGATCTCAGGTGATGAAGCTGGGTTGGCATTCAGAGCCTAGAACATGGGAAGAGGCTTCGACCCATTTGTCCAGCTGCATCGTACATCCTCCTGGCAGGGAAGAGACTGGGTGCCGTTTTACCAGTCCTAGGCAGGACAGGTCTGCAAGCCTCGGCCCAGGACCTTGACATTAACAGCCCCACTTCTCACGGATCCTCAGATACTGCTTGACTGGGGACAACGTTCAGCGCAAATCCTGGTCTCCTTCCCCACCATCTGACCACCATGAGGTCCCAGAGGCCAGGGGACTGTGGGGATAAGAAACTCAGGGATTTGTTTTAATATATTTTCAATGCCTGTGGCACTCCTGGAAGGCAGCTAGGTGTCACAGAAAGATCTTGGACCCTAGAGTCCAACAGATTCTGGGTGCAAATCTCAGCTCCATCGCTCCTTCCTTACGTGACCTCAGGCAGATCCTTTCACCTGCCTAAGCCTCAGTTTCTTATCCATAAAATGGACAGGATACTATCTCCTGGCAGGAAACAGGGTGTGGAGGGAGTGGAGCGAGGGAGGACCCCGCCTCATCTACTGTGTCAGCTGCAGCTACCAGGGACCCAGAGGAGACTGCTGAAAGATGCCAAGATCAACTGAACGATGGATGTGGAGTTCCTCCCCTAGGGCTGGGCAAAGATTATGAGCTGAGACATTGCTCAGACGTTACTGTCTGCCATTCCCTTTTCCTACACAAAACTGCAGGTCACCCCAGATGGATTCCCAAAGGATTCCAAGAGGCCAGAGCTCTTTGCTTCTCTCTCCTAGGAGTCTAAGAAAAGAGAGGAGGGGGCACAGCATTCAGCGAGCCCCTGCTCTGTGCCTGACACAGTGCCAGGTGCTTTATCTGCGCATTCTCACTTAACTGTCCCAACAACACTTGTTTGAAGCTCATTGCGGGTCCAGGGCTAGTGGATGGGCTGCCATGACAAGCTGCCCCGAGCCTGGGGTGTCTGGTCAGCCCCATTTGCACAAAGCCACACCACACTGGCTGGAATTGTCCAGGGCTCCAGCTACGTACATCCCCCCCCCCCCCCAGGCCTTTATCCTGGAGCAGAGTCTTATCTTCCTGTCTAGCTCAGTGGAATGCTGGTCAGCAGAAGACCCTTTCGTCAGGGCTTGGAAACTGGCTGGAAAGGCTAGTGATCAGGGATCACTTCTTGGTCAGGTTCCTTGCCCCATGGAGACCCAGGTTTCACCTTTGTAAAAGGCGGAAGTTACATTAGACATTTTCTCAGGTTCCATCCAGTTCTCAAATTTGAAGATTTCTGTTGCTGATGCTCTTACCAGAGCTGCCACTATGATGTCTGAGACACCAGCCTCAGAGCTAATTGCAAACAGTCAGAAGAGAGTGGTGCAGATTTTCAACTCGGGAATCGGTCTCCCTGCTGGGTTCAAATCCAGGCTCTACCACTTACTAGCTGCGTGACTAAGCCTTATTTTCCTCAACTGGAAAACAGGGACAGTAGTAGTTACCATCTTAAAATAGCTGTTGTGCTGTGTGGATTTCAGGAATAATGCAAATCAAATGCTTAGCACGAGCTCTGCTACATAAGTAGTCAGCAAATTTTAACTACTATTCAATTTATGGCTCTAGTGTTTAGGGCTTCCAAATGCCTCGAGTAAGCCATCCTGGAAGTAGTCCACGCCTGTTGGAATCCTCACAGCTCAGTTCTGGAGCGTTCCTTCTGCCGTGTCCAGGAAACTAGGACCCAAACCTCACGTGCTCAGATGCTGGTCCTGTTGCTGCAGCCCCTGCTGACCTCTGCTTTGTGGCTGGTCCTGAAAACACTGTATCTTGTTTAACAAATACCCTGTGTGTTTTGAAAATATAATTTGGAATCACATACATATAAAGCTCCACATGATTTAGTGGCGAGGGACATGCCTAGCCCAACCTGGGTGTTCAGGGAGAGCTTCCAGAAGGCCACAGAAATCTAAAGTAATTTAAGAGCTATGTCACTGAATAAGAAAGTTTCGAATTCATTTCCTATCCTTCTCTCCGTTTGGGACCTTTGTTTGTCGTTAAGTAAGAATGAGAAAAGTCCTGCCTCAGAGATTCAGCCTCTGCATCCCAGTCCCGGGTAGGGTTTCTGGCTCCAACAGTTTTGTATGTGTTTATCATACGAAGGACACGGCTCTGGGCTTAAAGGGTCGGGATATCAGGGGTGATCAGATGAGGATCACGCAGGTGCAGTGGCTGGGCCTCTGTGAGGGGCAGGGGGCGAGAGAATTTAGGGAGAACGTCACTAGCCCAAGGGCATCTCAATGGAAATTTGCCTATAAGCAAATAAGCCTACTTTGCAGGGGTGGCTGGGTTATCCATCCGCCGTGACCGAGGGAAAGCATTCAGAACCTTCAGGAAGGACTGAGCTTGGGATCTCCAGAGTGTTCATTGAATAGATGAGCCAACAAAATCACACAGCTTTTAGATGCTTTTTCCAAGGCTACATGGCAAGTTAAAGACAAATATGGGACTGGTCCCCTCACTCCTAGACCAGTGAGCATCTCGGGACCTTAGAGACCTGATGGAAGCACAATATTCCTGATGAGGCCAGGTTTGGGGGTTACTGCTCCGGGCAGCATGTTCTCCCAGCATATTCTCCCAGGAAAAATCTGGGAGACCAGTGGGAGGCAGCCAGGCGTAGAGAAGCAGTAGCCCCGCCGTCACACTGTCCTGGGCTCAAGGGACCTTTGGCAAGTCATTTCACCTTGGAAATGTCAGTGTTCTTATGTCTAAAAGAGGAATACTGATTTACAGAGGTGTCCATGCCTGAGCATTACCCATTTCTGCATCTTTATCCATCCTTTTAACTCTGTGTTACCCTTCCCCCCACTGCCTTGTCTAATAGTTAAAATTCTACCCACATTCCAAGACCTCACTCAGCTATTTCCACATTCAGGAAGGCTCCCCCAAGCCCTGGAAGGAAGCAACTTCTCCCATCTAAATTCCTTAATCTTTTAAGGTGTACATTCTCATGACTTTCAAGTCATGCTTTGAATTAGGCAATTGATGGAGGTGTTAACCCCTCACCCCATCCCCAGAGCATCAGCTTCTCAGGGGAGCTGCTCTGAATCATCCTTCATAGTCCCCAGCTTGGTTCCTTGCACATAGTAGGTACGCCATAAATCTTTTCTGGAGGAACTTATAAATAATGGACTGCTTGGCCACTTTCTGTTATTTCCTGGAATTGCCCACCCTGAAGCAAAAGTTAGCTTCCCACTGGAATTTCAGTTACCAGCCCTCTGCCTGGAATAAATTCTTTTCTTTGGTCTGCTGGCTTTGAATTGGCTTTGTCCACAGAATGTACTGAGTCTGTTTACTATTAAGCAGGGAAGTGCTGAGAACAACGTTCCTGCTCCCCAGCCCCCCTGAGAGTCACAAAAGGACAGGGAGACCATACCCAGTGCCGGGCACAGTTCTGGTCCCTTTATCCCAGAAGAAAGTCAAGGAAGCTCAAAGCGAATGGGGAGAGGGAGATGGTAAAGACTGAAAGATGGAAGTGAAAGGACTACTGTTTGAGGTTTTTTTTGGCCTGGTCCCTGGAAAAGGATCGTGTCTTGGACTTCCTTATATGCCTGGAAGGGTTTTGCTCAATAAATGGTTTGTAAATGTACAAATGAGCAAGTGAATACATACATTAGCAAGTGAGTGAAAGAATGAATGAGGGGATAAATAAATGAGTGAATGAATGAGGAAGCAGATGAATGACAGAAGGAATGGTTGAAGAAGTGAGTGCATGAGTGAGTAAATGAATCCATAAATTAATGAATGGTTAATGAAGTCCCAGAAAGGCTATGATAGCAGGCTGTCTTTGCATGAAGAGCATGGATAGTCATGCTACCCAAATCCTGGATCTAAGCCCCCCACCGTGGAACGTGGAAGGAGTCAGTGGTACAGGAGGCCCCGGTACAGATAATTAATAGTAAACTTATAACAAGTGCTTCATGAAGAGCTGAAAATTATAAGTTCAGTCAAGAAGAGTTCTGGTAATTTTTTGGATATCTGTACCTTGGGGAAGGTGGGAAGATGGAAAAGTATCTCTAGGCTCTCACTCTTTTGTTGATTCATTCAGAAAACTAAAGTGAGGACCGACCCTCAATGCCCTCCCTTGTATTTCAGGTTCCCCTTTGTCTTGTCTAGGTGAGATCAAGAATCTGTGTATCTGTCCACTCAGTTATTTGTTCACTAAGTAATCCCGTAAGTGTCCTTTAACTTTGCTTCCCTGATGTTTCTACCCAAGATCCCCCTTGGCTTCCCCACTCTCCCTCCACTTCCACCTCCCAAGGTGAACTCCTACACACCCTTCAAGACCTCATTCAATGTCACCTCCTCCCAAGCTCTTGTGGGCAGAGCACATTTCTCCCTCCCCTGCTCCCCTACAGCTGTTGCTCCTTCCCTTGGCTACAGTCCCGAACAATATGTGATTATGGATTTACGCATTCGTCTCTCTGACTAGCTCTCAGGGAATGAGTCTTATTTCAGGACCTCTGTCAAGGCCTGTTGCTGATGGATGTTGCCTGCATGGAGATAAGGATGGATAGACCAGGTTGTGAGTCCCTGATGGCTCCAAGGAGTGCAGGAATGCGGCCTCGCAGATGAGAAATCCGGTCCGCTCATGGGGAGAAGTGCTGCAAAGTTCTGCATAATGGCCCTGGAGCTGATGTTCCCATTCATCAGGCGGAAGCCGAGCAGTATTGGGGGGCGAGGGGAGAGAAAGAGAGAGAGAGAGAGAGAGAGAGAGAGAGAGAGAGAGATACTGTGTGTGTGTGTGTGTGTGTGTGTGTGTGAGAGAGAGAGAGAGAGAGAGAGAGAGAGAGAGAGAGAGAGACTGAGAGAGTCCTGAGACTTTCAGACAATTTGACTTATCTTTAAATGCTTCCCCTCCCTCCAGGTAGTGTTTTAAATAGGTCACCTTTAGGGAGTAGCTGTGATCAGTTGGGCTATCACTAGAGTAGCCGTGGGAGCAGAGCATTGGATTAATTCTTCTTATTCCAGGCCAAACTGAAAGCTTCACTGGGGCAGTTGGGGGATGGGGGGTGGCAGTGGGAGCTACAGTCAAATCAGAGAGTTAGGAATAGGGTGTGCAATGGTTAGGACCACTGGGTTAAAGTAAGAGACTTGGGTTCAAACTCCGACTCTGTGACTTCTTAGCTGAACCTCTCTGAGCCTCCGTTTCCTCCTCTCTAAGATGAGGGCAATGATGGTGTCTCCCTTATCTCCTTAGGGCTGTGGGAGGGGCCCAGGAGGTGGTGAGCACAGTGGTTCACAGAAGGTGAGATGATTCCAGCAGCTTGGGGCAGTAGTGGCTTTGCTGCTGCCTTTTGTCCCATCTCAGGGCAGGTCCCTTCCTCCTCTGTCGCTCCGTCTGCACTGTGACTGCATGATCAGTCTGCACGCTGATGGACGTTGGTGGTCCTTGGTGATCTCTGTGCCTTCGAGCTGTGGCCTCTGAGTCCACCCCGTGGGCCCCAGAGCCATCATAACTATGGCCACTGAAATCCCAAGCAGTTTCTCCGGTGACTTCTGTGGGAAGCCGTCAGTTTCAGATGATGACGAAATTCCCAACGGTGAGATAGGAGAACAGGGGTCATCAGCAGGGTTAATAATAATAGTAATAGCTAACGTTGACCTGGCCTCGCTCTGTGCCAGGAGCCTTGCTCTGCCCTTTTCCTGTGTTATTTGATTAACCTCCTCCCAGCCCTGGAGAACAGACCCTACTACGGTTTCCATTTTGCAGATGAAGAAACTGAGGTTCCAAGAAGGGCAGTGCTTTGCCCAGAGTCTCACAGCGTACGGATAGCAGGACCTGGTTCCGGCTGATCCCAGAGCCTGAGCTTTTAACCTCACCAGCCTCCTCCCCTCCTGGCCTCCCCTCGACGGAGAACGGGGTGTGTGGAGACGGGGGAGAAGGCATCCAGGGATAGACAAAGCACCTCATTAGCATATGGAACTACTGAGCCATCTGCAGGCCTTGAGCAAAATGCTTTTCACCCCATCTCCAACAGCCCCTGGATCTGTTTCCATTTAATCTGACACTCCAAAAGCCTGAATATGAAATGATTGGGGGCAGAAGGTCAATTAGCAAATTCATTAATAGGATTAAACATCTCTCCTCTGTGCTAATCATTTCTGTGAAGTAAATTCTTCTCCCTTTGTTACAGCCATCGTTGCCTGTCAGAGAAGGATGGAGCGCTTAAGTACCTCCAAGGCTGTTAGAATTTCAAACCATCAGAATCGGACACCAGAATCAGTCTGTGTTTTCACAGGGTCCAGAGAGACAAGGAGGGATCAGTGGGTGGATGAGTGGTCATCCTTGCAAAGGAAACGAACGCAAGAACTTGCTGGTGTATTTGCTTTCGGCTTTCTCATTAGTTCCCTTCCCGTCCTTAGCCACACATTGGCCTAAATCTGTATTACACATATATATGTGGTATAGCAGGTACAGACACATGCTCTTTTTTTTTTTTTTTTTTTTTTTTGTGGTACGCGGGCCTCTCACTGCTGTGGCCTCTCCCGTTGTGGAGCACAGGCTCCGGATGCACAGGCCCAGCGGCCATGGCTCACGGACCCAGCTGCTCCGCGGCATGTGGAATCTTCCCGGACCGGGGCACGAACCCGTGTCCCCTGCATCGGCAGGCGGACTCTCAACCACTGCGCCACCAGGGAAGCCCCCAGACACATGCTCCTGATTAGACAGACCTGGATTCAAAACCTAGCTGTGCAACTTATTAGCTATGTGACCTCAGGCAGGTCCCCTTGCCTCTGTGAACTTTCGTTTCCACATCTAGAGAATTAAGATATTGATGGTAATTACCTCCAAGGTCGTTATAAGAATTAAATGCAATAATGCATGTAAGATACTGTGGTCAGAACATAGCAAGGGTGAATTAGAGGCAAGTTACTGTTGTTTGGAGCCATGCCACTCAAAGTGTGGTCCTCACACCAGCAACCTCTGCATCACCTGGGAGCTTATTAGGAATGCAGAGTCTCAGGCCCCTACTGAATCTTGCATTTTTAACAAGATCTCCTGGTGGCTTGGATGCCCACTGCAGTTGGAGAAACATTGACTTAGAGCACAGAGTATAGTGCGCATGTGTGTGTATATATTGATATATATGTATATATGTAATTATAGGATTATATATCAAACTGGCAGGGACCTTTGAAGCCTTCTGGTTTAAGTATCATTTTAGGATAACCAAACAAGTCCAGAGAAGGTGAGCGGTCTGCCCACAGTCACACAGCTTGAGCGTCAGCCCTGCGATCTGAACCCCAGGCTTCCCCAGCACTGCTTGTTTTTATATGAATTGCCAGGAAGTCAGATTTCCCCAGATCGGCGTTTCTGCAGTTGATCCTTTTTTCTTTTTTTCCTTAAATGAAACAGAAGGGTGGGACCACGTATGCCCATTAAGTTTTCATTTGCTAATTTAAAATGTTATTCCAGCCAGGTGAGATCCTGAACCTTGCTTCTACCAGCCATCACCTTAGCTTTACCTCCAAGATCTATGCTACCTGAAGGTGTGGCAAGGGGACATTCTAGGTCTTCATCTAGTTGGCTTCCAAGACCGTAGGCCAGGACAGGGTGCAGGACAGACTGGTGTGAACTACTGACATCTCTCCACAAGGGTTTTCATTGACAATGCTCAGTGTGGCAGAGTAGGCTGGCCGCCTGGATTCTGAGCAAAAGCCTTTGTGTGGGATTTGAAGCCAGAAGACTTGACAGAAGTTAATAGGAATCTAATGGACAAAGGAAGGGCCTGAAGCGTGAAAGTCAAATGCCTTTTCCAGGGGGCCTAGTAGGATGTCTCTGTTGGAAAACAAACGAACCATCCTAGTTATGGTAGGAAGCTTTCTGCACTAAGCAATTAATCAGGACTCCTCCAGGGTAAATAGGCTTGTATAGGGTAGAAATTGGAGAGATGGGGAAGCATTGCTTGAAGAGGAGGAATTCTAACTTTTGAAGGCCTGCCATGTCCCAGAGCCTTCTGCGTGCCTAATCTTCCTTCATTTCTGTAGTAGTCCCATGATGGATGTTTTGTTATCCTCATTTTGCAAATTGGGAAACTGAGGCTCAGGGAGGTTCTGTGATCATCCAGTATTAGAGAGCAAGGATTTGAAGCATGTCTGATTCCAAGTTACCTCCTCCGGCCTGAGGGCACATCCAGGGCAAGCAGGCCTCTGACCCCCAAGAAGAGGTTGAACAACTGTGGCTGCTCCCGAGCTTTTAGAGACAGGAAATGACAGCCACTGGCCTTCTCACCCATCCGACCTTGGAACCAGAAGAAGAGGAGGGCTCGGCTGGCGGCCAGGAGTGGGCTCTGGAGGCCACAGGGCGCCCAGCTGCCTTTGGGAAGCCAGTGCATTAGCATTCATGTGATGGAGGCTGCACTTTCTCTCCATCCCTGGGACTCCTCCTTGTAAGACTCTCCCAGACGGTCAAATGGTCAAATTGCACAATCAGCAGGGTCCCTTAGAGAGTCTTCCCGGCTCTCTTCCTTCCCTTTCTTAGTGCTGACACTGGGCTCGATTAGACTCTTAAGCCCTAAAGGCCCAAAGGCTAAAAGACTGTGTCCCCACTACCAACTGCCTCACCATTTGCTACTTAGATAATTCGAAACAGAAACAGTAAGATAAGTCTAAAGAAATGAAATAAAATTCAGATTTTTCCCATGATAACTTTTTGGATCATTTTTTGAAATATACTTTCAAAACAGGTTTTTTCACAAGTTTTGATGCCTCTACTTTGCTGGTGCTTTAAGCATCTCTTGAATGTGCCTGTTGGGTACGTCAGCCTCAGAGTTGGAACCAGACAGGAAAAAGAAAAAACTCATCTGTATTGAGCACCTACTGTGTGCCAGGCACTCTGCAAGGTGTTGACAAATATAACAATATTTTTAAAGCTTTTATAAGAAGAACAGTAGTAAAAAGAAATGACGTGTGTAACACTTTGTACCAAGTACTATTCCAAGTACTTTTGATACATTAAACTAATTTAACACTCACAGCAATCCTATGGGGTATATACTATAATTATCCCCATCTAGCAAGTGAACTCTCCTACTATGAGAGGTAGGCATTCATCCCGCCATTTTATAGATGAGAAAACTGAGACTTGGCAGGAAGTGACTTGTCTAAGTCCCTCCAGGTGGCTGGTAGAAGAACCAGGATTCACACCAGCTCTGACTGACTCCAAATACAGCCCCACTCATTTCCTAGAAGCACCCTGCTTATTTGATATGTCCCCAGGGTGCACTATAAGGATGGGTGGGAAGGCCTGGGACTAGAGACTGAGTATTGAATCCTGTCCTAACTTTTTCAGGGGCACCCTTCACTCCCCGCTGCCTATTGCATGTGTCCCTGCCTTGTGCTACTATCCTGGGTCTTCCTGACCTGCCTGAGCCACCCCTCTGCACATTGGTCCACATCGTGCAGCCTGTCCGGGAGCCACGTCAGGCTCCCACCTACTTCCCCTGAAGGAGAAGCTGCCAGAAGGAGATAAGAGTGATGTAGGACACTGCCTTTGCCCTCAAGGAGCTTCACACCGGCACAATAATAATAATATTAACCCAAATCTATAGAGCTCCGACTACGTGCCAGACACTTCAGCAGCTTGGTTTTTGTGTAAATCTTATAGCATCATGAGGAAGTCAGCACTGTTACTTGACCCTTTACAGATGAGGAAACTGAAGGACTGAGGCATGTGGAAGGCAATGTCCAATGTCTCATCTCTCATAAGTGGCCAAGCCAGGATGTGAACCCAGAGGGTTTGATTCCAGCGCCCGCATGCTTGTGTTATGCTGTGGGGCTTCCGGGGAGGGAAAGAGCATCTCCTCCTGAGGGGCAGGGCTGGAGAGTGAGAGAGGAAGGCCGAAAGAGGTGGCGTTTGAGGTTGATAACAGAGCTAGGGCTTGGCCCAGGCAGGAATGTAGGTGGTGAAGTTCTAGGCGGAAGGAATAGCGTGAGAACGTCAGTGAAGCAGACAGCAAGAAAGGAGAAGGAATAAACAATGACAGTGATGCTTGGCACGTTTGTGACTTGGAGGATGTCACTGGAAAGGCTGTTGTGAGAAAAGGGAGGGAAGAGAATGGAGGCAGAGACCGGAGTCAGGCTGTCCACCTTTATTGAGGTGGAGGAAAGGGTCCTGGCAGGTGATAGAGAGCAAGGACGAGCACAGGACAAAGGAAGTGGGGATCAGGACTGTCCCTTCTCACCCTACCCTGTTCCCCAAAAGCCTCCCAGGGATCACTTCCGCCCGCCTTCGCTCCCCCCACCCTCCCAATGCACTCACTGTTTGTCCTGCATGATTTAGCAGTTGATCGCCTTGAATTGCTCTATAATCACTCCCTGTAAACATGCATCACTCTCCAGTAAGAGTACATTTTCCTCAACAACCGACCGGAACTTTTCTTTCTGCCCTTCTGAGCTCCTCCGAGAAGCTCGACACAGTTCTGAGCCCACGAGTGGTACTTGGTGACTTGAACTGACATTTCACAGAGATGCAGGAGGACGTGGGATTCCCTAATTGGGATCAGTGTGGCAAAGAAACTTGGACATAACTCTGACACCACCCCCTGTGCCTATCCACAGTATCTGAACGTCAAAGACTGTGGTTTAGTGCAAAAACATAGAGCATTGGGGGCCATTCCATAACTGCTTACTTAGAGTTGATGGAGGAAAGAACAGGTGTGGGGTGTTGAGTAAAACAGAACAAGAGGCCAGTCTAACTCCCCTTATGAGCTGTGTGGTTGAAGAAAATTGCTTAACCCATCTCTGCATGTCAGTTTCTTCATCTGTTAAATAATAACTATCATGATATCAACTCATTGGATTGTCATGGGGATTAAGTGAGACAATGTGCATGTATGTGGCAAACTGTAAGGCAATGTATAAATGTGGGTATCGATATGTAGATGGTGATAATGGTCACCGTGGTAGTAATGATCTTGATGATGGTGGTGGTGTCGGTGTTGGTGGTAGCAATGATGATAGTCATAAGGGACGATGCTATAAGTGGTAGTGATAATGTTGATGATGGCAGAGGTGTTGGTGACTGATGATATTGGTGACTGATGGTATTAATGGAAGTAGTGGTACTGATGATAGGTGGTATTTATGGTGATGCTGGAGCATGATGATCTTAATGGTGATAATGATGATTAGAGTAGGGATAATGAGGATAGGGTATGAGTAGTGGGATTAGTGGTGTTAGTGGTGTTAGTGATAGGAGTGCTCTCGTGGTAGTGTGGTGAGGGGTGGTATTAGTGGTGGTGGTGATAATGGCAGGGGGGATGTTGGCGATGGTGGTGGTAGTGTGTTGAGGGATGGTATTAGTGGTGGTGGTGATAATGGCAGGAGGGATGTTGGCGATGGTGGTGGTGGTGATATAGTGGTGTGAGTAGTAGTGTTGGTGGCAGGATGATGGTGGTACTGGTGGTAGTAATTTAACGGTGCTGATGGAGGTAGTAGCACAGGTGGATTTGAGGCTGTCATTCCCTTTGTCCAAACTATCTTCCTTGACTAGACTGCACAGAAAGATTTCTAACCCCCAGAATTTGAATTCCCCCAGATATATTTGTTAACAATAGGAATGAATAAGACAATTCAGCCCATGCCTCTACACTTCTACTCTTATTCGTGGTTGGTACTTTCAGAATGCTTTTCATATAAGCTGCCTTCTCGACACTTGCCTTCCCAGCATGGAGCACATTGCCATGCCTGGTACATAGTCAGTCTTTGATAAATATTTGTGGAAGGCAAGAATAAAATTGCAGGATGAGGCTGTGCTCTTAGATGAACTCATCGGTTAAATGTCCCATCTCCAAAGGTATGTGGGGTGATCAGGCAGCTCCCCAGAACACCAGAATGTACCTGCACTCACGCCAGGACCAGGGTGGTTACTGCAGCAGCCCTTCTTACCTGGCAAGCTGGGAAGACTGCCCGGGGGCGGGGGGAGCCCTGGAGGTCAGCCTGGCCCAACCACGTTCTGCCCTGATTCTGCACTGACTTCTGAATACAAGCAACAGTGGAGAAAATGGCATCTCCCACCAGCTGCTTCTGAAGGGTCCATGCTTCCTCCTCAGCGCCCGTTTTTTGTGTAGTAAGAAGGAGAGGCACATTCTTCTTCTAGAAAAGTTCTTCTTGGCAGCAATCCCTCCCCCCACCCCCGGAGGGAGGGATTATGGAAGTGGCTTCAAGTCCAGTATCTCCATAGCCCACCTTTTACCCTGGGCAAGTTAGAGTCACCTGTAGGGTCTCTGCTCATCTTGGAAAAGGAATAATCACATGCCGACCTTGTAGGGTTCTTGTGGCTTTTAGGTATGTGGCACATAGTAAGGGCTCAATGCATGGTAATGGTTCTTAATATTGGTAGCATTGATTATTCCTGTCACTAATGGAGCGATTAATATAATAGGTGATGAATAACGATAGACCAGAGATTTTGTGTGTCCCTCTTTGGTGGAACCTTTATGGCTTGCATTCACCTTGAATCCTCTGGTCCTGGAACTCTGAGCCTGAGGGGGTCCCCTGAATGGATCACATATTGTTGGTGGGGTTGTTTAGAAAAATGAGGATAACCTGTCAGCACTGGGGACCGGGTACTATTCTGTCAAATAAGGAATTCAATTTGAAGACCAAATAGTCTTAGATTTAAATCCCAGGCTTACCTCTTATTGGCTGTGTGACTCGAGGTAAGTTACTAGGTGAACCTTAGTTTCTTTGTGTGTCCAGTGAGGTTTATAATACCGACCACATCAGCTCCTTAGAAGAGTATGAAAAATCAAGTGTAAATGGAGCTAAGGATGAGGATTTGTCTCCCAGGCAGCTCAGGACAGGAGGTAATGGAAAGACCAAAGTGGTTTTGGGATTAGAGCTGCCTGCAGCCTTATCTGTTATGGAGTTGATTTATTGTCCCCTAAAACCCTGGAACAGAATCAAGAAGGGGATGAAGGGAGGGAGTGGGGTCATAAGAGTATGGAAGAGAATGTAAACATGTAGAGTGCAGGTATCAATAATAGGCTGCCTACCCATAGCAAGCACTCGATGCAGAGAGAATTCATTCACTGTTGGCATTTTTACTGTTGCGACTGTTATTGTTGTTCAAAGTTGTGTATGAGAATCCAGGTAGAAAGGAGAACTCAAGCGAAGACACCGAGTGAGGGGACAGAGTGATGGACAGAAGCTAGGCTGAATCTATTCAAGGTTACAAAGCACCGAGCGCCATCTGGAAAGGATGGAAACTGAGGCAGGCTCCCGCCCTTCCGCAGACGTCTCATATCACCCAGTGACTCTTTAAAGGGTGTTTGGTGCACGTGCATTTGTATAGAGAGAGGTAAAGGGTGCTACCTTGAATGGGACATCGGACACCGGGCTGGGGACGTCCCCTAAATTATCTCATTTAATTGTCACACAATCCTTTGAGGTAGATACTGTTACTATTTCTATTTTAGAAGTGTGAAAACTGAAGCTCAGAGAGAACTGACTTGCCCAAGGCCGAAGGCCAAAGTGCAGGGACGGCGTTGAACCCAGGCCCATCTGTCCCTTAGGTCTCTGTAGTGCCATCGCTCAGAGACTTTACACCTACTACCTGGCATTAGCTCCATCTGACACTTGAGGAGGTTGAGGCTCAGGAAAGCTGCTTCTGTGGGAGCTCAAATCGACGCAAGACTAATCCCAGTTCTCCTGGTGCGAGCTCTGTGATCTCTCCCTGGTAGCTCGCACATCATTGGAACTGACAACATAAAAGTCTCCCATCCCTTCTTTCCTCTTCCTGCCTTTCTTGGCCTTCTTCCAAAACTTTGGAACAGCAGTAAACTAGCTCAAGAGACAGAAAGGCTGTCGGAAGCTCAAATCCGAAACCAATTTGGTCTTCACACAACTTCCATCTGAGCTGCCTGGGAGACAAGCCCTTCTCCCGCCACCGTTGCTCTCATGTCAGTGGGCAGCAGTCAGACGAAAAGACTGACATATATTGTTCCTCTTAATCCAGACCCCACGGAATGCACAGAGCGTTCCATGTAATGGTGAAATGCACACACTTAACAGCCAGGCACTTCTTGTCTAGAACCTGGCTCTGTCTCTCTTGAGCTGTGTGATCTTGGGTAAGTCATCTACTCTCTCTGAACCTCAGATCTGTCTTCTGTAAAATAGAGCTAATAGCTCCCTCCAAGGTTGTTGTAAGGATTAATTGAAAAGGTGTACATAAGACACCTGCCTCGTAATAGGCACTCATTTGAGGGTTAACAGTGGTTTTGGTTGTTATGGTTTGACCCAGTGAGTTCTGGGCTATAGACTTCATAAATATAGGCTTCTCTGCAACCACAATCTTAGTCCCTAGCACAAGTATGATGGTTCCTGGTATGTGCGATCATTCCCTTATCTATTACCCATGGCAGAAATTGATCATCCATCATAGTACTTTTTCCTTCTGAGCCAGAATGTGACTCAGAATCCTTCTTAACACAGCATTCCAAGCAGTCACTACCAATTGATGACAGTTGACATGGAGATAGTTGAAATTTATTTGCATTGCAGTTCTGATCAAGTTCACATGTTCTGCTCCCTCTGTACAGCCCAGGCTATCTCTCTGCTCTATCTCCATTCTGCTCCTGTGAGTGCATTTCTGTGCGTGTGTGTGTGTGTGTGTGTGCGCACGCGCACATTTAAACTCTTCTTCCAGGCTGAAAGACCATTCCAGTCATTTGTGTGTTGCTGTATATGTACAAATCTCTATACTCTCAGAATCCCATTGGCCATGTCATGCCTGTGGCTTGGGATCTGCAAGTAACATCAGCTCCTATCTGGGAAGGATGGCAGGTGGGAATCAAGTTAGAACTTGGGAAAGCAAATCCATGCACAGCACGCACCATCAGCCGAATGACACAAGAGATGGTGGTTGGGTACGAATTTGAAGTTTCAGAAGATTTAACACTCCATTGGCTCATGACTGTATTCTCAGGGATGCAGGCCTAGAATAGAAAAATGTATCCTTTAGGGTAATGCTAGCTGCTATAACAAATAGACCCCGATATTTCAATGGCTTAACACAGACTTTTATTTACCATTCATATAGCTGTTCAATGTGGGTGTTCCTGGTGAGCTAGTAGCTTTCTTCCACATGGTCACTCAGGGATCCAGCTTCCTTCTGTCTTGTCACTCCACCAACCCTAGGGCCTCCTTTACATCCTAGGTGAAGTGGGTAGAGATAACACACTGCTTCTTAACCACTGTGACCCAGCCATGACAGACATCACTTATACACAGATTTCACCGGGGGAGTTTGCACCTAACCCCAGCCAGATGTGGTGGGGAGGTGGGGTAGGGGAAGGAGGCAGAAAATGCGGTCGCTGGTTGGCTCCACAGCAAGTTTATACTCTTGGGGAAGCTGAGGTGGAGGTAGTGTGAAGATCACAGCCAGGCCTGCCACAGACAGCAGTTCAGGGATGGGCACCCAATCAGCTGGGTAAGGGTCCTACCTGGGGAAGGAGTCTGAGTCCAGATGCTGTTGGGTCCTCTTTAGCATAAAAAAGGGCAGATCACCTGTGTGATCCTAGGGTCAACTGTCTCCCTCCTGGGGAAGGGATGCAGCAAACAGTCAGAGTCTGATGCTATTAAACCTTCTAGTGGTTCAGCTAGCACCCCAGCTGATTCCAGGTTCATCAGGAAACTTTATTATTATTATAACACGCCTTCCCAGGCAGCTCTGCCTCTAGGGAGAGACGGCACAGGTCACGACAGCTTCAGCAGTCCTGCTTTGCACGGCAGTTCCTTTTCTCAGTGTGGTTTATATTTTGGTCTCATGATCTGGGTTAATGGGAGTGTTCTCCTGACAGATGGGTCCCTTCTGGGCGTGCCAGCGAAAGCAGGTTTCCGAACCTCCAAGGCTGGGGGCCAGGGGCTGGGGAGTTCACCAAAGTAAATGCCACCTTGTGAGGTCTCTGGGAAGCAGCCAGCAGCCTCTCCTGGGCACCACTCCTGCCTCATCACGAGGCATCTTTCGCTGGCCCGTGAGCACATGAGAGCCACATTCACAGCCCCGTCGGCCTGGGTCTGTTTCCAGCTGCACGTGGGACATTCTGGCAGCTTCTCCCTGATCTCTGTATGGAAGGAGACAGGAAGGAGAGGAGATGAGAGAAAAAAAAAAAATTAAAAAAACATGCTTCGTTTTCCCTCCAAAGCATACCTTGTGAGCCCCATCTGTACAGGATTTGGAACAAAGGAATCCCGGTGCTTTGATTATCGTGTCTGCAGTGGTTGTTGAAACGAGCCTGACACCGGTGCCTCAGAAGGAATTATAATTACATCAGAAGACCTGAGGCAACCGAATAAACTGATTAGTTGCTTGCTCCTAGTCGATAGATTTTTTTCTCCCCCTCTGGGTCATAAATAGGGCCGTGGGAGATGGTGGAAGCTTGCTGGGTGGCAGTAGTCAAGAGATGGGGCTGTGTACATCCAGGAAGCCAAACCAAGTGATACTGACAGGTGCCCCTGTCAGACTGACAGGCGCCCACCTGCTCCCGCACAGGAGGTCTCCCCCCGGGCCAGGAACTGCGCTCAGAGGAAGGGAGTCGGGCTGTGGCGAGCCTCCTCGGAGCAGGCTGATGGTGATTGGATTGCTAGGCAATGCTCTGGGAAGCCCTCCCCCAGGAAAGCTGACGCCTTCTGCCAGGCATAATTATTGCATGGATAATTACACGATTCAGAGCCTGCTGGAGAATCCTGGGCTGGTGCCAGAGCAGAGAGGCAGGGTTTTGGGACTGTGACCGATCGCTGCTTCTCAGGGCCGAGTTTTAAAGAAGAGGGTCCTCTTTTTGGCCTCCTGAGAATCCCAGCTGGCAGGGCTAGGACTTGGCATGCCGGGAATCATCCTTTGGACGTCTCCTGCCACTCATCACGCCCCACACTGAGCTCCACTCCTCTTACCCCGATCTGCTGCTCAGCCGTATTCTCTTCTCGGACAACAACACCCCATCCTCCCAGACCAGACCCCCACCTGCCACCCTCATGACAACCACCCCTATAGGATGCCACTGTGCCCTTCCCCTAGTTCCTCAAACGTGACCTTGCGCTGTCTGAAAATGTAAGTGTGGGATGGAAGGATGGAAGGGTGAATGCTCCTGGCTCTGAAGCTGGACTCTTGTTTGAATCTTGACTCCATCACCTGCTAGCTGGGTGACCTTGGGCAAGTCACTTGACCCCACTGTTCTTCTTTCTTCCCATCTACAATGTACAGATAATAGTAACAAAAGAACCTACCCCGTGGGATTGTTGGGAGGATTCAATGAAATAATTCATGTAAAGCACTCAACCGAATTAGTACACAGTAGCTCTTTTATCGAAGGTTTGCTGCAGGTCCCGAGGTGGATACTCACAAAACGGCAAATCGAAAAAGAAAAAACAGGTTTGAACTGGTCCACCTTTTCATTTTAGAGGGAGAAACTGAGGTCCTGAGAGGAGAAGGGCCCTACCCCTCTCCACCCCAGAAGCCTGACTCCTGAACCCCAGCCTGGAGCTCTCTCTTCCGAGGCCCAGCCCGCCAAGTGTGGAGTCGGACGGCTTCCCTCTAGATGGTCACGTGCTCTGAGTTCTCCAAGGGCTCACCAGGCATGAGAGGGCTGTCACTCCTACAAAACCCCTGCCTCTGAGAAGTGGGTTGGGGCCGGGGAGGAAAAACATGCAACTTGGTTTTGTTCCAGATTGAATGAAATGAGGGGGCAGGTGCCAGGCCTGGGGAACTTTGTCTGAGACATTATAGTCTTAGTGAGGCCCTGGGCTCAGTCTGAGGTGACCCATTTACTGGGTCCCTGCTGTGTGCCTGGGCTTGGGAAACGGCTGCATCCGTGGGCCTGTCCCTGTCTCTGGTCTCTGAGGGGCTGAGCCCACACTTTGCCAACTGCCTGGGTCCTAACCCGGCTCCGGCACTTACCAGTTGGATGTCCTTGGGCAAGTGGCTTAACCTCCCTGAGCCTGTTTTTGCTCTTCTGTGAAATGGGGGATTCAAATACCCCATAGGGGTGTTGTGAGGATAAAGCCCGCAGGTGGTGCCTGAGACTTAACAAAGTCTAACGAGGGAATAACCAAGCGCTCCAGTGTCTGGAGTGTGCCCTTCTTGGCATGCCATCAACGTGCATTCCCTTCCTGGAATGCGGAGGAAGGAAGACCTCCGTGAAAACCCTACATAGATCTTTGCCGATCGGCAGTTTTTCCTTGAGTTAATTTGGGAGCCTTGACCTTTCCTGCCATGTGTCTCTGACTCAGACTGCAGTATCGCAGTGCCAGCCAAACGTGGTGACAAGCCCCTTTCCTAGGCAACTAAGCAGAGGCAGGAGTGCTCTGAATGCTTCTCCTGGGGTGGAGGGAGCCGTCTGACTCCCCAGGGTCCGCCTGGTGAAGGGAGTAATTCCAGTCATCGTGTCTGACGTCCCCCTCAACAAGGGGTGAAGGTTAGTTTCTGTCCCATGTTCAGAAGCCTCACCCCTGCACAGCCTCATCTCTGCCAATCCCCAGGGGAACGGGGCCACAGCCCAGAAATGCCAGAGCTGACCAGGCTGCTCTCCTGGGGTGACTCTGTACTCCACGCAATTCCGTCTCACAACCACCCTTGGAATTTCTCCCAGGCGCCAGGCCCCGGCTCAGCCCTGCCGAGTCTCCCAGTACTAGCGCCCACGATCTGCCCTGGATCATCAGGCACTTTCTTCTGCAGCTGGGTTCAAAACCCGGCTCTTCCACCTTCCAGCTGTGTGACCTTGCGGAGCTCATGTCACATTCTTGGGACCCAGTTTCCTCTTTTGTAAAAGTCAGTTGTGACTATGAAGCTGGTACCAAGTCTGCAGTGCTTAGCACAGGGACTGACCCACAGCACACTCTCAATAAAAGTCAGTTGTTTTTTTTTTGGGTCGTCATCAACTCTACACGGTAGCCCATTTCTGAAGGGAGGTCCATGCAGTCGAGGGACACGGTCTGGGTCGGGGGGTGGGTGTGGAGAGATTCATTCATTCATTCTCCTGCATATCGAGTGTGTGCTGCACCCAGATCATGCCCCTCCAATTGGAGATCTGTCCTTCTGGGCCTTGCACATTTGCTGGAATTGGAGAGTCACCAGTGAAACCCAGGTAGTGACATGTGGGAGGGGAAGACTGAGACAGTGTCAGCTGCTTTCATCCCATCCTCACTGTTTGGGACACCTCCGCCCATCCTCGCACCCACACCCTTCATCTGACTACCTACTTCCTATCCTCTGGGGCTTGGTATAGGCATCACCTCCTCCAGGAAGCCTTCCCGTGTCTCTCCTCCATCCCAAAGCGGGCTTAGGTGACCCTTCTCCAGGCTCCAGGACACCATTGCTCACCAGGAGCCCAGTATGAAGCTCCAGGCCATGAAGCCTGAAGGTCTGAGTTCAAGGTGTCTTCAACTTACAGTGCCTGACATATGGCAGGAGGTAAATAAAGCGACGTGTTCACTTAGTTATTTGCTAATATTCTGTCCTGTTACAAAGGAGATTTGAGGCAACTGAATGAATGAATGTTTGCAGAGCTGAATTAAACTGAGGAGGCAGGGGTGCTGGCCTAGGAAAAACCACATGGGCATGGCATCAGGAAGACCTGGGGGAAAATTCTGATCGTGGCCCTGTGGCTTCTGTAGTCCTTTGGAAAAGTCATTTTCCTCCTTAGAACCTCAGTGAGCTCATAACCCATGAAGTGGGGCTATGAAGGTTCTGAGGACTCAGCGTAAGGCCACACGCCAAACTCAGCAGCTCAGAGCTGACGCAGAGCCAGGCATATGAGTTTGGCCTTTCAAACTATTCAGGAATGACCCGAAGACCCACAGCAGGTGGTCACTAGTTATTTTGCAAAGGTACACACTTGAAGGGTGCTCCTTGGAGGCCTGAAGGTGAGGGAGGGTCACTGAGCTGGAGGTTTGCACACGTGCTTACACGCTCACATACCCTCCCCCAGCATGCACATCTTAAGACAACTTCATTTTCTTCTGTCTGTCTTTGGGTTCCTGGTAACAGTGAAAGCATTAAATAAATAAATAAAACACGTTTGTTTTGAGAATAATGATGTAATCTAATGCCACGCAGTATTTGTTTGGGGGGCAAAATTTATTTTAATAGTTTCAAAAATGATTATCGCCCTGTATTTATAGAAACGCAGTGGTTCTAAAGGGGTCATTTTACTTTTGTTATCTTTCACTGCACATCAGGGAGAGGGCATGCTGCAGTGGTATTTGTGAGCTAGAGGATTTGGGAAGGCTTCCGGAGCTCACCTTGGAGTTTTAAGGATTGACTGCATGAGAAATTCTGCCTAAGGCCTGCCCTCGGGGGGAACCTGTGTCTCAGCAGCCAATCCCACCCAGGCTGCTCTGACTCAGCCTCCCAGCTGCTCTGGAACCAGAGGCCGCAGTGGCTCCCTGGCAACCCCTCACCCCCTATCACCCCACTACCTGGCCCTTCACCTCTCCCAGTACCCTGCTGCAGTCGGCAGGCCCTTTTTTCAGGAGTGAGCTACAAGTGGTCTCTGGGTAGCTGGATAGCTGTTTCGAAGGCCTGTTAGACCTTCCCAGCACCATATGGGCTTGTGCAAAGAGCTGCAGGCCAGCCTTCAGTTCCACCGTGGCATTTGCTAGCTGGATGGCCTTCCTTATCTGTAGAATGGGCCATCCTGCACAGCTGGCATGAGGAATTCATGAGAAGTGTTATGTCTAGTGCCTGGGGCACAGCAGGAGTTCAGAAAATGTAGTCGGTCTTCCTAAGGAATCTGCAAGATAGTTGGAAACGCATGTCCAAGGGCGTAATGTTGCTGATGCGGCAAGAGCCAGGCTTATTTGGAGAGCGGAGGCCTTTGTGGCATGTCAGAGTAAATCGGGCCCCTTACCCTCTATTCCCCCCTCTCTCTGCCTATTGGCAGGAAATCTGCTACTCATTCTGGGACCTCAAGATGTCACAGGGCCATGGACACCCGGTCAGAGAAATCCAAGGGTCTAAAAGGACTTGAGGTTATTTTTCACTTGGAAAGGAGGAGACGTCGTGCAGGGTTGTGTGCTGATACCGCCCCTGAATGCACATGCACGCGGGGAATGTCATTCCAGACAGGGTGATGCTCTGAATTTGAGAATGGAACCCACTGGCCTCCCTTCAACAATTCAGCAGAGCTAGCAGTTATTGAATAGGAGACAATTGTTAGCCTCAAAGATGGGCCCATGGCCCATTTGCAGAATGAGGGGTGAGTGGGCGTCCCATCTGCATTAGTCAGGACCTTTTCAATTCCAAACAACAGAAAGCCAACTCTTACTCTTTAAGAAAAAAATAAGGACTTGCTGGTTCATGTAATAAGAAGGCCAGGGTAGGGTAAACTTCAGTCACAGCTGAATCCAGGTACTCAAAGACAGTGTCAACAGGAGTCTGTGGATTTCCATTTCTCAGGTCTGCTCTCCTTTCTTTTGGCTTCATTCTCAAGAGAGCTCTAGCTTTGGGGTTCTGAGAGCAGCCACCAGCAGCCCCAGACTCACCATCTGCCAACTTAGCAACCCCACTGGGAAAGAGCTTCTCCTCAGTAGTTCCAGGAAAATCCCAGGGCTGGCTCTCATTGGCCTACATTGGCCACACACTGCACTCTGATTGGCCAGGATCTAGGAGGAAGGACAATTCTGCCTTAACAACCAAGTGGACTGTACTTGGAGGAGGAGTGGGAAAACCCAGGAGCTCATCCTAGAAGAGGAATGGCCGCTGGGCTGGTGGAAGCAAAAGATGTTGCTGCCTTGTTAAAGGATGCAAGGTTTCTGCCAAGGACTAATCTCACCCCAAGGCACTACTCACTCTGACCTCCAGCCTGAATAATCATAAATCATTCTCTCTTGCATTTGCTGGACACCTGCTTCATGTTAGGCACTGTGATTACTGTTGAACATTCATCTTCTTAGGAGCTTCTGAGATTGGTTCTGTTATCATTATTCCCATTTGACAGATGGCAAACCATAAACTTACAGGGTAGAATACCAAAGTTGCCCAGGGTTAGAGCTTATAAATGGCAGAGTTGGGATTTGAACCCACATTAGATAGTCTGACTGCAGAGTGCAGACTCTTAGTCACCAGGGCATAGAGTCTTCCCCCAAATTACCTCACAGCTCTCCCCTTCTATGCCTTTGTTCTTGTTGATCTCTAGACTTTAAACGCCTTCCTTTCCTTCCCATCCTTACTCCCTTGCCAAGCCTATCTTTTTTTTTTAAGTCTATATTTTTTAAAATTATTTATTTATTTATTTTCTTTATTTTTTTGGCTGCGTTGGGTCTTCGTTGTGGCACTCGGGCTTCTCACTAGTTGTGGCGTGCAGACTTCAGAGCACGTGGGCTCTGTAGTTTGCGGCACGCAGGCTCTCTCATTGAGGCGCACGAGCTCAGTAGTTGTGGCGCACCAGCTTAGTTGCCCCACGGCATGTGGGATCTTCGTTTCCCGACCAGGGATCTAATCCGCCTCCCCTGCATTGGAAGGCGGATTCTTTACTACTGGACCACCAGGGAATTACCGCCAAACCGATCCTTGAATATTGTCTCATCTGAATAGTTTTCTTCGGGATTAATGCTTTCTACGGCACCGTGGTCACCAGCCCATTGCAGAATGCTGTGGGTGTATTTATTTCTCCTGGATGGCCAGTTCTTGGCAAGCAGGGACCGTATCTCTCATTTACCATTCCAGCACCTAGTACAGTGCCCGGCACATGTAGGTGCTCGTTGCTCATGAGATATGGGTTGATTGTTTAGATGGCAACATAAATAGAATCAAAGCACAGATGGTTGCCAGGACTCCAGGATAGGAGTATTATTGGTGGTGATGATCTCACAACTATGAGTATTATGTTAATGATAGCATATGTGTCAGGTACTACATTAGGGGTTTTGCAAACTGCTCCTTTTAATCCTCCCAACAATGCTGCTCTTCTCATTTTGTAGGTGAGGAAATTGGGGCTCAAGTTGAGGAAATGACTTGCCCAAAGAATAGCATATCGTGTAGCTGGGTTTCAAGGACAAGGATGGGGCTGCCTGACGCTTTCATACCCTCTGCCTCTCATACCTAGACAGCTGCCCACAAGATTGGCCCTTCAACAGTTCTTGGCATCCCAGGATCTATTGAACACTTTCCCTATGTTTGGAAAATTCCTGACATTAGAAATTCTCCCTCCCCAAGGTGGGAACTCACACTCAGACTTTCCGCTGCCCTTGCATCTAGGGCTAAGATAGCAGAGGGACCCACATGAGGCTTTATTTGGAAGAGGTTCACCTAAGGAAGTATGGACTCCATTTTTGGCGAGGGTGGCAGCAGAGGCAAACAGCTTTGTAGAGGCAGTGGTGGGGATGTTCTGGTGTCCAGTTCCTAGTGTGGCCACAGTGCCTATACCAAGCAATGGGAATGTGGGTGGCGTCTCTCCTAGAGAGGGCTTGAACACTGTTCCAGGTAGGGTGGCTTCCAAACCTAACACCTTGACCCTCTTGGAGATTCTCTGAATTCCCAAATATCTTCTAATAACTTCTTTCTCTGTGTAAACCAACTAGAGTGGATACTGTAGTTTGCAACCAAGAGCCTAACCTGATAGGTGCATCCTCGTAGGACAGAGTGTGTGGGTTTAAGACTTGACCCTGTGTGAAGGCAGCATGAGCCCTAGACGATCTGTAGAACCAGGCGAGGACAAGGCAGTATCTGTAGAAAATTAAAGAGGGGAATTGTTATGCTGATGGGTCTTTGGAAGCTTTTGCCTTCTACCTTAGTCCTTTCAAGCTTTTGTGCACACAGATCCCCTGGGAGTGTTGTTAAAATGCAAATTCTGATTCTGGAGGTCTGGGCGGGGACCTAGAATCCTGTGCTCCCAATGCCTAGCTACCCTGGGTTTTGTTGAAGCTGGTAGTCTGAGGATCACCAGTGAGGTGGTGAGGTTCAGGTGGCCTCAGGCAAAACTTTGCGCATTACATAAATACCGATTTCAGTTTCATGAAGTAATGAGATCAAGTCCTCCTCTGGCAAGTCCACCACTAACAATTATTCCTGTCTTTGGTAATATCAGTTCTATGGCACTGGGAGTTTCAGATCTCGTAATTAGCATGCTTTGTTATACCATTCCTGCTCCTAATGAGGACATTTTAATAATTTGCTTTGTTGAAGAAACAGGATAGGTTCCTTTACCCCACAGTGCAGCACGAGAGGAATGTGGTTTGCTATTTTTACCTCTGACTCAATCGAGGGCAGGCCAAAATGTGTGAGGCACTGCAGGAGCCCCAGTACCCCAACCCAGGGGGAACAGGCCCTTGAAGCAGCCACACGGCCTCTGAAATCATCAAGTCCTGGCCCCACATCTTTCCAGACCCAGCTCACACTATTTCCAATGGTCACCTGGCCTCAGGCCACTCTCAACTCCCTAAGCAGGACAGCCCTTTCTCTCTGCCAAGCCTGCGCATAGGCAATTCTCGAACCCGGAACGTCATCACCACTGCCATTCTTATCCATCTGGCCAACTCCTCCATGATCTTCAAAACCCAGTTCCTGGGTCACCTCCTCTAGGAAGTCTTCCTCGACCTTCCTTCTTTCTAGCCCTTAGACTGAACTAAATCTTAGAGATCAATACTTCATATTAAAAATTCTTCTTGGCTTATAGCCTGCAGCCAACTCAGACCACAGACTTGGGTATGCAAGAAACGTTGCTTTCTTTATTGTTCGGTAACCGAGCTTAATTTCAACTTCAGGCCTTCATTCTGCCAAATGAAAGAAACAAAATCTTAGTCAATTTAGGTTCCTCCCCCACTTCTCTGGAGTTGCATTTTTGTGTCAGGAAGTTTCTGCCGTCACAGGCAGGCAGGGGTGCCAAAGCATGGGGCGGGGGCGGGGCATTTGGTCCTCAGTCTTCTCTCTGTGCTCGCATCCACTCTGATGTCCTTGACCCATCTTGCTTCAGGTCACAGGTCTATGCGGATCCCTGGGGTATTCTCCATATCTGAGCCTCAAGGCCTCCTGAGTCTAGTTCATGCTCTCTCTTCTCTCTGATATTCCTGAGACCCTCTTGGGCATAAGGAGATAGTGGGCTTTCTGGGATAAGGTGCTCTGACACCACCTCAGACACGTTGTCCAGGACGCCCCATGAGGCCGTCTTGGTATCCAGATCACAGGCCACAAGGCTGTGTGGCTGCCCTCTGTTCTCAGACCCGCCCCTCCTGCTGCCTTAGAGACTCGGCTGGAGGGGAGGGTCACGGTCCCTTTTCAGGTGACCACCAACAAACACCTAGTCTTCCTTCCCCTCAGATTGTCCTCCTCCTGCTTGCCCCAGTTCAGGCAAATTTTAGGTACAGGCCAGGGGAGGGGGTGGTGAGGCAGAGGTTTCTCTGACCAAGAAGGTAGCTTTCAGATCCATGGTTTTTTCCAGGAGTCCTTCACAGCTCTGGGCTTGTGGAATTCAGAGAGTCCACGGAATCAAAAGCCTTTTCTCTGACAACTGTAGGTCTTTGCCTGCAGTTGTCAGATTCTGTTTAGAGACTCAGAAGTCAAGCAGGGCCTTCTTTGTTCTCTGCTTTCTGGGCGCAGTCAGCGTGGAACGCCCTGCCTGCACCCCGAATTGGGGAGGGATCTCTGGATGTTGAGAATAACAAGACAGGAGAACACAACAGACTCGGAGAGCTCAGAGAGGGGAAAGGCAGCACCTCCCTTATCTCGACATTTCCAGAACCAGGCATAGCGTAACAAGGGTTAAAAGCAGCCAACATTTATGGAGAGTTTCTGGTGAGCGTGGCACTGCTCTCCCTACACCATCTCACAATCCTATGCAGCAGGTACTATTTTTATCCTGATTCTTCAGCTAAGGAAACTAATGTAGAGAGGGTTGGATAGCTAAGGCCATGCTGCCAGGGTTCACAGTCACCCCAGGCAGTGTAAGCTCAGAGTCTTAACCACTGGGTTCCACTGCCTCATATGCCCAGCACTTGGCACAGTGCCTAGAATTCGCCTCTGTGATTTCGTGGTTGTGTGGCATCGGATCAGTGTCTCAACACCTCTAAGTGTCACTTTCCTCATCTTTAGAATGGGGGTCGTACGTGTGGGGAAGATGTGAACACAGAGAGACTCAGGTTCAAGTTGTCTGACGGACAGAGCTCCAACGTTGAATCCCAAGACGTGAGTGCATGAAGTTCACATTTCATCTTTTAGATTGCAGTCCTTCGGAAGTCACAGTTCCTCTCCCAATGCCCGTCTCCTGACCTGCAAAATGGGTACAACCAACATCTCTGGTAGACAGTAACTTATAAGCCTTGGTTCCAGCAGGGAGTGGGGTCAGGAGAGCAAATGGCTAGACCGGGTGGGCTGGCTGGGCTCAGGCCCTCAAGTGTTTTCCTAGGCAGTTGTTCATTCATTGGCTCAGGGGCACCCCAGCCTCACCCTGCAGTCAGTCTCTGCCCCATAGAAGCTCCAGACGGGACTAGCTGCCCAGCCCAGAAGGGAGGCCCAGGACTCGTGAGCCTGCGGGGTGACACGCGGGACCTCACGGGACTCGGGCTATGGCAGCTGCCTCCCGGCCCAGGATGGATCATTGAGCAGCCGAAGCCCCCTCCTGTGTGCAGTGGTCTGTGCTGGCTGCCTCGGCTTCTCAGAGAGTCTGATGAACGTGTTTCTCCCACAGCAGTGGCCGCTTCATTTGTTTGTCCTTGTAGTTTCCATTTCTCATTAGCTGCTAGATCGTCCCATGGCTGCAGATCCTGTCGTCCCTGACTCAGCCAGCGGGGGCTGTGCGGGCTTCAGGGGCTGTGGTCCCAGTACCATCCCAGTGACCCAGGGGGAGGTCAGGAGCAGTGGTGCCTGCCAGGCTCTGTCTCAGAGGATGCAAATTAGGTTGGCTCCTGTCCTCGGAGACTTCATGGGGGTAGGCAGGGGCGGAAAGTTCTGCCTGACCCCTGGCCTAGTAACTCAGTGGAACATGATGGGGTGCCCTTGGGTGGGGGGAAGAGGAGGGAAGGTATGAGCTTTCTTCAGTGTTGTTACTCTGTGCTAGAGGCCACAAGGAAAGGCTGGCAGTTTTCGTGGGATAGAAAAAGCCAGAAGACAGTTGTCTTCATTCTGGTTGCTATAACAAATGCTTATAAACAAGCAGTCACTTCTCACAGTTCTGGAGGCTGGGAAGTCCAAGGTCAAGGTTCTGGCAGATTCAGTGTCTGGTGAGAGCCCACCTCCTGATTTATAAGCTCATAAACATTTGTCTTCTCACTGGGTCCCCAAGTGGTAGAAGGGGCAAGAGAGCCCTCTGGGGCCTCTTTTATCAGGGCACTAATCCCATTCATGAAGACCACATCCTCATGACCTAATCACCCACCAAAGGCCCCACCTCCTAATACCATCACGCTGGGGGTTAGGTTTCAACATATGAATTTTCGGGAGACACAAACGTTCGGACCATGGCACCAGGGAACTGGGGATTGTACATCTCTCTGCTTCCCCAGCAACATCTAGTAGGTGTACAATGAACACCCACCTCCTACTGATAAAGGACCAGAGAAAAGAGGGGAGGGGAGGGGACTGCCTTCAGAGGCCCCCCTCCCACTTAGCCCCCAACTTTTTGTAAATCCAGCACCCCTACCCCAGCTGCTCTCCTGTGTGAACGATCACCCTCTGAAAACCTGCAGGAAATGCTAAAATCCCAGCCTGCCCTTCCCCACCCCTTGCCTCTCATACTTCTTGAGGCTTTTCCCTGAGCACACACTGGCCTCCCGTGTTTATTCAGGGAGTGGGAATTAATAGCGTTGTAAATCTACCTCAAATATAATTAAGAAGGTAAATCTACTTTTGAAAAAAAAGATTTGATTGCACATCTCCAGACCAAATAAAGAAAATTTTAAGTATCTGAGATGTGCAGCATCACGGGAACTGGGTTCTGCTTCTCCCTGCCAGGAGAACATTGGGGGGTGGGGATGGAGGTGGGAGGGAATCGTTGGAGGAAGTGTCTCCTCCTGTCCCACCGGTGTAGAGATGGCGCTCAGTCTTCTCACCTGTGAAGCGATATTAATAATACCAGTCTTTGGTGGTTGTCTCGAGGATTGGAAATGATGCCCACTGAGTGCCCAGCTGAGGGTCTCCTCCTGAATGTAAGCTCCATAAAGGCAGAATTTTGCTTGTTCCTTGAAGAATCCCAGTGCCTCACACATGGTAGGTGCTTGATTAAAAAAAACAAACAAAACCAAAACCGTCAAACTCTGAAACCCAGAATCTGGCAGTGGCTTGCCCGGGGTCACACATCAAGTCAGAGCAGAGTCTGGATTCAAACTAAGGACCTCTGGGGTCCTAACCTGGGAGCTCCTTCCACTCACCCAGGAGAGGTGTGCTTTGCTGCATTCCACCAATTACTACTGTCTATAACCTTGAAAACCACCTTTCTTTCCCTGGACCTCAGTTTTCCCATCAGTAGAATGGGAGTATTGTTAGCGAGAGACTCATACCTCCACCTTAGTAAACAGGCCAAGCCCTGCCCCACCTTTACCGAGAGCTGACCATTTTCTGTCCAGACTGTGGCCTACAACCTTTTGTCTACCATCATCAAAACCACCCTCTCCTCCACTTTTCTCTCTACCCTCCCCAAGGATGAAATAATGGAAGGCAAACGTTCCCCTGCTGCCAATCCTGTCCCACCGGTCAAGCTAGAGTGAGGAGAGGAAAGAGACCAGAGCCTCCCCCTCCACTGCCCCACACCTGCTGAGACCTTAAGGAAAGCGGGGCGGCCCTGGGCTGATTCTCAGTGATTTAACTCTCCCTCACACCCGCAGCGCACCTGAGTTAAAGATGACCTTGGCGAACAGCCTTATGTGTTATCCGTCTGGTACAGAGAACAGAGTCAAAGAAAACCCACTCGGAAGTCTGCAGAGCTGCTAGTGGGGTTGGGAAGGGCAGGAAAGGAAGGAGGCAGGATGGCAGGACATGTCCCCGAGGTGTTAGGCAAGATGGATTAAGGAGAGGAGAGTCGCACTTGTGAAGCTCTGCTCTGGAAAAATCGTTGCTGAGGAGAGATTACACACCAGAGCTTCACCAGAACGGGGCTTCGCAAAGAGAGGTGGGGCAACAACCAGCTCTCCCCAGACACCCACCCTCACAGCCATCCTTTGACACTTCAGGCTGGTGGCTCAGAAAGGTAGCAGCTCCGGTCTAAATACCTCCTCCTGCCAAGGCAGGATTATGCCGAGTGAGGAAAGCGGCCTGGCTCTGGGGACTCCAGGCCTGGTTTCTACCATCCTGATTCTGCTGTGTGACCTTGGATGAGTCACGTTACCCGCCTGAGCACATGTTCCCTTAACTGTAAATAAGGAAAATAACACCCAGCTCAGGGTACGGATGGGTGGAACCATGTGGGACAACGGTTAAGGGCAAGGACAAGGGAGTCGGGCGGCCCAGGTTCAGTGATTCAGTCACCCCTCTGAGCCTGTTTCTCCATCTGTAACAAGGGCCTGGGTAGGTGTCTGCTTCCGCCTTTCCTGCTTGTACTAACCCTTGGGCTGGATAGTTTTTGTTTCTGCCTCGTCCTCCATGTGTGCCGGGGAGGCTGACCTGGGAGGACGCTAGCAAGGAGGGCCTGCCTCTGGCTTCTGGCTGTTCTAAATGGAGGCATCAGCAGGAGACTAAGGGCAGGAGAGTGACATCAAGGTACCTGCCCTCAGGCTCCTTCCCCTGGCATTGTAGCAGGCTGCCCGGCGGCCCCTCAAAAAAGGGCCAGGTCCCTCTTAGGCAGCCCTCCCCACCCAGATCTTTCTGTCTCCGGGTACTGACAGCTGCCCTTCGCTCTTTGGATTGGGGTGTTAAAGGCACCCACTGTTCCCTGTCCCGAGTACTGCACCGTCCATGCAGTACTGCCCTCACCACTGGAAACAGTCCCTTTGTTATGCTGCCTCAGTTTACTCTATTTGAGTGGGCCTTTGTGTCCTGCTGAGACTGTGACCGAAGCAGCTGCCCCTTTGGCCCCAGACCTGGCTCCATTGCCCTTTAGGTGTTTAAAGCAAGAAGAATCCCCACAGCTGAGTTCAGCTCTACGCTACGCCCTGTATACCCCGAAACCTCGCAACCTCACCTAATCTTTCAAATAGCCCTGGGGGGAAGTTACTGTGGTTCTTCCCATTTTGCAGATGAGGAAACTGAGGCTCCAAGAACTGTTCTCAGCCAGGGCTCTAACTATCTGTCCTGCACTCCTTCCCCAGCATGGGCAGAGGAGCTTCTGAGTGCCTGCAGTGCAGACTTCCAAGGCGCGTTCTCAGGTGGACGTGTCCTCCCCACAGCCGCTTTGAGGAACATGTCAGTCTGCAGTCAGGTGAATGATTAAGCAGGGTGATTGGATGAAGCCCACATAGACTGACATAGCAGATGCGCCGTAGATGCTAAACACCCTATTATGATTATTATTATTCCAAAACCCTTTTACAGTAGGGCAGGCGTGGGAAGTCCCCCTAAGGCCAGTTCCTTCCTCACAGCCTCCCCAGCCCCTGTTCTTCTGATCACCTTGACTTTGGACTCTGCTGGGTCGGGAGCCACAGGGAGGGTCTTCCCACACACACAGTTGTTCCTCCTCCTTCACTCCTAGCCCCGTCCTTCCTCATCCCCAAGCCTGCCTCTAGGGCCCTCTGTCACCTGCTTCTCTCCTTCTCTGCACGGAGCCTAGGGAGATGGGAGAAAACACGCCGTTACGTCTGGGATGTGAAATGTAACTAGAGTCACGGCTTCAGCTCAGAGTGAAAGATTCAGGCCTGGCGTGAGTCAAGGTGGAATTTCGCTACTGGGTGTGAGGGGAGTTGAGGAGCTGAGGGGTGAGGGACCCTAGGGTAGGCACCCCCCGGGCACTTCTCCGGCCCCATGACATACATGGTGTGTCATCCGGTCCTCCTTCCAGAAGTCTCCTTTGCACCAAGCTGTGTCCTTGGCACCGGAGATGCATAAATGACGCCCAGGCCCTGCTCAGAAGCTCTCAGTCCATGGAGGGGACGGTCCTGAAGCAATGACCACAGCATGCTTGGTGCTCCAGCAGACGGGAGTCCCCCTTCCTACAAGCCCAGAGAAAGACCCCTTCGCCATATCTCCTCTAAGGCAAACACCTGGCCCCTGGCGCTCACGCATTCATTCAACGAACCAGTATTACTCAGTGGATCCATTTTTGGCCACTTCTCAGCCTCCTTCATTGGGTTCCCCTCCAATGGTACCCACTACACAGTGGCTGGCCCCAGAGCTCTGGACAGCCTTCCTGTCCCTCCCTCCGTGGTTTCATCCATTCTCCTCCCGGCCTTAAACACCATCCGTATACAATTTGCAGGACCTGAAGTCATGTGACTTCCAAAATATACCTCGACTCTCCCAATTCTTTTCACCTCCTCCATGGTCTCCCTAGCCCAAGCCAATCTCATGTCTAACCTAGGCTGTTGCAGTAGCTTCTGGACTGCGGCCTACAAGTCACAGGCAGTTCACATATCAGGTTGTCACTCCCCAGCGTAAAACCTTCCAATGGTTTCCCTTGGCACTTGGAGTAAAATCCACATTCCTGACCGTGACCCTGAAGGCCACCCCAGCTGCTGACCTCCCTGAACCCACCCCCCCCCCGACCCCTCCCTCTCTGTGGCTACCTGGGGCTTCTGCAAACACCAGGCTCTTCCTGCCTCTGGCCCCTTGACCTTCCCACGGCTGGCGGCTCCTTCTCAGCTTTCCGGTCTCAGCAAAACTGCCCCCCTCCTCATATTTCTGACCGTTCTAGCCAAAGTGGCCCTTGCCTCCACCAGATGTCTCATCTCATCGCCCCGTTTTATTTTCCCAGGAGCGCTCATCTCAACCTAATCGTATCTTGTGAATGTGTTCGCTTGCCTGTTGTCTGTCGCCGCCACTAGACTTCGAACCCCAGGAGAGTAGGGACCTGGTTGGCCTGTTCACCGCTGTGCCCTAGCACCTGGCCCCGAGCCTGGCACAGCATAGGTGCTCAGCAAGTAATCTGTTAAGGAGCCGATGCCAAGCGTGCCGCCAGGGTGTTGCTTAACAGCCCAGGCGTCTCTACAAGTTTTATCTTCTGAACCCATATCTCCCCTTTCTCAGGGCAAGTACGTCGCGTGTCAAGAACACAGGGTGGACACAGATTTATCCTCCCCAGTGACTTCATGCCCGAGGTGAAGTGAGAAGAGATTGGTTTCTTAGAATAATAATTGTCTCAACCTGGATTCTGGCTTCAGCTGCCCCAGCAGCCTGCTGTGTGGACATGACCTGTTCACTTTCCCTCTCTGGGCCTGAGTTCTTTCATTGTAAAATGGGGCTCCCACTACATGCTGCTTCCCTTTTGGATCCTAGGGAAACTTCTTCCCACTACCCACCCAGGAAAACTCGAATGTGAGGAAACCAGGATTTTCAGGCAAGGACATCAGCCCAGGAGCTTTCCTGGGGCATGGCTCCCACAGCCCCCGTCCTGCAGAGAGACCAGCTGGGCTTCCTAGAGGGCATGCCTGCCCAGAAGCCATCCCCATTCCACCCTGCAAAAGTCTCTGAAGGTTTATGTTGAGGCACAGTGAGGTGGCTGCTGGAGCCCAGGCATCAGTACAGCCCTGGGACCGGCAAATAGAAAATGAATCTCCGTTCCTCATGCAGCGTCCCGGTGGTGAGTTACTGCAGCAGTAGCTGCCGTCCGGCACTGCTACACGGACCACGGGGGCTATAACTTATCCACAGTTATGCTGGCCACCACGGTGCTTTTCAGATAACAGGTGGCGAGTTCACAGAACCCACCACGTGATGAAGACGTGCCCTTCCCTTAGCACAGCACAGTGAATAGAGGTTGAGAACGGTGAGCAGTGCCCCTACCTCAGTAATGAGATCTTGATAGCGACCCACCCCTAGCAGGGCCTTGGGGCTTCTGAAAGATCAGAAACACTGACAAGTTTACCAAGTTCCCATGCCTGCCCTAATGGTTGCAGGACAGCAGCTCTTTATTCAAGCTAACCCTCCTCCAACTGCAGAAGGTGGGGTCGAAAAAAGACTCTAGTTAGATGGGCAGGCAACAGGGGTAAAGTGTGCTGTCAGAGGGATAAGAACCCCAGGCACATCTCGCTGTCCCTGGTGGAGAAGGTCTTTGTGGTGACACCAAAAGGTGGGCAGAAGCTGAGAGATCTGGTGCCTCTGACTATGCCATTCTGTGCTGGACATGGGATGTGTCATCTCTGCCTCAGTGGTCCCATTTATAGAATGGGGATGCTAGGTGATCTCACAGGGTGACCTTAGGTGAGTGACTTCTTTATGAACCCCAGTTTCCCCAGCTATGAGATACTGTATGGGAGAGCTATAAAAACAAAATACACTATGTATATTCCTTCTTGCTCAAAACTAGAATATTCTAGTATCAATCCTCTTTCCATTCCCTTTCCCATCTATTTTAAAAAAATTTTTTTATTATACAGCAGGTTCTTATTAGTCATCAGTTTTATACACATCAGTGTATACATGTCAATCCCAATCACACAATTCATCACACCCCCACCCCCACCCCGCCTCCGCTTTCCCCCCTTGGTGTACATACGTTTGTTCTCCACATCTGTGTTTCAGTTTCTGCCCTGCAAACCGGTTCATCTGTACCATTTTTCTAGGTTCCACATATATGCGTTAATATACGATATTTGTTTTTCTCTTTCTGACTTACTTCACTCTGTATGACAGTCTCTGGATCCATCCACGTCTCTACAAATGACCCAATTTCGTTCCTTTTTATGGCTGAGTAATATTCCATTGTATATATGTACCACATCTTTATCCATTCCTCTGTCGATGGACATTTAGGTTGCTTCCATGACCTGGCTATTGTAAATAGTGCTGCAATGAACATTGGGGTACAAGTGTCTTTTTGAGTTATGGTTTTCTCTGGGTATATGCCCAGTAGTGGGATTGCTGGATCATATGGTAATTCTATTTTTAGTTTTTTAAGGAACCTCCATACTGTTCTCCATAGTGGCTGTATCAATTTACATTCCCACCAGCAGTGCAAGAGGGTTCCCTTTTCTCCACACCCTCTTCAGCATTTGTTGTTTGTAGATTTTCTGATGATGCCCATTCTAACTGGTGTGAGGTGATACCTCATTGTAGTTTTGATTTGCATTTCTCTAATAATTAGTGATGTTGAGCAGCTTTTCATGTGCTTCTTGGCCATCTGTATGTTTTCTTTGGAGAAATGTCTATTTAGGTCTTCTGCCCATTTTTGGATTGGGTTGTTTATTTTTTTAATATTGAGCTGCATGAGCTGTTTATATATTTTGGAGATTAATCCTTTGTCCGTTGATTCATTTGCAAATCTTTTCTCCCATTCTGAGGGTTATCTTTTCGTCTTGTTTATGGTTTCCTTTGCTGTGCAAAAGCTTTTAAGTTTCATTAGGTCCCATTTGTTTATTTTTGTTTTTATTTCCATTACTCTAGGAGGTGGATCAAAAAAGACCTTGCTGTGATTTATGTCAAAGAGTATTCTTCCTATGTTTTCCTCTAAGAGTTTTACAGTGTCCGGTCTTACATTTACGTCTCTAATCCATTTTGAGTTTATTTTTGTGTATAGTGTTAGGGAGTGTTCTAATTTCATTCTTTTACATGTAGCTGTCCAGTTTTCCCAGCACCACTTATTGAAGAGACTGTCTTTTATCCATTGTATATCCTCGCCTCCTTTGTCATAGATTAGTTGACCATAAGTGTGTGGGTTTATCTCTGGGCTTTCTATCTTGTTCCATTGATCTATATTCCTGTTTTTGTGCCAGTACCATATTGTCTTGATTACTGTAGCTTTGTAGTATAGTCTGAAGTCAGGGAGTTTGATTCCTCCAGCTCTGCTTTTTTCCCTCAAGACTGCTTTGGCTATTCAGGGTCTTTTGTGTCTCCATACAAATTTTAAGATTTTTTTGTTCTAGCTCTGTAAAAACTTTCCCGTCTATTTTCCTCTTTGTTATTCTTCTTAATTTTACCATTTATGGACATATCCCTAAATAATACATTTGTAAAATATTGCATTTAACTTGAAATTTAAATAAATGGAATCACACCAAAAAATCACACACAAAAAACCATGAGCTTGATCATCTTGGCTCTGTGACTTGGGACAAGTCCTTTCCCCTCTCTGGGGATTGGTTTCCTGTCTCTAAAATGGGCTGAATGTGGGGGGTGGAAGAAGGCTGACCTCTGAGGTCCCTTTCCATATACAGTTCTACACTGCAAGTGACCTGACGCTCCACACGTCCCCATTCGCCTCTCTGTCCTGTGTGCCAGGCCTGAGGCTCTCCTCTTGGATGGATCAGTTCTCACCCTGACCCTCTCGAGTCTGCTGCAATTGTTTCTCAGTTCCCCTGAATGTGAGGCTTCTATCTGAACTCAAACAAGCTTTTAGCCAGTCCTGGACGGCAACTACTATCGTCTCCGTTAATCCTACTGGGAGGGATTCACCTTTCTCGGCTGAATGAGTGATGCTTTGAGCCTTGCCCCAGAAATGTGGGCTGGACTATTCAGTACTTGTCACCAGCAAGCTCTCTTCCTGAAACCTCACCCTCTGGCCACCCAGGTGACTGAGTACCTTACCCTCCTTCTTATCAGCAGTGGCAGAACCACCAAGTAAAGCTCCCCCCCTCCACTTTCTGATCTTGTTCGGATGCTCCAAACAATAGTTGTAAGTAATGTTGTGAAGAGGCAAAGAGGTTTGCAGTTAGATAGCTTGAACCCTGGCTCTCCTGTTTCTAGTCCGTGCAGCCTTGGCAAGTGCCTTCACCTCTCTGAGGTTCAGTTTATGCATCTACAAAAATGAGATTGTAACACCTCCTGGAGGGTTGTTAGGAGATGCAGAGAACAAATTGAAAACACCTCAGACAACACCTGGCACATTGTAGAAGCTCAGGACCTGCTGGTTCTCTTTCAGTTCTCCCGTCCCCGTAATATCATCTATAAAGCCAGATGGGAAAAAGATGCTCCATTATCAGCTCCTATTCCAAGGAGGCATCCCCATCTATAGATTTATAGCACCTGGGCTCCTAGCCATACACCCCAAAGTCAAACTGAGCAGCGATAATAATAGTTATTCAGCCATATCACACTGAACCGGGGACCTGAGTTAACTCACAGTTCAGACCTGCCAACATTCACTAAGCACCTACTGTGTGGCAGGCTCTGTGATAACCCCTGGGGAGAGAAAGATGGATAAGAAAGTGTAGCATTGAAATTAAAAGCTTGGTTTGGAAGTCAGACATGCCTGGATTGAGTCATAAACTCTTTGTGTGGCACTGGGCAAGTTCATCACTTAAACTCTCCAGACCTCAGCTTCTAAACTAAGATGCCTCAGAACTGCTGGAAGGATTACACGAGAGGTACTTAGCAAGTGCCTGACTCATAGCAACTATTAAAATGCAGAAAGTACCAAGACTCAATCCAGTGTGGAAAAGAAAATAAGACACACATACATATATCAACGCACAGAAAGGTGCTTCTCAGGTCAAGGAAAGTAGACACAGGCAGTCTTCGTTTTTTCTAAGGATAATTGGTACCAGTAAAATACCGCTTAAAGAGAATTTTCTTAAAACCAGAGTCAAAATATCCATTATAAATGGTGAAGGAAAAGGTTTGAATGGGGGCCATGCCGTGAAAAACTGAACCCGAAAGCATGGAAACAAGTCTTTTTTTTTTATCTTCTGTTAACAAAATGTAGGTTATAGTGTCAAATGTGCGAATTTTTTTCCATTGAAAATAGAAATTGTTGAGTGTTGATTTTTTGTGGGGAAGGGGATGAAATTTTTCAGAGAGAATCATGTCTTAGCACAAGGTAACATTCTTCATTTTGTGTTTGATTTTCACAGCATGATAATAGTGTCATTTTGTGCAGATATTTTAGAGATTTATCAGTTTCCCCAAGAGTATCGTCCAATCATTAGATGGTAAAATTTTCTTTGGAAACATCTGGCATCTTTACCTGTTTTCTCTTCTTCGATTGTTAACTAGTTCAACTCTGCCCATTAGTAAATCTTTTAGTGTTAGGAAGAGTTTTACTTCTCTACAAACCTTGTAACTGTACAATAATAATTGTCAAATTCAGAGTAACTGACTAGGATTTCTAAAGGAATTCAGAATAGAGAGCTTACTGGGTTGATTCTTTTAAGTAGGTATCCTATTTTAACATGCACACTTAACAAGGTCTAAATCTTACTGATATCTTTACTCTTCTCCTGAATAATAATACCTTTACAATGTTTGGACTCTAATTATCTGTGTTGGGACTCAGAGCAGGCTACCCCAAAATATGCCATTGATTCTTCCACACTCAAGTTACTTGAGAAACAGCTGGTGAAAAAAAATATATATATATATTGGAAAAAAAAAGATATTAAAAAAAAGAAAACCACTCTGATCCATCTCTTTCCCCATGAAAGTGGGAGGTAAATCTCCCATTTGAATGTATCCTCCCTGTACTAGGAGGAGAGAAAGCATCCTTATCACCAGAGTTAGGGAATTCAAAGCTAAGAAAACTATAGAAACCAACCTGGTTACTTCTTCATTAGTCTGCTACCCTAAGCACAAACTCCTTTGTTTTGTTAAATCTCTACAAAGAATTGTTTCTTTGTCTAAAACTGATCTATAAACAGCCTGCTTTGGTCACTCTGGGGTCTCATTTCTATGGAACCTCTATGCATATGAATTTTTTTTTCCTGTTAATCTGTCTTGTGTCAATTTCATTATTAGATCAGCCAAAATAACTCAAGCAGGGTAGGGAGGAAATTTTGCCCTCCCAACACCTCCCTCCCAACTTAAATGCTGTGGTTCATTATTTTAGTTCTATCTTGTGATTTATAGTCCATTTATACTTAATACACTTACTGATATAGTTGGGTTTAATTCTACCACTTTGCTATTTCTTTGTCATTTCTTCTTTCTTGTCTTTTTTTGGAAATCAAACAAATATTTTTATTATTCTATGTTTTTCTTGTATTGGCTTTTTGTTTCACATTCTGCAATTATTTTTCACTGGTTATTCTAGAAGTTTCAATGTACATCCTTAGCCTGTGACAGTTTATTTTGCTACTTCCTGAACAATGTAAGAATTTTACAACCATTAAGCTCCATTATTTCCCTTCTTACTTTTTGTGCTATTGTTAAAAATTTGACTTCTGCGTATGTTATAAATCCCACAAGACATTATTTATATTATGATTTTTAAAGTCAATATTCTTGCATATTAGCCTAAATATTTCCTTTGTAGTGTTCATTCCTTCTTACAATTTTGTGTTTCTGGCTGGAATCATTTTTCTTCAATCTGAAGAATTTTCTTTGGTATATCTTCTAGGGCTGGTCTGATGACATTACATTTTTGTTAATTTTTAGTTTCCATTTGTCTGAAAATATCTTTATTTTGTTCCTTTTTCTGCAGGATTTTTTTTTTTGCTATTTATATAATACTAGGGGTAGTTTTGTTATTTTTAAAATTTCAGCATTTTAAAGATGTTTTCTAAAAGTTCATCCATTTTTGTTGAAAAGTCAGCTAACAGACTCATTCATGTTTCTTTGAAGATTTTGTCTCTTTTTCTCTGTGACTGCTGTGAAGAATTTGTCTTTGGTTTTTAACGGTTTGACTGTGAAGTGTGTAGATGTGATTTTTTTTTTAATCCTTTTTGGGGGTTCACTGAGCTTCTTGAATCAGTGAGTTGGTATCTTTCATCAGTTTGGAAACTCTTGACTATTATCTTTCCAAATACTGCTTCTACCCAATTTCTCTCCTTGCTTCTGGGACTCCAAATATGTGTGTGTTGGACCTTGGACATGAGCCACATGGTGCTTATACTCTGTTGTTTTTTTTAATGTCCTTTTCTTTTTTCTTTCTGGTTTTAGTTTGGCTGTTTCCTACTGTTCTGTCTTTAAATCACTGATCCTGTAGTCTGTTGTGTTTTGTCTGCTGTTAAATCCATCTAGTTAAGTTTGTACTTTTTTTTACTGATTCCAAGTAACTGTTGAAAGATAGGAGACTTCAGAAGGCTCCTATTTTCATCCGTTTCATCCATCATTTTCATTTCTCTTTAACACAGGAATCGTAGTTAATGTTTTCATCTGATGACTAAAATATCCAGATCATCTGTGAATCTGTTTCCATTGTTTGCTTCCTTTTCTCTTCCTCTTCTTGCCTCTTCACATGTTTTATGATTTTGACTGTATGCTGGACATTGTGTATTAAAGAACTGTGGAGGCTCCAGATGATTTATTCTATCAGAGAAGCTTCTTCCTTTCCTCTGTTAGGGGACAGGGTAAAAGGCTGAGTCCCTCAGCCCAGTCAGGATTTGAGATGGGTCATTGATGGGTTGTAGTTTTTAACAGACTAAGTCCACCACCTCTGGTTTGTCCCTGTTCCTTGAGTGTGGCCCTCCAAGCCTGTTGAATAAGAACCACACTGGTTTCTGTCTCCTCATTCCCAAGAGGGAGAAAAGAGTCAGGCGTTTATGTCATGTCCTCTCCCTCTAGTGGAACTCTGTCTCCTAAGTACCATGAGATCATAAGACATTTTATTCCAACTTTCCACCTCAGCTTCCATGTTACCTGTGCTGCATCAGCACTCAGCAGTGTCCTATAGAGAAAATTAGCCTCATATTTCTGGCTTTTATAGGTTCCAGTCTATCATACCAGCCCTGCCTTAAAGTTCTGCTAGATTCCGTTTCCCCCAGCAGATGACCTCGGCTTGGGCCAAGGTTTAAGCCTCAGTTAATGTCCAGAATCACAAATGCCCCCAGGGAAGAAAGCTGTCAGCAGTTATCAGCTTATTTAGGAAGAGCTCTTCCTTTTCTGCGACTTAGGTCCATTTACTTCTCATTTCCACAACTCTTTGATATCCTCAAAATTTCTATTTTTGCAGCTTTTTTTTCCCCTTTATAGCTCTTGCAGTAGGGGAATTGGCCTGCTATGATATACTGCATCCTACCTGAAGTCAGTATTTTATCTTGTTATTTTAAGTCAACAAATTAAACATTATCATTATTAATTCATATATTAGTTTAAATTTACCCTCATATTGGTCACATATTTGCTTAGTATTCCTCAGACCCTCTATCTAGATTAATTTTCCTTCTAATTAAGTGAACTTCTTTGGTGAGGATCTGTTGGTGATTAAACTCTCAGTTTTTATCTGTCAAAAAATGTCTTTAGTTTGCTTTCATTCTTTTTTTTTATGTTTATTCTTTTTTTTTAACATCTTTATTGGGGTATAATTGCTTTACAATGGTGTGTCAGTTTCTGCTTTATAACAAAGTGAATCAGTTATACATATACATACGTTCCCATATCTCTTCCCTCTTGCGTCTCCCTCCCTCCCACCGTCCCTATCCCACCCCTCCAGGTGGTCACAAAGCGCGGAGCTGATCTCCCTGTGCTATGCGGCTGCTTCCCACTAGCTATCTACCTTACGTTTGGTAGCGTATATATGTCCATGCCTCTCTCTCGCTTTGTCACAGCTCACCCTTCCCCCTCCGCATATCCTCAAGTCCATTCTCCAGTAGGTCTGTGTCTTTATTCCTCTCTTACCCCTAGGTTCTTCATGACATTTTTTTTTTTCTTAATTCTCTGGGTGTACATTAGCAGGTGGTCAGTATTTTTCTCTTGACTCACCAAAAACATTATTCTACTACATTCTGGCTTCCATTGTTGTTGAGAAAATAGCTGTTAGCCTAATTGCTGTTTATTTGTAGATGGTCTAACTTTTCTCTCTGATTGCTTTTAATATTTCTCTGTCATAGATTGTGTTTCCTGCACCTTCTAGAATTGAGCTGTTTACTATCGGAATGATCATAAGCAGTGGCCCTGGGTTAGACTTTCTCACTCTATCCTCCACATCTTTTAACATCTTTCATTTTTTCCATCTTTGTCTTTCTAGCCTACCTTCTAGATACTTTTACTTTATAACTACCTAATTGTTTACTAATTCTCTTTAGTTGTTTCTAATTTGCCCTTTAACCTATCCATAACCATCCATTGTGGCTTTTACATTTGTTTAATAAACATATTTTTATTTCTAGATGTTCCATATGATTGTTTTTCAAATCTGCCAAGACATTTTTACAGTATCTTATTATTTGCTTATATCTTGAAGCCTCTCTTATTTCTTTAAACATGTAAACATTGTCATCTTGTGTTCTGTATCTAATGAAAATTCTAATATCTAAAGCTTTGCTGATCTGATTTTGGTATCTGTTTTTCCTGCTGGCTCTCTCTCACAGTGCCTTATATCCTTGTATGTTTTGTAATTTTTGACAATGAATTTTCCTTGGAACTTTATCTTTGAGAATTTTTTGAGGACTGAGTTAAAGTTTCACTTCTCCAGAAAGGACTGTGCTTGCATCTTGCAGTCACCTGGGGAAGCTACCAATCCTAAACCATTTTTTAAAAACATTTTTAAAATTTACTTATTATTTATTTATATTGGCTACACTGGGTCTTAGTTGCGGCACTCGGGATCTTTAGTTGTGGCATGCTAGCTTCTTAGTTGTGGCATGCATGCAGGATCTAGTTCCCTGACCAGGGCTCAAACCCGGGCCCCCTGCATTGGGAGTGTGGAGTCTTACCCACTGGACCACCAGGGAAGTCCCAATCCTAAACCATTTAAAATTAAATTTTCTACTTGAGATTATTCAGACCACAAACCCAAGTGAGGGCTAGCATAGGGTTACAAATTCTCAAGGAACATGAGTCCCCTCCCTTCCCCACTTCCCCTCCCTTCCCCACTTCCCCAATCTTCATCAAAGTCAGGTCAGGCAGATTTTCCATGTGAATTAATTTCTCATTCACCTTTATATTAAAGGTCTAACCCTTTGAGACCTAAGATTTAAGTGGAGGGCTTTACCCACTTGGTGGAGCCTAGGTTTTACCTACTGGTTTCCGAGCGAGATTTTCAGTGGCTTGGAGTGGCCCCTGAGTGCATAACTAATTCTCTATAAATCGTTATTTAAAGGCAGTAGACTTGCTTTCAGAATCACTGATTTCATGATTGCCCCAGGCTAAACCATCCTGTCCCTCTTTAGATGGGAGAATCCTGATGCTGGGACCTCCAGCATGGGGACTGGGCTAGAGAAGACAGGCAATGCACTAGCAAACTCATGGTCACTATTAGAGCTGGGGTTCCTGCTTGCCTTCCGCACACCCAAGGATAAGCCCTTTTGTATCCGCTTCACTCCACCAGATCCAGGGGTCCTGTTGTCAGAAGCTGTAGTCACACTAAGGGAACAAATTCTCACCTGGCCTGAAAAATTATATGCCATAAATCAGCCTTTTTGATTTCCTGGGTTTTTTTTTTTTTTTTTTCGGTACGCGGGCCTCTCTCTGTTGTGGCCTCTCCCGTTGCGGAGCACAGGCTCCGGACGCGCAGGCTCAGCGGCCATGGCTCACGGGCCCAGCCGCTCTGCGGCATGTGGGATCTTCCCAGACCGGGGCACGAACCCATGTCCCCTGCATCGGCAGGCGGACTCTCAACCATTGCGCCACCAGGGAAGCCCTCCTGGGTTCTTTTTAATACAAAAAGATTTTAGTCCCAACCTTAGACCACGATCATGTTCTTGGCTAAGAAAACCTGCTCTGATTTGAGGAACTGACATTCATACAACTAACTGATAATATTGATTGTCTGTCTCTTAACCATGTTAAGAATATAATTAAGGAAAACCGCAATAATGATAGCCGTTTTACTGCTGATGAAATCACCAGACACTTGATTTAACTCCAGCATTTCTGAAAGTGTGTTCCTTGAACATTAGATCATGCAAAGGGTCTCTGTGTTTAAATAAGCTTAAGGAATGTTATATACTTGAACCTTCTCTTAGAGATTCACAACATACATTAGAACATTCATGGCTCTGAGAAGTCCTATGGTAAAAAAAAACCTGTTTGATTCATTGTTTTCAAATCATATTTAACCACAGAAATATAGGGAACTTGGAACAGTGATAACTCATCTTTTAGGATAGAATTCACTTCTGTCACAGAGATTGGTCAACCCTCAACGAACGTTGAAAAGTGGGTTATAGAGATAAGAAACGTTTATTCAGCAAATATTTGTTGAATGTCCCCTATGCCTACCACTGTGCGTATACATTGATGAATAGAACAGACAATGGTTTCTGTCTTGTTTAGCTTATAGGAGCATTGGACCATCATGGGAAGCATTAAGAAAGAAACATCAAGTGGTTAGAACCTAGATGCTCCTCAAGTTATGGAACAGGCCCACGAGTTGGGCAGTTGGCCAGATATTTGCACCCAGCCTAGAAGCTACAAAACTTACTGACATAATTGTACCACTCAAGAGAACCATAAAGAAGACTAAGCACAATCACATTTGTTTCTGGAACAGCAGAGTTTATCTAGGAAAGGAAGTGCAGGAAAGACTGGTAAGGAAGTAGGTCGTTTTAAGGCTTACAGAATCTCTGATGGATCTGAGGATTCTTTCTAAGTTAAGCTCTGTAACAGTGTCTGAGTCATAGACCAAATTCAGTAAATGTTAGCTGGAATGATGATGGTGGTGATGGCGATGATGATGGTGAGGACAATGATAATATTGATGGTGACAATGATGGTGATGATAAAGATGGTGATGACGATAGTAATGACGATGGTGATGGTGATGATGGTGTTGGATGGTGATGATGATGGCAGTGGTGATTCTGATGACAGTGATGGTGATATGACTGTGATGAGGATGGTGATGACAGTGATAGTAATAATGATGGTGATGTTGATTGTGTTGGTGATGATGATTATGACAGTAGTAGGAATCTTCAACTCCTTCCTTTCTTTCAATGCTGCTTTCAGTTGATCACCAAGAACTGTGAGTCTACTTCTTAATTTACTCTTAAATCCATCCTCTCATTTCTCTCTGAAATTCCATTTCCTTGGAATAGGCCTTGATCTTTTCTTAATGGCCACCTTGTCTCACTTCCCTGCCTCTAACTCCCATTCTTCCGATCCATACCCCACACTGTGCTAATGTAATATTCCTAAAGTTTGTCTGACCACAACTCCGCCTTGTCAAACAGCCTCTGAGGTTTCCCCAAGGCCTGTGCTGAAGGTGCCTGGGTGGATTAGCAGGGATTAAAGACTCCCCACAGCTTCCCTCCCCAGCCATATCTCGCCGTCTCATCATGTATCCTCAACTCAACTACACTCAGCCCACTGCACCCCAGTCACACCACGCACACACACACTTCCATGCCTCTTTCGTGCTCTTCTCTTTATTTGTCTGTTCTCCTTCTTGTCTTTTAGCAAAACCTACACTTATCCTTCAGCTCAACATTCAGAGACTCTCTGGGGCCTTGCATCCTCCTCAGCCCCGGAATGGACTGTCACGTTCCTTTGCCTGGCCTCCTGTAATGCTTTCTGCATGTATCTGTGTGGGCTTCGCCACGTGCAAGGTCGTGTTATTGTCTGTGTCCACCCTGGGTGGGAGGTGCTGCTTGAGGGCGTGTGCCACATCTGGACTCACAGTCCACTGTAGATCCCACACAGTGTAGAATCCCAGAGACATTAGTGTAACCGTCACCAAAGTGCTGGGTGATTGCACCCCCATAGAGTAATAGCTCTGCAGAGCCAGACCCCTGTTCTTATGGGATCTATGTTGCCCACACTTTCTTTCCTGACAATCCTGGGCCAGGGCTTCACCAGGTTTGTAATCCAGGGGAGCCTGAGACCACAATCCATCCTCTTTTCGTTCATCGACACAGTTTCACTTGTTCTCACGAAGATGTGTGTGTAGGTGGTTGTGTGTGCCTGTTCGTGGTGAAGTCTGGATGGGCTGGAGGGAGACTCAGTCCTCTGTGCTATAGATCAAGGACACTGCATTCTCCTTAGCCTTTAGCAAGTCATTAAAATTAGAACCATTTGTCACAGGAAGGCTCTGCAGCATCAGGCCCTTGGGGGGACCAGGATACATCTCTTGGCCTCTGAAGGGAATGAATCCACTCATTCACACATTGATTTCACGAATATTTATTGAGTCAGTTGTGTGCCAGGCACCGTGCTAGGGACTGGGGATACAGAGCTGAGCAAAAAAGAGCAGAACTAAGTGCTCGTTTTCATGGGTTTTATGATCAGCTGCCCTACTAGTGGGGGTGGGGGCAGACAGCAATCAGAGTAACAAACCAACAAGATAACTGGGGGCAATGATAAGGGCTACAAAGGAAATAACACAGGGGGACATGGGCAGATAATGCGGGGAGACTGGGGAGCTGCTTTGATGGGGAAATCCAAGAGGGCTTCCCAGTGGAGGCGGCATTTGTGCTCAGGCTTCTGTAACAGGAAGGGACCAAATGTGTAAACCTCTGGGGGAAGATGGAAGGCCACTCCAGACCAGGCAGAAAGAAGAGAAGGAAGGCAGTCATGGTTGGACCACAATAAATGAGAGGGAGGGTTCTAGAAGAAGCAGTTAAAAGGCAAGCAATGGCCAGGCCAGGCAGGGCCTTGTGGGCCACGCCAAGGAGTTGGGGTTTTATTCTAAGTGCAGTGGGAGGCTGCTGGATGGTTTTAAGCAGGAATGACAAGCTCCCGTGGATGCTTTTCGAAGCTCAGCTGTGTGGCGAAGGAATTGCAGAGGGGACAGAGTGGACCAGAGAGGCAGTCAGGAGCTGTCCAGGCCAGGGCTGGGGCTGACAAGGAGCAGGGGTTAGCGCTCAGAGTCTCAGAGTGGTGAGATGCAGCCTTTCCCTCCTTCCTCCCTCCTTCCTTCCTCGGAAACCCAGCTGGCCCTGGAGGGCTCCCAACGAATGACATCATCTTCAGCTCTGGGGTGCTTGATATGCAGGGAACACATCCCAAGGGTGTGCTGAGGCCATACACCAAAGCAGGAAGCTGCCAGCGTGTGTCGGAGGGAGAGATGAAGGGAGAAAACCCCAATGAGCCCCTCCTGTGGCCTAGACACTGGGTCCAGCACCATTATCCAGCACATTCTGGATAATACAGTAGCCCTGTGAGGGACAGCTCTGTTTTGCAGATGAATCCTATAATCCTGATCAGGGAAGGTTGCTTGGAAATCACATGACCCATCCTCCTGTCTCAGAGCTTGTGTGTATCCCTGGTTCTCATTTATTTATCAATCATATCCTTAAGTAGAACTCTTAACTATGTCCTAATCACTTTGCAAATATTATTTTTCATAACCACTTCATAAGGTAGGACTTATCATTGTCCCAATGTAACAGGAGAGGAAAACTGAGGCCCAGAGAGGCTAAGTAACTTGCCCGAGGTAGCACTGAGCCAAGATTTAAACCCAAGCATGTGGAATCCACATTCTTTCTAACTCTACCTGTTGCTCTCTCCCCTCTATTGTTCGTGAACTAGAATAATGGAAAGATCTCCACCCCACCCTACCCCTCAGAGGGCTAACACATCTCTTGTCCACATAGTGGTATTGCCGAGTTGTTCAGTGTCACAGTTATCATCTTGGGGGAGTAAGGACTCCTCCTAGGAAGGCTGGCCTGTCTTAAAGAGGAGTTCATTTCCAGTTACAATTCCTTACAGGTAGCGAGAAGGTCTCAGACTGGAAACTCAGAGTGAGAGGGCGGACCTAGGTTGTCTATTTTATTTAACCTTCTGTCTCTAGGTTTAGTGGAGTACCTGGAACAGAGGCAGTGCTCCATAACATGTGTTGAGTGAGTGGATGGATGGATAAAAGAGTGAACACGGGCGTATCCTTCCTGCGAGATTTTTACAGCTGATCCAACAATACCTGGCGCAGTGCGGGCAGGCAGTGTGGGAGGGCCGTGTCATGGCTCTTGCCCTCACATTCCAGGGTCTGGTTCAGTATGCCAGTGTCAAATGCTTGCAAGGCCGTGGCCTGTCCTCCGTTCCAGCTGACCATTGAGGCCTGTGGGAATTGGCCCTGTGTGGCCCTGTGTGGCCCTGTGTGGCCATGTCTTCCGATTTTTCATGAGAATCTGGATGTACAGATGTCATACAAAATTATCTGATTTTTAGAAGACTGTGTGTCCCCAAGAAAACATATCTAAGCACTAGCTAGATCAAGTCTCTGGGCCACTGCTTTGAGACACCCAGTCTAGAATCAGTAGGAGGTGGGCCAGAACGGGGTCTGGATTGTTGACCACTAAGAAAGATGGGAAGGTCCCAGGAGCCTCTAAGAGGAAGTTTCATTTTGCACACTGGCTTATACAGACTCAGGATATGATCAGTGTTAATTTTCCGGTTGTCATCTCAGGATTTCAGTTGTCTTGTCTAATGCGGCAGCCAAGCTCAGTCAGTTCTGTCAAGGGATTAGAGGATGGCTCTTATGTACAGAACTGGGCCAAGGCGGTAAAGAGAGGGCAGTGGCTTTTGAGGCCCGAGGAACGGGGAAGGTGGCTTGATGAATGAACCTAATGAACTGCAGCATCTTAGAAACCAGGGCTGAGCAGCCCAGCCATCCTTCCCCAAATGGAGATTCACCACCCGTGGCCAGGCTCAAGGATGTGAGCTTTATTTTCTTAATCAAGAGAGAAAATTTCTTTGCAGGCACGATTCCCAGCTGGGAAATTCTTTTTATGTTCCATTTAATCCCTTCTGCTGCTGCCAGAGCTTCCTTTGGTTCTATTTATTTCCCATGTTTGTCATCCTCTCCTTCCCCTTCTCCTCTCCTTTTTCTTGTCCCCCACCCCCTTCCCCAGCACCAGCCAGAGCCCGTGAGAAGGGGAGGGGGACTGCGCTTATCCTGGCTCCGTTTGGGGTGGACTTTTAATCCAGGCATGTTGCTGCCTTTGCCAACACCCAGCGCCGAGCGAGCGTTTGCACCAGGTATTTAATTAAACCAGGGATTCCCAGGGGATTTGAGAAACCGACTGGCGGGGGAATGGGCTCTGTCTCCACATCTTATTTTGACAAGAGCTGTAATTATCCCTCATCGCTGGCAGGAGAAGCAGAATCGCTTTCCTTCCAGCCCCATCTTCTTAGAGCAAGAGTACTCAGGCTCTTCTTTGCTCCAGCAATAAACAATCTGCAGACCTAGTTTCGCCCGTTAGGCTAAGACTGAGCTCAGCCGTTCCTGAAGTTAATGCAGATGTGCCGCTCAGATTGTCAGCAGTGTCGGTGGGGGTGACTTTGGAGCACCTGATCCGTGCACTAGGGACACTGCTCCCCAAGGAAGATCTTTGTGGGCAGAAGGATGGAGGTGGGAACCACATCCTCCAAAAGGACACAGGTTACTCCTCCAGGAGCCAACATGTATGGGGCACCTTCTGTGCCTGTCTGATGTTTAACCTTCTCAGCCACCTTTCCCATATTACAGATGGGGAAACTGAGGCTCTGAGAGGCAAAGCCACACTGTCAGCTGCAGTGGCCTCAGGACTTTCCCCAAGGGCCAGCAGGCCCCACAGCTTCTGCTCTTTCTACTTTATGGCACTGTGTCCCAGGGATGCCACCCCCCGCCCCCTGGGCTCTGCCCCAAGCAATTCTTGGGTAGATGCTGGAAAGACATCAGTGCACTTAATTCTCAAGAACCCATAAAGCAGGTGGTGTTATCCCCAGTTGACGGATGAGCAAAGTGAGCCTTATCAGGCCACTTTCAGGTCAGACAGCAAATGGTTGGCCTGAGAGTTCGTCTAAACCATTGCGCTATAAAACCTCCCTCCATACCGCTTGTGTCCCGGGGTCCCCAAACTCTAGAGTTCTTGGAGGAGCTACAAGAGACAGTTTGGGAGTGAGGATGCGGAAAAATGCCTCTGAGCTGCCAGTCTCGCGAGATTACTGGAGTCCTGCTCTGTGTGCTGCTCTAGGTGCTTCACCGCCAGGGGGCCCACCCTCTTCAGCATCTTCAGGTGCTGTCAACCCTTCCCTTCCCTATGGTTGGAGTCTCCTCTCCAGGCCAGGGCAGAGGCGGGGAAGGGCCTGCTGTCAGCGGGGAAGAGGCGGAGGGACGGACGGGGAGGGGAGGAGAGGGGTGGGGCGTGAGGCAGAGGGGCCCAGAAGCAGGATGGAGCCAGCCGCCCAACTCTGACAATTTGAAGTGTTTCTTCCGATTGTCTCCTTTCAGCCCCATCTACGGATGGCTCATTTCGTGAGGGAGGCCCTGGGCATTTGTCCCAGAACTTGAGCTGTGATTAGGAAAGGCAGGAACACTTGGGGGTGGGGGGAGGCACCCCTTAATGCACCAGGATATTTCTTGACCCTCATCTTGCAGTCGGCTCCAGCTGCCACATCAGGGAATTCTTGCGGGTCTGCAGCCTGGATTCCAGTTGCTGATGCTGCCTGTTAAAGATTTCCTGGGCTGTTCTGCCTTAGGATTTGTACAGACCTGGGTTTATATCCTAAAGTTTCCATATTCCAGCTGTTGTGACCTTGGACAGGTCCCTCAGCCTCCCTTGAGAGGCAGTGCGATATAGAGGCTAAGCACGTTAAGCAGAGGTTAAGCAGAGCCAAGCCTGCCGAGGCTCCAATCCCCACTCTCTGTGCAGCCCCCTTGCTAGCTGTGCAACCCTGGCCAAGTGACTCAACACCCCTGGGCCTCTCTTCTGAGCTGTAAAATAAGATTCTACAAGTATCCACCGTGTGGGGTTGTCAAAAGGATGAAGCATATTCATGCATTGAAAGGACTTGGCACACAGGAAGTACTCACACGTGTTAGCCGCCATTAGGGCGTGGTGAGTATTTTCTGGAATGAATATGGATAAACTTAAGTCAACAGTTTTCTCTCCTGAAAATTGTCCATTGTGAAGCCATCTCAAACAGATGTGGCCTGGAGGAGTGAAAATACGTAGGAGGTTCTGGTACCTCATGCCTTTTTTCCCTACCTCCTCTCTCCTGCCTCCCCCTGGCATTCTTCACGCAGCTCATGCTGTAAGCGTTTCCTCAGGCCCCTTATGTGCCAAGCTTTGCCCCTGGGGTTAGGTCCCCGGCAGTGAACAATGTGGGTCCTGTCCTCTGAGGGACTAACAGTCGCAGGATTGTGATATAGTGCTGGTGGAGATCAGGAAAGGCCACTTTAAGAGTGTAATGTGTGAGCCATGTGACCATTATTAGGAAGAGCATTTCGAGGCAGAGGAAACAGCTTGTGCAAAGGCCCTGAGGTGGGAACATGTGTGAGGAACAGGAAGATGATCAGAGTGGCCAGACTGGAGTGAGGAAGAGAAGATGGGTAGGAATAAGGTTGGAGTCATCGCCAGGGGTCAAATCATAGAGCCACGGTGACAAATTGGGCCTTAATCTGAGTTTTCTAGCACAAAGTTGTTGTGAAGTTTAAGTGAGAGGAGAGTGGTAAAGTGCTTTGAACAGCATCTGGCATATTGGAGCCCTAAATAATAGTCATATTATGGCTTCTCCTCCTCTTTCCACACTCAGCACTGAGGCTTTCTCTTGTCTATTAGCAAACTACAGACATTCTGGTTTAGGAAAGTGCACTGTACTTAAAGTTACACAGACTTGGGCAACAAGTCTCAGCTCTGTGTGTTTATAAACCCCCTTCCTCCCTGGAGTGTTTATAAAATGGCCACATCACATCCCCTGCCCAGGTGGTTGGGACAATGAACTGGAAAGTAAAGCACCACAGTCAAAGATGCTTATTATTTAAACGGCTCTTGCAATCTAAGATCAGAAGACTGAAGCTGGCTGGGACCTCAGGGGAAAAGTCCCTTTCAGCTGCATCATCGGACAGGTGGGACACCAAGCTCACCTGTAGAGAAAGGTCAGAGCACACTGGGAGCGGACAGAGTGACTCCATTCAAGGTCATAGGAAGACTCTCAGAGTGGCCCTGACAGCTGTCAGAGAAGCTGTCAGCTTGTACAGCCCCTGGGGCTAGTTGGGAATGACCCTGGGTGCTGCCATCCAACCCACCTGTGCATTTCCCTGAAAGAGGCAGCCAAGTTCTGATTCAGGGAATTAAAACCCTAATGGTCCCCAAGTCTATTATTATGTTTTAATGAGCTAGAAAAGCACAAACTGAAATCCTTAAGGCCATCAGCCATGACACACAAATCTAATAAAATAAAGTGCTTATAAATCCAAGAGTTGTTTAAAACCCAGAAATTGCAGCTCACCCTATGGAGCTATAGCTTGTTAGCCCCTAACAAGCTGAGTGGCTTTGAACCAGTCCTTTCCCTTCCCAGGGCCTCAGTTTCTCCATCCGTAATAAAATACAAGGATTAAAAAAAAGACAGGGATCCCTGTGTCCTCTTCTATCCCAGACAGGCTTTGATTCTAAGTATTTCTTAGGGAAAGTCTACCCTGGACTATGCAGTATCTTTATGTGACACCTTGTCTGATCTGCTCTTGAGAATCTTCTTCCCAATCCCGTCTTAAACATCACTCCTCAAGGTGGCATCCATCATCACCCTAGACAGAATCACCTCCTCTCTATTAAACTAAACTCCCTTTGCAAATTTGTTAGAAGTAAAGATAAATGCATCGTCTTCAAAATTCTACTCCTGTAGCCCCAAAGGACTAATATCGTTTATATTACTCTGATTCAAGCTATCACAATAAACCCACAATTAGTTATTTGCATATATGTCCAATTATCTACAAAGCAGCAAATATATTATTCATTTTTGGCTCCCTCCCCAGTACCTAGCACAGGAACTATTTACAACATAGTAAATAGTTCCCCAAACTTTATAACATTACACCTCATCTGTCTACTTCTTGGGATGGCCCTCCCCTACCTTGGCCTTGAGGCAGGCTCCTATTCATCCTTCAAAGTCCAACCTCCAAATCCCCTCCTCTGTTAACCTTTTTCTCCTTTGGCTAAGTGAGTCTTACTTTGGGCTCCTTCATATGTATACGCCTTCTGTCGTCAGGGGGCACTGCATGTTGCCAGGGTTTGTTTACTGTCTGTTTACCCTCCTCTAGGCTGGGGCTCCTTGAAGAAGCAACTCTGGACATTTCTCCTCTGCATCCATCCCCAGTGTTCTTGGTCAGGATCTGTGAGGGCCTTGGTGCAAGTTAGGGAAACTGAACTTAATTGCCAGACCATGGTGGGGCTATTAAACAGATGTGTCAGAGGTCTGACACATAAACCCAGACATGCCCACAACCCAGCAAGCCCCCAAAGCTGTAGGCTCCTCAGCCTGAGCCCTAGAGAGCATCTTGATTGCCATTCCAGCCCCTGACCACCTTTCCTACTCTCCCAGTTCCCTCCTGCTTTTCCCTCATCCGTGTAAATAAGGCTGACAGTATTTCCAAGGAAACATTCAGCTACTTGGTCACTGTTGTGTTTCTGAAGTTGGGAAAGTAGGGCTTTCATAGGTAATGCTCAATAGTAAGCTTTGCAACCTAGGCATGCGTTATATACTATGTTCATTTCCTGTAAATCAACTGCTTTGTAAAGAGAAGGTTTATGTGACAACATTTTTAAATTGATAAAGCTTATGCTCAGCGTAACACAGGTTCCAGAAGTTTCCTAAAGTCCTCCTGTGGAGCCCACACTGGGCAGCAGCAACAGGAAGAGCCAAGTTCTCAGGGTAATAAGCTCGCTGTGGGGCAGGCAGAGCTTATCAGCTAACCCTTCACCGCCCTCCAGTTCTCCCTCGCCACTTCTGGGTTTCCAGCTGGAAGCTCCACGAGGGAATTCTCTGTGCTCTTCCCCATGACCTGACCCTACGAGCTGTGCACGCCCCGGTACTTATTACTCCCAGTCTGGATCTGGGCTAAAAGCATGGGTCAGGCTTCAGATCTGATCAGGGAGAGAACCAGAGTGTCTGGACAGGTGTGCTGCCTCGTGGCAAAAGCCTTGGAAAAGATGAGACCTGGGTCTTAGGCTTAGTTCTGCCTATGACCTTGGGTGTCTCACCCTGTGACCTTGGGCCTCAGTTCTCAGCTGCCCCATGGGGGCAGTGAGACTTCCATGTCACACCACAGTGTTGTGAGTTCTCTGACCCTCTCCCTCTCAGGACCACCTCATGTTTACCAGTATTTCTGTCTCCCTCTACCCTTCCCCTGTGGATTAAGGTGGTCCAAACTTGGAAAGGGGGCAGGCAGCTTGTGGGTATCCCAGAGATTTGAGTTTCCAGGACTCTCTAGTAAGAATCATTTTCATTTGCAGGTCATTGCTTCTCAGTCACTGTCTTTCTTTCTTTAAATCACTTTTTCCTTTATGTAAATTGAAGTATAGTTGATTTACAATATTGTGTTAGTTTCAGGTGTACAGCAGAGTGATTCAGTTATATATATATATTTTTTTCAGATTATATTCCATTATAGATTATTACAAGATATTGAATATTGTTCCCTGTGTTAAATACAGTAAATCCTTGTTGCTTATCTATTTTATTTATAGTAGTTTGTATCTGTTAATCTCATACTCCCAATGTACCCCTCTCCCCCTCCCTTTCCCCTTTGGTAACCATAAGTTTATTTTATATGTCTGTGCGTCTGTTTCTGTTTTGTAGGTAGATCCATTTGTATTATTTTTTATATTCCACATATAAGTTATATCATATGATATTTGTCTTTCTCTGTCTGACTTACTCACTTAGTATGATAGGTCCATCCACGTTGCTGCAAATGGCAGTATTTCGTTCCTTTTTATGGCTGAGTAATATTTCACTGTATACTGCATATACATACATACATTGTATGCCACATATATACCACATCTCCTTAAATCAGTCACCTGTGGATAGGCTTTTGGGTTGTTTCCATGTCTTGGCTATTATAAACAGACAGTCGCTGTCTCTTTTTCTGTCTCTGTTAGTTTCCCTGTCCTTCTCTATGAATCTTTGTGTCTTTTTCTATCTCTGTCTGCCTTTCTCTTTGTCTTTCTCTTTCTGTCCTATACTATCTCTTCATCCTGTCCCCCACCCCCTTCCAGTCCCTAATGTCTTTCTCTCTGGGTTTTCTGCTGCATATTTCTTCCTCTCCGCCTCCTTCTACCTCTCACCTATCTCCCTTCCTCTCCCTTGCTCTCCCTGCTTCTCCCTCTGTACAGGTCTCTCTCTATTTCTCTCTCTAACAGTCCATCCTTCTCATAAGAAGAGGTCCCCTTTGGGGCCCAACACCCAGGCCAAGCATCCTACATGCGATGGACATACCTGCTGTCCAGGTCCTGACCGGAGTGTAGCATCTGCCCTGGGTTTGTTTCCACTTACAAAGGGCATCTGTAATTAATGTGGGCAGTGGTTAAGGAGGCAGAGATGTGTTTATGCTCCTCTCGGGCTGCAGGGAAACACCCGTAACATTTAATGTGGTACACTGACATTTAAATGTCAATTAAAAAGTCCCCGTTCTGCTTGGCTGGCCCCTAGATCCTCAGATGAATGTTGCCGTCCCACCTGCCTCACCAGCCCCACTGGCATGTAGATGACATGGCAGCCACAGGGACCGTGACAGTAGGGGTGGGCAGAGTCTGAACGGGCTGAGAGCATTCCAGGCGTGGAAGTAGGGGTGGGCAGAGTCTGAACGGGCTGAGAGCATTCCAGGCGTGGAAGTAGGGGTGGGCAGAGTCTGAACGGGCTGAGAGCATTCCAGGCGTGGAAGACAGCGTGACAAGAGGCAAGGAGGGAGTTGGCGCTTGGCTGGAGCAGAAACATGCAGGAAGTTAGCTGGAGCGAGTGTATGAAGGGGATACATGGGAAGCAAGACGAGAGGCAGCACTTGCCTGCTTCCCCTCTTGTCCCTGTCCCTTCAGGGCATTGCCTAAAGCTCATCTGTTACTTATCACTTAGGTGCAAAGTCTGCCTCTGATCACCCTACACTGGACTGAGAGCATCTTAAGGCCCCGGTCCACGTCTCATTCACCTCTCCACCCACCATGATGCTTAGTGCACACGGTGCCTGGCACACAGTAGGTACACAGGAGTGGTCCATTCAGTTTCATGCAATACTTATTTCCTGAGTTCCCGCTATGTAGCAGGACTTATCCTAGGACCTGAGGTTACAAAAATGATTAAGACTCAGACTTAACCTCAAAGGCTGTATTATGTTTTGAAAGGCAAACAGAAAAGGCAAACGCTAAGACAAATGGAAGCAAAGAGAAGAGGCAGCTGGCCCAGCAAGGATGACAGGGAAGGCTTCCAGGGGGAGCTCAAAGGAAGCTGAGACCCAAAGAATAAATATGTGTTTGCCAGGCAGATAAGAGGCGGGGGGGGGGGGGGGGTGGGATTCTAGGCAGCGGGCCCAGCACATGTGTGGAGGGAGAGGTGAGCCCAGGAGTGTTCAGTGACAAGGATTAAGGAGTAGACAGCAACAGGACACAAAGCTTCACTGTGAAATCCATGCCCAGGGACCACGTGACTGTACCTGAGCTCTGTGAGGGCAGGGACCTCGGCTGCCTTGTTCACAGCTGTTCCCAAGAGGCAAGAAGAGTGCCTGACACACTGCACACATTTGATAAACATGTGCTGGATTAATAAATAAATGCTGTCTTCTCTGGCCTCTCTTCCCTTGTCCAGTTCCCAAAGCCCAGTGGGTCCCTGAAAGTGCATTTATTTTGCAAGAGCCTTTCTCAAAGCCTGGCACCCTGTGGGTACCCCATCCCCTCATCCCCTGCATGTCATCTCCCAGCCCCTGAGCTGCCGTGTCTGAGAACGACATGCTCTATTTTCTCAAGAAAGTCTGTTCAACAAGAGGCAAATTGTCATCTAAAATTTCCTGGAATTGTCGTACAGAGAAATCTGTCTTCCTGAGCCCAGGGCTCTAAGCTGCAGCTGAAGAATGAAACACAGCAAGTGGAACATCTGCCCAGAATGGGGTTCAGGCCCTGGAATAACACATGGGACCAGGTCTAGTCCTGTGGCCCCTTGCGGTCCCTGGTCCTAACGCAGGTGTTCATTTTCCCCTCCACTCTGGGAAGGGAGCCCAGGGCCAGGGCACCAAGTTTCTAGACTGTCGGTTTGCTACCCAGAGCCGTTTTTCACTCCCCACTCACAACCCTCCACACCCAGATCTAGTTCCCCCCATAATCTGCCTTTTCAGTCTTGGATACTACAGTACTGGAAACTCCCTAGGAGAGCCTGTAAAACCCAGAGCTTCCCCATCCTCCATCCATCAACCTATCATTTACTCATCCTCACTCTCGGTTAGAAGCCTCCCCAGAGTGCAGGGTCCTATCTTGCCTATTGATTTGGCAGGTGTAGCTCCTCTCCATCTTGGCTGGGGCACGGTTTACACTCCCCGACCACGCAGCCACAGTGGTGAAAGGAATGAATCTAGTGATTGCGCCGGCTTTGGTTCAATCAGTTGCTCAGTTTCCTGGAATTACATCCCAGTGGCTGCTATTGACGGAACTGTATGGAGTGGTACCCGGAGCCTGCTGGACACAGGTTCATGGTCCTAGATTCAATTTGATGATATCACGTGCCCATGCACAGGGCTTCCTTACCTGTCCTTCCCCCGACACCTCACACTCTGGCCTGAGTTTTCTGAGGCAAGGGGATCTGTGCTAAATATTTGGTGTAAGCGATGCAATAAAAGTCTTCCTTTGTCTCCCTCTTTCTTATATCTTACCTGTAGAGGAATGGGAAGGTATACTATATAGTTTAGAAGTGGAGGTTTTATGATGTTGGACATATTCAGGAAGGCTTCAATCCCAACACATCCCTGCTCTCAAACATTGTTCTTACACACACACACACACACACACACACACAATCCCCCACGACCCTCAATCCTTCTTCCTCCTTTGCCATGTCACAGCACATTGTGAACACATCAAGAAGCGGACGCACAAGAAAGGTCTTCTGAATCTTCGACAGGAGTTGTCATCAAATAGAGGAGCCCACACACCAGAGGTACACAAATGTTCATCAGAGATGCAGGAAGAAACCATTGAGCTTCTACTGACAATTTTTTTTATCATGCCTAATTTCTGTAATTATGCATCTTTGCTAAGTACATTGCTTATTAGCACAGTAGCCGGTGCTAATAATATATTAACTATACTCATGTTCTGGGGGAGTTCAAAAAGTGCAGCTCCGTATTTTTCTTATAATCATATTCTCTCACCCCTGCTCATATGTCCTTCAAATTTCCCTAAGGGTCCTGGAGGGTAAATTGAGAGTAACACTTATTTGAACAGCGTCTTTCCTATGATACTTCATTTGGTCTTCCCAGTGATCAATGGTGTTGGTGGCAGGAGAAAAGGCTGGGGTGGGATGGTGGTGGTGGTGGTGGTGGTGGTGGTGGTGGTGGTGGTGGTGGTGGTGGTGGTGGTGGAGGAGCTGACCATGGTCCTGAATTAGCATTGCCTCTACGGTGAATTGCTAGGGGGCACCAATAAAAATTCAGATTCCTGCATTCTCCCTACCCTCCCAAGACCTACTGAACCACACTCTCTTCGGAGATGTAGCCTACGAATCTGTTCTTTAAAAGCACCTCAAATAATTGCCCAACCAGACATGGGCACCACTGGGCTAGGACATGGTGTCTCTCTTCACCACAGGAGGCAAGAGAGTCTTGGCCAGCCTCACCCAGAAGCTTGCATGTGGTTTGTCATTATTTTCTATTTTTATGAGACTTTTTCCTCTTTGTGCTCTTGCAGAACAAACAGACTATTTATATTGCTGATGTCGCATCCCTTTGAAAAACGTATGAGGTTTCATTCATTCATCCGACAAACGTTTTTACCAGTTACATTTATCATTTTATTTTCACCTGACAGATACAGAAACTGAGGCCCAGAGAGACCAAGGGATTTGTTTCTTACTTAGCTTGTAAGAAATAGATTCAGAAACTTAACCCAAGTTACCTGGCCCCAAATCCTATGCCCTTTTAATTTTTATTTCAGGACATTTTAATGAAATGGCCACAAAACCAGAGCTCGGCCTGTGCAATGTATTGTACCCCTCGGCCCTTCTTCCTCTCCCCCTCTCGCCCCCCACCCCCAAGTGCAGGCTGCAGAGGAAATTAACATTCAGGGCACGTTCTTTTCCCTTCTGATCCCATAGAGGGAACACAGCCTCTGCCTGCCAATTAGTGATGTTCAGATCTTTATTAGAGATGGGGACAGCACGTTCCAGTTATGCAAACACCCTTGTCTGAGAGCAGCCATGGGCCAGTACACTGGCCACATCTCTCCCCACAGAGTCACCATGGAGGTGACTTGGTACCCCCAGTGCTGCCTTAATCAATGGTTCAATCAATAACTATTTATTCGACCTTGTCCAACGTGCTGAAGGAAGCATGGGGGACGTGTAATACCTCTGCCTAAAAGAACCTAGAGCCCCGTGGAGAGTGGGACCAGGTAGAGGGAAGAACTTTAAAGGCCCTCTGCTCTTTTTGAAACAATTAACAGTTTCTATTTATTACCCCCCAAAAATAGGTAAAGAAAGGAATTAACATTTGATAAGTACCCACTGTGTGCACTGTTAGGCACTTTATTTATTTTTTAAAATATATATATATATAAAAATATATATACACAGTTATTTATTTATTTATCTTTGGTTGCGTTGGGTCTTTGTTGCTGGGCATGGGCTTTCTCTAGTTGCAGCGAGTGGGGGGCTGCTCTTCGTTGCAATGCACGGGCTTCTCATCGCGGTGGCCTCTCTTGTTGTGGAGCACGAGCTCTAGGCGTGTGGGCTTCAATAGTTGTGGCACGTGGGCTCAGTAGTTGTAGCTCGTGGGCTCTAGAGCGCAGGCTAAGTAGTTGTGGCACACGGGCTTAGTTGCTCCGTGGCATGTGGGATCTTCCCGGACCAGGGCCCGAACCTGTGTCCCCTGCATTGGCAGGCGGATTCTTAACCACTGCGCCACCAGGGAAGCCCTAGGCACTTTATATACATCATCTCATTCAAATCCATTAATTTTATAATGAGAAACAATGTGCTTTATTTTTCAAAGCATTTGCTTTAAGTTGGAAAATCTAGGATTGTAATCCTGGCCCTGCCACTTTCTCCCTAGGAGACTTTGTGACCTCAAATTCTTCATCCACAAAATGGGAGGAAATAATACCTGTCTCCTAGGATTGTTGGGAGGAGAAACTAGGTAGTGTATTTAAGTCCAATGCCTCATCTCCACATGACACAGAAAATGAGAAAAATGCAAAATCATAAACCAGGAGGAGGGGGAAAATGAAGAATCAGGAAGAAGGAAACTGTGGCATGGAGTATGGAGAACAGAAAGTCTGTGGCAAGCAGCCAGATATTCAGAAAAAGAATCTGATTCAGGATTCTGGAGGTCAGGAGTCTGTAGCCTGAGAGGTGGTAATAGTTGTTACCTAGGAGAGCTGGAAACAGAAATGCATCAGGTCCAGCTGTGGAAGAGAATGGAATACAGGTCAGTGTCTGAAGTGCAGGGGTAGGCACATGGGTGAGACACTGTGATTCTCAACATAAAGGGATTTTGCCCCTGAGAATGTTTGAGAATTTCTGGAAGTATGTTTGATTGGCACAACTAGAGGAAGGTGTTACTGGTCTGTAGAGAGTAGAGAGCAGGTGTGCTGCTAAACATCCTACAATGCACAGGAAAGCCCCCTCACAACAGAGAGTTATACAGTCCCAAGTGCCTCAAGTGTCACTGTGGACACACCCGGTCTAGGGGATGAGTTGGAGTGGGAGACAGGAAGTGAAGGAGTTGAAGATGAGACCAAACATCAGATGGGAAGTTAGGAGGAAAAGAGGTCAGACCAAGGGTGAAGAGTTAAGAGGACAAAAGGAGGTGAAGTGATGAATCAGATTAGGATCTCATATGGGTCAGGCAACAAGTCAGGGATGGAAATGGGCTTCAGAGCTCAGACAGAAGGTCAGGATCGAATCACTGAAGAAGTAAAGATTAAGAAGCAATGAGGAAGACAGTTGAGGCCAGAGCCAGGAAGAAAGGGGGCTGGCCGGGCCATCCTGGTTGGAGTTTGGGTGGAGAGTAAGCATGGTGGATGCGGGTCAAGGTGATGATGCCCTGGCCAGAAGCTTGAACAAAGCCAAGGAGCCAGCAATGGACTATGGGGTCTAAACAAGGGTCAGGGGCCCCAAGGGTCCAGGCAGGTCGCTGGTTGGAGGTGAGTTAGTGGCTGAGAGGAGGAGTAGCAGGGAGAGCCCCGAGGGGGATGAAGATGCCACCAATGCTGGGAGTATTGGTAATGCTCTCAGGAGAGCAGAGACCTGACCAAGAATCTCCAAGCAGAAAAATGGAAACCAGATAGAAAACCTGACTATGGAGGCAGCATCTCCTGTTCTGGCCCTAGAAACACTCCCCACTGCAGGCAGAGTCTCAATGAAGAGCTGCCCTGGGTCCAGGCTACATCCTCAGCAAAGGGTGAGGTTTGTAGCCATAGTCTGGGCAGCCCTAGTGTGTAGAGCATGGCTAAGAAGTCAGATGCCTGCAGCTCTGAATCCCTGCTCTGCCACCTTCTACATGTGTGACCTTTGACTCTGAAGCTCAGTTTCCTGATTGATAACATGGGAACAATAAAGGAGATTATCCATGTGAACTACCTGAACTGTAGAGGACTTTGTGGCTTTTATTACCACTGGAACATAGTTCCCTCATTGGTGTTTCTGAACACTTTGGTGCATATCTATTGCAGCAGATTATTCATCCATTCGACAAACACTTCCTCGTTATCTAGTATGTCCCAAACACGTGCTGACTGCTAAAATGACCTGGAGGAACAGAGATTGATTTCGGTTCTGTGTTTACTGCACTCCCGAGGTTGAAAGAGATCTTAAAGTTCATAAACTGTCTCCTAGGCTGAAGTACCCTCTACGACATCCCCCACATGTGCGCAGCCTTGGCTCACACACTTCTAGCGGTGGCCGGCTCACATCTCCTTTCACAGGCTGCTCTATGAGAACATTCATACCTGTGTTGAGCTGAAATCTTCTTGGTCCTGGCTCTTTCTCTGAAACTGCCTAGACTTGTTCATTCCCTCTCCCACATTGCATCCCATTCAGAATTCTCAATGGCTAACGTACTCTGTCGGACAGGATGGATTTTAGGTCCCCCACCACTGAGTGACTCTCCCCAGAATGGGCTCAGGTGTATCTCTGCCCTCTCCAAGTGGAAAGCAGACAATGGCTGTAACCCTGGGACCCTTCCCTCAACAGACATAGCCTCCAGGGGGCTCAGGGTGACCTCAGAAAGACAGAGACATAGCTCTTTCCCAGTAATCTGAAACATTCTCTTACCTTCCCAAGATCAGGAGAACAAAGCGACTTCTCGAGCTCTCTCTTAAGGAGTCCATTCGCAGTTTGTTTGAGCTCCACAGAATTGGCCCCAGATGCACAGCAGAGGAAAGACATTCGCTGACTAGCTTTTCTAGAACCACGAACTCTTTGACACTGTTGGTGGACATTCTGTGACCCTCCCAGACCTTGCTTTGGGAAGCCTCATGCTGTCTTTTCCACGCCGGAGGGCAGTCCAGATTCCTACTGGAGTTATTTGAATAAACTTCCCAACACCCCTGAGCCTCAGTTTCCTCATCCGTCAAATAAAGATAATAATACTACTTAACTCGTCAGGTTGTTGCGCATAACAAGATAACAGGTGGGGAAAAGAGATAGAACAGTGCCCGGCACTTAGTAAAGTGCTCAACCCCGTGCTAAGCTTTGTTAGGGTTATTTGAAACAAGATAGGGAGGCTGTCCTAGGTGACCTGACATCCAGCAGAGTCATCAAGATCAGGTTGAAAGGAAGGATATTAGCATGGAGAGAGGCTAGGAGCTGCAGGAACAGAAATAGCAAAACATTCAGGCATTGATATCTGACCACTGGAGTTGTTCTCTCCAAAGAAAACTGACTGTCATGCTTATGGATGGGGACAGGAGAGAGATCTAAAGTCTCCTGCTTTTCTGCAGCATTTCCCTGTTTCTGCTCTGACGTTCTACAAGGCTGTACTTGGTGGAGGGTGGGGTCCGATCGACCCAATGTGGATTTCAGTTCTCCCAGTCACTGGCCGAGTGATACCAGAAAAAAGTCACTTCACCTCTCTGAGTCTCTATTTTCTATAAAATTAAGAAGACATCTATTCCCTTATAAGATCGTTGGGAAAATTACAGGAGATCTATTCCTTACACACATGCCTGGCATATATTGGGTACCTGATAAATGGTAGCTGCTATTATCTTCTTCTTATCATTATTTTCATGATAATAATCTAAATTATTCCTGGCATTCAAAACCGCAAAGAACCTGAAAGAATGAGGCTCTCCTCCCCTTTTCTTCCCGTGCTTTCCCTCTTTGGAGAATGCATGCTAGCTAACCCTTCGCCATATGCATTCTCTCTCTCTGGCTCTCTCCCTCTGGCTGTGGCTCTGGCTCTCGTTCTCTCCCTCCCCTTTTTCAGTGCCCTGATAGGTTCCTGAGAGGGCTGGAAGCAGGGATTGTGAACTGCCAGATTTCATGCCCTGCTCTCATCCCTCTCTCCAAAAGCTTATCAAATATTAAAAGCTGTGAAATAGGAGGCAGGTTTTTAATCATTTTAATCACAGCCTTCCTCAGCCTGCTCAAAAGGGCTCGAAGGAATCGATTCAGAAGTGGTAATTATGCTTGTGGCCCCGTGCCAGGCTCCAGGTCAGCACTGGAGCGGGCACCAGCGACAGATGGCAGAGGCACCGGGGAGGGCTCTTCCCAGGTGGGGGCCCCCCAACAGGAGAAGCCTCATGGGAGGAAATGAAGCTAAGTCATCCCAGGTTAGGCACCGGGTTTTTAAATGCACACCAAAATCAATTGCAAATCAACTTACTTTTATTAAGACCTCCTTAAGTGCCAGATGTTTTTAGCCTCATTTAACCCGCTAAGCAAGTCAGGGAGGTATTTATCATTATCCAATTTATACGCGAGGAAACTGAGGCTAAAAAATGTTAAGTAACGTCCCAAGGCCCGTTAGAAAGTGGCACGGCCAGATATGTCCTGTTCTGGAGCCTGCACTCTGTCCTCTGGGCCTCCGTCACCCTTGGGTTCGGGGGCCTGCTGCAGGGATGTCGGAGGGACTGCTACCCTAGATGCCCTGCCTCCCTCTTGCAGCCTCACTGTCTGTCCAGCTTTGCTCACCTCCCTCCCCCTCCCCCACTGCAATATCTTATTCCCTCTGGCTTACTCTTGCCCTCCTCTGGCTCCTGGGATTTATCCATGCACTTCAGCCCCCCAGCGAGCCATTAATCCTTTCCAACAGCTTACACATCACAGCCCAGCTGCTCACCCCGCTAGACTCATTTCTGGACAATCCTCCACGCCGTCCACCTCCTTACTGCGTACTCCCGTGGGACCTAGCTTCGTGCAGTTCTCAAACACCTTTCTCTCTTGCCTTCTTGCCTTTGCACGTGCTTTTCCCCTGCCTGGAACAATGCACTGTGCCTCCCCCTCCAGGTCTCAGCCGAAACACCAGTTCTTCCTGGAAAGATGGCTGACTCACTAGGCATTTCCCACCACGGTGATACCGCTATCGCTTTCTCCCTATGAAGGCAACCAGTCTTTTTGGCGGGAGGCGGGTTGTGGGGGATGGCTCGTTTGCATTGCTGGGATTCCTCTGGCTGGCCAGTCTGAGAGGGCAGAGGGCACGTTTGCCTGATTCGCCACTGCAGTCCAGGGCCAAGCAGGGTACCCAGTGCAGAGCACGCATCGGTTAGACATTGGCTGAGTGCGTTACGTGAATAAGGAGACTGGGCTTAAAGGTGGGGATTTCTGGAGGCTTAGAAAATAGGGCAGAGTCATAGCTCTGGGCCAGATGAGGCATGCAAGTGAGCAGGGATGGCCATTTGCATACAAAGTACCGAGGAATATTCTTCAATATCACAAGAAGATATGTTTTCCATCATTTTTCCTTGAAAGATGCATCCCTCTTGATCTATCTTTCATTTCCCCACATTTAATAGAGATGTGAATACAGAGAACTATGTCTCTACTATAAGACAAATAGCACCCCACGCACAGTAATAAATGACGACCTAAGTAGTCTACTTGTCAGAAAAGATGAAAGGGAGTGGGGCAGGGGATGGTGAGTAGAGGCACACGGACCCTGTCTAAAGGGATAGCTGCTTCTCAACCCCAGGCTGCTGTTACCCAGGGGAATGTGGCCAGATTTCCTGACTTTTCAAAAGAAGCTGGGAATAGACTATATGCATAATGTTCCAATTTTTAAGAGTTGCCTCAATTAAACAAACACATGTGCGCTCAGACACACATGCACGCACACACAAACAAAAACAAAACGAGCCCAATAAAACATCTGCTGAGAGGTTTTGGGTCTTAGATTGGAACTTCTGCACACATTTTCCTGCTGAGTAGAGAAAAGCTCCTTGCAGATGGACCCAAATGGGGGCCCCCCAACACCCGGAATCCACCAAATGCCTAGGGTTGTGTGCACCCCAAACACTCCCTTCTTATGTTCACAATGCTTTCTTGAGGATCCTGCAGAATCCCCACACCAAAGGAGAAATGTTTATAACCCAACCAGGCAGCACTTAGAAGATCAAGGCATACATGGCATGCTGAAATCACTGGCCCCTTGTTCCCGTTTCCTCTCTGCTGTAGGATCAAATGCTTCCAGTTTCAATGATTAATCGCCTCTCAGTTTTCACCACAAGTTGTACAGTGTTATTGACTGGGACAGAAATATTCTCTGGAACAAATGCAAGTCTTGGGAGGGGCTGCTGCTGGCCTGTGGCACCTGATTCAACCCACCCCTGAGACTGGGTGAGACTACCCCGGGCCCCCCCATTTACGGATGGGGCTCAGGGAGGCTCAAACAAGTACCCAACAACTCTCATTACTGTGACTTTATTAATGGCTACTATCTTGAATGCTTACTATATTCTGGGTATTGTGCCCAGCACGTTGCATCTACTATCTCATTTTTTTTTTTTTTTTTTTTTTTTTGCGGTACATGGGCCTCTCACTGTTGCGGCCTCTCCCGTTGCGGAGCACAGGCTCCGGACGCGCAGGCTCAGCGGCCATGGCTCACGGGCCCAGGCTCTTCGTGGCATGTGGGATCTTCCCGGACCGGGGCACGAACCTGTGTCCTCTGCATCGGCAGGCGGACTCTCAACCACTGCGCCACCAGGGAAGCCCTACTATCTCATTTAAGCCTCATAACGGCCCTCATATATTTGGGGAGAAAGAGGACAAAGAATCTTGGCGGCAACATGACTATTTTACACACGAAGGAAATGAAGCAAAGAGATGTTAAGTCCAAGGTCACACAGCTAATAAGCAATAAAGTAGAGAGTCCAGCTTGGTGATCAGGGCTCCTGCCTGAGCTCAGACATCATTCTCTTACCTGAGCCCAGACACAGACCCACAGAGTCTTTTCCAAGCTGGCTGGGCAAGGAACATTTTTTTGCAAAAGCTGCAGTTACTACAGTGCTTCTGTGGATGGTCTTGGGGTACTGCTGGTACTGTTCTTATGCACCTACTGTGTCACCTATGCTTGGGGGTTGGGGAGGGAGATACTATGGAGGACTGAGGAAATCTACTCCAGCCGCCCTTGCATTTTTCTTTTTCCAGTTAAACATGGTGAGCTTGCTCTCTGGGAATTTTCCAAGGCTCTGCCTCTCAATTCAAATCCTTGGAGATATTCTCCAGGGTCTACGAATGCTCAAGGGTAACATCTTTTTAAAATTTTTAATTTCTCATTTAAATAGTAAATTATTTAAACATCAGTTTAATATTCTAGATCATCGGTTGTAACCACCTTGTCACAATCTATGCCAAGAATCTGCAAAATACAGCTCATGGACCGAATCAAAGCCCAACCTATTTTTGTATGTCCTACAAGCCAAGAATTACTTCTACAGTTTTAAATCACTGGGGGGAAAAATCAAAAGAATAATAATGTTTCATGACACTTGAAAATTTTATAAAATTCCAATTTCGATGTCCATACCTAAAGTTTTATTGAAACACAGCAGTGCCCATTTGTTTGCCTGTTATCCAGAGCTACGTTTCCAATAAGACAGCAGAGTAGAGTAGTCTCAACAGAGACCATCTGGCCCCCAAAGCCAAAAATATTTACTATTTGGCTCTTGACAGAAAAAGTTCGGTGATCCCTGATTTATGCAATGTGATTTTAGTGTCCATATTTTCATTTATGCTTTTAACTGAGTTAGGCATCTGTTTTTGTTTTTTTTTTTTTTTTGCGGTACGTGGGCCTCTCACTGTTGTGGCCTCTCCCATTGTGGAGCACAGGCTCTGGACGCGCAGGCTCAGCAGCCATGGCTCACGGGCCTAGCTGCTCCGCGGCATGTGGGATCTTCCTGGACCGGGGCATGAACCCGCGTCCCCTGCATCGGCAGGTGGACTCTCAACCACTGCGCCACCAGGGAAGCCCCTTGTTTTCATTTTTATTGTTACGAGCTAATAAGGAAAAAAAATAGAGGGAAGAACTTAGGTACCTTCTAGAGTGTCCTCATGTGATCGAGTACAATTTTCTGATGGTTCCAGGAGAAAGCCAAGAGAGTTGAGCCAGTATAGCATGAGGTAGACCAGCAGGCTGAAGTAAAATGTAAAAAAATGTCAACTCCACACCATAGTCACACTGCAGGCAGAAGTTCACTTTCAACCAAACCACCTCACATTAAACTAATGTTAATTTGAAGTTTACTAGTTTTGCAGTCTTATTTGTGCTTAATTTGGAAATTTGTTTCTGTTTTATAGCTCAATAAGAGCTATAAGAGTAAGGATTTTATACCTAGCTTTATGTTTGCCTATGTTAAGTAACATTGTGATAAGAATAATTTGAGTCAACACTTACTGTTTTGAGTCAGCAAAAGGGTTGAGTCAAGTGTTGAGTCAACACTTAATGTTTTCCCCTTTAATAGGGCATATGTTACTCAAGTTATAAGCAGGAAAAATGGATGCAAGAAGGGTCAATTACATTATACCTTTGAATCAGTATAATCTAGTATAAATTGCTACCTGCCACCCTGGCAGAAAATTCGGTCTCAGTTATTTTGGGAGGTCCCCTCCCCAGTTTGAGGAGAGTGGGGAGTGTCAAATAAAAACTCTAAGGTTAAGTTGGGACCAGGTTCTCCTTTTAGGGTGGTGACCATTTTTTGCTATTGCTCCTGTGTCTATACTGCATTTGTATGTGCTGATCCCCACCATTCATCCCTTAGGCTCTGTTGCTGAATGGCTCAAAAGTGCCCCTCACTTAGTCCTCCCACTTGCTTCCTTTCCACCCACTCAGCCCACTTTCCCTTTATTCTCTCTCCTTCTGGAAAAAAGGGAGCACAGTTTTTCTCAATAAGGCTTTAGAAGCACAGTGCTAGCTTGACTTTCCTGTGTGGGGCTGGGCAAAGGAGTCAGAGAGGACTGTTAACAATGGACCTTTCTTCTTAAAAATTCACTTCATTACAACTGTTATATAAAAAACATAGTTTTCCTTCACTGAAAAGTTATACCCAGGCATTGACGATCAGAGAATGAATGGCGCTCTTTTAACCCTCTTCTGAGTTCCCCAGTGTATCAGTTAGCTATTGCTGTGTAACAAATCACTCCAAATGTAATACCTTAAAACAATATAAATTCTTTATTTTGTTCACAAGTCTGCAATTTGTGCAGGGCTTGGCAGGGGTGGTTTGTCTCTGTTCCATGTGGAGTCAGCTGAGGTAACTCAATTGGGGACTGGAGGATCCACCTTCAAGATGACTCACTCACGTGGCTGGCAAGTTGGTACTGGCTGTCATCTGAGAGCTACAGTCAGGGGCCTGTTTCCTCTTTACATAAGCTTCTTGTTTGGGCCTCACAGTAGATAGTGACCTCAGGGCAGCCAGACTGCTTACAGGGTAGCTAAAGATTTCAAGAACAAGTATTCCAGCAAGCAAGGTAGAAGCCATAGTGCCTTTTATGATCTAGCCTCAGAAATCACATAGCATCACCTCTACCACACCTGTTGGCTGGTATTATTGCAAAAGCCCACTCAGTTTCAGAGGCAGGGGCCATAGACTCTACCTCTCAATGGAGAAGTGGCAAGGTGCTAAAAGAGTATGTGGGATGGAAGCTATTGTTACAAGCATCTTTGGAAAACACAGTCAGTCACATCCAATTTAGCTTAGGATTGACCTTCCACCCTGACACAATTCCCTGTCATATGTTAGCTGCTTGGGCAAGTGACTTCAACTCTCCAAGCTTCTATCTCCTCCACTAAAGAGAGGACAAGTGAGTATTGCTTCAGGGTCGTGTTATGATCATTAAATGAGATAATATATAAAAAGTTAGCCTGATACCTGGCACAGAATACATGCCTGACAAAGGTTAACTTCTTGCTCTCTTCCCCGACTTCGTCTCAGCCAACCTGCACTGACTCGAAATGACCTTCTTCTTGGCTGCCACCTTGGAAGCATTTTCCCTAAGAAAATGTGTCCGTGTATTCATAAATTTACAGGTTACACAAAGGTGTTGTTCAAACATTGCTGGGTGCTTGGTCTTTTCAAAGTAGACTCTTGTTCTCAAAGCTGCTGGCTGTGGGAAGGAGCCCTGCAGGAGTCCTTTTGCCCACACTCGGTCTATGGGTGAGGGAAATCCGGACCTCCCTCCAGTGGGGCTGATGGAAGGGGAAGGACCACCATATGTCTTTCCCAGAAGGGTGACTGAGTTCCGCTTCCGTCCCAGTTCCCCTGAGATTTTCCTGAAAACCCCCGTGGCTAGCCCAGTTGGGAGTGTTAGCACATCAGATCCCATGCTTTGGTGAAAAATGTAAACACAGACCTGATTTTTCATTTTAAATGAAGCCAAGCATATTGCTCCCAGCAGATGCCGAGTGACTCAATCTGTCCTCTCGGTTTTGAAGGGAACTGAAGAACAACATGGTAAAATAAAGCAAACAGCACATTTATTGGTTGATAAAATGCTGTTTTAGTCTACCCTGGCATTATATGGTGATTGCTATGCAGCGAACATCTGTTATTAAATCCAGACTTCTGTTGCCTGGATACATTAAGTCAAAAGCTGGAACGAGTGAGAAATCCATTTGTGTGTCTGTTGCATGTGAATGTCAGAGCTCATATGATGCCTTTGTCTTCATTCTAACTGAATCTTTTAATATGGAATGTCTCGCTTGTTAATTCTGACTCTGGGCCAATACTGTTTTCATTTGATTAAAAAGAGTTAAAGAAACCAAGAAACAGTATTCTCTCAGGTGCTCTAAGTAACTTTGTTGACTAATTTTTGGAGAAGGCGTGGTGTATTTGAAAAAAGTAGGATGCTTTTAAAGAGAATTCATACCAAATAATTCAAATTCTAGGTGTCTATCCCCAGGACACAGGGGAGATGAGCATATGTTTTTGAGGGCAAGGATGTTCAATGCAGTGTTACTTATAACAGAAAAAAAAAAAAAAAGAAAGAAAAAGTTAAAAGTCACCTAAATGCACATATGTCAAGAGCTTCATTTGTATTGGCTGCAAATTCCATGTTCTTCCACATCACGATAGACTACATTATTTATAACTTTATGCTATTCTAAAAAATGTTTCAGTGAATGACTTGGTGCAGGTGTTATTACCTCCTAAGGATAGATCGCTAGGTGTGGAATTGTTAGGACAAAGTGCATATTATATTGTTTATTCGTTCAGTCAACAAGCATGTCTTGAGTGACACTGTGTGCTAGGCAGCAGTGCTCTACACTGGGGCTCAGTGGGGGAGAAAAAGTCCCCACCTTCATGGAGCCAACAGAGTGAGAAGGGAGGAATGAAAACTAGAGGGATCTCGAAGACAGAAGTGAGTTCTAAGGAGGGGGCTGAGAATGGTGGAGAAGCTAGACAGGCATCTCTGAGTGCCACAGATCAGAGGGCATTGGAAGAATCACTCAGAGCTAGCAGTGGTTCCCCAAAATGTGGTGCTGGGAAATGTGGTACATTCACTCAGTCACCAAATATTTGTCGAATGCCTACTAATGCCAGGCTATGTTCCAGGCAATGAGAACGCAGAAATGACCATAACCAATAAGGTATCTTAAAGCAGAAAGAGATGGACAATAAACAAACAAATTTCAAAAAATGGTAAATGCCATGGAGAAATTAAGGAGAGCTGGGGAGGGGAGAGGTCTGCTTAGATAGACTGGGCAAAGAGAATCTCTATGAGGAAGGATGTTTGAGCTGAAAAGCGAACATTGAGAGAGGGATAGTCATGAATAGACTGGGAGAATGAGATCCTAGGCAGAAGGACCAGAAAGAGCAAAAACACTGAGGTGGGAATGAGCTTGGTATGTCTGAGGAGCAGAAAGATGGCCATGAGTGAAGCCTAGTGAGCTAATTTGAAAATGGCTTAAGTCTGTCTGTCAGTAATTGTCACTATAATGCTGTGTAACAAGCCACCCCAAAACTCAGCAGCATACAATAAACTGGGACTAGAACCCAGGTATGAATCTCTCCAAACTATCTTCTCTTCCATCCATAGTCACCACCTCTCTATGTACAACCTATCTGCTCTGAAAACCACAAGAGCCTCAGAATGTATTAAGTACATAAGAACTAGTCCTGCATCTAGATGCAATGGCTCTCAAACCCTAAGGAGCATGAAAAATACCTATTAAAAGCCTCCTGCACTGTTGGTGGGAATGTAAATTGATACAGCCACTATGGAGAACAGTATGAAGGTTCCTTAAAAAACTAAAAATAGAACTACCATATGACCCAGCAATCCCACTACTGGGTGTATGCCGTGAGAAAACCATAATTCAAAAAGCGTCATGTACCACAACGTTCATTTCAGCACTATTTACAATAGCCAGGACATGGAAGCAACCTAAATGTCCATCAACAGATGAATGGATAAAGAAGATGTGGCACATATATACAATGGAATATTACTCAGCCATAAAAAGGAACAAAATTGAATTGTTTGTAATGAGGTAGTTGGGCCTAGAGTCTGTCATACAGAGTGAAGTAAGTCAGAAAGAGAAAAACAAATACCGCATGCTAATGCATATATATGGAATCTAAAAAAAAATGGTACTGATGAACCTAGTGGCAGGGCAGGAGTAAAGACGCAGATGTAGAGAATGGACTTGAGGACACGGGGAGGGAGAAGGGTAAGCTGGGACAAAGTGAGAGAGTAGCATGGACATATATACACTACCAAATGTAAAATAGATAGCTAGTAGGAAGAAGCTGCATAGCACATGGAGATCAGCTCAATGCTTTTTGATGACCTAGAGGGGTGGGATAGGGAGGGTGGGAGGGAGATGCAAGAGGGAGGGGATATGGAGATATATGTATACATATAGCTGATTCACTTTGTTATGCAGCAGGAACTAACACAACATTGTAAAGCAATTATACTCCAATAAAGAGGAAAAAAATACCTATTAAGCTAGTTAAGTATATAATATCCTAGGCCTTGCCCCCAAGAGTCTGATTTAGCAGGACTGCGGAAGGCCCAGGAATCTGCATTTTCAAAAGTAACTGCACCTAGTTATGTTGAAGGTGGTTGATGTACCACTTTTGGAGAATCAACGATGAAAAATTCACCAAAGACAGCCTTAGGCAGGCCAGAAAGATGACCCTGCCTATTTCCCCTCAGGGTTAAGCAGAAGCTTGCCCTGACCCCACCAGTTGCCAGTGTCGTGAAGTACCCTTGGGCATTTTTAGCGAGCACATCTCTTCACTGCGATGCCATCTTCCTGGTCCAGTGGGGGAAGCCTGAGTTAATGGCATCTCCTGGGTATAATAAACCTCCCTTAGGGCTCTGGTCCCTGCTGAGCTCTGCTGGATCCTCTAGCCTTTCAAAGTGAAGTTAGAGGTTCTTCAAACAGCTCGAGAGATTTCTTGGAAATCCAAGGCGCCTCATCCCCTGCTCAGAGCTGGATTTGGCTCTTAGCTTGGAGGTGGGAAGACCTCCTGGGCCAGGACTTAAGAGTGGCTCACAAGGAATCAAAGCCAGCTTTCTCCACCTTCCTCTGACAGCCCTGTGTGCTTCTCCTCTGATCTCCTGCCAGAGTGGGGAAAGGCATCCCAAAAGCTCATTAACAGCTCACATACTTTGCCCTGAATCAGCTCTTAAACACCGTGGGATGAACAGCCCTAAACGGGAAAGAAAAAAAATAAAATAATGAGTTTCTTACAAGTTCATAAATATCCCTGGTGCTTTCTGTCAGGCCAGGGTTTAGCCTTCTCTGCTCTAAACTTTATTTTCTGAGCCTCTAAGGAGAGTTGGCTATTGGTCCCTTGGCCATTAATTGCTTAGGTGTGCTGACCCCCTCCAAACCCCTCCACCACAACACACTGGTCCATGTCCCACTCCAAAAGTGACAGAACTGCTCCCAGGGATCTGCACCTTCTTAGAAACACTACTGGATAATTATTTCTTTAGTCTATACTGACAGAAATACCATCTCTAGGAAGACAGAGTGGTAATAACTAACATTACCTGAGCATTTCCTGCGTGTATTTTGCATGCATTAGCCAACTTAATCTTTGTCATAACCCCATGAGGCAAGTACTGTTTTCACTCTCATTGCCAGACAAAGCACTTGAGCTTCTGAAAAGTCCCTCATGCAAGGGCACACAGAGCTGAGGTCCGGATCCAAGTCATTTGACCCTAGGACCCCTCACCAGCTCCCACTTCACATTGCCTTGAGCAGACCATACCTACATGACTCCATTCAAGTTGGATGTTGGCATAAACAACTCCAGGCATATCCAGGGCATGGATACTCAGAACCACATCACGTAAGGAATAGTGGCAGGACCTGAAGATGTTTTAACGTGAAGACAAGGTGGTCTCATGGCAGGGGTTGAGCAAGGGTATAGAGGCATAAGACATGAAAAGTAACTGCAGATACCTGATGATCTATTAAGAGACAAAAGGATTAGATGGCCCTGTATGAGCCCAAGAGTTACAATGTCCAATGAGGTGAAGTAATGCCAGGATATAAGAAAAAGCTTTCACATACTCAGAAGTGTCCAAAAAAGTGTTGGACTGCCTTGGGAAGTCTTGGGAATCTCCCTGTCATGGGAGGCATACAAGCAGAGACTTGGCAATGTCTTGTATAGAGGGGCCTCAATGTCAGATGACACAAATAACTTTTGAGGCACTTTTGACCCTGAGTATATGTCATTCGGTTGTGATTTGCCGGAGCCTCATCTCAAACAGCATTTTACGTTGTCGTTAAAACGCCTAACACAGACTCCTTCTTAATAAGCCTAAAGATAGGCATCATCACTCCTAGATGATGTCTTCTTGGCCTGGGATGCAAAATTTTGTGGGCTTACTTCATATCCAATCCTTATCAGGTGATGTGTCATGAATCACGGATTACTGGAACTACATGAGACCACAGAGCTAATGATACAGGTGAAGAAACTGAGGCCTGGAGACAGCAACTAACGTGTCCCAGGTCACAGAGCTAGCGAGTGCCACGTTGGGCTGGATTCAGGGCTTCAGATCCCGAGCTTACTGCTACACTTCCCACACCACAAGGCCTCCTAGAGTATCAGAGTATGAAGGGCCCCTAGCAGTCTTCTCAATCTGCAATGACAAATAGGATTCACTTCCCTGCGCCGACTTGTAATTCATCGGTCGTGATTTCCTGAAGAGTTGTTTCAGAAGGATTCTGGGGCCGCATCTGGGTTCAGTGGAAAAGAGATCTGTGAATCATTAATGCCTTGGGCATAGGTGGGAAAGTAACCACCTGTGTGCCAAGGCTCCTTGAGCTCATTCATCTCAGTGACTTTCTGGCTGTGCAAGCTGAGCTCTCAAGAAGTGATATGAACATTGCAGAAGAGATTATGAGGTGAGATGAGGCCTTAGCCACCTCATTTATGGAAATGATTTAAGGATCCTCGTATGATGATTAAACCCACCTATGGAATGAGAAAGATACACAGCTGCCTTAAGCCCCATCAATATAGAACAGATGACAGGTGATATGTAGATGGTTTGAATAACAAGTTCTAGTTCATCTTGACTAAGGTGCTTTGCCCTGGGTGGCAGGTGGCTCCACCCCTTACATGTTGGGAAGTCATAAGCAGGTACTTCTCCCGGATCCTTTTGCTAATTGGTAAAATGAGGGATAAGGTTTTTCTCTCAGGGTTGCCATTGAAGAACGGAGAAAATATAAGTACTCAGCACAGCCTAACACTTAGCAGTTGCTCAATAAATAGTAGCAAGTGCTAGCAATATAATATTGCATCTACCCCTTCTCTCTCATCTTTCCAGGCTGTTAAAGGGTTAGCAGCAATGGCCACCCAAAAACAGACTGCCACGGGACACATAGGTCATCAACTCCAGATTATTGGTCTGGGGCAGATTTTTGGAGTCCCTTGTTCCCAAAGAGTTGGAGACTAGCTTTCCAGCTGACTGAGAAGGGGAAAGCCAGGAGGGAAGACCAGAAAATCCAAGGGTAGACCTCTTAGCCCCATAACACCTTTCACCTTCCAGTCCTCCTTGGGGATTCTCCAAGTCTACACTCCTGGTCCTAAATGTAGAGGAAGAGCCAGGGACAATGAGTGTGAAGTTTACTGCAGGCTCGATGTTGAAGGATTACACGTTGCCTTGAATTACAAGGGAGCAATCTGCCTCCCAAGCCTGCTATTCCCAAATTTATCAAAACACAAAGCATTTTTTAAAGACCCCTTCATGAACTGATCAAATGTACTTGACAACAGAGCCAGCGGGCCAGTCAGATCAAGTCTTCACAGCCCCTGAGAAGTTGCCTACACGATGGACATGACGGTTCTCAGAATCTGTGGGTAGGAGGGATTTAACTCCACGAATGGGGAAGGGAAAACAGGAAAGCTAATATTTACCGAGCACCTACTGTGTGTCAGAGGGTTTACAGAACATTATCTCATTTAATCCTCACAACAAAAATACTTAATAATGCTTCGTTTAGCAATAATAATTAGCTGTGAAATGGCTGAGATTTGCAATACTAATAGACACCAGCTACTTTGCATGTGTGGTGAGCAAACAGCAGCCCTCAAATTCAGGGGAGGAAGAAATGTAGTCTTTATATCACTCAATTTCATATCCATTTTGAGCCCCCAGCCCTTTGGGTAGCAGGACCTTAACCTCTGTCTTTTCAGTTTCTCTCCCAACTTCTTTCCCAAAAGCTGCATCTAAGTTTGGGGCCGGAGCTGGGAGCGCGGACAGAGGAGCTCATTCTGGGTCAGTGCGTCAGCGGGGGTTCAGGACACCCAGCTCGGTTGCCCTCATCTACCTCAGCAAATGCAGAGACGTCCTCATTCCCATCCAGTCCTGGGCAGTCATCAGTGCCTCCTCTCTGTCCCACCCCAAAGGTGGGCTCATCAGGGCTACCCACCCGCCTGCCAGCACCTCCAGGCAGCGCTTGGGAACTGTCCACTGCTCTGGGCACTGTGCCAGGGCATGCATGTGCTAGGAGGCTGCCTCAGCCTGTCGTCCTAGGATCTCTGCTGCTCTCGTGCCGGGCTGTTTGCAGAAACCCCAGCACCCAGCCTGTTTTTCAGTCGCATTCTTATCTCCAAACTGACTTAGGGGTTCTCTTTCCTCCCCTCCCTTCTCAGTGACCACAAACATCTTAGTTTTCTTCTTCCCTCCCCTCCTTGCCCTGGTTTAAGAGAAGCTTTATTGAACTTGAGGGCAGAAGAGGCTGCCTCTTCCTCTGTTCTTCAAAATCTATTGTTTTGGGCACAAAATGATCTCCAGGGCTCAGGCACCTGAGGCTTAATAAACTGAAAATCTTTCTCACCTTTCCGGTTGCATCTCCCACCCCTGTGGCAGTGAATGCTGCTGAGCAAACGGGGGGAAAGCAATGAGAAAACCCCAAAATGTTATCTCGCAGTATTCATGAGCTCTAATCCTCCAGTAGCCCTGTGAGGTCAAAATAATTGTCCTTATTTAACCTTGAGGATGTGGATGCTCAGAATGGACATTTGCCTTGTCTGAGGTCTCACAGGGTGAGCAGTGGCACTGGGATGGGCCCAGAGCCTCCATCTGACTGACTCTATTACCTGAAGATGGAATCTGGGTTGTGCCAGCTCAGTTGATAAGTAGAGGCTGCCTGAGGAATTGCTTTGAGAATTTTGAGGCTGCATCTGAATTCGCTGAGTAGAAAAGAGCTGTGATCCATTAGTAATGTCTGCCATGGGCACTGGACTGGACAGCAGCCTGCCACGGGCTGCCAGTGCCAAGCCACACTCCCTAGACTCCGTGCGTCTTAGAAATTCTATTCGCATCTGTTGGCTAGATAAATTAATGAATGCCTGAACTACTTCATTAGTGCTAGATTTAGAGAAGGGGCTTGAGGCAGGAAGTGAGAGAGGCTGCTCACGGTCGATTCACAGCGGTCTTGGGAGGCCAGGCTGGACTGTTAGAGATAAGAATGGCAGGAGGGATTGGGACTTGAACTTGGAAGAGCTTGGAATTCCAAACTCAGAAGCCTGTGAGTTGCGAAAGGTTTGGGCTCAGGGGAATAACGTAAGAAAAGTCGCACTTAACAGCAGGGGGCAGCGAACAGTTGAGGCTGAAGGACCAGCCTGGAGAGCTTTGTAATCTGTGTGAGGTGTGGGGGAGATGCCCAGCCCATGGGAGAGGAAGGTCACGGTGACAAGGACAGGAAGACGTGGAGGGACAACTCACAGGTCTCGGAGGCTGGCGGAGGACTCTTTTCCCCAGTGACTCACATGTTCCTTCTTTCTAGCTGAATTTCAGTTTTATTTTCAGCTCTAATCAGTGATAACAGAGAGATCCAGGTGCTTTCTTTCCCTTGCTCCACATTTCCCTCTGCAACCTCCTGGAACCTAACGATCCCCCATCCTCCCAAAGAAAAGAAGTTGACAGCCTGGAGCACAGCGGCCTGTAGCTTCATGATTGTCATCACAGTGGCCCCCATTTACTGAGTGCCCTCAGTGTCCAGCACAGGGTCAACCCTTCCTAGGCATTATCCCCTTTAATCCCCAGCAGCCCTAGGAGGTAGGAACTACTAGTATCTATATTTTGCAGATGAGAAAACTGAGATTCAGAAAGGCATAGTAACTTGCCTAAGGTCACATCACCAATAAGTAGTAAATCCAGAAACAAAAATCGTTTTTTAAAATAAAATCTGGGGCTTCCCTGGTGGCGCAGTGGTTGAGAGTCCGCCTGCCGAGGCAGGGGACACGGGTTCGTGCCCCGGTCCGGGAAGATCCCACATGCCGCGGAGCGGCTGGGCCCGTGAGCCATGGCCGCTGAGCCTGCGTGTCTGGAGCCTGGGCTCCACAACGGGAGAAGCCACGACGGTGAGAGGCCCGCGTACCGCAAAAAATAAATAAATAAAATAAAATAAAATCTGAGTTCAAAGCTAGCTTCCTTAACAATATGCCTCTGGCCTAATTAAGCCATAACATTTCACAGGTGGAAGTGTCCTTAGAGAATATCTAATCCGACTCCCTCACTTTCCAGAGGGGAAATCTGAGGCTCAGAGAGGGGACGGGATTTGTCCAAGGTCACCAGTGAGTTAGAGGATGAGCTGGGACTTGAACCCAATAGAGGAAGGAAGCCTGACTCTGCAGCCTGTTGGTTGTTGATATCCTCTCCCACATTTCACCACCTTCTTCCCACCCCCAGCCCCCATTGGACGTTGACCAGGTGCATCCTGACACCTAGCTCCCCGGCAAGGCCTTAACAAGGACTGAATTCATGACGTCTCCCCAGCCTTTCAGCCCCTGAGCTCCCCATCCTCCTTGCTCAGAGATGTTCAACTCCACCAGCATGTTTCCCAGGCACACCCTTCCTGCCTGTTACCCGTGAACATATCAGCCCCCGCCTCTCATTCCTGCGGCAGAGATGGTTCTGTTGTCACTAGAGCAATAGTGCACCCAGTGGCATCTAGAACTCAGCTCACGATGGCATAGTGAATGGAGGAAATAGAGCTGAATGCATCCATGGCGAATATTCCTCCCAGGGTAGACGGGGCCATCGGCTGAGTGGCCCATGACAGACGTCCACATGGGACCCACTTGCAGGGCCACCTTCACTCCTTTAAGGAGCAGGCCTGTCTCCCAGGCTGGCCATGCTTCAGATCGCTCTCCATCCTAGACCATGGACCTCCTGAGCCCTGTCTTGAAGGAGCTGGTGTTTCCACATGTCTCCGACAGTGCCTCTCAAGCAAGCAACCTTGACCCTGCAGTTAAGGAGGCTGGAGAGCATAGCGGTTGATGGCACAGCCTCTGATGTCAAATGAATCCACTTTCAAGTTCCAGCTTTCCTCCTCCCTGCCGGTCAAGCTGGTCAATGTCCCTGAGTCTCAGTGCCCTCATCTGTCAAAGGGGAAGAATGAATCCCTATCCCATGCGTGGTCATGTGAATTAAATGGGATCATATGTGTGTTTGGCATGGTTCCTGGTGCACAGTAGGTGTTTAATAAACAATTGCAATAATAATAATAACAATAATAGCAGTTACTTCTTTATAACCTTCACAGCACTTTGCGTATATTAGGTGCTGTAGTAAGGTGTTGAGATTAAGATGCTGCTTCTGCTGCTGCTAACTGATGATCATGATTGACGGTGGTGGGGAGGAGAATAGATGAGAATGTAAAAGCCCTAATGGGCCTTAGAAACAGCAGTTCGTTGCAATAGAAATTGCATGAACTTTGCAGCCAGACAGTTGAACTTAAATTTATTACCCATCTGTGTGACCAGGGGAAGTAACCTCATCTCTCTTCGTCTGGGCCTCATTCCCTCATCTTCTATAGGGCTGCTGGCAAGAGTAAATGAAGCCATGCTTCTAAAGTGCTTAGCTCAGTACCTGGCCTAGTAGACGTTCAATTTCGAGTAGGCATTGCTGTTATTTTTGTCAGTACATTTCTGGTCTCCCCAACCCATGGGTCAGCACTCCCCTTGAGAGCAGGTTGTACGCTGCTCTGTACGTGGTCCTTGAGGACAGGGGCAGAACAGTTATCCAACAGCTATTCATGGAGCAGTGTCTGTGTGCCTGCCACTACGCTCAGCACACGGTGGGGACGAGAACAGACAGGATCTTGGCCTTCATGGAGCTCACAATCCAGTGGGGAAGACAGATGAATGACAAGTCTGTAATTACAAGTGGATGTTCAGAAGGAAACCAAAAAGTTGCATGATACAGAATAATGTGGGATGGGGCGGTGGGTGTTAGTTTCCTATCACTGCTGTAACAAATTGTCACAACTTTAGTAGCTTAAAACAGCACACATTTATTATTTTACAGTTTTAGAGGTCAGAAATCAGAAATGAGTCTTAAGGGGCTAAAGTCCAGGTGTTGCAGGGCTGTGTTCCTTCTGGAGTCTCCGGGGGAGAGGGCATTTCCTCGCCATTTCCAGCTTCTAGATGCTGCCTGCATTTCTCATCTCATGGCTTCTTCCTCTGTCTTCAAATTGCATCACTCCAACCTCTGCCTCTGTCATCCCATTGCCTTTCTCTGACTCTTATCCTCTTGCCTCTGATAAGGACCATTCTGATTACACTGAGTCCACCTGGATAATTCCAGGAACTCTCCCCATCTCAGGATCCTTAATTTAATCACACTGCAAGGTCTCTTGACGATGTAGGTAACAGGCTTCAGGGATTAGGGCGTGGACATCCTTAGGGGGCCATTATTCAGCCTAGCACAGGGGGAATCTACTTTAGGTACGTCCTGTTCTGGACATCACCAAGTTTAGCACATAACAGAGGCCATGAATGAATGAATGAATTAGTGAATGAATGAATGGACAAATGACAGAGAAAGAGAGAGGGAGAGAGACAAAGCCAGCCTGTTCCAAGCAGTCCAGACTTGAAATGGGCTCTCATGGGTCCCCTGAGAACCTGTTGCTTTGCTCATAGATCTGCCCTTGGGCATCAAGGGTCAGACCCACTGGAGAATTAAACCTTTCAAGTTCATAATGTAAAAAATTCAATGCCCTGGAGCTGAAAGTCAGGGAGGGACCTAAGAAACCAGCCACGTACTGAGGCCTCATCTGGGTGTTTCATAGAATTCATGGTCCTCTGTTTCAACAGCCACTGTTGTCTCCATTTCTCAGATGAGGGACTGAGGCACAGAGAGGTGCAGTCACTCACCCGAGGCCACACAGCCAGTGAGTGGCAGATCCACTGAGGCTTAACGCCAGCTGCCTGGCTGCAGGGCCAGTGCTCTTATTTCCATCGCACACACTTAATAAACCCACTCCTGGGGCCACCCAGCATTGTCCTCAAGGGGACTTCCTATTTCCCTGCTGGATTCTATGTACGATTCGTTTCTTGCAAGATTTTAAAAAGCAAGTATCGGCTTGTGATGGTGCTTGTCAGTCACTCACGCCTACGGCAATGCCCTCTATTGTTTTACTAGGTGGTGTCAGTAGGAGGGCAGCCTCAGACCAGGACCGAGGGAGACACACATACACACACACACACACACACACACACACACACACACACACACACACACACCTGCCTTCCTTCCTAAACCCTCAGCTCCCTGAATGAGGCTCCTGGCACAGCTCCCCTAGGGAAGGAAATGCAAGAGGTCGCCAAGGGAGCCCAGTAGCTTTGCAGAGCAAACCACTCCCTGTTCCATGTCCATATCTAGACTGTTTCCTGTGACTCAGTCTGACTACAAATGGCCACAGGTCGAGGACCAAGGTCAGCCCAAGGAGAGAAGGGATGTATAGAGTAGAGGCTCAGCATCCAGGCCTGGGAGTTAGACCAGGGCTCTTTTACCTCCTCTGCTTCTTGCTGATGGCCTCGAGTACATTGTTTCTCCTCTCTGACCCTCAGTTTTCCCTTCTGATAAAATGGGCATAATAATGGTGTCTACCTCTTCAATTAAAATTAGATGATACTTTCACGTCAGCATTAGTGCAGTTCCTAACACCTAAAAGGTACCAAATAAGTGGTATTTGTTATTACCTAATTTAATTAGGTATTCAGAGTCTCAAATTAATAAACTTACATATTTACCGAGTACCTACTCTGTGCATACCCTACACTGGGGATGAGGGGGGCTGTTTATTTTAGACAGGGGTCCAGGGAAGGCCCCTCGGAAGAGATGACGTGGGAGCACAGACCAGAATGAGAGGAGTATATGCAGGTACTTGATGACTGTACTTAAATTAGTCTTTTTTGTGGGCTGAGGGTGGCCTGGGAGCCCATTGACCTTCAATATAAGTCGTGAGGCCTGGCCCAGAGCAGAAGCCTCTGCAGTCAGACAGTCGAGGGTTCAAATCTCAGCTCTGCTACTCTCTAGATGCATGGCTTCGAGTGGCTGGCCTTACCTCTCTGAGCGCCTCTTTCCTCCTCTGCAACATGGGGTCGGGGATGGGTACTGGCATCCAGTACACGCTCTGTAATTGGTGAGTGCTGGTATTCATATTATGTGATGCAAGTCTGGCAACTTGGAGCAAGTAGTGATGACCTTGAGTGTGGATAAGAGGCAGCTGGAAACCTTCACACTTCCCTTGGCCAGCCCGGGAGAGACCAGGGGAGCTGCCATCCCAGAGCACCCTGATCCCGGCTTTGGCCTAAGTCACTCGCCTCCTGGCACTTATCAACCACTGTGATAGTTGCCAGCTGCAGCTCCTGAAGGGAAGGCTTGGGGACCAGGGAGCCACATCCTGCAAACTGAACTTAAGTGCTAGGAGGCAAAGCAAAAAGAGTGTAGGCAAGCAAGTCTGCGTCAGAAATGAGATCCCCAGTGACCGGATGGCTGACTGCAGCTGAAATGTTCTCATCTAACCGCCGAGGCTTAGTGGCTGGGCTCTGGTTTATGCTTTGGTGATGGTCAGTGTTGGGGGACACTGGGTTCGAGGGTGATGGGAGGGATGGGAGAGGTTCCAGTTTCACTCCAAACTGCCTCCACCCCCAACTCATCACCAACCTGACGGGGCAGGATTTACTATTATCACGACCACTCCTAAGACTATCTGTATTTTAAATGATAGGGTCCCCTGCCGGACTGTATTAGTCCTATTATTTTAACTGTATTAGTCCTGTAGACTGTATTAGTCCTATTATTTTAACAGTACATATGCTGTAACAAACAGCCCCAGAGTTTCAGTGGCTGAAGATGGTAACAGTTTACTTCTCACCAGTGCAGCTCAGAGTGGAGGGGGCAGTGCATCTATGCCTCTGCTCCATGCAGGCTCCTTCCATCTGTGGTCCCTCCCTCTTTTGTGTCTTCTAAGCCCTCTCCCTTATGCTGCTGGATAGGGAAAGGGAGGCTGGGTTAGCCTGAGCAGTTTGTATGGAGCGGGCCTGGAGGAGAAGACAACACAGATACAGAGGAATTTTTCTAGGTTCTGTCAGGCTGACCACCACATTCATGGAGAATGTGCTGAGGTGTCACCCCCTTTAGGTAGCATTCTCTGCCCCCCTCCACCTTCCCAAAGCAACCCGAGGTGTGTGCGTGCACACACACACACACACACACACACACACACACACCAGGCACGCTTTGTGCTTCCCCCACGCCCTAGGCTGAACTCCAGCATAGCACATATCACAGGGAGTGATCATCACCTGCCTATATGTCCTTCTTCTCAGTAAAGTCTGAGCCACAGGGAGGCAGGAGCTGTGTTCCCAGAACCGGGACTGTGGTGGACGCTCTGTTTAGTTTGTTTGAGAAGGAGGGAGGGGCTTCCCTGGTGGTCCAGTGGTAAAAAATCCACCTTCCAATGCAGGGGACGCGGGTGATCCCTGGTTGGGGAACTAAGATCCCACATGCTGCAGGACAGCTAAGCCTGTGAGCCACAACTACAGAGCCCATGTGCCCTGGAGCCTGCACGCCACAACTAGGGAGAGAAAACCCTCACATCACAACTAGAGAGAAACCCCTGTGCCGCAACGCAGCCAAAGAAATAAAGAAAATAAATAAATAAAGTCTTAAAAAAAAAAAAAAGAAGAAGAAGAAGGGAAAGAAAAGAGGAGAGAGAAGTAGCACTTGTTGAGATCTCTCAATTCTTTTTTTTCAATGGTGGTAAAATACACATCACAGGAAATTTACCATCTTAACCATTGCTCAGGGTACAGTTCAGTACCACTGAATACATTCACGTTGTACAACCACCGCCACCAACCATCTCCAGAAGGTTTTCATCTTGCAAAACTGAAACCCATTAAACACTAACTCCCCATTCCCCCTCCCTCCAGCCCCAGGAAACCCATTCTACTCTCTGTCACTGTAAGTTGCGCTACTCTAAGGACCTCACGTAAGTGGAATCATACAGTATTTGTCTTCTTGGGAGTGGCTTATTCACTCAGCATAATGTCTTCAAGGTTCATCCAGGGTATAGCATGGGTCAGAATTTCCTTCTTTTTTGATTAATATTCCATTGTATGTATATACCACATTTTGTTTATCCATTCATCCCTGAATGGACACTTGGGTTGCTTCTGCCTTTTGGATATTGGCTATTGTGAATAATGCTGCTATGAACATGGATATACAAATATCTGTTTGAGTCCCTACTTTCAATTCTTCTGCATATATACCCAGAAGTGGAATTGCTGGATTATATGATAATTCTGTTTTTAACGTTGTGAGGAACCGCCATACCGTTTCCATAGCAGCAGCACCATTTTACATTCCCACCAGTGGTGCACGAGGGTTCCAATTTACCACATCCTAACCAACACTAGTTATTTTATGTTGCTTGACAATAATTATCTTAATGGGTATGAGGTGATATCTCATTGTGGTTTTGCTTTGCATTCCCCTGATGATTAGTGATGGTGAGCATCTTTTCATGTGCTTATCGGCCATTTGGGTATCTTTTTTGGAAAAATTCTAGTCCCTTCAATTCTTTATAAATATTATCCCCATTGCTTGTAACAGCCCAACAAGATGGGTATTATTACGCCCATTTTACACTTAAGCAAACTAAGCCCTGAAAAAAACCCAAGTGACTTATCCAAGGTCATGTGTGACGTAGAAAGTGACAGGGCTTATATTTAAACACCAACCCTCCTCTTTCCAAACACTAAGCACATTCTATGAAGGCGACCATTATTACACCATTAATAGCATGCTGACTTATCTGTGGTCCTCCCTGTCCCACCCACATGTAGACTGTGCATGCCTGGAGATCAGAGACCGTTTCTTAATTGTCTTTGATGCAGTGGCGGGCACATGTAAGAATATATGAAATGTTGAATGAGTAGATGCAGGCCCAGGGCTACACCAAAAAACTGCATGTCATGACTTGGAAGGCTTGACTTAGCCACTCCAAACCTAGGTTTCCTTATCTACAAAATGGGGATAGAAACTCAGCCCTCTGTGGCCTGTTGGAAGGTCGGAACTAATACCTCTGCCAGGTGCCAGCATGGTGCCTGGTGTGTCTGGGGTGCTGACTAAATAAATGGTAGGAACCAAGAACAGTGCCATGCTATGGGGTGTCGGTGAATGCCAGACAAAATGTAATTTGCCTTCTGCTTGCTTTCCTTCTAGTTAGGGAGGCAAAACAGCCCAGCAATAACTAAAGGGGAAAATTGAAGCCAGCACAGACTACAAACAGGCTTGTGTGTGTGTAGATTATCTCAGGACCAATTCAGGAGAATCTGCACACACTGGATGCCTCAGAGGAGGGGACCCAGGAGTCAGGGAGGTTAAGGAAATTGGTTCATTTACTTCAAGTGGCTTAATCTTTGCTGTATACACTTCTGCATGGTTGGAATTGATTAGGCAGATATCTCTTCTTCTAGAAGAGAGCGGGACACAAGGATAGTGTGGGCAAGTGGCCTGGTCCACGATCAGGTGGGGAGGAGAGCCCCCTGAAAGCAGAAGGAGTCTCTTCTGAATCCATCTGGCTTCTGCCTACCGACCCCATGTGTCCTGGAGACCCTCCCACCTCCCAGCGGGAAGCAGAACCCCTCACGTCACACCAACTCCCAGAAATGTGTACTGGAAAGAACCTGCCATTTGCTCCCTGCGTCCCCAGCACCTAATGGAGTTATCGTGGAGAGGGGAGCATTTTTAATTTACTCTGGAGGGGTGTGTGGAGGCCTGGTCCCACCACCTTCCATCTCGGTGACAACAAACTCATTCTTCACTATAATTAAAATGTCACTTTGATAAATAATTCCATCAGCCCCCTTCCACCTATGAATAGCTTCCCGCTATAATTGTTCACATTCTGCTGAATTAGAAGTATTCGAGGGAGAATTTAAGAGGTATTTAGGGAACAAAGATAAATCGGGTATGTTTTCCACCCTCCCACAGCCCCTCATTAAACAGATATCACCCCTCGCTGGGGGTCCCTCTCCCCAGTGTTCTCTCAGTCACTCTTCCCAAGTAGAGGGAGATGAAGGGGTTGTCACCTCACGGGGGGCCTCATAGAGGGCTGGAGTTTGGGAACATGTGTCGGGGGGCTTCCCTTCCCAGCCATTACTGTAGGAAAGGGAGAGTGGGCTCTAGCTTCAAGAGGGATATAAGCTTGGAAAAGTCAGTTAGCCTTTCCGGACCTCTGTTGTATAACGGACTACAAGGTTACCCTTAAGAGATTGAGTCAAGATATAATTCTTGCTCAATGAGGAGTCATTTGATATTGTTTGAGGGGGGCTTCTCATTTTACAGATGACAGGCCCAGGGCTCCCAAAGGGCAGCTTCTCCTACATGACACAACTAGAAATGGGCAAGGCCAGGATTTCTGAGTCCTCAACATGGTATAAAGCACATGGCAGGAGCTCCACAAATGTTCCTGTCTTTCCTTATTTTTGTTGGTGCCTCCTTCTTCCTAATAAATCACATCCATTGGGATTATATAGGATGCACAGAGCCAGTCACAGGGTGCTGGACACCTTGGGGAGCATCCTGGATCAGCGTTGCCTTGGGTTTCAGAAAGAGATGGCATTTGTCTCTTCCTCCTCCAAGAGACGGGTGTATCTACGTGGCTAAGAGCACAGTACTTTGTAGTCAGAAAGCCAGGGTTCAAGGACAGCCTTTTCCACTATGGGGCCGGGTGTTACAGACTCTAACTAGTTTCCTTCTCTATAAATGTAAATAACAATTGTCACGTCTCCTCAATGAGTTGTGAAAGGCAGTACCACAAGGTCCACATGTGGGAAACATTAGCCATTGTTCCCACTGGGTTTCTCATGAAGAGTGTAGCAGGTACCACTTGGCCATGCGGTTTTAAGTGCTGTGTGCACAACTGGATGGGATGGAGCATCAGATCAATCTAACTAGGCCACCCCTCCTTCAGACAAGCCCCCCAGTCCACGTGCGAGAGTCCACTTCAAGGCCACCAGAATCCTGCCACGCGGCTCCCCTGGCCTGGCTTCTTCCAAGAGTTCTGAATGACAGGTATTCATTGGTTGTGGTAGATGCTGAGGCTGGGGATTGGAAGGGTGAAGGATGGAGGTGGGGATAGGCGATGGAGTGTAGGAGGGGTGCAGACAAAGGGGACGCGGTGGTGCAACCTGGTTGTGAGTCTGCTCTGAAGCAGAGCCCAGGAGGACAGCCCTCAGGTCAAGGAGCTGTGTCTGCAAGGGCCATGCCTTGTGTCATCAGTAGGGGAATCTGTGAAAATAACTCACAGCAAGTGTCGCTGGCCAGAGAAGCAGAGGACCCTGCATGAGGCCCACCTTCCCCAGGCTCCATCCCGAGCATTTCAAAAGATGAGCCATCCCCCGAGGGTAAGGTTGCGATCTACTGAGCAAGGGGGCGTTGTATTTGCACTGAGCACTTTGCCTGGAAGATCTGTGGTAGAGACCCCAAGATGATGGAAGGAAGAGACCCCTGCGTCTCTCCCCTGCAGGCCCCTCAGGGCTGATTCCCTGCCCATCTCCAGGACTAACTCTCTGGGGTGTAGCCTGTGGTGGGCCAGAGTGCTTAGGTTCTAGAATGTAGGAGGAAGGGGAGAGGAGAAGGAACTACCACCTGTGTTAGCTCATTTGATCTTCCTAAGAACTCCGCAGGATAAGTATTTTACCCCACTTTACCGAAGGGAAGCTGAGACTTAGAGACAAAGGATGATTTTGCCAAGATCACACTTCTAACAAATGGCTGGATTTGAACTCAAGGCTCTGACTCCAAAGAGCCAGGCTCTTTACAACCGATCCATCATCCCCCTCCATTATGCAAGTTTGCACCATGGGTGTAGAGCAAGCGTTTGACAGGCAGTGCTCTCTGGTAGCCTTGAGGAAGGCCCGTGTGGGGACAATGGGGCAGGGGAGTGTCAGGGTGGTGGCTTCATCCCAGCTCATTCCACACCTGCCTGGATAACAGGGCTGCCAGTGTTGTACATACCAGGCTAGCTGACATTCCTTCCAACATAAAGATGCAGGGACCCAAAAAAGTTGTTTCTGAAGCTCCAAGGTTTGAAGAACATGGCTTTGAAAACAAAGAAAGGCAGCACATGCAAAGGGTTTGTTTATTCTCTTGTACGCAATAAAAAGACAGTAATTCAAACAACTTGTTCTAGAACATTGGAATGCCCCACCCCCATACAGGGAAGCTCATCTGTCCATTTGTTTAAAAAAAAAAAAAAAGCACATTTCTCTGCAAATGCTGACGCCCTGTGACACACCCACCCAGCCCACCCACTACACCGGTTGTGAGGCCACGGCTGCCACGTGGAGATCTTGTCACAGTTGGCAGCCGCCTCTCGGATCGAGAACTGAGGGACCCTACCTTTGAGGCCCGTGCCAGACTGGGTGTCACCTGAGAGACTCAGGTGTGTTCCAGAGCGGTGTCCATGAGCCAGGACTCCTGCCTGAGGTACAGTCAAGGAAAAGAGAAGTGACATCACTAAGAAAGCACCTTCTAAAGCGTCGTGGGACAGTGGAGAGAGCATCAGACTTGGAGCCGGGACGCCAGCTCCAGGGGTCACTGGTGAGCGCCCCTGGGCGAGTGCCTTCCTTTCTCTGGGCCTCAGCTGTGCAAACACTGGACAGCGGTCCCAAAGCTCTCATCCTGTCTGAACACCCCTCCAGTCTGGGACCTGCTTAGTAGGTGGCATTCTGGACCAGAGCTGGAGCTGGAGCTGGAGCTGTGACCAAGGCCAAAATGTATCCAGGAAATGAAGATGCTAGAAGCCAAAGGGGGTTGCCCAGGGAGTTCCCAAACCAATGGGACTGGAAGCAGACGTCAGAGTCAAGGGCAGAGCTTCTAGGAAGCCAGCGGGCAAAGCGCGGGAGAGCGTGTGGGGTTAGCCAACACTGATTGAGCGCTGGCTGTGTACCAGGCAGCGCTCAGTGTTTACTATATATTCAACTCCTGTCAGCCACACAGTCGGGCCATGGGTGAGCTTTGTGGGGAAACTGAGACACGGAGAATTGAAGTGACATGCTCACGTTCACGCAGCAGCCACCAGAATGAAAAGCCAGGGTTTGAACCCAGCTGACCTGGCTCCAGCGTCTGTGCGTGTTCCTCACGGCTGGTCATCCTGCCTCTGTTGGGGTCGGGCAGGGCCATCATCCCCGAACAAGCATTTGGACCCCGGAGAGTTCACGAATGGTGGGTGGCTGGCTCAGTCCGGTTCAAAGGGCAGGAGCAGGACAGTCGCTTGCAGCTGCAGCAACCCTATGACTCAAACCAAGGCAGAAGTGACCAATGGGCGTGGGGGGGCGGGAGGTGTCTTACTCTGTCATCCTCTCCTGGTGAGGAAGGGGCTGTCCAGCCTTCTTGCGGGGCTGAGTCGGGCATGTCACAAACCATCTAACTGAAACGTCTTCACGGAGCCGCATTTCCCGTCACGCGGAGCAGCCGCCAGGGTCCCCCTTCGTCTCTGCTGGCCGAGAGGCTCGTCTCCCACACATCGCACTCCCTCTGCCCCCTCCTGCTGGAATGGACGATCGTGGATTTTGGAATGAGATCAATCTGGAAGATGAATGGATTCATGGGCCCATAAAGGAGTCATGAATCACTGGCCTGAATTACTGCCTTCAATCCTGACAGGATGAATTCTCTCAAGCAGATTCTCCTTGTCAGACAGACATGGGAGGCAGTGGCACGACGAATCTCAGGCCACCGATAACATCATTATTCCACACCAGGCTGGTTTCGGTTCCCCAAGCCGCCTTCCCTTAATTTGCGGCTCACTTCTGATGCTGGAGAGGACAAGAAAATAATAAAATAAAATATATATGTATAAAAGGAAGAAAGAAAAGAAAGCAAGAGAGAGAAAATGGGGAAGCTTTCATGCCACATGGAAAGGAGACAAGATAAATGTACCGAATCTGATTTCAAAAACTGTTTGAAAACCCTGTCCAGGATTGTCAGAAACGGCCCTGGCGTCCTCAGGAAATGTGTCACTGCCAAAGGCCTGCAACGCTGAACTCTGCAGCCCCCGCTCCTGCATCCTGGTGACTTGTTTAGAACTACTTCAAACCAGAACAAATCAGAGACAACTGCAGTCTCTCCTAGCCCCTCAATCACTCATAATCAGACCATGTATTTTAGCAACAAAATCTTCCCTGGCTGAAGAGCTCATTCATCTGCCTTCTGCAAGCTCAATGCCCTTTGAATGGGAAATGAGAGGAAGCCACCTGCCTCTCTGGCAGCCAGGGAAGCCGAGAGAAGGAAGGAATTGCCAGCCCGCTCCCTGCCCCATACATCACCAGTGGGAGCCCAGACCAGCAGGGACCTGCAGGTGAGGAGGCGACCAGCCAGCGAGGGGCTGAGAAGGGTCGTCATCCAGTTCCACACGTCCTGCACCGGATACCGTGGTCTCTCGGTTTCAATTCTGTTGCTGCCATCTTTCAGCCATGTGACCCCAGACAAGTTACCTAGCCCTGTGGGTATAGAAGCAAACCCATGGAAACAATGAATGAAAGAAGCAGAGAACCAGGACTTGGGTGGACCTGACTTTGATTTTTTTACTCCAACTCTCGGGAAGCAATCACTTCACTTCTCCAACCCTCATTTTTTAATCTGTAAAAGGGGGACAATAATACCTATCTGTAAGGTGGAGACAATAATACCTACTTGGCCTCTCTCACAGGGTTTTAGGAGGGTCAAAGAAGCAAGAGAGATGGACGGGCACGCTTGAGATGTTACAAGTGGGAGGTAGAGGTGTTATTTCAGCATTAGGAACCTTGTGCGAACATGTGCACCCTGGGATCAGGTGAGCTTGTCTGACCACAGCTGCACACACTCAGAGCCAGGGCAGGGTTTCTCTCTGCTGCCTGCCCAAGCACCGCCCATTACCAAGGACACCCACAGGTCAGAGGCTCCGAGGTTGCAGAAGAGGAGATCTTGGTCTTGCGCAGGGAGAGGAGGCTTGGGAGATGCCCGGGGGGCCCCGTCACACCTCTGCGGGACCCTCTGCAGGAACAGGGCTCTGTCCTGCTCTGCATGGGACCAGGGGACAGAAGCCAGCTGAGACCAGAGGGGAAGAGGCTTCCTGCCATCTCAGATGCTGAAGCTGAAACGGGATATTGAGAGCGCAGATGGGCCCTGAACCACATCTGAAATGCTCCCTCCTGTGCCCCTACCTGTGTGTGTGCAGGGGGTCAGGTGGGAGGGAAGAGAAGGCAGAGAACACAAGGCTGAGGCCCTGGACCGTAAGTAAGGCAGTTTATAGATCCCATAGGCCTGCGTAGACCTACAGGCTGCCCTGGAGTTGAGGTCCACTGACACTGCCTTAGCCAGAACCAGAGGCCAGAAGGGGCACTAGAGCAGGAGCCAGACAGAACCAATTCACTCCTCCTTCCTCTAGCAAATGTCGCCTCTAAAATCTGACATCAGTCTGTGGGTAAAAGTGGAAGCAGCAATTAAAATGAGCTAATACACAATGCCAGGCATACGGTCAGTGCTCAATAAATGCTATTGTGATTACACTGGAGAGCAAAGTTGTTGCATCATACAACGCATTCATCTTTGACCTGTGACCTCTCACCCAGACACAGCTAACCCAGAAATCCTGTGCAATCTAATGGTAGCACCTGCTTAGTTTTCTTACATCTCAAATGAAATCAGGGCAACTAATGTCCAACTACTGCCTGACTTGTCAGAGTTACAGGTCCTTTATCTCACATAATGAGTTGCCCATCATTGGAGGCAATCAAGTAGAATATTTCTGGTCACATGTGGAAGAGGAGGCAATAGCCAGGAGGAATGCAGAGGTGCTTTCCCACCCCAAGATTTTGTGATGCTTAGGACTGTGGGTGGACATAAGCATGTGATGGGTCTGGGAGGGGGGAGTGAAAAGTTAGAACACTGTGAGTGGGGGAAGGAGAAGAAACTGGAGAACGCAAGAGCCGGCATATGAATTTCACCTGAATATCTTCTTCTTCACTTCCTCCTTCCTCCAGCACTGACCTGAATGAGGTATTTAAATAAGGACAAACATGGAAGCAACCTACGTGTCCATCAAGAGATGAATGGATGTAAAAGACGTGATATATATATCACCTATGTGTGTGTGTGTGTGTGTGTGTGTGTGTGTGTAATGGAATATTATTCAGCCATAAAAAAGAATGAAATTCTGCCATTTGTAACAACATGGATGGACTTGGAGGGTCCTGAAACCGTACAACTCCTTTAATCCATTTTGAGTTTATTTTTGTATATGGTGTGAGGAAATGTTCTAATTTCATTCTTTTACATGTAGCTGTCCAGTTTTCTCAGCACCACTTATTGAACAGACTGCCTTTTTCCATCGTATATTCTTGCCTCCTTTGTCGTAGATTAATTGACCATAAGATTGCACCGCTGCTCGTAACCTCATACTTTACTCAACCTGGCCTTGGCCTGCCTCTTAAGTTGCTCACCTTAAGTTGGAACTCTTGGCCAGTGCCACATGGAATCACCTGCGTTTCCCTGAGAACATCATGCTCCATTTCGCTTCTGGGCCTTAGCACAGGCTGTTCCGTCTGCCTGGAATTCCCTTCTTCCTTTTCTTTTCCCACCCAAATCGTGCTTGTCCTTAAATATCCACATTAAGCTTCCTCTACTCTTGGGGGCCACTTTTGGCCCCCGTGCACCCATGGCCTCCCCTTCTCCACCTCCCCCACCCTGGACAGACTCCTCAGCCCACCCTTCTCACATTGCACTGTGACTGAGGACTTTCCTGTCATCCTCCCCTGGAACACATCTCATTGATTGCTGCCTCCCAAGAGCCTAGCTTGGTGCCCTGCATGTGATAGACATGTCCTATTGCAGGGGTAGGACAGCAAATGCTTAGAGTTTAACCTCTGGAACCAAAAGGGCCTGATTCAAACCTCCATTCCACCATTCTTTAGCTGTGCAACCCTGGGCAAATTAGCCAGATGCTCAGAGCCTCAGTTTCCCCTTTTATAAATATGATTTAATAACAGATAGTCCAGTGCCACTTGCTGATTCAATGAGAGAGCTCATAAAAATTGAGTAGCGCCGTGCCTATCACGCAGCCAGCAGATGGCCAATTAATGTTTGGAGATACTGCGCTTCAGAACTGGGCTGGAGTTAGACAGACTTAGTTTTGAATTTGAGCTCCACCACTTACCATCTTTGTGACCTTGGGCAAGTTAGCCAGCCTCCTTGAGCTTGTTTTCTCATCTAGAAAATGGGCTTTCTATTGGGGCTTAAATCAGAAGACTGTTGTGAGCCTGCTTACTGTCCAAATAAACAAATAAGTGCATGTTTACTGAATTAGGCCTGCCATGAACTTGGCAATGAGTGCACAGCTCTACATTTAGTGACAGGAAATTTCACCAGGAAAGTTGAAGACTGTGGAGTCGGACTCCCAGCTGCCGGCTCTGCGGAGACAGAGAGAGGGGACAGAGCTTCCTGGACAAGAAAGGGCCTCTTTCGAGTTTACACATGCACCTTTCCCAAGAGGTGATCCTGGGTCACCTCTGGCATTTCTGAACGGGACATGGGAGGAGTTGTGGGCAGGGCATGGAGCACAGACTCGGGAGCAGACAGCCCTGGTGTGAGCCCACGTTCTGCCATGGACGGCCTGCGTGGCCTTGGGCAAGTTGCATCCCCTCTCAGCTTCCTCAGTCTTTAAAGCAGGGATTACAAAATGCAGTACCAACCCCGCAGGTCATTGCAAAGAGCACACCTGCCATTGGCAAGTGCAAGACACCTTGTAGGTGTTCGATAAACATCTGTTCCTGCCCTCTCTCCAGAGCAGCCTTGTCCCAGTTCATATGCAGGGCTATGAACTAGGCTGCGGTGCCCTTTAAATACACCAGCTACAGGTTTGAAACTAATGGAGCACGTGGTGGGGATGGCTGGGAGTCACAGTGGTGTGGAGGAGAATATGGCTTCACGAAAATAGCATTTGGAGGTAATTATGGGAGCAATGGATCAGAACCACAGTCAGCTTCCAGCCATCCCCAGAGACAGAGGGAGAGATGGAAGCAGAAGGTGGAACCTTGCCTGGGAGCCGGACTAGAGCATTCCGTGAAACTTCAGCCTGGCTTCAGCTCTGCCCTGAGAATCCTGGGCTCTGGCTCCATCACCCATGAGGCAGGTTAGCTGTTCAGGGCTTCTCTTAGTTTTTAATCCCAATAGGACACAAGTGGTATTAAAAAGCTGTGCAAGATAGAAGAAAGAAATGGAGTGAAATCTGCGGGCAGGGAGAGGCAGAAATAATAAATGCATTAGCAGTGGAGAAACCAGAAAGAGAGATTGCATTCATTCCACCTCTCACCTGTTGTAATAGACACCTGCTCTTTCCCACCCTGTGCTTGGGCTGCAGACCAAACGTGGACCAGACCTGGCTCCTGTGCTCGGTCACAAGAACGAAGTTGGAACGTGTGTTTCCTGCTATCATGGAGGCATCGCAGCACAGTAAGGGACCACCATGCAGCCTTCAGGCATCCAGTAAGGTGTCCTTGAAGAGGCACAGCCTGCCTGGGGTCTAACCTGGGTCTTGACCCTGGCAAAGAGCGGTGAAGCAGGCAGCAGGGGCTAGAAGCTGCCACTGAGATGGGATGGTGCCAGAGGGACCAAGCTGAGGCCAGCATGAAATGACCTCACCGTGGATTCTCACCACTTGGGTGAGGCCGGCAGCTCCCTCCATGTATGATTCGGAGACCCTACAAGCCCAAGGGCCGCCACTCTGCACCACACTCAAACCTTCCTCTGATGCCTTTAATCTGCAGGGCTCTGAAAGGTTAAGATCAGATCCTGCACAATGCATGGATTTCCTTTGCTTTTAAGGCCAGTCCATCAGCAAATATTTACCACGGGACTCTGTGCCCTGGCCCTGGTCCAGCCCACAGAAGTAGCCTTCCCTCTTGGCCTCGCAGCTCTCCACCTCTCACCACCTCCCCCTCTGCTCCTCGGCCGCAGGAACTGGCAGACTAGGCATGTATCTGCTGGTCTGCCATGTAGGCTGTGACATCTAGGGTAGGTGACAGGACTTTCCCAAAAGGCCACAGTGGTGGCTTCAATTTCGTTTCCCTCTGGTGGCTCGGTGCTAGGCACAAGGAGGGACGTGTGCTGCAGGCCTGACCACACAAGGCTGTGGTTTCCACTACTCAGGGTGGCAGCAGGCCTCCTAGATAACAACCAACAGCAGCCGTTCACGTGCTGCTCCTCAGTGCCAGGTGTCACTGCGGGATTCACATCATCTCATCTAATCCTCCCCCGGCCCTGGCGAGTGGTCTTACTATCTGCACTGACCAGATGAGCAAACCAGACCCAGCAAGGAGAAGCACAGGCAAGGGCACATGGCCGGGCCCCAGTTCTGGGCTGCAAACCCCAAGCTTCCTGATTGCAAAGTGCGTGGTCTCTGGGTCTGCACCAGGTCACAGCTCATGAGCTCTCTCTCCTCTCCTGACCCCCAGCCTAGTGAGCCAGTCAGCACAGAGGCTCAGAAAGAGACTGTCTCGGGTGCCCCCAACGTGGCCAGCTCCTTTCAGGGCCAGGGATGAGACTGTGGCTGCGGAGCCCAGCAGGGCAGAGGGGCTGAGGGAGTGGGGTTCTGCCCGCCCCCGACCTGCACGCTAGGACACCTTCCGAGTGCATAATGTGCGGATGAGGCCCTTTGATAAGGACCAGATCCCCTCTCGTTGCTTGGCAACCCAGCTTACAAGTCATAGCAGGAAAGTAATTTACAGGAATTCAAAGTGTCCCTGGAGGTTCTGCTGAGCTGAATTTGTGCAAAGAGGAGCCTCAACGGTCCAAATCACACCCTTGGAGGGAAGGAGGGGCGGGAGGAAAAGCTTCCACTTTCCTCACCTGAGAGTCAAGAGCCCTTGAGCTCAGACTCACTGATCATTTTTATTAACTTATTTACTGATTCCTTAATGAGCCCCTACTATGTGGCAGGCCCTGTGCTGGGAGCCAGGCGCATGATGACAGATGAGACAGATGCCCCAGAGACACACAAGTAAACAGAGGGTCATGGACATGTGACTGGATAGGGTGTGCACAGGGGTCTGGGTAGACGCCCCAAGGAGAGCAAGTAACACAGATGGGGGGTATGTGAAGGCAGGGGTCATGGAGGTGACCAGTTAGCCAAACAGAGGAGGGTGGAGGATGTCCCAGAAAGGGGCCAGCATGAGCAAGGGATGAGGGTGAGAGAGCTCAGCACATTCTCGAATCCTATGTGGTCGGGGGCTCGGCGGGGTTGCGGGGGGTGCTTCTGCTGGGGCTATAGGATAAGTGGCACCCAGGCCGGGCAGGGCCTTGAATGCCAGGCCAAAGTCTGTATTTTAGCACGTAAACAATGAATGTTACTGATAGCAGAGGCAGGGCATGAGATTTGGGTTTCAGAAAAATCACTCTGGTTTTACTTACTACTGGAGAGTGGTCTGGGGGAGAAGCAGAAGTTGGAAGGAAAGATACTGTGGGTATGGAAGTCAATTGAGAAACTACTAAGGAAAACCGCTAAAGGCAAGAGATGATGAGGCCCAAACTAAGGTGGAGAGTAAGGGACAAGTTCAAGAGGTAGGAAATAAAGTCAACTGGGCGTGGAGACTGATCCGTGGTGAGGGTGAGGGACAATAAGAGCCTCGAGGGTGTCTGATTTGACTGACGGCTGGTACCACTTACTGAAATGGGGAGGGCAGGATGAAGGGCAGGTGTGATTTTCGGGGCATTTCCTCCCATCCTATCCATCAGGATTCTCTTGGTTGCCAGTGACAGAAAGCCAACTGGAATGCGCTTGGGGAGTGGACTGAGCCATGCCATGTAGGGTAGGCGGGGTAGGGATGCGTCGGAGCCTGAGTAGTCCTCTCTAGCGCCAAAGGCCCTAGGGGCAGCTGTTTATGTTGGACAAAGCAGGTTCAGTGGAGGGGATCTGGAGTCGCAGAGGAAAGAAACCTCAGATGGCACGCTGAGGAGGACCCTTGGCCCAGAGCCCATCCTGACCGTCACTGTGGCCCATGTCACACTTGTAGGGAGAAGCCAAATGGCAGTTGGGAATGGCAAGGCTTTGCGCACACGTGGGCAGTCTGGTCTCCAAGAAGCCCGGAGGGGGATGGAGGTCAGCCAGATGGCGCCTGAAGGCAAGAAAGCCACGGAAAAATAAGTCCCTGTTCTCTGCTCACGGCTGGTACTTGAGAGAGGTTGGAGAGCCCTCCTGCAGGGGCTGAGTGCGGGAGCCTTCCACGGAGGGCTGCTCAGGCGTTTCCCAGACCTGTCCTTCCCTAGGAACTGACTCGGTGGCCTCATCTGGCCAGAATGACTGAGAATGGCACCGGGACAGGTTCAGCCCCCAAGAGGGGATGGGCTGGGGCATCCCCATACACCACACAGGCTGGGAAGGCCTCTGCAAGCAACTTCTCAGCAAAGAGAAAGGCCATTTGCACTGGGCTGCCTGCAGCGCCTCTTTTCTGAGCAGATCTGGTTCTCTGAGCCAGTGGGTCTCCTTCTCTTCCTCCTCCAGCTCAGGAAATGACCTGGGCAGGATATCAACCCAACCTGGGGTGCAGTATGGAACAGTGGCTAAAGGGCCTGTGTTTGATTCTTGCCCCGTGTCAATGGGCAACGTGGGTGGGCTCGCCTTTCTGAGGCTCGGTTCCCCCAGGTTGTAAGTTGAGGTGGGTTCCCACAGGGGCGAGAGCTCGTAGGTCGTCCCAGGTGCTCTGCCATGCTCTCTGCCTCAGCAGCCTGCCCTCTTCCCTCTGTCTTGTCTCTGCTCAACCTTCTCCCTGCGTCCTCATCACTGCAGCTGATCCAGGATTTCTGGGTCTACGCTTCCTCAAGGTCTTCTAGCCTCTGCTCCAACTTCCACATCTTCTTGGCATCCTCCAGTGACAGTTTCTGTGAGAGACAGGGGGAGAATCATACACATCAGCCCATCTTCATATTTTTATTGTTATAAAAGACACATCACATAAAATTGACTACTTTAACCACTTTTTGGACCTCTGGTGTTAGCTTTTCTTTTCTTTTTAAAAATTTTTATTTTATATTGAAGGATAGCTGGTTAACAATGTTGTGTTAGTTTCAGGTATACGGCAGAGTGACTCAGTTATACATATATATGTATCTATTATACATATACATGTACATATACATGTATATGTGTCTATAGATATACATATATCTATTCTTTTTCAAATTCTTTTTCCCATTTGGTTTACTACAGAGCATGGAGCAGAGTTCCCCGCGCTATACAGACAGCAGTTTCACCCCACCTGACCGTTGGTTATCCACTCTAAATGTCACAGTGTGTGCCCGTCGATCCCAACACCCCCCAATCCATCCCCTGCCCCCAGCAACCACAAGTTTCATTCTCCAAGTCTGCGAGTCTGCTTCCATGTTGCAGAGAAGTCCATTTGTACCATTATTCTAACCGTTTTAAAGTGTACAGTTCAGTGGACACTTCAATACATACATGAAGTATGTTCACAGTGTTGTACCACCATCGCCACTGCCTCATTTCCCAACTTTTCACCAACCCAAACGGAAGCCCAGTAACCACTCTTCCCCTTCCCCCAGCCCCTGGCAGCCACGAGTCTGCTTTCTGTTGCTATGGACTTGCCTCCTTTGGATATCTCACACTAGTGGAATAATACAATATGTGGCCTTTTGTGTCTGGCATCCATCATGTTCTTAAGGGTCATGCATGCGGTAACATGAGTCAGTGCGTCATTCCTTTTGATGGCTGAATAATATTCCACTGTATGGGAATGGCATGTTTTGTTGACCCATTCATCATTTGATGGACATTTAGGATTTTTTCACCTGTTGGCTTCTATGACTAGTGTGCTGCTACAAACGTTCATGTATCGGGGGGTTTTTTTGGTTGTTTTTTTTTTGAACACTTGTTTTCAGCTCTTTTGAGTACATACCAGGAGTGGAATTGCCAGATCATAGGATAATTCTGTGTTTAACTTATTGGGGAACTGCCAAGCTGCTTTCCATAGCAGCTGCACCATTTTACACTCCCACCCGCCATGTATCAGTACAAGGGTTCCAATTCACCACACCCTTGCCAACACTTGTTATTCTCCTTTTTTAAAAAAAATTACGGTCATCCTAGTGGGGATGAAGCCTATCTTATTTTAACCTCAGCAGGCAACGGGATGTGTCCTCTTGCGGGAAACACTCAGGTCCTCTCGCTGAGGCAGGTGGAGGGGCCACCCCTGGTTCGCCAGCACGCCCAGACACAGCCACGTCCCAGCTTAGGTTCTTGACGGGACGCCCCCATCTCCTTCAAGACTAAAAATGTGGCTTTGGAGTGGTATCGCCCTGGTTTGGATCCACATACCAGCCACAGTCACTTTCAGTAGCAGCCTACACTTTCACTGTAGTTAGCCTCTTGTGCCTCTCATGCCAGCTTCGTAGAGCAGAGGTGAGGAATAAATGAGCTCATCCCTGTAAAAAGTTTAGAGTGATGCCTGACCCACAGTAACTGCCCAATTAATCCAAGCATCATTATCTAACATAAATGATCATTGAGTGATGACTGTATGCCAAACCCAAGGCTGGGTGCCTCTCCTGTTCTTACAGTGACCCCAAGAGGTAGGTATTCAAAGCCCATTTAACAGATGAGATCATGAGGCACCTGCCGAGAGGTCACTGTCTCCCAGCAGTGAGTGACAGAGCCTGGAGGAGGACTCTGGATCTGTCCGACTCTGAAGTCCCTGCTCGGTCCACTCATGGCAAAGAAAATACAGTGTCTTCTTATGCGGGGTCCATTCCGGCTTGCTGAGTGCTCTGTTTCAAGGAGGCTCTTGTGTGTGCCCGAGAGTGGCAGTAGATAAATTGCCCTGGACACTCTGGGGTCACGGAAGGATTGTATGGAGACGAGATGAGGGTCTCAGCTGAGGGGAGGGTTCCTGGAGGACAGAGATCTCCATGTGGAGCCTGGTTAATTTCCAGCTGTATCATGTTCAATGTGAATTCCTTTCTCATCTCCCCATGTAACCTTCAGTAAAACCTGTATGACTCGCCAATGCTTTTAGAATTGAATTTGCGTGGGGGTGTACTAGCTTCCTATGGCTGGTAACAAATTACCACAGATTAGATGGGCCGAAAACAACAGAAATTTATGCTCTCACCATTCTGAAGGGCTGAATTCTGAAGTCAGTATCACTGGGCCCAAATCAAGGTGCTGTCATGGCCACACTCCCTGTCGGGGAGAATGTGTTCCTTGCTGCTCCCAGATTTGGGTGGCTGCCAGCATTCCTTGGCTTGTGGCCACATCCCTCCAACCTCTCCCCCCTCTCTTCTTCTGTATGTGTCGTCTCCTTCTGCCTTCCTATTATAAGGATAAATGGGATTTCATTTAGGGCCCACCTGGATAATCCTGGATGACGTCCTCATTGCAAGATCTTTAACTTAATCACATTGCAAAGTCTTTGCCAGATAAGAACATTCAGAGAGGTTTCAGGGCTTAGGATATGGCCATCTTGGGGGCCATTATTCAGTATACTATAGGGGGGAGGATAGAATGAAGGAGAACGGCCTCAGGATGAGTGTAAAGCTGGAGGCCAGGCTGTCTGGAGGGGCCACATCACTCTCAGCTCACACACAAGATCTTACTACCTCTAGCAAATGGCAGAGCTAGGGCTAGAACTCGGGCCTCTTGACCCCGGGTCCAAGGCTCCCTTCACTGTAACATACTACTCCTGCCTCTTGTTTTGCTGGGTCTTCCATAGTCATGTCCCCTGATGTGGGTCTGTCTGGGTCACCGGGATACCAGCTGGAAGGTTTTTACCTCAGGGCTGTACTAGGGCCAGGGAGTCGAGGGAGGAAAAGAGTGGGCACCAGAACTTGACCCAGGGGCCTGTTTGACACACCCCGCATATCCTGCCATCTTTCCCTGTCTTCCACCACTGTTGCCCAGGCCTCAGGCCCTCCTGGGAATGAGGCCACCGTTAAATTCATTCCAGATAAGACCCCATTTCAGCCAGCTGTCATCCGTATTGGTAAGCAAACACAAGAGGGGAGAGAAGAATGTGAAAGAGCTTTGAACCCTGAGGCAGCCGATCTGCTGGGTTTCACCCTGTAGTCACATGAGAATGGTTGCTGAAGTCAGATAATATCAACTGTGTGACCTCAGCAACTCACTTTGCTTCTCCAAGCCTCAGTTTACTCATGCATAAAGTGGGGAGAACTATGTCTACCTGACTGACTCATAATGAAGATGAAATCAGCATGAAGGTGAAATTTCTTCATTCAGACAAATGACAAAGCCATACAGCTCCTTCCATGCTCTGTAAAATCTTCTCTGCTGGAGGAAAAGTTAAAAACTCAGGATCAAGGTCCTAGTGGGAAGAATGATCCTGGGTGGAGGCAGGGAAGGCTACTCTGGCTCTGATCAGGCTCTGAATACTTGGATTTGGTGTTTTAACATTACTTGTCATCACTCTCCAACAGGGAGACGTCTGTTTTCCCCTGGTGTGACAGTCATATAATAGGCCTCCTGCTGTGCCCCACAATGTCATGCTCTGGGCAGGAAAAAGTTGTTCACCACTCCGCACTCCAGTGTGTGGAGTTCACTCTGTCTCCTGCAGAATCATATATAGCAAAGACCAGAGAAGAAAAAGCCGTCTTCTCCACGGTGGCTTCTTATCACACAGAATGAGAACGCTTTTCCTCACTTCCTTCCAGTGAGAGTCAGTGGAGAGCAATGGCAACCACATGGCTATTTATTTGTGTTTCTGGCAGATTATAATTATCATGATCACTAGCATTTATCGAGCTAGCTATGTCAGGCGCCGTGCTGCATGCGTTATCACATGAAAGATCTTTCCAAATGGCTTAGGAAGCAGGAAGTATTGTTTTACAGAAGAGGAAACTGAGGAATAGAGAGGTTGAATGTGAATCCCATGTCAGCCTAATGCTGGAATCTAAGCACTTAGCCATTTCACTGAATCTTTTGATTAATTTTGTGTGTGTGTGTGTGTGTGTGTGCGCGCGCACGCGTGCTTGAATTTCACAGGGGTTTTTTGGTGACGTGTACCGTTGAACAAAAATTGTTAAATGCTAACTTGCTTATTTATGTGAGTCAGGAAGTTGTGACAAATAGGAAAATACAAGTAAAAAAAAAATAAAAGGAAGCTGGGTGTAAAGTTAGAATGGAAAGCGCATGATCTTTTGCTGGGGTGGTCCCTAATCTGTCTCTGAGCTTCCCAGCGGCCCCTGCAAAGAACGAAACATGATCTGTTATGCAAACCTCCACAGCAGTGGTTTTCGATATGTGATCCCCAGACCAGTGGCCTCAGCATCACCTGGAAATTTGTGAGATATACAAATTCTCAAGCCCCAGCTCAGAATTTCAGAGTGAGACCCGGCCATCAGTGTCTTAACAAGCCTTCACGTAATGGTGACGCACGTTTAAGTTTGAGAACCACTTACCTTCAAATGAGAACATACCAGTTATTAACATTGACGTTTGAGAGAATTTTCTCCCCTGAGCCCTGTGTGATGCAGTGAGCTAGTGTTTTAACCAAATCCCTATTGTAAACACCATCATTAGTTTTGTGGGGTGCTTCTTAAGTTTCCCCTCAGCATAGACCCATGTGCCTTAAGGCACAGTTTAATGAAAGCAGTCCCAGGCAGTCAAGCGGTGTTGTCAGGCACAGCATGCTGGCCAGGCTTCCTATTCTCACACGGTCCCCAGTAGTGTGAAGCCTGGAGAGTGTCCTTGCATAGCTATCAGGAGGCAGGAGTCTGGAGCCAGGCTGATCCAGACTTGAATCCTGGCTGTGCATTTCAGTCACTGAGTGACCTTGGCCAATTCTATTAATCCCCTCCTGATGCCTCAGTTTCCTCAATGTGTAACATTAGAGTAACTATTCTACCTATTTCATTGAGTTGTTCTAAAAAACACAGTGAGCTCATGGGTAATGTGCTTAGTGGGACCACTAATATACTAATAAGTCCTTAATACGTGGTCCAGTGGTTATAAACTAGTAGAACGTATGTCCTGTAGGTGATACAGCAAACCATCAGCCTGTTTCCATCAGCCTCCATCAACAGTGATATATACCCTTTCCCACCTCCCCCAGAGGATTACTCTAGAGTTGTATATTCCAAACTTCTTGGGCACCTGATACAGAGTTCTTTCACGTGTATTATACCCTTTCATCTTTTAAACAGCTCTCCACGGTAGCTATTATTACCCATTTCCTGCATCAGGAAACTGAGTTCTCCCCAGACGAGCTGACTTTTCTAAAGTCACATAGGTAAGAAGTGATTTCAGATCTTCTGGCTTGACAGTGAGACCCAGATTCATCAATCATTTCTTGAGGCTCTCTGAGATGCCTTCTCAGATCCCAATTCTAGTCAACTTTGGTTCTGAGAAAGATGGTTCTCAGCCCCAGCTGGGGGTGGGGGAGGAAGGTAGCTTTTAGAATTGGAGCAGGACAGGTCGATGGAGCTTATCTGGTTCGAGCCCCTGGTTTCCAGGTGTCCAGGCTCTAGAGGGGCTTGACTTGCCTGGGGTCCTATAGTGAGAGCTCTGCAGAGCCCATGCTCCAGCTGTCCACATCCGGTACTCAATTCTCTGCCCCATGCCTCATGGCATCTTTGAAAGGCAAGGCATCCCATCAAAAGCACAGCACAACAAAGTTAGCATGAGACCGAGAGTTAGAGCCAGTTGCTGAGAGTAACAAAATGTCAGAAAACGTGGAATCATCCACACAGTGCTTGTGGGAGGTATCATATACTCTGTGGTCAAAGCCACAGAGACAGCTATCTGGCAAGCCTTCTTTCTCCCCTGGAGTTCATGGCCACGGCTGCTTTCCTAGAACCTGGGACCAGCACGTCCCAAGCCCACTCTTCTTCCCAGGAACGGTTTTCACAGCAAAGAGCAGCAATTTTGGAATCAGGCCCAGGTTCCCAGTTGTTACATCGGTCAAAGCAAGTCACACTGCCAAGCCCAATGCCAGTGGGGCTGGGAAGGGCAGGGAGGGAGGGAGGAATTATGACTTAGTGATGCAGCCTACCACACCCACCTTGCAAGTTTGCTGGGAGAGAGGATTTGTTCACTCATTCATTCAATGTGTATTTATTGAACACTTGCCAAGCACTGTGCTAAGTGCCGGCTATGTAGCACTGAACAAGACAGACACAAGTCCTTGCCCTCCTGGAGCTTGCATTCTAGTGAATAAACCCCCTGATTTATCCACAAACATTTATGAGTGGTTTGGACAGGCGTTGGAGACACAGATGTCCACAGCAGCACCTCTGCCCTCAGCGAGCTCCTGGCCCATGAGAAAACCAGACATATAGACACCCAATTACAACACAGATGGGACAGGAGGCAACAAGCATGTGTGAGCTCCAGAAACACCTGGCACAAAGCACACTCCCTCTCGGAGCCTCTCTCCCCTCCCTTCCCTGTGCCAGACCTCCTTCCCATACACGGGCCAGGTTTTCAAGTGACCCAGGCCAGCCAGCTTTGCAGAAAGTCGATCAAGAGCTCTCAGCAGGCCCCTGCCGGGCACAGTGCAGAGGAATTAAGTGCAGTGAGCGAAACTGAGCCATCACGAGTAAGAAGCACTTGCTCTCCCTTCCCGAGACGGATGGGGTGACTGGAGAGGAGGATACAGATCCCATGGCTGAAACACACATCCTGGGAACCTCCGTAACAGCGTGGATGAGCGACAGCAAACAGGCCTTCTGCCTACAGGGCTGAAAACGCACTGCTTCTCGGGGTGAGCCGGAGGTCAGGGATCAGACAGCGCTCCCCAGAGATTGCTACCGTTTTCCTGAGTCTCAGGAGATGCAGTAAATTGGTTTAATGGAGTGGAGTCTCGTTGTTATGGTGGCAGGAGGAGAGCAGCCCGATCACCCTGCCCCAGACTAACGATGTTAGGTTTGGCTTGGAGTGAACGTGGCCAGCATAATTCAGGGGAACTCGATTTGTATCCTCTTTCTGATAATGGCTGTGTGCTCTGTCCTACTCCCCTTGGGCCGGCTAGAAACCTATGGCTGACGCCTCCCCCCACCTCTAAGGGCCAATCAGTCTGTAGGTTCTGCTGGTTTCCTCCTCCCAAATGTCTCTCCTGTCTCTCCCTTGATTGTCGCAACAGTCCCCACCTGGTCTCATCCTCTTTTCACACAGCGGAGATGTTGCTAGAAGTCACACTTGATCACAACTGTCTCCTGAGGAACACCCACGCCCCAGCACACCCTGAGCTGTGCTGATTCCTCCCAGTGCCATGACTGTAGTGTCTGATCTTCTCATCCTTGTTGCTCTTCTCCTTGTCTTCACTTGGCAAACACCTGCCTCTCCCTGAAATCCCAGCTCCAATCTCCTTTTCTGTCAGGGCTTCTCTGTCACTTTTACCCCCTACCTCCCTTCCCACCCAATTAGTGTGGACCACTGCCACCCCCTGTATGCGTCCAGCGTCCATCTCCCATCCCTCAGGACTGTGAGGGTGTTCACACAGTCTTCATTTTTTGACTCCTTTCTAAAGAGTCGTAATAATATAGCTAGTAATTAGACAAAACACTGAGTATTTCTGTTATGTTCAGCATGGTTTGACAACTTTACATGCACTAATTCACTTAATTTCTCGACATTCCATTAAATGGGCACTATGGTTACCTCCTGCTTGAAAGATTAGGGAATTGAGGCGTTAAAGAAATCTAAGTAACATGCCCAAAGCGACATAGCTAATAAGTAAGAGAGCCAAGATTTTGAACCCAAAGGAGCAGGGGGGAGAGAGAAATGGATGGAGAAGACAGGAACAGGAGAAAGAAGAGAAAGGACGAAGGGAGGGAGGGGAAAGAGCTAGAAATGAATCTTTGCTATTTTTAGTCATTGAGATTTGAGGGTTGTTTGTTACTGTGGCAGATCCTAGCTTGTCCTGACTGATAGAATGAATAACAACGTGTAGACACGTTAGAAGCAGGACTATTTGATCAGGAAAGACAACAGAGAGCTTCCCTAAAAGAGAATGCAAGGACTCGCCTGGTCAGTCGTCAGCAGGGGCTGGTTGGTTTCTGTGTGGCTGGCTGTTTGTGACCCAGGAGAGGAAACATGGTGAATGCGCCAGGAGCTTGCAGCCTGGACAGAGTGAGGGGACTAAGTGTGTTCAACAGGAAGTCATCCAGCTCTGGCTGCCCACGAGAGAAGCGATGAATGGAAATGCCTGATTCCCAAATAACCATCAAGTACCGGAGAGCACCTGAGGTGGAATGGTTAAGTGTGTGTTCCCAGGGAAGACCTGCTTCATCTGGCTGTGTCACAAAGCAGATGGAGACAGCTGACTGGGAAGGACTGTCAGTCCCTGGGAATTGCCTTCATCTGCTTCCCACACATTGCCACAGCCGAGAGGAAAGCCAGAGACCCTGCTGGTGGGGCCATTGACAGGATTCCACTGGGCACGACTGCAGAAAAGGAGTGAAGTAAAGCTGTCAGTTCGTTTGGCCAGCGTCTAGGCTAGCCAAAGCCCTGGTCCCACCTCCTCACTGTGGGCTATAACTCATGCAGTTTACGATCAGCCAGATGGCCTGGAGGGCACACTCACCCCATCTATGTGCTGGGAGCCGTAGTCCAAGGGCTGGTTGCATACCAGCTTCTCAATTTTTTCTTCATTAACGTCTTTAGGCATTTTTTCCCCCTGTTCTTCCCCCCACCATGAAATTTTAATACCAAAAATATGCTCTGTACTTGTTTGTGTACTATATGCATACCTGTGCTTTAAATATAAAAAGAGTTAAGTTTTTTTCACACACACCCCACCCAGAAGAACAAATTTTTACCCCTGTGGAGATGCTATGCTTCCCATTGAGAACACATGTACACTAAACCCTCAGATAACCAATTTCTGCTATCAGTCCCATCGGATTTTAGGGGAGAGAAGCAACTTACCAGGAAAGAAATTCTTTTTGCATAGTGACACCTCCTCCAGGAAGCCTCCCATCCACCTTGAGCCAGAACTGAGCTTTCTAACATCACTGCATGTGCTGTTTTCCTGCACATTCACATGGCCGTCTTTACATACATGTTTCCCTCCTGAGTTTACAAGTTCCTTGAGGACAGAACCTGTGTCTCTGTGCTTTACTTCCTGTCTCAGTGCCCGGCACATAGTAGGAGCTTCACTGATCATTAAAGCAAGACGAAACATGAAAGCTGCTTTGTCCGGGCCTGGGGACCCGATGCAGGGTGCAGCTGTGGTACAGTCACTGTCGCAGGCACAGCACACCCTGGCATAGTCAGCTCCTAGTCGGGAGCACCAAACAATTTCATTGAGGCATGGAGAGCTGACTGACAAGCCTGTAATAACATTTTAATGGCCTGAGTCCAATTCCCAATAAATTACTTAAGTTTCTGCAGTCATGGAGCTGGCATTTTCATTAATACCCCTGATTAATTGTCTGCCCTAGAAAAAAAAACCCATCACCATCACAATCTTGCTCTCACTAGTTCCTTGCAGAGAGAATCCCAGCGGCCTGAGGTTTTCCACTGGATGGGAGTTGGTGAAGGTCAAAGGGAGAATCCTCTGCCCCCGTGTCACCCCACATGGCCTTGGGAACAGAGGAGTGCCGGCTCTGAGCCCGGCTGCCTGTACTTGAATCCAGACCGGACCACTTACTGCCGGGGCCTTGAGCTACTTCAACTGCTTCAGTATCTTTATCTGTCAAATGGGGCTAATAGTAATCCTTATGCCATAGGTTGATGGGAGGATTAATTGAGTTGGTACAAGTAATGTCCTGAGCACAGCAACTGGCGCACAGTAAGCACGCAGTAAATAATGCCTATTATTATTTCATGTCGGTTGCTGTTCTAGTCTTTTTCCTCCAGAAAGCTCAGGGAGCTGCATCGCCTTAGAAGACACAGAACTGCATGTTTGGGAGCAGGGCTGCTTTAGTAGGGGAAGGCAGGCTTTGGAGCACTATAATGTCCACTTAACAGGGCTTTATTAAGTTGCGAGTAGTGAAAATCTGCAAATGTGGATTCACATCCTGGCTCCACCAGCGGCTGACTTGGGGACCGACCCTACACAAGTGCCTTCCCCTATTGAGCCTTCCCAAAAAATGAGGGTGATATTTTTTATGCTCTGGGGTATTTTTTTTTTTTAATTAATTTAGTTTATTTTTGGCTGTGTTGGGTCTTCGTTTCTGTGCGAGGGCTTTCTCCAGTTGCGGCGAGCAGGGGCCACTCTTCATCGCAGTGCGCGGGCCTCTCATTGTCACGGCCTCTCTTGCTGGGGAGCACAGGCTCCAGACGCGCAGGCTCAGTAGTTGTGGCTCATGGGCTTAGTTGCTCCGTGGCATGTGGGATCTTCCCAGACCGGGGCTCGAACCCGTGTCCCCTGCATCGGCAGGCAGACTCTTAACCACTGCGCCACCAGGGAAGCCCCTCTGGGGTAGTTTTGAGAATCTGATGAGACAATACAAATGGAAGCATCTGGTGCTCATAACTGGTCTTTTGTTTATTTATTCAATCAACAGCTTTTATTGAGCACCTACTGTGGGCCAGGCACTGAGCTAGGCACTGGATATCAGCAAATTAGTACCATCTCCTTGGAGCTTTCCATCACAGTAGTTAAGTTGGACAGTGACCAAGTGGACAGATCAACGTGTAATGAACGTCAGGAGGCAGTAAGTGCAGCGGAGGAAAGATAAAGCATGGTGGGGAACAGAGAAGGCTGGGACTGCTTCTAGAACGGGTGTTCAGAGAGGGTCTTTTGCCAGAGGTGATACCTGAGCATCTGAGGAGAGGTTTTAATAAATCGAGAGAGCATGCCATGTGGCCATAAGGGGGAAGAGTTTTAGGGGGAGGGAACAGCACGTACAAAAGCTGGAACATGCTTTTGCCACTAACATTTTGCCTTCCTTCCTTCCTTCCTTCCTTCCTTCCTTCCTTCCTTCCTCCCTTCCTCCCTCCCTCCCTCCCTCCCTCCCTCTCTCCCTTCCTTCCTTCCTTCCTTCCGTCTTTTTTTTTTTTGGTAATTTCAAATAATTTCCTCCCCAGAGCCAACAAGACAGGGGTGTGGGCAGGAGCTCACAGGGCCTAGGTATTCAGATAGGGGCTGGGTAAGGGGGCAGGTCTTTGTTTTCATGTCCACACATTTGATTAGCTGTGAAAGCCGGCACTCCCTCTGCCTGAGGCTCCCCTCTGCATGTGAAAGAGGCAGGGTTTGGAGCTCCCTCTTCAGCATCCTCTTGCTTAGAGACCCCATCTGGCATTTTTCAGTCTCTGCATCTCTCATGCTCCCCCCAGAGCCACACAGACCTTCATCCAGTTTCTTAATCCAGCCTGCCCTCTCTTGCCTCTGGACCTTAGCCCAGGCTGCTCCATCTGCCTGGAACACACTTCCATACACCCGTCTTCACTTGCCTAACTTTTACGTATCCCTTATGTCACTGCTTGTCCTCTGGAATCCAGCCTTCCCGGTTGTCCCCAGGCTGGGTAGGGTCCCTCTGCCCTGCCTACCCCCTTTGATTGTCCCCATCACTTCGGTGATCACGCTGATTGTAACTGTGGTTCCCTGTCTGCGCCTCCACCGAGTAGCATGTTCTTTCTGGGCAGGTCGATGTCTTACTTGTTCTGGCATCTCTAGGGCCCAGGATCTGGTACCTAGTGAGCATGTAATAAGTATTTGCCCTGAGCTGGAGAATGCAGGGTCTCTGCCCTGAACATCTCAGGTCTGGATGGCAAGACAAGATGAGGTAACAGGATAATGTGCCTTCACTACAAAGCATTGAGAGGAGAAAGGCATAGAGGCCAGAGGATACAGCAGGAGCAAAGGCCAGGAGGCCAGAAATGACAAGTCCCTGATGCGGCCAGCAGGTTAAGATGAGTGGAACGCTTGGCCGAGGTCAGATTTTGCCCCCTCCAGGCCCGCACACCACGATCCTCTTGCTCCCATATATCCCAGTCATGCCTGCTCTATCTGGTCAGGACCTCATCCTCCAGAATCTGGGTTTATCATCAGCCAGACTTACAAGGTATAATAGGCCAGAGGGAGCCCGGGCTGCTGCCAGATAGGCTGGGCCTTTTGGAGACAGAGTTCACATAACTTTTTGCAAAGCTGGTTCTGCTCACGACCAGTTCCATAAAAGGTCTCCTATAAGCCACACCTGCTTTGGGAGATTCTCATTGCTCATTAGCATATCAAAGGCTCTGAAACGTCCTGCAGGGAAGACTCTGGGTTAACCTTAGGAGCCCCGTTTCCCAAACTTAATTGAATGAGGAGTCCTCCGAAGGTTCTGCAGACCTACTCCAGGCAAAGCAGATGTAACCCTTCTCTGTGCAGGCAACAACAGAGAAATTTAAAAGAATTACATTGATTGTGCCATTACTTTTCCTTCGAGGTGGGTGAGAGAGTAAATGAGACAAAGGAGAGAATTACGACCAGAGATGTCAAGCGGCTGTCTTACAAGGAATATTCTGTTTGCCCAGGGAGAAGGTTTGCAGAATATAAAGGACCATTTCTTCCCTACAACATCCCTGGAGAGAAAGGAGGGAAGAAGCGAAAGAAGCCCTCCATTGACCACTAGAGATGGGAGCGTTTCTGTTGGTTTCATTTACATAAGTGTCCTTGGCAATTTGTCCCAATTTGTCTCATTACAAATGATGTAAACATCCGGCGAAATCACAGACAAAATGGGACCGTTTAAATGCTGCCTGATTAAAAGCCCCGGGTTGCCTGCAATAACTTGCACGCATGCTAATAGTTTCCCTGCACGGACCTTGGTTCCAAAGCTCTGGGAGCTCAGGGAGGGTCCCCAGGCCTAGTGTCCCCATGACTGCAGCTCTCCACATAGAGCCTTGTAAGAATACACTGTCACGCTCTCTATATTTTTTTGCCAAGAGAGAAAAGAAGGGAGGGAGGATAGGAGGGAGAGAGGAAGGAGGAAAGAAGGAAGAGAGAAAGGAAGAAAGAAAAAAAGAAAGAAAGCTGCCATTTTCTCCTTTGACATCTCATTGGTGTACAGGGCGGTGTGACTGAGGGGGTTGGAAAACCAAAGTTCAAATCCTAGTAATGTTACTCGCTTAATGTGTGTGACCTTGGACCAGTCACATCACTTGGCTAAGCGTCAGTTTCCTGGTCTGTCAAATGGGGATGAGACCCTGTCCTGTCCATCACTGGACGCTCAGAACCCGAACAGTGCTGACGTGGGGTGGGTGCTCAATAAATAACTATTGAAGGGATGGTGGGATGAGTGAGTAAGTTGGCGATTCTATGGGCAATATCCCTCGAGTCTGAAAAGCACTGTACCAATGAGGGAACTCTTTTATAGCCTCAGAACACCTCCCCTTCAAATCCTTTCCCAGTACCTCCATTAGAAGTGGCACAGTCGGACACTGGTATCTGATGGACCCGGCTCATAGCCTGGCTCCTAATCTTGGGCAAGTGGCTAAACTCTCTGAGGTCCAGCTTGCCCCTCTCTATGACTGGAGAGTGAGCCCTGCCTCTCACAGGGTGGTCGTGATGTTTAAAGAGATGATGGATGCAAATGACCTCCTGGGAGCCTATAGGCAGGAGGCACGTAAGAAGGTCTGTTAGATTAGAGTGAGTCTCTAGCAGGACCTGAGGAGCTCAAAATCAGACCTGGAGTGAAGGGGACTTGGCCAAGGGGCTTCTCACCCCTGAAGCCTGGCGGAGGGTGCCAGCAGGGTCCACCTCTTCCAAGTGCAGAAACACTACATGTGCTGCTTTAACCCAAAACACTGGGAGCAATTGAAAGCAACTGAGAGAAGAGATGATTAGAATACAGGCCTTCCAGCTCTTGCTGTTCTTGCCCCTTCATTAGTTGCTGTGTGATCTTAATAAAACGTCTTGCCCTCTCTGTACCTTTATGTAACAATCTGATAAGAAGAATGTTGATTCATGGCACCAGGGAAGATTAGAGGATCCTGCGAGTCCCTGACACTGTTAACACTGGATTCTGTCCACCTTTCAGTCAGGGGTCTTCAGACCTCTGTGCCACCATCCCCAGTCACAGAGTTCCAACTGGGAGGAAGGGTAAGGGGTCTGAAGAAGGAGATAGAGGAAAGGGAGGAAACAGGGCCAGAACCCCCTCAGCAGATGGCAGGAGCAGGGGCAGGTGGGCCAAGATTCAGACCCAAAGTCCACCACTTACTAATGTCAAGAGTGTCCTGAACTACAAACTTCTGAACCTCAATTTACTCACCTTGAAAATGGAAATAAAAACACCTACCATACAACGTGTTGTAAAAATTAAAAAAGGGTCTGGTTCATAGCAGATGTTCAAAGGACGTCAGTTCCATTTTCCTTCCCCTTAGAGATCTTTGTAGTAGATGTTGTGGTGTCTTCCCAACACCCATTCCACGCTTTCCCTGTCCGGTAGCAGCTGAGATGTCATCCTCCCACCTCCAGCGCTGGGATTGGTCACTCATGGGCTTGAACCCAGCAGTTTAATCCCATTAGTTCCCTTGGCCTTAATCATGGATGCAGGGAAGGCACATGGCCTAAGTTGGTTCAGTAAGATTTAAGCTCAGAAATCTGGTTTGTTGATCAGAAAGAGAAAAGCTCTCTCTAGAAGGAGTTTGGTCCGAGAGTGAGAGCTAGAGCTGCTATCGCCATTTTGCTACTGTGAAGGAACTAGCTATGAGAACAAAACTAACTTGAGGAGGGGGCGAGCATCGAAGAAAATGTTGCCGAAGTCCTGATCAAACTGTGCCTGAAGCATCTGGGCTTCTCAGATCCACGAGCCAGTGAATTCTCTATGTTTCAAGCCAGGTGAAGTTAAATTTTAGGAGACATCAAACAAACAAACAAACAAACCTAACTAACACAAAAATCTTCATTATTCAACACTCCTGAACCGCCCCCCCCTGCCCCAGTCCACTGGGAGCTAGTTTTTCATGAACCAATTTAGATATGCAAATTCAGAGCGGTATTAGGGGCCCTCCCCATGGACCTAGGATTCCTTTTGACTCACAACCTGGACACAGCTTTCTGGACCCTCCCACTCCCTCCCTTTGCCCAGGGGATCTGCTATAGTATACAAAGGTGTCCTTCTCTTGGTCGTACTAGGAGGCAGTGGCAGGGAAGCTGGAAAGAAGCAAGATAGGGCTGCAGAAATACCAACTTCAGAGTCAGGGAGACTCAGGTCAGCCTTCAGCCTCTATTTCTTCCAAGCTTCCGAAGTTACATCACCTCTCTGAGCCTCCATCCTCCCATCTGCGAAACAAGGATAATAATACCTATGTGGGCTGCTATGAAGATTTCAAGACATCGTATGTACAGAATACCTGGCTGAGAGCCTGTGGGGTAGTAGGCATTTCACAAATTGTAGCTGTTGTTTAGATTTTTATCATTATCATGGTTGCCCTTCCTGTTTTCCAGGGGTAGCACGGATCTAAGATGGTAGGGGCTGCAGATTTCTCGGGGGGGCGGAAGCAGCTAGGGGATAAGAGACGGTGTCACTTGTCAGCACAGAGCATCGTTTGGGGGAGGTGTTGGGGGGGATGGTCAGCACACACCCAGCAGCCACATAAGGTTCAGTATCCAAGTCAGTGACACGCCGGTTCCAGGTCTTTCTCAAGGTCAGGGGTGCCTTTCTTTTGATCAGTTTTCAGAGCTATCAATGTGCAGAGAAATGATGGGAGAAGAGAGACGAAAAGATGAATAAGACCAAAAGCTGCTCGTAAACCAGGGTAGATGGTTTTGGAGTCTCACAGCCCTGAGCTCAACCCTGGTTCCCCGGCTGAGCCGCCATGTGACTTACGGCACGTCAGGGCCATCTTCTGAGCCTTGGTTTCCTCCTCTGGGGAAAAAAAAACCACAAGGAAATAATCACGTATGTCGCCCAATTCGTGGAAACATAATGCAAAGTAGAGGATGCAGGTGGCTTGCACAGGCCCTGGGGCAAAGTAGGTGCTCAATTAAGAGTCCTTGGGGGTTGGGTTGAGTAGTGTCCCCTCAAAATTCCTGTCCACTCAGAACCTCAAATTGTGCCCTTATTTGGGAATAGAGTCTTTGGAGATTGAATCTGTTAAGGATCTCGAGATGAAATCATCCTAGATACAATGACTGGTGTTCTTATAAAAGGAAGAGGAGACACAGAGAAGACAGCCCTGCGAAGACAGAGGCCGAGATGAAGTTCTGCTGCCACAAGCCAAGGAATGTCAGGGCCACCGGAAGCTAGAAGAGGCAAAGGAGGATTCTTCCCTAGATCCTTCAAGGGAACGTGGCCCAGCTGGCCCTTGGTTTCAGACTTCCGGCCTCCGGCACCGGGAGGGAATCCGTTTCTGTTGTTTTCAGCCACCCCAGTGTGTGGTGCTTTGTTACGGCAGCCCTAAGAAACTAAAATACCCCTTCTGCCTCAACCCTCTCCCCTTAAACAAAGCAGATGTGAAAACCACCTCATAAGGCTCCAGGTTAAGGAAGTGTGGGATGCAAGGGGCTGTAAGGATGCGCAGGAGGGCTTGAACCTGGAAATGGGGGTGATAGCATCGCCCTCTGGTGGTGGCTTGCAGACTAACAGGATGGGCATGCCAAGCGCCGGGCCCACAGAAGGGCTCTGGGGAGAGTTCTTTATCCAGCATCAGGAGTGCTCTGTTGGGGACTCTGAGCCACCAGCCCCCGCAGAGCCATTTTTAGCAGGAGCTCAGCGACACCTGTGTCCCAGGCGGGAAGCCAGGCCCAGCCTTCACTCCACCCCCAGACCCTCCGAGGCTCTGGGCCTCCTGCCCCTGATGGCTGGTCTCTGGGGGAAAGGGCCCTGCCTCATGCACTGACCTGGGCAATCAGTTGCTCAGCCCACCTTTCAGCCTCTGGGGCTGGGGATTCCAAGTCTCTTTAACTGGGGGCAAACTCAGTAGAATGCTACTATGCGCCAGCCATTGTTCTAGGTACTGGGGGCGCAGCAGTGACCTTGAAGGAGAAGATTCCTGATCTGGTGGAGCGTAGAGTCAAGTGGGGGCTGGAGAGGCAGGAAATGAATGAATAAGTAAGGGAACCAGGAGGTAACAGTTCCATGGATTGGTCTAAACGCAGTGGGGTACAGACGACAGAGAGCTTCATTTTCTCCAAACTGTTTACCATCCTCTTGTCTCTCATATCCCTCCGTCTTTATTTTAGAGCGTCTCTGGCTGTTCTCCTAGCTTTGCAATCACTTCAGCTCTCGTCTCAGGAATAATTTCAGTTTTCAAGTGTCTGAAAGTCCCATCCAGTTAGAACTTAAGTCTTACGTGCAGTTTGAAATTTCTTGCCTGTCTCAGCACTCAGACCTGGGCGGGGGGGGGGGGGGGGGGGGGGGCGGCGCGGGGTTGGGGGAGGCACAGCCAGCCTGCACTTCCCAACTTTTCCCTCCCTTCCTAACCTTCCTGTTTCTGGTGCAGGGCAGCGGGGAGGCTTGGCCAAGGAGAGACAAGGGTCTTCGGACGTGGCTGGAGCTGCTGCTGATTTTCTCCCAGCCAGCATGGCTGTTCTATCACGTGGCATGCTGTCATCTTCCAAATGCTGGCTCTTTCGTGGGGCTCCTTGGGGGAGGGCTTTCTTTCTCCCAGCCTGTTGTAGATAGATGTCCTTGTCAGCTGAGCTCCTGTAAGCATCCTTTTGTCCCCCAGCTGCTGGGCCACCTTCACCCCATTAGTCACAGCCTCTCTCTGCCTGGGGGTCCTCTTGTCCAGGCAGCAGCCCTCTTGGCAGGGGGAGGGGGAGGGTATCTTGTGCAAATGCCTCAAGCCTGCTTACCTTCCTCAGCCCCCTTGGCCGCAAGAAACTGGCAAACTTCCGCTTTACCAGAGGGCAGCGCCCAGCTGCCCTCTCTCTGTAGGAGGCCACCTGAGGCCCCCACCTCCTGAATTCTCCAGGGGGATGCAGCCTCCAATCTTACGTTCATATACACCCCCCAGACCCCAGGGACTCAGGAAGCTCTCCCAAGGGCTCTGTCGCCAAGCTTCAGGACTGAGGCTGCACTGGGTGTCTGCCGCTCAGGACCCCCTACCATGGCATGAAATGCCGGCTCCCTTTCACGTGGGCACCCTCACCTCTGGGAGGAGTTCTGGTTCCCCATCACTGGGCTGTGACCCCGGGGAGAGCCCCCTCATGGAAAGGAAGGAGGAGAATCAAAAGTGCACTTACTCCTACAAATTCCCTTCCCCCCATCTCCTTGGGAACGTCTATCCTCTTGTGCACTGGCTTGGGCTGGTTAGTCACAAAACCCGTCGCACTTTCTCTCAGCAAGTCTAACACGCATCCACCAACTCTTTTCTATTTATGTATCTAGGGTTACTTCCCAGCCGCTGTCCCCAGACTGTAAGCTTTAGCCAAAATCCTGGGCAGCAGGATGTCTTCATCCACCTCCCGTTACAATGATTACAGAGGCGCAAAGGTTTTGAAGGGCAGGAAAACGATATAATGCGTTACAGCGTAACTGGGCTGGGAACTGGGCAGCAGTGCTGCTTTGGACCCGGGGATCAGGGCTCACTGAGGAGCCACACCCCCACGAATGGGGCGCAAGCATCACAGACCTGGGGAAGAGCTTGGGCAAAGCCCCATGGTGGGAACAACATCGCTGGGCATAACGAAATGAAAGCTTCCCAAAGTGTAGTGAGCGGTGGAGTGAGTGGCCGGGGAGGAGGCTGGACCCTGCCCTGCAGACGTTGCAGGCCATGGCGAGGAGTTTGGAAGTCGCTGGAAGGTCTGAAGCAGAGGGGGGTATGACCACACTGGTAACCCTTGTGGAGACCGGACTGTATGCGTGGCAGGCGTTATGCTAAGCACGTTTGAGTCATTGTTTCCTTTAACTCTTAGAATCACCGTGCCGTTCGGGTCTGAGTACTTGCATTCGACAAACAGGGAAACTGAGGCTCGGCCACGTGTCCAAGCCTCCCCAGCTGTTAGATGCGAAGGCTGCAATTCAAGCCCAGGACTCTTAGGCTCCCAGCACTTAGCTCTTCCAATCAGAGCATGCTGGCTTTCCAAGAGGGGTGCAGGAGGCACCCCGCCCCCTTTCACCTCAGCCACCCTGAGCTGCTGTCACTGCTTCTGACAGTAAACCAGGAAACCAACCAACCAACCAACCAACGGGTGCTGCTGGGAGGGAGGGTCTGGGGTGAGTGCTTCAAATTGACTAGAAATTCCCTGTGCAGCTAACCACGCTGGACCAGGGGCAGGGACACTAACACGGGGGTGGGCAGGGGTGGGAAGGGCCTTCTCCCTGAATCTGGAGCCCCAAGGCACCCTGCCCCGCCCTCCTGCTGCCCAGGCAGGAGTCAGAAGCTGGACCTCTCAGGGCTGCAGCCTGAGACATGGGCGGGTGAGGGGCACATTGCAGTGAGGCTGTCAAGCAAGTTCCGTGTAGTGACATTTATCTTTCGGGCGGCGGAGGGATGGGCATGGTTACTTCAGCATTTGAAGACGTCTCCTAGATTTGAGAAACTCCCCCATCTAACAAGTTTTGGTGGGAGGCAGGCTCCACCTCCCTCTCGAGAAGCCCGGAAGAACAGATACTCACTTTCCCAGCTTCCCTTGCAGAGAGGGTGTGTGTGTGTGTCCTAAGCCCAGTGGGCTGGGGAGCCCGAGACAGGCAGGTGACCTTCCAGGGAGAAGGTGACCTGGTGGCTGCAGCAGGAGCTGTAGCCAGTGTCCTCCTTGGGGGCCGATGTGGGCTGTGGTCCTGGCTGTCCCCCCTCCTTTTTGGTGTGTGTGTGCGTGTGTGTGGACTTCACGGGGAAGACAGGAACAGGACCCCAAGCTCTGGCATAGGGCACTCTGGTTGCCCAGTGGCTCTCAAAGAATGCTCCCGTGACAAAGCTGTTAATGGCCCTGAACAGTATGAGAAAAAAAAAAATTCTTACGTAACAGAGAATATCTATATCTCCAGGCCTGGCTCTCTGGCCTCCCAGGGCTGGTCATTAATCCCTTTTCTGCGTCAGCAGCTCAAGGCACAGTCCTTGCATCACAAACCACCTGGGATGGAACCCTCACGGGGCAGCCCTGCTGGGTCACATGCCTCCTGAATTGTGAGCAAGCTCTGCTTCTCGAGCGTCTTCAAGCAGATTTCCTCTGTCCCTTAGCAAGCCCCCTGCACTCCCCACTGGAAGCAGCACCAGGCCGGCCTGACCCATACTAGTTTGGGCTGCTACCCTCCACGCTCAAGGGGTTGGTTCTTGCTTCTCATGATGCCAAGCTGCGCTGGGAAGGGGCTGAGATGACTTCAAGTCCCAGAAAAATTGCAAAATACCAGGTCCTCCTGCCAATGCCCAAGGGCCTGGCTGACCCCACGGACCCCGGTGTCCAAGCTGCAGGGCAGCTCCTGGCCCTCAGGCATCCACCAAAGCCTGGAGTACTTTGATTTGACGTGCAGACAGAGCTTGAAGGGTCTGTTTCGAACCAGCCTGTGGTGTTTAGCTCTCCCCGAGTGATGTACAAAAAGGCTGAGACTCGCCAGGGCCGAGGTGGGAGCCCCGCTCGCACCCTGCCCTCAGCCCCACCCAGCACCGAGGCTGGGGGGACAGGCTCGCGCTTTATGGGACCAGCTGGAGAGGGGAGGGGCCTGGGCCTTCCCTTGATATCAGGGTCCAGGGACCCCTGAGGAAACGTATCAGCTGGATGAGGAGGTCAGGTGTCCTCTCTCTCCAGTACATGTCAGAGATTTTTTTTTTTTTTGCGGTACGCGGGCCTTTCACTGTTGTGACCTCTCCCGTTGCGGAGCACAGGCTCCGGACGCGCAGGCTCAGCGGCCATGGCTCACGGGCCCAGCCGCTCCACGGCATGTGGGACCTTCCCAGACTGGGACACGAACCCGTGTCCCCTGCATCGGCAGGCGGACTCTCAACCACTGCGCCACCAGGGAAGCCCCATGTCAGAGCTTTTAATGAAAAGTCTTCATTCCCGAAGCCATGCCTGGTGTCATTCTGACAGTGTCGAGGATTCCGGCCTGGCCCACCCTTTCTTCCTCCCCAGCTTTGTGGAGAAGCACGTGGGGATTTTCTGCCTTTGGGATCACCTCCGCTCCCTACACACACACACACACACACACACACACACACACAGATGGCATTCGAAAAAGAGAATGCAGCCAAAAGGGTCTCTCCTGTGGCATTTGGCCCAGATGGGGAACTGTTGGGCCCAGGGACTTCGCAGGCAAGCACGAATCACGCCCATGGCCGGCTGCCCCCTGCCCCCCGTCAGACACGCACACGGCCTCCTCCATCACCTAGAGGCAAGACAAGTCACCCCCAGGGCTCCTGTGAGCCCAAATCTCTTTATTCAAGCCAGGGCCTTTCACCCTCACAGCAGCGTGTGCATATCACAAGCCCCATTACTACAAGTGGGGAAACTGAGGCTCAGAGGGGTTGAGGTCCTTAAAATTGCACAATAGGTATTAGAGCTAGAATTTCAACTTCAGTCTCTCTGACTCCGAAGGGTTTGGGTTTGCTTTCTTCCCTGGCTCTAATGCCCCCCACCAGACCCTATGAGAAAACTTCCAGGAACACTGTTTGCAGGGCCAAAAATCAATAACACATGTAATAAAGAAGAAGGCACTTATTTCTTCATAACTGTCATAAAAAGCAACATGGGGTATTTTCCATGCCCAGGAGCTGGGCTGTAAAGCCATGATTTAAAGATCTCACTCCAGGTCTGGTTGTCCCGCTAAGACGCCCATCGATATCTGAATATTTACACACACACAGCGCTGCGGTACATACATTTCTGGTAATGGGGTGTCTCTTGGAGGGGAGCTCAGGGTTAATTTGCAGGATTCACGTCCGGGGTTTGTGAGCAGCACAGGTTTGGCCCCCAGTCCCCTGGCGGGGACCTCCGGCCATGCACGGAGGGGTCAGACAGAAAATCCGCACCCTTGGCCTCCTGGCCTCCTTCCAGTCTGCAGCCCGTGGCACTGAGAGCAGCTCTGGACCGGAGCCCACCCGGTGCTTCCCACAGACTGCCCTCCCCCCAGCCCCCGCTGAGCACTTCCATCCACCAGGCCCCAGGCTGACTCCAGAATGCAAAATCGCTTTGTCCCTCCTTCTCATCCTCTCCCGCCTCCTGCATCTATGGATTTGCTGTTCAGAAAACATCTGTTCCCTCCTTCACCCCTGACATAAGCATCAATCTCATGTTAGCCCAGCTGCTTAAACTCGCGGCCCTGGGAAACAGACACTCTTTCCTGACCTGGCACAGGTCTGGGGACTCTAAAGCAGGCCTGAGGGTCTGACAAGGGGAGTCATGGGGGTGGGGAAGGGGGACTTGTCCACACAGGGACCTCCAGGCTAAGGTCCTAGGTCAGGGCCAGAAGGAGAGAGATAGATCAGAGGGGTAAGGCTGAAACTCAGGGGTCTAAGGGGAACATGACCTGCCCTGAGAGGGGCCCTGGACAGTCAAGGCCCCACCAAGTCAGTCAGAGACCCATCTGCCCGATGTTGGGTGGGAGTGAAGAAGGGCCTCAGGCAGCCAATAGAAGGCCCTGCAGCTGCGAAGCTACTGCAGCCCAGAGGTTGCAGTCAGATGCCTTGGTTCTGCTGCACACTCCCTCTGCCTGCTCCAGCAGCCCTGGCCTCTTTGCCAGTGCTCAGTTATCTCATGCTCACCACACCCTGGAGCCCCGGCTGGCCCTCCTCTGGATAGCTGGCCCCTCTGCACGCAGGATTGCCTCAGCATTCAGGGCTGCCACTCCCTGGTCGCCCCCAGCCTCTGCATCCCCAGCACAGGCACGCCTAGTAGGGACACCAAATGCACCCCCAAACATATTTGGGAAATGGATTAAACGTGAGCCTGAAAAAGGGAAACCAGACAGGCCAGAATCCCTATAAACAATGGGTTTTGTGAAAGGAGATGATCCCCTCCCCCACTGGCCCCAAGGAAAGGACTTGGACCTGTCTGTCTGTCTGTCTGTCTGTCTTCTTCATAACTGTCATAAAAAGCAACATGGGGTATTTTCCATGCCCAGGAGCTGGGCTGAGGAGGGGGCAGCGGGCAAGTGCTGAGCAGACCCTGCCCAGGCTGCTAGGTATTCTGGGAATACCTGATCCACTTCCTGGGCCAGTCTGGGCCTGTGGAGGGAGGGCAGGGAGCTGGGGTCAGGGGTTAGCTGGGCTCCTCTGGTGAAGAGCAGAAATGAGTGTGATGTGAACAGTAGGTAAATAGTCTGTGAGAATTTTGAGGGCAGATACTGACTCTGGGGCTACTGGGGTGATCCAGGCACAGTCCCTCCCCTCAGGAAACTCACAGCCACATCAGAAAAAGAGGCTAAAGATAGATGGCACGTAGTAAGGCTCAAAAAATATTTACTTAATGACTGCTGGGTGGATGAGACAGACAGCAGACAGACACTGATAATTCAATGTGCTGAATGCTATGACTCGATCAACATATGATTATTGTTTCTACGATGTGCTGGTGAACACGAGTAAGGAAGCAAGCGTGTGGTCTCAATTGCCTCTACCCAAGGTGGGCCAAAGGACCAAGAAAGACTTCCCAAAGGAGGGAACATTTGGGCTGGGTCTTACGGATGAGTAGGAGTTCACCCAGTGCACAAGGGGAGAAGAGCGTCCCAGCAGAGGGGCAGCAAGTGCCGAGGCAGAGAAGCAAGAGAGAGCCTGGCCTGTTTGGGAAATCTAGAGTGTAGTTATATGACTGGAATGGAGAGGGGTGCCTTGGGACTTGGGGAAGGGCAGAAGAAAAGGCCCTTGCTAACTAATTTGGAGCCACTGTAAATTTTGAAACAAGGGAGGGATGTAAAGCAAAAAAAAGAGAAAAAGGCACTCTCAGCAGAGGGGTCAGCCTGGGCACCTCATTGGGGGTGTGAATGAGCACGGCACATTCAAGGAGCAGTGAGACCAGGTGTGGAGGGAGTCTCCTAGGAAACGATGATACCCCAAGGGAACAAGCATGGCCTTGTGATCTAGAAGGAAATGTCCGAGGAGGAAGGTTGGAAGAAAAGAAACAAATTGTGAGACTGTCTTAAAGATATAATTCCAGGGCTTCCCTGGTGGTTGGGAGTCCGCCTGCAAATGCAGGGGACACGGGTTCATGCCCCGGTCCAGGAAGATCCCACATGCCGCGGAGAGGCTGGGCCCATGAGCCATGGCCGCTGAGCCTGCGCGTCCGGAGCCTGTGCTCTGCAACGGGAGAGGCCACAACAGTGAGAGGCCCGCATACCGCAAAAAAAAAAAAAAAAAAAAGATATAATTCTAGAGTGCAGCATCACTCCCATTTCACAGGTCCAGAAACTGAGGCTCAGAGGGAGCCATTCTGATTGGTGCTAGGTCCAGATAATCACATCTCCAAGGCTACCTCCTTCCCCCATTCATACCAGGTATAAGCAACTGAGAACAGCTTGAGTGTGGGACAGTGGAGGGAACACTGGGTTAGGAATTAGGAGACAGGGCTACAGATTGTCAGTGACTTGCTGTGTGACCTTGCCCAGGTGATTCCCTCTCTGAGCTTCTGTTCCCTCTTCTACGAACAGGGACAGTCAGCTCTGTGAGAGCATGTCTGCAGAGTTGCCTGGTACAGGAGACAGCAGCTCCTGTCTGGAGTGCACTGGACAGGCAGCTTCCTCATCTGTGAAATGGGCGTTAGAATTCCTCCCTCCCAGGGCAGCTGTGAGGATGGAAGCAGAAAATGTCTGTGAGTGCCTGGCACATAGTAGGTGCTCAAGAAACGCTGAGGGTATCTACCTGCATGGACCCCAGGAGCCACGAATGGGCTTCAGGAATCCAGGACAAGTCTGAGCCTTGGTGACTTGTCTCTGCCATTCTCCATATCAAAGACTTTTCAAAAGCAGCTGGAGACCCAAAGAAAAGCTGTTCTGGACAGAATTTATTTGAAAAAACAAAAACAGATTTATCTCCCTGCATAGACGGAGAGCCATCTTCCCAACCATGGAGCCACCAGGCCCCAAACTGCTGATTTTTCCTTTTTCATCAGAAGCTGAGGAAAAGGCTCTCTAGTGGTGATATAATCTCTTGCGTCTCCCCCAGATGCTGGGCTGGAGCTGGGGCTGCCATGTGCTCCCAGTCTCTCCTTGGTGGGGGGGGGCCCTCTGGCTCCCCTCCTTCCCACCTTTAAGACCTGGGGGCCAGTGAGACCACAGACCTAGGAGGTATCCCAGCTCAGCCACTGATGAGCTGGTGACCAGGGCCAGACCTGTCAGCTCGCAGCCCCAGTCCTGACCAGAGAAAGGATAGCGCTGCACACACAGCTCAGTGATGACAGATGCCACGATGGCAATGACAGGCCACACGGCCACACCCACCAACCCCCCGGGGACATCCCCAGCGTGTCAGGGCTGTGCCTCCCCTGGGGGCCAGGACAGCCGGACAGCAGTCTGCCCTCAGCGCTGAGCCCTCCCCACAGCAGAGGCCCTTCGTTCCTGTCCTGTCCTCCTGCCTGTTTCACAGCGCAGACTTATCTGGACCTGTGGGGCAGGAGAACAAGCATCTGAATCAATATTTAAAGTAGTGAGGGAAATAAATACTCGAGGTGACAGGACAGGGAAGAGACTCAGAAAGCCCTAGAACAGCAATCCCCAACCTTTTTGGCACCAGGGACCGGTTTCGCGGAAGACAGTTTTTCCATGGGTTGGAGGGAAGGTTTAGGCGGTAATGCGAGCTATGGGCAGCGATGGGGAAAGATGGGGAGCTGTGGGCAGCGATGGGGGCGGCAGAGGAAGCTTCGCTTGCTCACCCCTGCTGCGTGGCCAGGTTCCTAACGGGCCGCAGTCTGGTACCAGTACCAGTCTGTGGCCTGGGGGTTGGGGACCCCTGCCCAACCAAAGCCTCCTGGATCATTAATTCTTCTGTAATTACTATTCTGTCTTCAAATCCTATATCTCTTTCAACCTCACGAGGCCCCCTCCGAGGCCCCCCCATTGGTGCTTCCTTGCAAGGCTTTGAAGAGCATCTACCCATCCCTCTCTGCACATGGCCTCCTTTGGCACAGGCTGCAGAGGCTCTGCCTGTCCACCTCAGCATCTCTGCAGAGACCCTGAGGCAGGGAGGTGGGGAGAAAGAACACAGCTCTGCTGCGTGACCTTGGGCGAGTGCCGGAACCTCTCTGGGCTCAGTTTACACGTCCTTATTGTCAGGGACATGGGCAGAAAATGAAAGAAAAGGGCCAGCACAAACAAGTGTCATTTCCCCTCCCTGATTCCTGAAATGTGATAACCTAAGGATGGACCAGCTTCCGACTTTGCCTTCTCTGCAGGCCATTCTCTGCTTGGGGGTGAGGCTAGGGGGGGACGTTTGATACAGTGGAAGAGCCTTGACTTTGAGTCAAGGGAGCCTGGGTTGGAATCCCAGCTCTGCACTTACCAGCTGTATGACCTCAGACAAGCAGCCTGGCCTCTCGGAACCCCAATTTCCACATCTACAGTATCTACACATGGGAACAGAGCTATGGTGAGGATTGAGTGGGACAACCGGAGAAAAGCACCCAGCACAGCACCTAGCACACAGTCGGCTGTCTGCAGGGTTCCCTGGCGTGGGTTGGGGGTAGGGAACTTTGAGTCCAGAGTAAGCCAGGAAGAGGCCTCCTTCTCTTCCACGGGGAAGAATTGTGAATCCCCAGGTCTAAGAGAAGCCAGTCCTCATCGTGGGGTCAGAAAAAGCATCCTCTTTTTAAGGGGTGGTGTCTGGGGGGGATCAGGCCACTGGCCTCTCCTGGGCAGATTGTCAGGGTCTCATTCCTTCAAGGGCCCTGGAAGCCAGGAGCTTGGCGTGATATGGGCGCCACCTGGTGTCCAAAGGGGGCTAGACAGACCTGACCTGAAATCTGTGCTGAGTGGTACAGGAAGCCAGGAGCAGTTTAGGGGAGAGGGGTACCCAGGGAGCCACACCCAGGAGAACAGACACCTTATTAAATATGTAGACAACAAACAAGATATGAAAAATAAGTAGGACACCTCATCGTAAGAGCAAAGAAAAAATCAAGCAGGGAACAACCTGAAATTTCAGCTAGAGTGGTCAGGACAGCCTAGCCTGGTTGAGTACAACCCAAAGGTAATAGGGGCGAATGTGCACGTCTCTGGGAAGAGAGCTTTCCGGGCAGAGTAAACAGCCAATGCACGGCCAGGAATGTGCCGTGGGTCAGAGGATCAAGGGGAGGGTAGAGGCGAAGTGGCCAGGGAGGTGACAAGAGGACAAAGGTGTGTGGCCTGCAGGTCAGGGATAGGGCTGTGGCTTTTACCCTGCATGAGAAAGGGAGCTTGTGGCGGGTTTGGAGTGAAACCCAAATGGCATGTTAACAGCTGTGTTGTGCATGGACTGATGGACTGGGGGTGGGGCTGGGGTCACGGGCAGAGGCAGGGAAGCACCTGGGAGGTGTCTGCAAGGACCTTGTGGGAGGTGATGGTGGCTCCAACCAGGATGGTAGCAGTGAAGGTGATGAGAAGGGGACAGATTCTGGATGTACTGTGAATATAGAGCCAACCAGATTTGCTGAGAGACCAGGTGCAAGGGTGAGACAGAGAAATCCAGACTGACTGCAAGGGGCTTTTGCGCCTGAGCAAACGGCAGGACGGAGTCACCATTAACCCAGTGGGTAACATCAGTATCGTGGCTCATCAGAGGAAGTATCAGGTGTGGACATGTTAAGTGTGAGATATATACTCCTTTTATTCTTTTATATTATATATATTATATATATATATTTTTATATTTTATATATATACACACACACACACACACACACACACACACACACACACACACACACACACATTTTTAAGAGAAGATTAATATCTCATAGCATTCCCAGACATCACTGTCAGGAATTGCAGCTCCAGGCCAGCATTCATTAGCCACAAACCAGGCTGTCAGGAAGTCTGCCTTGGAATTCCAGTTCTGTAAGTCATATGCTGTGTGGCCTTGGGCAGGTCACTTCACCACTCTGGGCTTCTTTTTCCTCCATATGTAAATGGGGCAGGAAGAATTATTAAAGTCAACGTCTCAAGAGTCCCCTTCAGCTCTCAGTCTTTTTCATGTCTTAAATAACACCTCCTCAGAGAGCGTCCCTCCCCCAATGTTGGCAAGGTCTTCATAGAACCATCACAATATGAAACTATTAGTGCGTAGTCCTTGCTGTCTGTGTTTCCCACACTGTAAGCTCCAGGGCGTAGGTATAGTTTCTTGTTGCAGGTTTTGTCTCTAGCCAAGACAAGTATCTTCTCAAGGCTCTTTGTTCAATTCTGAGGTGAAATTAGGAGCTACTGAAGGATTTTGAGCAGAAACTTTCTGGGCTTAAATTTATATAATTTATAAAATGATCTGACTTCAGTTTACAGAAGAGTCACTGGGCTGCCGTGATAAGACTGGACGAGGGAGACATAGAGACCAGTTAGGAAGCCACCAGGCAGTGGGAGGTGGCGCCTTGGACAGGGGTGGTAGGGGAGCAGGTGGCAGTGGCGAGCAGTGACCATCTCTGGGTTGATGTGGAAGGCAGAGCCGGCAGGAGACGCTGATGGACTGGATGTGGGTGTGAGAGAGGTCAGCGTCAAGGAAGTCTCCGAAAGTTGTGTTCAAGCGCCTGGGAAAATACTTTCCATTAAATGCCACACTGGAAGACATAGGGCGGGTTTGGGGGGAAATTTCAGGGGTCTTGTTTTAAGTCTGAGGGTTCTGTTAGACACTGAAGTGGAAATGGGAAGAAAGCAGCTGGAAGCAGGAGTCTGGAGTTCAGGAGAGAGCTGGGCGGGAGATGGTAATTGTGGATCATGGGTGTAGAGATGGTGTGTAGAGCCGTGATGCTGGATGAGGTCACCTGGGAGTGACCTGGGCCCTGGAGGCCTGCCCATCACACTCTGGAGGCAGGAAGGACGCACGGGGACAACGGAGGCAGAAAGCAGAGGGCAAACGGGCCACCTGCTCCGAGGGCCAGGGATTGCCTGGAGAGGCCCGAGCCCTTGGAACCCGGCTGGGCTCTCCCGGGGATGCTCTCTGGGACAGCAACACTGATTCATCCGCAAGGAGAGTATTGACTGAGCGCCTTCTGCATGCAGAGACCTCATCAATGACTCAACCAATATGACGTGTCACACTTTCTGATCCCAGCCCTCTGAACAGGTATTTTCCATCCTGCATTTATCCCTGTTTGATACCCGAGGAAATGAAGGACGAAAGAGATGAACAGGTCCCCCAAGGTCACACAGCAAGCCCATGGTAAAGCAAAAACAGAGGCTGGCTTTTCTGGGGCAGGAGGTGGGGCACCTCCTATAAACACCTCCAGAATTCCAAGTGCTCCCCCTACAGTAGCGACTGCCCTGGGGCAGGTCCTACCATCCCCACTTCACAGATGGATACACAGAGGCTCAGAGATGGGAAACGACCTGCTCAAGGTCATGGCTTATAGTGGCACAGCCAGGCCTGCAAACCAGGCTATCTGCATTCAAAGTCCACCTCTGTGTCTGCAGTGGGCTGGCCTCACCCCCAATCCATCCACACCACCAGCAGAACAATGGGTAGGATCCACTGAACAAAAACACGAATGCATTCAAAGCAGACAACGAATCAGCACCATTTTAAAATTAACATTATTTTTAGGACCACAGCATCTACCTAGATCAAAATAAAGATATATGCATGAATTCCAGCTATATCCTGTATATGGCCTTTCCAGCTCCTCCTTGGCCCTCTTAGAGTCCAGTTTCAGACAGCAACCCTCCTCTCCCCTTCCCTGCTTTCCTGTTTCTCCCTGATATGTTCACTCTTTATCACATTACATGTTGCAGTTGTTTACATGTTGATTTCCTATCTCCCTTTACCCCTACTTAAGTGTAAGCTCCCTGAAGACACGTTGATCATCTATTCTGTTCACTGCTCACTCCCCCACCCCTAGAATGGTGGTGGGCTCAGAAAAGGTGTTCAGTAAATATTTGTTGAATAAACGAATGTCAAATAAAATGGGGCCGGGACTCCAGGAGAAAGATTTGTCTATTCTCTGCTCTCTCTGTTCAGCTGAAACCAGGGGGAAGTGAGAGGTGCCAAAGGGGGGAAGAAAAGTGGCCCCTGAGCAGGGCGAGTGCTCAGAGAGCTCCAAGACCTAGACTTTAGGCAAGCTGAGACGGCTTATAGTTTACAGAGGCAGGTTTACAGTCTGCGTTTCAGAGGACAGCACCTGTTACCTTAGCCCACGCTCCAACGTCCTTGCTCACGGCTCCCTGCCTTTAGGGGCAGGAAGCCAGACCAGCTTCACATCCCTGCAGCCATTTGCTAGTGTTGTGTGGACAGTAATTGCGCTTGCTCCATGGTTTTGAGCTCTGCCCCGTGCCAGGCATGCGCTGGCACTCCACCTGCATCTGCTCGTGGGTTCCTTTCAGTCACCTCTCTATGGCCTGGAGCATCCCCAGTTCCTGAAGAGAAAAGTGGGCCCTGAAGAGATTAAGTAACTTGCTAAGGGCACACATCTAGTGTCTAAGACTCAAATCTAGATAGTTTGACCTCATAGTCTAAGGTCTTGACAGCTGTGGAATGGAAATTATGTTACCATTCTCAGTGGCAGTTTCTGAAAATAAGTAATAATTGCTGGATTCAGGATGTAGGTCTGTCAGTCACTTAAAGGCTATAATGACCTTGTCCCAGTCTCTCCAGTAGACCTTCCTCCCCCTCCTCCCTCTCCCCTCCCCCTCCCCTCTCCCCTCCCCCTCTCCCCTCCTCCTCCCCCTTCCCTCCTCCTCCCCTTCCCCTCCCCTCCCCCTCCCTTCCTCTCCTCCCCCTTTCCCCCCTCCCCTCCTCTCCTCCCCCTCTTCCCCCTCCCCTCCTCTCCTCCTCCTCCTCCCTCTCTCCTCCCAGCCCCTGCCCCACTCCAGTCGGGCTCTTCCTCCTCTCCATCCTGGTCCAGATGTCCAGAGTAACCTTGTGGGCAGTTCCTGGGAGCACCAAGCCTCACATAAAGCAGTCTCTCCCTTTTGCTCCTAACAAGTCGTGTGACACTTCCGCACACAACGAGGACAGGGCGGTGGGAGCAGTGGATGCTGAGGAAGCCCCCGCAGTACCCTCTTGCTGGAGTCTGGGGCTTCCTGTGTCCCAGCGCTGGGAGGAGATGTCCGCCAATTCCAGCTGTGACCAGCAGAGGGCAGAAGCAGCCTGGGGAAGGCCCAGGAAGAGCATTGGTGTCATTTCCTCTGCAGGTGGGAGAGACAGGAAAGCATGTTAGATTCCCTGGGGTCCCACACCCTGCTTCACCTAGGGTAGCCTACTTTTTATTTCTTCACAGGCTTCCACAAGAGACTGTGTTTGACCAGAGGCTCTCCAGCTGCTATTACTAGTATTACTGCTACTGATTAGTAATTTTAATAATGATAATGATGATAATAATAATATAATAAACTGAAAGCCTTTAGTTAGATGATCTTTAGGTTTTCTTCAAGACTGACAGTCAATTCTGTTTGTACTTCAGCAACTTGTAAAAAAAAAAAACAGAAAAAACAAGCAAATAAAAAACACTCATCTGTTGCATATTTAAGAAAATAAACACACCTCCAGAAGTCAGTAGCTGAGGGACAGGCCCCGGAGCCAGGCTTCCTGGGGTTGAATCCTTCCCCCACTACTGACTGTGTGACCTTGGCAAGTTACTTCACCTCCCTAAACTCACTTTTCTCATTTATAAAATGGAAATAATAACGAGTCAGACTCATAAGGTTGTGTGTTGTGAGGAGTAGCTGAGGTAATACAGGTGGACATATAGTACCGGAGCTGACTAATTGCTCAACCATGTGGTTGCGATAACTTCCCCGACACGTCCCCACGGCCCACTCTCACCCGTGGAACCTTCCTGTCCTCCCATCTCCCTGCCCAGACACTTTCTAACTCAAGAGTCATGTGTGTTCCACCTGGTATACTCTTGTTCACAGGTCAGATGCCCTCTGTCTGCCGCAGTGATTCAGCTGGACAAGGTTTAGCGGCATGTGATCAAATTTCAAAATAACATTAAATTAGACCATGAAGTTTTTTTCCCTCACACATAATAGAAAGCAGGAGGTGGTTGGTACAGGGCTGGGATGGCAGCTTCAAACAATCAAGAACTCTGGCTCTTTCCATCTTCCTGTTCTGCCAACATCAGTCCATGGATGCTTCATGGTCCAAGATGGCTGCATGAGCACCGGCCATCAGTTCCACAGATGGTGGTGACCTGGTCTAAGACAGCGACAGTGGATTCCAGAGAGCTTTAGAAGGTAGAATCAACAGAACTTGGTAATGGATTCAGCATGGAAATAGGGACCAGGGAGGTGTCAAGATTGACTCCTGAGTGGTTGATATGAGAGTTAGATATTTTTCCCATCTCCTGAGACAGGGACAGTGGTCCAATAGCCAGGAAGTGGTGGGCACTAGAGTGTTACAATGTATGTTAGCATATCAACACTGTGAGAAAGCATGCAGGGAAGATACGTAGTCTAGCCTGGTGTTAGACATTAGCAAGGTATGGAAAAGTCAACTAAATCTAGGTGAGCTTGAGCCCAGAGCTGCCATCTTGAATTTCAAGTGAACATTTACTTGCCTTATGGTTTGGGCTGTATACCCCTGGATGATGGTGCTCCCAAACTCAGGTCAATATCCAGGACTGGGTTAAAAGTAATCATTCCAAGAGAAAAATTGGCAGTGCAAGTGTTCGACTGGTACCTCAGGCTTTTGACAACAGAGGCGTATCTGTTAGTCTATACACACACCGAGCATATAAACTCAGTGAAACGTGGAGCATAACATTGAAGGAGGAGAAACAGTGTTTACTAAAATCTCCTAGTGAGTGCTAGGCATGTGCATATATATTTGAGGAGAAGCCTCGTTATTTAAAACTCTCAGCGCTGTCTTGCCATTGCCTGAGTCCCCAACACACCTGACAGTCTGGAGAACTATAAAGCGTGGGAATATCCTGCCAGGGAAACAGTGAAAGGCAGCTCGGCGTGGTACGAACAGAGTGGACTCCTGCCTCCTTTGGATGCACAGGAAATGGGCAAGGGGAGCATCTTCTTTAAGGGCGAATCCAAACTCCACCCTGGAGTTGCTACTTCCTTTTGGCTTGCAGTTGTGCAGAGGATAAAGTATTCACTGAACCACAAAGCCCCTGGATGCTAGGAAAAGAATATATCTTGGTCCCCATGTTCCCTGCCCCAAGGAAAGGGTCCAAGCAGAGGAAGCTCCCACCTCTCCGCTCAGAAGGCAAATCTCTTTTGTGGCCTCCCTGTGCATTCATGCTCGTGGAGGCCCGTGGGCCCGGCCTCCCCATCGCCCTGGGTTCCTGGGAAGAGCCTCTTTCCAGACTCCACCTCTGAGCCTCATCACATTTCTCTCAGGCTGTTGACTTGGTCAAGGTCAAGGCATCGAGAGAAACGTGAGGGTTACCCTGAGGGTTCTGCCATGCTGGGGAGGCCTTTTCAGAGCCACCTCTCCCTCAGTGTGAGGGGCTGCACTGGCCCCGTCCCGGAGGCTGTGCTGGTCCCAAGGAAGGTGTCTGTCATCCCCATCTGTGTTCTCTCTTGCAGGTAAGTCGGACTGGAGCAGCGGGAGGGCTGTGTGATGACACGCTGGCAGTTTGCGAGCCAAAGCGGCCACAGTAAGACACGAGTGATTCACTGCATCTCGATTCTTAGCTAGGGTGGTTTCAGTGTGCAGACTTCTCCTGTCCCAGAGGAGACTCCTGTGGGTCTGGAAAGGGGATGCCAAACCTCGGGGTCCCGCAGAGGGCCCCTAGCTTTGGTTGGGGGAGGCGTGGCTTTTGGTTGGAGGGGACGGTGGCTTCTGGGTACCATAAGGTACCGTAAGGCCTGTGCATGTGGCTGGCACTGGGCTGCCTGCCCCAAGGGGGTATCTCCCCATGATCTGCGACATTGGTTCTGAAGAGTTTCGTCTGGCAGCTTCAAATGGCTGAGACCTACTGGCATGGTTTGCAAGGATGCAGGGAACTTTGGGGGACCTCATCAATCCCATCTGGGCGCGCCAAAAGACCCTCGACCTCTGTGGCATGCAGCCTCGGCCGTTTCCAAGCTCATGGCATCCCCCCAGCCATGTCACCCGCCCCTGGCTTAGTGTCTCTTCCTGACACTGTGTCTCTTCCTGACACTCTTCCTGTCACTGTATCCCACCCATCACCTCACGTCAAAGTTCCAGCCGATGGGAACAATTTTTAGACTGTTAATGACAGTCTAAAACTGTTTTAAACTGTTTTAGACAGTTAATGCGCATGTGGGATGTTGGACTGGGACGTCACTGTAAGGCCGGGTTTCTAGTGACATTTCATTTCTGGCACTAAAACGTCCAAGGCTCAAGAGGCACCTGTGTGTGCAACCCCAGGACCTGGTTGTTAACCCTCGCCCTGACCCCCTTCACCTTCTCCGTGGTTCCGAGCCTCAGGACCCTGTTGTGGACAGGGCCATCTCTTGCCCGGAAGGGAGTTCGGGACAGCTTCCCCGAAGAGCTAGGCGAATTCATTTTCTCTCGATTTTAAGGGAACGGGACATGCCAGGGATGTGAATCCTGTTCCCAGGATGCTTTAGAAAGAGGTGCTCCCACAAGACTTGCATATGATTTCTCCCAGGGTGCTTTGGGGTGGCTGCTCCTGGGGTTCTGTATCCATCGGGAATATGGGATGAAGGGAGAGATAGATGTCTCCAAAACCCCCAGCTTTAACCCCACGCCTTCCCCAACCAAAGCTAGTTTCCTGGCAGGAAACCCAAGATGCCCTCTCTGAAAAGTAAATGAAATATCCCTAAGACCAGGCACGTGTTTGGCCCCCAGGATATGGCCTGAATCTCAGCAGGACCTTCCCCAGACAGCAGTGGATGTCTCCCAGGGGAGACCCCATACACTCAACACCTTGTCCCGGACCCTGGATCCTCACGTCTGCTGGGGTAGGGGAGGCCTGATCCCCTGGGTCCCAGCCGAGACTCAAAAGCAATCCCATCCTCTTGGGGTTGTTTCAGCCTTTCGGTCGGGTTTGGTTTCCCAAAATCCAATTGATGGGATGTTTCTGTTCAGAAACCACTCCGCCCTCTGGCGTAAAGGAGGCCTTTGGAAAAAGGGCTCAGAAGCCCTGGATCCTGCAGTGTTGGGGGGGAGGGGTGTAACTGAAACGCCCAGCATTTCATAACAGGGGCCGGTTGCTCCCTTGTGCATTTCCTAGTTTGATGCCCACGAAAGCCCTACAAGCATAAGTATAGCTCATTTTTAAGCACTATAAAAGTCTCCTTGAAAATGATTGTAAGGTGATCAGTTGGTGTGGCTACTGTTAAGACTAAGGGGCAAAACCCTTAGAGGAAACAAACGACATCAGCAGAGGGCAGAGTGAGGCACCCCAAAGTGTCGCCTCCTGCAGGACCGGCCTAACCCGGTGCACAGACCTTCCACCTCCAACCTCTCCCACCACCCAGGCTCGCCCCAGCCTGCCCGAATCCCTCCTGCCTGTGAAGTGGGGGTAAATGAGCGTCCTCCTCACATTAGCCGAGGGTGCCCCTGTAAGAGGTGACTCAGGTCCTCTGAGCATGCCACTGAGTCCCACAGCCCCTAACCCTTCCCCATGCCAGACTGTCCTCCCCGGCAGGGTCTTCACCCCGCCTCTCCTGTAGAGTGCAATAGCCCTGAGAAGGGCAAGACGCAGGCTCTCCTATCAGCACCGGCGTTTATGAGCGGAGCACTTACTCCCTGCCACTCCCGTCCCCCTCGATCCTCACGGCCTCCCTGGAGGTGTCTTCACTTCCTCTGGGTCAGGTGCATGAGGACAGGGCAGCTAAGCCATTGCCCCAGATCACAGTGGGCGGCAGAGCTGCAGGTGACTCCTGGCTGACATCTCTGCTACGGCTTCTCTCTAGACCTAAGAAGGGAAAGGCGTGAAGAGCCCAGGGGCTGCCCTCAAGAAGCAGGTGGGCAAGAGGAAAAAGGGGAGGGGCCACAGGTATTGAGCACTTACTGCGTGCACATGGTACCATGAACTTGATACTCATCATTGCTAGTGTCACAGACCTCCAAAGCCTGTGGAAGCAGACGGAGTGCCCCCCCCACTTGCCCCTCTCCCAATGGGCACTGTTGCTAAATGGTCCCAGTTCATTGAATAAACCTGGGGGCAACAGGGGGCCTCCACGGGCCTCCAGTCCTGCTTTTCCAGTATCGTTATCAGAGTGAGGGCTCGGGGCTCACAGGCCAGTGCCCTCCTGCCCACAGCCAGGTCTAAAGGACAGACGCGGGGGAGTTCCGTACGGAATTTACTTCAAGCCCCGTCCCCTTCATTTTGCTTTTAAACTTGTCTACCTGTGTCTGCATCAAGCCCAGCAGGGCCGAGGGCTGAGGATGGATCTGAGAGAAGCAAAGTCAGATGCGGTGATTAAAATCAATAGTCTACGTAACGCATCATAGCTCACATCATTCCACTTCGTCTTTAAACCCACGACCTTCTTGCAATTGGGATTATTATCTCCATTTTACTGGAGGAAACTGATGAGGCTCTGAGAGATAAAGTGACTTACTCAGGATCAACCAGTTAAGAAGCAGTGAATCCAGGTGTGGGAGTCTGAATAACGGTTCCCAGATGTGAGCTGTGGATATTACCTGATATGACAAAAGGGACTTTGCAGATGTAATTAAGTTCAGGATCTGGAGATGGGGAGACTTTCCTGGATTACCCAAGTGGGCCCTAAGTGTAATCACAGGGTCCTTATAAGAGGGAGGCAGAGGGAGGTTAGGCCTGCCAGAGGAGAAGGAGACGTGAGGATGGGAGCTAGAGGTTGGAATGATGCCAGGAAGGGGTCCCAAACCAAGGGACGCAGGCAGCTGGGGGCTAGAAAGGGCAAGGAAATGGGTTCTCCTGAACTTCAAGCCCTGCCGACACCCTGACCTCAGCCCAGTGGCTGATTTCAGACATCAGGCCCCAGAACTGTAAGAGAATAATTTGTGTTCTCTTAAGCCATCAAGTTGATGGTAATTTGTTATAGCAGCCCTAGGAAACTAACACACCAGGATTACAGCCAGTCTCCTGTTTCCTCACTGCTCTGCCACGTGGTGGATCCCGCTGGTGCTGGGCCTCTAGTCGGACACCTTCCTCCCCTAGACTCAGGGTCTCCTGCAGTCAGGAGCACAGTGTATCACCACTGCATCCCCAGGGCTCGGTGCGTATAATAGGCACCAGGAAGTGAGACTCACCTTCCCCTGACTGAGAACACAATAAACTGCTCATGAGTTTCCCACTAGATCTCAACCTCTCTAGCACCACGGCCCCGCCTGTTGAACCATCTCCAGTGTGTGGCTTGCAGGGCTTTTGTGGCTTCTTTGCTTCACAGTAGGAAAAAGTGGTGAGGCAGGAGATAAAAGCTTTGCAGTCAGATTTTGGGCTGAGATCCTGGCCAGCTGGGTGGCCGTGGGCCAGGCCTTCAACCCCCTGGACGTCATGCCTCCCCCTGTTAAATGGGCCATTCGATTAGCAGCCCCTCCCAGAGCTGTTCTGGAGGTGAAGCAAGGTGATGTATACAGTGACTTGTGCACGATCCGCCTCTGTCACTCACCAGCCCTCGCTGGATGGGTCGCTGAACCTATCTGAGCCTTACCCTCTTCATCTATAAACCGTCAGTGCAAACCTCTGCCTAGCAGGGCTGACCCAGAGCAGGGCCATTGCCTCTCTCTCCTGATGAAGAAGGCTGGCTACAGGAGAAAGTTCATGGAGAGCCTTAGCAAAGAAAAGACGTCTTGGGAAGAGTAGGACGGGGCCAGATTATGAAGACCCTTGAATGCCACTTTTTTCCCATTCTTTCTGCAAATGTTTACCGCACACTTACCCAATGTCAGTCTCTGATTTAGTGGCACCTACAAGGGGCGAGGTCCCTGCTCTCATGGAGCGGCCAGACAAATGCCCAAGGCAGTCAGTGATCAAGCCACAGTAGACCTTTTCTTTGAAGTATAGTTGATTTACAGTGTTGTGTTAATTTCTCCTATATAGCCAAGTGACTCCATTTATAGACATATATTCACAGACACAGAGAACAGACTTGAGGTCGCCAAGGGGGAGGGGGCGTGGGGGAGGGATGGACTGGGAGTTTGGGGTTAGTAGATGCAAACTATTACATTTAGGATGGATAAACAACAAGGTCCTACTGTATAGCACAGGGAACCAAATCCAATCTCCTGGGATAAACCATAATGGAAAAGGCACAGTATGACTTTTGAGCAGAGACTGAACATGTCGACATCTGTGAGCATCCGTCTGGCTTTTCTGGGAGAGCGCAGCAGAGTGGAGGAGTCCAGAGGCCAAGTCAAAACTCTGTTGCATCTGTTCAGGGCTGAGGGGAGAAGGGGCTGAGCTGAGAAACAGCAGGAGCGTGAGTGCCCGTCTCTCATCCAGACTAGTGCTGATTTGTGCCCATGTCCCCAGCAGCCAGGCAGGTCACAGAGTGAGTGCTCAGGGGACAAGGTAGGGAAAGAGAATTCAAGATGACTGAGGTTTGCAGCCATCAGAAACTGAAGGGGTTTTGGAAGACTTGGGACCACCAGCAGAGGGAGCCAGCTGGCAGCCCAGGGCCCGGTTGGCTCTTTCAAGCCCTGGCCTGCCCTTGCCCTCAGGTCACAACCAGTTCAGCAAAAACCTCTGCTTTGGGTAGTATAGTCATTTTCACAATGTCGATTCTTCCAATCCAGGAACATGGTACATCTCTCCATCTGTTTGTATCATCTTTAATTTCTTTCATCAGTGTCTTATAATTTTCTCCATACGGGTCTTTTGTCTCCTTAGGTAGGTTTATTCCTAGGTATTTTATTCTTTTTGTTGCAGTGGTAAATGGGAGTGTTTCCTTAATTTCTCTTTCAGATTTTTCATCATTATTGTATAGGAATGCAAGAGATTTCTGTGCATTAATTTTGTATCCTGCTACTTTACCAAATCCGTTGATTAGCTCTAGTAGTTTTCTGGTAGCATCTTTAGGAGTATCTGTGTATAGTATCATGTCATCTGCAAACAGTGACAGTTTTACTTCTTTTCCGATTTGGATTCCTTTTATTTCTTTTTCTTCTCTGATTACTGTGGCTAAAACTTCCCAAACTATGTTGAATAATAGCGGTGAGAATGGGCAACCTTGTCTTGTTCCTGATCTTAATGGAAATGGTTTCAGTTTTTCACCATTGAGAACAATGTTGGCTGTGGGCTTGTCATATATGGCTTTTATTATGTTGAGGTAAGTTCCCTCTGTGCCTACTTTCTGGAGGGTTTTTATCATAAATGGACCTAGAGTCAGTCATACAGAGTGAAGTAAGTCAGAGAGAGAAAAACAAATACCGTATGCTAACACATATATGGAATCTAAAAAAAAAAGGGTTCTGAAGAACCTAGGGGCAGGACAGGAATAAAGACACAGACGTAGAGAATGGACTTGAGGACACGGGCAGGGGGAAGGGTAAGCTGGGACGAAATGAGAGTGGCATGGACATATATACACTACCAAATGTAAAATAGATAGTTAGGGGAAGCAGCCGCATAGCACAGGGAGATCACCTCCGTGCTTTGTGACCACCTAGAGGGGTGGGATAGGGAGGGTGGGAAGGAGACGCAAGAGGGAGGGGATATGGGTATACATATAACTGATTCACTTTGTGATACAGCAGAAACTAACACACGATTGCAAAGCAATTATACTCCAATAAAGATGTTAAAACAAAACAAAACATAAAGCACCTCTGCTGCAGTGATTATGGTGAAGCAGGACCCAGAGCTGAGGCAGGACAAGCCTCAGGCCTCAAGGGAATCCCCCAGCCCTGTGCAGCTTGGCCCTGAAGACATAAATGCTTATATAAGAAGGGAGGCTGAAAATTAATGAACAAAGTGGACAACCTATTAGGAAAAGAAAAACAGAATAAATCTTAAGAAAGTAAAAAAAAGGGGGCTTCCCTGGTGGCGCAGTGGTTGAGAGTCCGCCTGCCAATGCAGGGGACACGGATTCGTACCCCAGTCCGGGAAGATCCCACATGCCGCGGAGCGGCTGGGCCCGTGAGCCATGGCCGCTGGGCCTGTGCGTCCGGGGCCACAACAGTGAGAGGCCCGTGTAACACACACACACAAAGAAAAGAAAGTTAAAAAAAGGAACTAATAAAGATAACAGCAGAAATTAACTTTTGTAAATAAATAAATAAAATACTAGATAAACTTTTTAAAAGACTCATCAAGAAAAACAGAGAACACATAAATAGGAAGGAAATAGGAAGGAAAAAGGAAACGTAAGACCTTAAAAGATTTAAGAGGATATTCTGAACAAACTTCTTGCAATTAGAAAACCTATAGGACATATAAAAATTTTTATAAAAATAGAGACTTTCCAAAACTGACTCAAGATGAAGTTAAAAACTTATAACCTCAGAGAAATTATCAGTTGATGAATACCTTTCCTCAACACAAACCTCAGGCCCAGACACTTTTACCAGTTGACTGTAATGCAGATTCAAGTAAAATTTTAAGAAGGAACACTTCCCAACTTGTTACAAGGCAAGCATAAGCTTGACCTCAAATCCTGACCAAGGAAGGAAAATTAAAAGCTAATATCACTCATGTAGATATACATAATTTTTAAAAATCCTCAACAAAATTCTATCCAACTGAATCCAGCAACATAAAAAACCTGAGGTTATCTCAGGAATGTAGGGTTGGTTTAATATTAGAAAGTCACTTCAAGAAATTTCCATTAACAGATTAATGGACAAAAATCATGGGCTCATCAACACATGGGATGAGGTAAAAGTATTTGATAAAATCTACCATCTGCCCATTATCTTTTTAAACATAGCAACCAGGAATAGAAAGAACTTTCTTACCCTGTTAAAGGATATTTGGAAAAAGCATGCAACAACCATTATACCTAAGGAAGAATCATTGAAAGCATGCCCTTAAGTTTGGGGGCACTGACATCCCTTCTTTTAAATGTGGTTTTGGAAATCCTAGCTAGCAAAGGAAAGAAAAAGAAATCAACAAAATGTGTAAGAATTAGAAAAGAACTTATTTGTGGGTGATATGTTTGCCTAAATTCAAATAATCTAAGATATATTATTAGATTTCCAGTATTCAACAGGATTTTTGGACAAAAGTCAATGAAAAGACAAACACCAAGAGCAAAAAGATAGAAACTGGAATTTTTAAAATACCATTTAAAAGAATATTAAATATCTAAAATATCTAGGAATGATCTCACAAAAGTTGTGCGAGACATTTGTGGAGGAATTAATAAAATTTTATTGATGGCCTTAAGGATGATCTATATAGATGGGGAGATGAGCCATGACCTTGGACTGGAAGACTCAACACAGTAAAGATGTCAGTTCATCCCAAAGTGGAAAATGATTTTGATGAAATTCTGATCAAAATTCTAACGGTTTGGGAACTTTAAGAACTACTCCCAAAATGTTTATGGAAATGCAAATAATCAAGAATGACAGCCATACTTTTGGAAGAACGTGATGGGAGAATTGATCCAACCAATTAGTAAGACAGGATAAAGCAAGAGTGGCGAGGAGAGTGTGGTTGTACAGAGATAAACAAACAATGGAACTGTGGAAAACAATAGCTCAGAAGAAGACTCCCAGAGATTCAAATACCTGATATGTGACATGCAGAGCAGTGGAGAAAACAAAAGACTTCTATATAACTGTGCTGGGACTATTGGTAATCTATAATGGAAAAGAAATTAAATTGAACTCCTACTTCATACCCTACATAAAAATCAATACCAGGTGAATTAAACACCTAAATGTGAAAAAGAAAAATGATAAAACTTTCAGAAGACAATATAAGAGAATATATGTATGGCCTCATGTTAGGAAAGAATTTCTTTAACAAGATACGAAAAGTACAGACCATAAAGGAAAAGATGAATAAATTTGACTTCATTAAAATTAAGAGCTCTCTCCACCAAAAGACACTTTTTAAAGAGGGTTAAAGTATAAGCCATGGAGGGGGAGAAGTTATTTGCAGCACATATAACCAAAGCACATATGCTGGATACTTAGAAGACTAAGGATCCTGAATATATGAACATGGCCTATGAACTAAGTTGAAGAAAACAAACAATCCAACATAAAAAAATGGGCAGAAGATCTCAAAAATAATTTCACAGAAGAATTTTTTTGTGTGTGTGGTCAGAATACATTTATTGACTTTTTTCTTTAACATCTTTATTGGAGTATAATTGCTTTACAGTGGTGTGTTAGTTTCTGCTTTATAACAAAGTGAATCAGTTATACATATACATATGCCCCCATATCTCTTCCCTCTTGCGTCTCCCTCCCTCCCACCCTCCCTGTCCCACCCCTCTAGGCAGTCACAAAGCACCGAGCTGATCTCCCTGTGCTATGCGGCTGCTTCCCACTAGCTATCAATTTTACGTTTGGTAGTGTCACAGAAGAACTTAAAGGGTCACAATTTTAGGCAAAGTCGCTGAAACTCAGTAGTAGTCAGAAAACCACAGATTAAAACGCAGTGAGACAGACTTAGAGAACAAACTTATGGTTACCAGAGGGGAAGGGTAGGGGGGAGGGATAGTTAGGGAGTTTGGGATTGACACATACACACTACTATATTTAAAACAGATAACCAACAAGGACCAACTGTATAGCACAGGGAACTGTGCTCAATATTATGTAACAACCTAAATGGGAAAAGAATTTGAAAAAGAATAGATACAGGTACTGAATCACTTTGCTGTATGCCTGAAACTAACACACCATTGTTAATCAACTATACTCCAATATAAAATAAAAAGTTAAAATAAAAAACACAATGAGACACGATTTCACAATCACTAGATTGACAAGAATTAAGAAATTTATAAAGAATTGGTGAGAATATGGAACAACATTCCTGGTGGGAAAGCAAATTACTACACTAACCTTGTAAAATAGTTTGGCAACGCCTAGAAAAGTTGAATATGACCCAAAAATGGCCCAACAACGCCACTATTCAATAGTTACCCCAGAGAAATTCTTGAGTAAGTCCTTTAAGAGACATATGCAAGGGTATTTGTTGCAGCATGATTTACAACAGCAAAAACAACTGGATACAACTTAAATGCCCGTCAGTAGTTGAGTGAATAAATTATGCAAAATAAAAATACATATGGGGATAAGATTTATTTCAACGTGTTCTCAATCTTCCCCTCCTCTCAAGTATATTTACCTTTGCCTGCTATCAAAGTGTCTTCTCTTCCAGGACTGTCTGTTTAGTTTGTGTGCTGAAAAACAGATACATTGAGGTATAATTGAAGTCCAAGAAGCTGTACATATTTAAACGGTGACGTCTTACTAGTTTTGACGTATGGCTGTACCTATGAAACCACCACAATCAAGATATGAATATAGCCATCACCCCAAAAGTTTCCCCATGCCATTTTTTATTCCCCTCCTTCCATGCCTCCCCATCCTGTCATTCTCCACCTGGGGCAAACACTTATCTGTCACTATAGTTTGCATTTTCTAGAATTTTATATAAGCGGAATCACAATATGTATTCTTTCTTATCTGGCTTTTTTCACGCAACATGATTACTTTGAGATTGTCATGTTATTACCTAGCTGACTACTTCATTCCTTTCTATTGCTAAGTAGTGTTGTATTTACATCGTATGGATGTACCACAGTTCGTTTATCCATTCACCTGTCGATGGACATTTGGGTTATTTCCAATTTTTTGGCTATTGCAAATAAAGCTACTCTGATATTCATGTACAAGTCTTTATATAGACAAATACTTTCCATTCTCTTGGGAAAATACCAAGAGAGGTGTTGGAATTATTGGATCATATGTTAAGTGAATGCGTAACTTTTAAAGAAATTGCCAATTTAGGATTTTCTTACCATCACTCTATTAGTAAATTGAAGTTCATCAACATTTGTAACTTCTGCTCCAAAAGATATTTTTAAGAAAAGGAAAAGGCAAGCCACAGGGTGAGAGAAAGTATTTGCAAAGCGTATGTCTGATAAAGAATGTAGATTCGAAATAAACAAAGAGAATAACCACCATAGTTCCCACTAAGCTATGAGTAACTGGTACAAGGAGTATATTTTAAAAGGAACCTTCAGGGGGCTTCCTTGGTGGCGCAGTGGTTGAGAGTCCGCCTGCCGATGCAGGGGACACGGGTTCGTGCCCCTGTCCGGGAAGATCCCACATGCCGCGGAGCGGCTGGGCCCGTGAGCCACGGCCGCTGAGCCTGCGCGTCCGGAGCCTGTGCTCCGCAACGGGAGAGGCCGGCCGCAACAGTGAGAGGCCCGCGTACCGCAAAAAAAAAAAAAAAAAAAAAAAAAGGAAAAAAATAAAAGGAACCTTCTGAACCCAAAGGAATTTCAGATCTGGGGAATTTTAGGCCCACTAACCAGGAGAAGGGGTGGGTGGGACATGATCTCTGGTAATATATCTGAAGGGCCGAGAACTTGGGATCTTCTTGGCTCTTGGGGGTACAACTAGGGAAAGGTGGGTCTCAGAGGGACAACTCTGGTCTCTGTAGGAAGAACTTTCTAACAGTCACAGCTGCCAGAGATCAGACAAGTCACTTTGATAGGTGGTAAATACCCCTCAAGGGAAGGATGCAAATCAAAGCCAAATTTGGAGTGGATTGCATAAAATCCTGTACTTATCCTGAGATTCTTGGCAATCCAGTAGTGTCAAGGGAAGGGAGATTTCTAGAATTTTTCTAAATGCGTCCTGGTGGGTTTTTCCTTCTCCAACTATGCATAAACTTGGGCCCAGGTAAAACGTGCATAGCATTAATCCAGCATGAATACCCAGTGCTTAGATCTGATCCCAGACCAATCCTGACTCACCTCATCCATCTCCTTTACAAGTGCCATCCGGGTGATGTTACAGAAATCTTGGAACGCTCACCATCTATAATCTTCTATCTCTCTCCCACTGATTTTTCTTTTTATATCTCTCCTTCCTGGACATAATTTATTTTTTACTTTTAAATATTTGCTTCTGTTAAAAAAAAAAAGAACGCCTGGGACAGATTTATAAAGAACGTTCCTGGAGAGGCGAGTGGATTAATTATTCAGCATCCTCTCCCTTTGTAACTATCTATTGTCTCATATGCATTTATATGGTACCTATCACGGCAGATCTCACTCCATGCTGGAGACGTAATTTCCAGGGACTGAGCCCTTGTCTAAGAGGCACAGATAATATTGCAAATACTGTTGTATTTCTGACAGTAATGGCATGCGCCATTGTTGGCTAATTGTGTTCATGTTTTTAAATGTGAAAAATAATCAAATGTAACTTGAAAGAGATCGTACAGTAATTCAAGGGGATATTAAACCACCAGGAAGTTAGTCGGCAAATAAATAGGTGCTTGTGGCTGTCAGGGTGAGTGATGGGGGAGGGGGCTGGCTGTGGGGGAGGAGAGAGGGCAGGTGACAGAGCGAAGGGTAGAGCTGCAGTCCCTGGTGGCGTGTTGGGGGAAGGGGGTTCCCAGGGGCCAGGAAGAGAGGACCTGGAGTCACTGAGGAGGCCAGACACAGAGGAAGGGGGGCACTGCCTCCTCAGGGGGAAAGCAGACGGGTGGGTTGGAAAAGCCGGCAGATGTTCACACTTGCTTGTCTGAGTGACGTTAGCTATCAAACTCGAGGGTACCTGCTGGGGCAGGGAGGGGCTGCCATCTACTATTTATACACCTATGACATGGCAGGCATGTACCACTGGCTTTACATATATCTTCTCTCTTTTTATCATTAAACCTCCCTATGGAAAGATAGTTGCTGCATTCCCATTTTACAGATGGGGAAGCTGGAACTGGTTAAGCAAAGTCTGAGTACTTTTCCTGACACCACTCTGCATGCCCCCTCCCTACACTGTTCCCCCCCGCCAAACCCCACAAAAAACAAAAACTAAGGCACAGTCCCTGCCTTCCAGAAGCTTACAGCCATTTAGGTTGGTTCTAGACATTAATATGCCCAGATTTTCTTTCTTAGTTTTGCTTGCTTAGGATGAGAGAACACACACCAGATTGCAGGGAGGTGGGGTGAGGCGTGGAGGAGGAGTGAACGTCTGGGCTTGTGTTCAGAGTGCCCAGTGCCCTTCCCACCCCCAGGGGGAGGAGTGGGGAGCGAGACTGCCGGGTGTCTCAGAGGCAGAGCCCCAGCCAGGCAGGACTGCTTAGCAAGTGAAAGAAAGACAGCCCAGCTCTGGACCCCTTTTCTGTCAATGCTGGTCAAGAGGGATGGCGTTTGTCAGAGTTTTCTGGACGCAGAATTTCGCGTCTTGTTGCGTGTACCTGGGGAGTGGGAGAAGTCTTCCTGCTACCAGGTGTGACCTTGGCAAAGCGCAGGAAGCGGGGGGAAATGAGCGTATCCCCTCCTTTGCTTCCTCCGTCTCACTCTTCATCATCGTCGTAAAATTTGGATCTGCAAGACTTCCTCTGGGTTTGACCTGGGGTTTTGCGCCATAACTTGTGAGACCCTCTCTGCCCAATCCAGACTCATGCTGTCGGTGCACATAAAAATCCCTAATTTGATGCCAAGTAACAGAAACCAGTTCCACTTCTCTTAAGCCAAATGGAGGACTTCTCGGAGGCACACTGATGGAGAGGGGCAACTGGGCCTCAGGCGGAACCATTTGTCAGATGTTGCCAAGCACCTACCATGAGCCAGGCTCTGTGGCTCGGTGCATGGGGACAGCCCAAAGGGTAAATTGCACCTGAAACCCTGAATGAACTCACATTCCAGTCATGTTCACAAAGAGGTAATAAATTTGTAAAACTGTGTATACTTCTCTGGCCACCATAAAATCATGCTGTACTTTGATGCTGGGTATCCATTTAAAAAGAGGGAGGGGCTTCCCTGGTGGCGCAGTGGTTGAGAGTCCGCCTGCCGATGCAGGGGACACGGGTTCGTGCCCCTGTCCGGGAAGATCCCACATGCCACGGAGCGGCTGGGCCCGTGAGCCATGGCCACTGAGCCTGCGCGTCCGGAGCCTGTGCTCCACAACGGGAGAGGCCACAACAGGGAGAGGCCCGCGTACCGCCAAAAAAAAAAAAAAAAAAGAGGGAGGATTGGCTGAATCTGGGTCATTACCATAGGAAATTCATATATATAATCATTTACTCATGAATATTAATGCATTTAATGAGGGTAAAACATATTTAAAGCAGAGCGTTCATTCCAGCTACTGTTGGGTTTGTTCATTCCTCTTTCCTGTGCATGGTTCACCTGTATATCAAGCATCTGGATAGAGCTCGTCGACCTGTGATTAAATTAGGTTAGTCATTTGTTGGTGATGATTACAGTGTTAACTCATTTCCAGAGTATTCTTAGAGTCAGTAGTTTCACATTTAGGTACGTGACTTGCATTAACATTATCTGGTTAATGGTGTGAAATGTTCTTCGTGGCTTTTTGGAATGTAGTAAGATGATGTTAACACAATCTGGTTCTGAGCTCTATTTATAATGGGTATCATAAAACCATTATTTTGGAGCATGTTAATCTGAAATTTGGAACAATTCAAAAATAAACAGGGATGGAGTTTGCATCATCACCACTTATAACAATAATAAGGACTGGTAAGTTAACAATGAAGAAGTTTATAAAATAATGACTTCAGTGGCTCTGGAGTCAGACCAAAGGTAACAACTGGGCATAATCAAAATTACTCTTGAGATTCCCTAAATCATCCTTAAAACATAATACATGAAAAGATACCAACTCAAAATGCATCCAACAAAAGTCATTTTTTTCCTCCAACATTAGGAGAAATCTCTGTTAGCTGTGCATTAGATGAAGTTGGCATGTATTGGGACCAGGCTGTATGAAAACTACATAGGTCTGATGGTTGTTGACGTCGGCAAGCAGGTCACACTCAGCCCGGTGAGATGCACTCTGGGAGAGGTACCACTTGGAAGGCAAGGCAGGAGAGGTCATAAGTCACTGTGGAGCATTGCTTTAGGTGGCAAGACTGAATTTCTCCTCCACTCAATTTTCACTGTTCTCTCATATTCCCTCCCTCCCTCCCTCTCACGTAAAAATAGCTTTACCTGCACCTGGCTACGTTTGCTTATACTCTCAGGTGGCTCTGCCCAGAAAGGCCAGCCCCAAACACTGTGCCCACCATCACTAAACAGGTCCTGGGTGCGCTGATGGCCTTTTAGAGTATAGCGAGTTCTCCAGAGCTGACTTCTTCTGCATTTTCAGGTGGCCCAGACTGCTTTTGTCCCTCTGTGATGTGTCAGAGTTGGGGTTGGCGGGTGCGGGACTTGGCTTTCAGTGTGATGAAAACAGGCACATTCTGTGGCTGGGATCTCAACCCTATTTTCACTCCACTTCTGATTGCCATTGTGTTCTGAGAATTGACGTGCTTCCCGGAGGAACCCTGTCCCCTCAACTATATATAGCACAGGTTAATTCCCGTGCTCCTGCTGTGGGAAGAATCCTATGCTGGAAGTGGGTCCCTCTCAGAGCAGTCAGTCATCTTGCTTGCTGACCGATGATGCTGCCACAGGGCAGAAGATCTGCATTTGGGAGAAAGCTTGTGGGTGGTTGGAACAAGGGCTGAGCTTGGAAAGGCCTTGTGGCCCCAAAGGGCTGGTGTGGAGGAGCTGGAGTGAGGGGAAGAGCGAGGGCAGAACAGGCTGGCACTGACCTTGTGTGCCCTTTCCTCCCACTGCCAGCCTCAGAGCTCTGGCCTCTGGCCATCCTGACTTCCTGAAGCAGCCAGAGGAGAGCAGTTCTGAGGGGAAGGGCCAAGGAGCACATGGCCTGTCAGCCCCTCCAAGCCCCTGGGAGCCCTGTCCTAATACTGGGCAGCAGCTCCGTTCAGTTACGGGGCATGTATATGAGCCAGGCCCTGTGAAAAGCTTCCTCCCGCTTTTCCAGGAATGAATCTCAGTGCACAGCCTCAAGTGTGCAAGAAGTGTCCTAGAATTAACTTCTATTTTCAGTCCTTGTGACAGTTCTGGGCCTGACCCTGCAGCCTGCATTTCTGGGGTTCCCTGGCTTCACACCTCCTTCATTGGGGAGCACACCCCAGGAAGGAAATAGACGAGGCCTCGAATGTGGTAACCGCTGGAATAGGAGCCCCCACAGGGGCCATCCAAGAGGTCTCTAAGGAGGTGATGGAGAAGGTCCCCCGAGCTGGGCCTAAAGGAGTGACATTGCAGGCAAAGGGATCAGTACAGGCAAAAGCACAGAGACAAAAAAAAAAAAAAAAAAAAATTAGCCTGGGGAATTCTATAGAGGGCAAAAGAGTACGGGATGTCATTCCAGCCATCACTTTTCTTAGACATGGCAGGAGATGGGTTTTAGAAGCGGAGGGGGAGGGGCAGATTACGGGGACCTCCCACGGGTATAAAGACCTTCCCTTCTTGCTGCTGGTGGGGAGCCAAGATAGGGTCTGTCTTGTTCTCCACTGAGGCCACAGCGTCCAGCACGGCACCTGCAGGGCTGCAGCAGGAATGTGGGAAGTATCTGCTGAATGAGTGAGGGAGTGAATGTAGGAAAAAATGAATAGGGCCAGTGACTTGATCACATTTGCCTTGAGAAGGGTCACACCAAAGGCTGCATCAGTCCCAAATTTCCAACACAACAATGTCTTCCACAATGGGTCTGAACACGTAACACTTCTCAGGTTTTCTTGTCTGGATCCTGGGAGCCTACAAACTCGACAGTCTCACAACAGGCAGAACATGAGCAGCCCTCTAAGCTGATGTTTCCAGAAACACGAGGTCTGTGGTCCGTGAGATTGTTTAGGTGGTGCAGGGGCCCAGCGTCAAAAACATTGAGACACATGGACCATATTCTCTTTCCATTCTGTGTACTTCGAAGACAAGTTGTATTTCTTGCCGGTGTGCCTCTAACACTTCTCAAATACAAGCTAGTCTTCCCCATCCACTTTTTTTTTTTTTAATAACCAAAATAAGGCAAGCAGGGCTTTAAAAGCCTTTGACAAGCAGCCGCCTCTCACTAGAATTTCATGACACTGTTTTGCTTTGCTCTCTTCATGGTTACAATTACCTTCTATGTAGGGGAAGTGTATCTCAGGATCCCAACAAGAAACAGATGGGAACCCAAATTAGGATATTTCCAAGGGACTCATGACAAAGGTGTGGGAGGGTGCAGGGGACACACGAATGCAAGAAACCTGGGGTTTTGTTGTGAATGCAATCTATGTTCATTAAGGAGAACTTGGAAAATACACAGGATTAGAGAGAAGAAAAAACAAGTCACCTGAATTCCTGCCACCCAGAGAGAAGCATTGTTGACACTTTTTGCAGAATTCCCTTCTTCTTTTTTCCTTGTTTCTTTAGAGAATTCTTTCCTGAAGGCTCACCCGGAGTCTTGCCATGGCTGAAAATATCTTGCATGATTCCAAAGTATGTGGAGGGGAATGAAGAACTAATATGCACAGCACAGGGAACCTTCTGCGTTTTGTCTTAAACCAGACTCTGAACCAGACCCCTCGCCTTTTCGTTCCATGCTTTAATCGCCTTTCAGAACTTTAACCTTGAGAGAAGAGCTTTTACTGTTGGAATTACTTCCATTTCATCATGACTCTGCTGTTCATCTCCAAGTAATCCCCTAGATTTTTTCTTGGCCCCTTTGGGGTCCCAAGATGAGAATGATGATAAGACCTACTATTTACTGGCCACTCTGGCCTATGTCTTGGTACGCACTAGCCCATTTAATCCTGCCCATGACCCACTGAGGTGGGAGGAGTGTGGAGAAAGGTACCAGGAAATAAGCTTATCTCAAGTTGTTCCTAGTCCTAAAAGGACGTAGAACATTACAGACCTGAAGTGACAGGGCACTCTAAGTCAGGTGCATGACAAAGTGAGACCCAGTCACTTTTCAGAGCTCCAAAAGGTTTGAATGAATTATAGATCTATTTATAGCTTTTAGAACTTCTGACACAGTCCAGAACCGTTGGCTGTAAAACTGTTTCCCAAATTCAATCATGTTTCTCAATGATTTCCATTTTGAAATTGGAAGTCTTTGCCCCTCAAGATATAATAAAAGCCACATCAAAGAAAATGGAAAACGCTTTGCCCTTAATATTTAAAGGAGAATGATTTTTATACAAGGCAGTCATTTGTCTGCTTAAAGCAGGTCCCAGGGCAGTGCCAGTTGGAGTTGAGCGCATAATGCTTCTGATGGATAGTTTCTGTAATGAGAAGCCCAGTTAGTGGATACTTGCCCTTACATGTCTCCCCAACTAGCTGGGTGGCAGCTAAAGACCCAGCATAAGAGGAGATCAGGACTCCAGGCCCAGGGCCTCTGTCCCAGCTTCCCTGTTCCACACACATGTGGATTTCCGCCCTGCGCTTGGCATCTGCCTCTAGGCTAGAGAATCTGAACGTGGTGAGAGTGGGCCAGGCTCTCTCTTGCTTCCTTCCCACCTGGCCCCCAGAGACCCATCAAGGTGGAGCCCTGGGCTATGCCTGGTCTATACGCTCCCCGCCACCACCGGCAGGGTTCAGTGACCCCTGCCCTTGCCTGCCCCTTGCTCCTTCTTTATGGTGTGTCCTAGACATGGAACCAGCACAGGCTAACTGTTCCTACAGGAAGATCACTTTGCTAGAGAACCAAGGCAGGTTAACAAATACAGATTTGTGATATATTTCAGAGATGGAGCCAACAGGTCCCTCTGGGCGTTTGCATGGGGACTGGAAAGGTAAAGAAAAGAGAAGCCTCTTCCGATGACACCTAGGTTTTTGACATGAGGTAGTTGTCAGTTTCTGGAAGATTTACTTGGAAGCAGTTTTAATGAGACAGAAATCCAGGGTTTGGTTCTGAACCTGTTATGTTTAAGCTCCCTATTAGCCATTTAGGTGGAGATACTGAGCTGATGGTGAGTCTGGAGCTCAGAGGAGAGGTCAGACAAGGCTGGCGTTACACATTTTGGGGTTGTCCATGGCCTGAAGCACATAGAGGGAGTCCAAGAAAGGGTCTGTATGTGTGTTTCCCTGAGAGTGCATGTCCGTGGACGTGGGGACACATGACAGTTCGTCCATGTGTGTACAATGACATACATGACTTGGAAGGTCACATCCATCACAACTTCCTGTCTGACGTTGGCTGAGGCATGTCTGCCTTCTCCTGGCCTGTAAACAAGGGGATGACGCTAATGCCCTTTAAGATCCCTCCAAGGTTCTGGGAGTAGGTGAATCAAGATGATAGGGCCATCGTGGTTTCTTTGTGGAATCAGGAGGAGGCAGTCTTCAGACTGTAAGCAGAGTGGTTAGAGGGGGGCCCTGTACCTCCACCTGGAGCCTTCAGCAGCTGTGTTCCCTGACCTAGCAGAGGACCCTGAGCTCTGCGATAAGAAAGGCTGAAAAGGCACGTGGGTTACGGCTTGCCCACCCTATATTACACCCTCTGCATCTCTTTGCAATTCAACAGAAAGGTCTGTATTGCGTGTCTACCCACTTGCTCATTCCCACCATGCCGATCCGAGGGGTCCAGATGAAGTTGTGCTACATCACATTTGACTAGGAGCCAGGAGGCAGGTGGCCTGAGCATCATTTCCCACCCCACCTCCCCCTCACTCCCACCAGTGTTCTCTCCCCACCCAACTTGTACCTGAGGCCAGCTAATGCGGATTTCAGTCCCACTCCCCAGGGTTTCTCCTATAGAAGACGAGGAGTTGGGGGCTCTATCAGAGTTAGAAGAACAGAAAGAGAACTTTCTGGATTCCACATCAAATGCCCCTTTCCCAGGAAATACGATAACATCTGATCTCAGGTCATCTCCCCATGTGTCCTTCCCTAGTGTCCCCAGCCTCAGTGGACCAGAGACCTGAGAGTCATCGTCTAAAACTCCCTCTTCTCCACCCAGACAGTCATTCCACAAGTCCTGCCCATTCTAGCTCCTGGCACCTGCAGCAACCTTCCTCTCCTCTCTATCCCATCAACACCATGCAGTCTCACCAGATCTCTGAACTGCCTCCCCTGGCCTTGTGCATTCATTCCTGCCCTCGCCTCCAGGCCTGTCTATACCCTCCTCCAACGGTGTCTACACTTTGCTCCAGTCCTGTCCACACACTCCAGGCAGAGTCATCTTTCCAAAACACAAGTCCTACCATGCTACTTTCCACGGCCCTCCATCACCTTTAGAATTAATCCTTCGTGGGGCTTTCGATTTAGTGGGGAAACAAAACAAAAAAAAACAACAGTGAGAAAGTACGTTAACTATATTAGCGGGTAGTGACGAAAACTAAGACAGCAGCCAGAGAGCATGTCGGCAGTGACATTTTAGATAAAGTGGTAAAGTGGGTGGGGTCTCTCTAAGGACAGGTCATTTGAGCAGAGACTGGAGCACTTAGTAGGTTCTCAATAAAACTTAGTTGACTTAATAACAGATTGCCTCACTGAGTGAAAGACTCTAACCCACTTTTCGAGAAGTCTTTCCCTCCAGCTACTATTGTTCCAAGTCACAGGCATGAGGCTTGGGGGACCTGAGTGGGAGTTTTAATTAACCTGATATGCAGCAGTGGGAATGGAAGCCCAAAACCTCAGAAGCCTTTTCTGCAAAACGTCCAGGGCATGATAATAAAATGGTGCTTTCATCTTTATTAATGGGGGAGTCGATTTAAGGACCAGACCCAGCAGATTATTGATCAGTGTTAATCATTAGAAAATACCAAGTTAATGAATTTAACTGCCAGGCGATCTCTGTGGGACTTAGGGAGAGGCCAGTTAGATACAATAACCTTGTTCCCTTCTAGTCCAGCTAAGAGGCTTATTTACAGACGTCCAGGTTTTTCTAAGGAAAAAAAGGCAAAGTAAAAGTCGCTGCGAGTTAAACAGTTTCTCCTTCCGAGTTGCTACTGGGGCTGAGTGATCACCCCAAGCCTGTTTAACACGCATCTGCTACCACTGCCACTCCCTGTTCCGGACTTTTTTAAATAAACTTTTTATTTTAGAATAGTTTTAGATTTAGAGAAAATTTGCCAAACTAGTAGAGAGTTCCCATATACCCCACACTTAGCTTCCCCTACTATTAACATCTCACCTTCGCATTGTCGCGATTAATGAACCGACATTGCTCCATTATTATTAACTGAAGTCCATACTTAATTCAGATTTCCTTAGATTTTACTTAATGTCCTTTTTCTATTCCAGGATCCCATCCAGGCTACCACACTACGTTTAGTCACCTTGTCCCTTCAGGCTCCTCTTGGCTGTGACAGTTTCTCAGACGTTTCCCCCTTGACAGATTTGAGGCGTTACCGTGTAGTTTTGTAGAATGTCCCTCAGTTGGGTCTTATCTGAAGTTTTCCTCGTGCTTTGACTAGCTTCGGGGAGGAAGACCACAGAGGTAAGGTGCCGTTTCCATCACATCATGTCAAGGATACATACGATCAGCGTGGCGTGTCATGATGCTGACTTTGATCACCTGGCAGAGGTAGTGTTTGTCAGGTTTCTCTTCTGTAAAGCTTCTCTCCCTCCCCTTTTCCATACTGTCGTCTTTGGAAGGAAGTTGCCACGCCTAGCCCGCACCTAAGGATTGGGGTGTTATGCTCTACCTCCTTGGGGGTGGAGTATCTACATCAATTATTTGGAATTCTCCGGCACAAGAGACTTGTTTATATTAGTATGGACTCAGGGGTATTTATGTTTATACTTTGGGTTACAATCCAGTATTCTTTTACCTTTTTTGTTGCTCAAATTGTTCCACCTTTGGCCATTGGGAGCTCTCTCAGTTGGCTCCTGTGTGTCTTTGACATACCCCCATCATTGTACGTTTTTTTGTTTGGTTTTTGAGCACTTCCTTACTTTCTGGCAATACAAGATGCTCTAGGCTCATTTTATATATTTCCTACCCCAGCCCTAGAATCAGCCATTTCTCCAATGAACCTGGATTCCTTTTATTGGAGAATCCTGTATTAATTTTCATAATGGGTTGTTGTTTCGCTTCATTTTCTTTATGAGTATAAAGATAAGTCATGCTTATTATGGACAATTTAGCAACTATATGACAGAATACGGATGAAGATGAGTATTCCTAATCAGTCAACAGCAGAGAAAGCCACAGCTAACATTTCGGGGTATTTTCACCTGGTCTTTTCTGCTAGTTGCTGGCCCTTGAGGAGTTTTTTCTGTCCTTTCACTCTTGATCTTCTTCATCAGACCAAGGGATATCCCCAGGGAGTGGGGAACTGGTTTTCCTCCATGCCTCACAGCTGTGGTTGCAGCAGATGAGTCATTCTGGCCTATCTTGGGTTGCCTGTTCACTGGGTCTCTGCCCACTTCTCCCTCTAGGCGATCATAGGTCCAAGAGGCCCAGGAGTCAGGGCATGTCCTCCAACAGGCTGTGAGGATAAGAATACTTCCAAGTTCAGTGACCTTGGGCACCATCGTTGACTGCACTTTTCCTGTTTTCTAAGGATTAAATGAGATAATGTGTACAACGTGCTTAAAAGAGGTCCTGGAACATAGCAGGTATTCAACACGTAAAAGCTATTATTATTTAAGTTACCATGATTATTAATAATCCAGAGAAATACATCCCTTAATGACAGAAGCGCAGGCTTAGGGTGGTGGGCAGGCCTCTGGGGTATAATATTTGCACAAGCAAATTGCCTCCTCCACGGGAACCTCATGAAACTGATCTGATCCTTCCCAAGAATTTGAGCAGATGGGAGAGGAACTGCCTCTCTACAAGACCAGCAAATGGAAAAGAGGGCCCTTGGGGTCTAACTGAAAAGAATATACACCTAGGGATAGGCTTGCATTGCTGTCGAGAACATGGGCTCTAGAGTTGGGCTGCCCAGGTTCAAATCCCAAATCCATCACCTACCTGCCAGGTCCCCTTTATACAGTAAGTTGTCTAACCTCACCAGGCCCAATGTAAGAATAACCATATTACGTACTTATAAGGTTGCAGCAAATACTAAATAAGTTCACAAAAGTAAGAACTCAAACAGTACCTGGCACAAAGTAAGCACTCAGTTCATATCAGTTACTATTTTTGTTATTTCATCATTCAGAACTCTTCAGCTTGCAAATAACAGAGAAATTATCTTAAAATTGCTTAAGTTAAAGGGACTTTTTGGCTCATGTAACTGAATCCCAAACGTTCATAGTGATCAAGTCATGTGCCCTTCCCAGAGCTAATCACTGTGAGGGGACCCTAGGATGCAACTGGCCACTCTGAGTCACAGGTTTCACCCCTAAAAACAACAATCACAGGGGATAGATGTGGGGATGCCAAAAGCAATATATGACTTTCCTTGAAAATGCTTCCCTTTTCCCTGAAGATGAAGCTTAAAAGGAGAAACTTCTGAGGGGCTAAGCATTGAGCTGATGGGGCAAGTCACACAGTCCCTCTGCAGCAAGGTTCCTGAGGAGGAGTAAAGCAAAGTTGGGCAAACAGGCAGCTAATCTATGGGCAAAAATCACTTTCGACAGCATCCTGACCTCCCGCCTAGTGTAAGAGAATCTCCTAAAATGTTCCCCACTGGGCTCTGTTAGGAAAAGGGAAATACCACCAAACTGAAGTCAGCAGTCCTGGGTCCAAGTTCTGGTTCTGTTGTTTGACGTGGAGCAGGTGGCTTGCCCTGGTCTGGGCCACTGCCTTGTCCCTTGGCATTAAGCAATGAGTCAGCCCTAGAAATCCCTGACCCTGACCATATCAGTGATTGCTCTCCTGTGTCGACTTTTCTTCCATATAAAGAGACTGTGGCATGTAGTGGGGGAGCCCAGTCAAGGCATCAGAACCCAGGAACCAGACAGAGTTGAGGAATCATGGCAGGGGAGGAAGGGAATACAAATATGTATTAATGGGGCTTCCCTGGTGGCGCAGTAGTTGAGAGTCCGCCTGCCGATGCAGGGGACACGGGTTCGTGCCCCGGCCCGGGAAGATCCCACGTGCCGCAGAGTGGCTGGGCCCGTGAGCCATGGCCGCTGAGCCTGCGTGTCCGGAGCCTGTGCTCCGCAATGCGAGAGGCCATGGCAGTGAGAGGCTCGCATACTGCAAAAAAAAAATAAAAATAAATATATATATATATATATATATATATATGTATTAGTGCCTAGTCCATGCCAGGCACTGATGTGTCAACATTATCCATGGTGTCTGATGCCAAGCAGCCCTGGTGACTGTGGTCAGTCATTGACATACTATGTGGGAATAGTTTCCAGGGATCTAAAGGAGGCCCACTTGCAGTCTGGCTAGTTGAGCACTGTGCCATGTTTGCTGCTGGGCAGCTGGGCTTGGGGTTGCCAGAGGCCCTGGAAGAAGAGCTATTAGGCCACCCTTCTGACTGGGTCCTTCTGTAGGAATCCTGGGTGAAATTGTTCCACTAGTCTTACCTCTTTGGAGAACCCTTCCCAGGCTGGACTTGGGTGCCCCTGTGTCATGCTCCTCTGGGTCTTCTGCTTCTCTCTCAGCACCCAGCACATGGATTTTTCATCCCCATCTAATGTCTACCTACCCCACTGACTCTGGAAGCCATGGGACTGAGCTCCCTCCAGGCCCCAGCATTGATCCTGGCACAGAGTGGGTGATCTATATTTGTTGAATGACTGAACGAATGAATGAATTTAGATGATCCAGAATACTCTTTCTAGCTTCGCATTGTAAAGCAGGAAAAGATGGAATGAATACGATTTTAGACAAGTCACCTAATCTCTCTGGACCCCAGTTTTACTACCTGTAAAATAGATATAATAGTAATCTGTCCCCGTGTCATGGGACTGTTTTGTTGATTAAATGAGATAATGTATACAATACTACTAACTACCCTTACTTGAATGTTCCTTATATTACTGGTGCTGTATTAGGCTTCAGATAATATATTTGAAGTAATAAATATAGCGGACCTTAACAAATACTTGTCTTCTTCCCCCAAAACTACTTTAAAGTTTAAATGTTATGTTTTTTTTATATATAAAGTTTTTTTTAAAATTTATTTTTGGCTGCATTGGGTCTTCGTTGCTGCACATGGGCTTCTCTGGTTGCGACGAGCAGGGGCTACTCTTCATTGTGGTGCGCAGGCTTCCTGTTACGGTGCCTTTTCTCGTTGCTCTAGGTGCACGGGCTTCAGTAGTTGTGGCACACGGGCTCAGTAGTTGTGGCTCGCAGGCTCTAGAGTGCAGGCTCAGTAGTTGTGGCGCATGGGCTTAGTTGCTCTAGCGGCATGTGGGATCTTCCTGGACCAGGGATCAAACCCGTGTCCCCTGTATTGGCAGGAGGATTCTTAACCACTATGCCACCAGGGTCCCTAAAGTTTAAATGTTAAAGTAAAATTTTATTTGTTGAAGGGATGGATGGATGGATGGATGGTTTCCAGAAGTAGCAGCCTTCACACAGCAGGGGAATGAGTGGGTATAGGTGTACCGTTGGCCCGGCAGAAATTTAAACCCTTTTAGAATAACTACCTTGGACTTCAGAGAGTTACTGGGTATGGAGATTTGGCTTTAATTAAAGTCTCAGCACAGTGTTAAATGCCATTTTATTTTAGCTCATAATTAACACTAATAAGATGAGCAGATCACAAACAGCACACATTCTGAGAAAGTGAAAAACAGCATCTGAGCTTGGTGGTTTCCATTTTCGGTTTTCCCCCCTCCCATGTTCTGTTCAATTAAAAGTTTTGAGAAAATATTGCAACCACACTCCTTGTCTTTATGGTAATGAAGCATATTAATTTGAATGTGATGAATACAATATTCCACTGACTTTTTTATTCCCTTATCTACAAAAGTTTAAAATAATGGGCCAATTAAACTGGGAAAGAAGAATGCAGGGTTTGCCTGGTGCTCCAATTCAGCAACCAAAGAACTGAAAGAGCAAAATTCTGTGACAGTCTGTGGACCAAACTTCATCTCCTTCGCAATAGCTGAGAGACACTAACGCATAATGACAGGCGTGGACCAGGGCAGAACAAGTACTGTATTAGGGATCAAGAGATCAGGTTCTAGAGCCTCCTCTGGTATTTTCTCAGTGAATATTTGTTGGATGGATGGATGGATGCAAGGAAGGAAAAGGTGAGCCAGACCACATCCCAAGGTCCCATTCTTCTCAAGGTAGCAAATTAAGTCTAGTTTGGAGCTGACCTAACCCTTCTAAGACCTAGAAGTTCTTAGAGGCAGAACTTACGATTTAAAGTCCAGTTCTCTGACCTCTTTATCCTAGAGGCATAAATATAAATTACAGAGCTAGCCTGAGCTCAAGTATGACAGCCCAGAAGAGCTCAACTCTAAAACAGAGACCCCCCCCCCAAACCAGCTAACCCCAGGGAAGGCTGAGGCTTCACCAGTACAGTCTTCTGCTTTGGGAGGGGGACATCCTGGACAGGACTTATGACCGTGAAATATGGTCAAGCTATCTCCATGAGGATCTCCAGAAGGCTTCCCACCTCCATGTGGTCCCAGCTCCACCTTGCCGCCGCTGTGTTATCTGAGGCAGTCTGCAGGTACATCACCCTCAATTTCTGTGTACTTTGTCACTCTCTATTCTGTCCTCTACATTGCAGACATTATAAAATGCAACACACATAGACACATACATTCATGGTGATGTTCCTTTGCTTAAAACCCGTTGTGCCCGGGATAAACAAATCCTTAACACAGTCTATGAGACTCTGCGTGGCCTACCCTAGAGTGCCTCCCAGGCTTTTCTGTCTCCACATCCTCCGGCCCTGCCCATTCCCTGCCTCTAACACTAGCCTTCAGTCAGTTCCCAAACACCTCTTCAACACTTAGGATCCCACTCACCTCAGGACCTTTGCACATGCAATATTTTCCTTAAATGTTCTTGCCCTACCTGTCGTCTAGTTAATGCCTTATGATCCTTCAGCAATTAGCTCAAGCCTCACTTTCTCAAGGAAGGCATCCCTGATGAAACTCCCTACACCAGTTCCAGCCTGAGTTGGGTCCTACGTTTATGTTGTCATAGCCCTGAGTATTTTTCCTTTATGGCACTTATCACAGCTTGCAGTTACATGCTTGAGCTATTATTTGAGTCATGTACCTCTCCTTCATTAGGCCGTTAGCACTATAACCATTGATTCTTAATCATTGTATTTCTATTGCTTAGCACAGTGCCTGGCCCATAATAGATACTTAATAAATATTTGTTGACTGAATGAATGATTGAATGAATAAATGCCTAATTCAAGAGTTTTGTCTCTTTCCACTCCACTCTACTGCTTCCATTTTGGGATTTCTTAATTTCTGAAGCACTTGGGCTAGGCCTTATTCTGGGAGCTTAAACAACCGAGATCTACCCTTGCTCCCAAGCAGTCCACAGTGTGACAAGAAACAGATACATAAATGCATAATGACAATACAGTGTGCCAAGTGCTGCAATAGACGTAAGTGCAGGGTTTCATGGAAGCAGGTAAGAAACGCTTCTGTTCCCCACGGGGGAGGCTTCCCAAAGGAGATAGTTCCTAAGATGAGTCTGAAATGAAAAGGTGTTGGGAAAAGAAATAAGGGTGGGGGAAAATTTCAGGTGAAAGGACCAGCATGTGGGAAAGCTCAGAAAGCAGAGACTGGTCCTGGTAAGAAACACAAGCGACTGTGATGACTGTGCCCTGGATGGAAAGGTGGTACTGTGAGAGGTGAGGTTGGGAGGTAGGCGGGGACCAGATCACCAAGGACCTTCAATGACAGCCAAAGATGGCAGTGGACACTGTATGGAAGGGACTGGTGTGGTGAGACCTGTGATTTGGAGAACTCCCTCTGGAAATGCTTTGGAGAAGAGATGTTCATACTTCATGGGAAATATTTAGCCTCTGTTTCCCCAGAAACAGAGGATTAAGCCTGGGGAAACAGGCTCGATTCCAGGGCTGTCCATCAAACTACTTTACAGAATCCAAACTTTCTTTTCCAAAGGGCACTTGGTGTGATGGACCTTGCTTATTCATTGCAGGGAGAATTCATTTCAGGGTGGAGAATTAAAAAAAATACAAGATTAAGCAGTGTAATCAGCTGCTGCAGAGAGTTGGAAATGCAATAAATAATAATAGCATTGAGAGCTGTTTTTAATAACTCACCAGTGTAATTTAGCTCCGGCTTCTTGGAGCATATGTCAGAATGTATGTAATGGCAAATGCCTCATTGCCAACCTCTAAAGACAAATGTCTTCCCAGGAGGAAATGGGGGGGTGGGAAATTGGAGGACATGATTTGCAAACTGGATGTAGGAAGGCAAGCATCATTCATTTTGACACCATTAACTTTAAATTTGTGATCCTTTGCAGAGGTGATAGGTTTCAGTTGGTTTGTCTTCAGGGATGGGCAGGTTAATAGCAATAATGTGGTAAAGGCAAGACTCATAATCTGTAAGAGACTCTGCAGACCTACCATTTGCATGCAGTCCATGTTCTAATTACAGATCATCCTTGTCTATCTATTACAGCAGGTCCCCAGGGGACTGATGTCTCGGCAGCATTTGTTTTACTTAGTTGAGTTACTAAATATTCATGAAACCATTAAAATGTGTTATTGAAAAGTTTTTGACAGAGTCTGACTTTTAATAATTCATATGGGTTGCACCCACCCTCCCCCCCACAAAAAAAGTCCAAATTACTGGGATGGGGCTAGGAGTCCTCCCCTCTTAGGGAGGCATCGTGACAGTTAAAATGAGATGGACTTTGGAGTCAGATGGAACTGAGTTCAAATTCTAGTTCTAGTTCTACCACATACTAGCTGTAACCTTTTGCCAACTTACTTAAACTCAGAGGCTCTATTCTATTAAATGACAGTGATGATGCGATGATGATGTGATGATGATGATGATAGCTAATATTCATGGATCACCTATTGCATTATTTCTTTCACTACAATAGTATGATGTAGGTACTATTATGATCCCCATTTTATAGATGAGGAAACTGAAGCTCAGAGCAGTCGAGTAACTTCCCCAAGGCACAGGGCTAGTAAATAACTGTTCTAGGACACAACTCTGGGTCTATCTGACTTCAAAGCTCATGCTATTAAGTGTGCTGTGCTATTCTCTGATACTAACTTCTACGGTTTTGCAATATTAGAGACAATGAATGTAAAGAATAATTGCTGGCACATGATAGACACTTTGTAATGTCTCTTGCGTTGAAGGACTAGATTTATATTCCTTTGATGTGTTCTCTCTGGGAAAACATAGCACCATGTCTTTGTCAAAGCTTTATAATGTCCTTATCATTCCATACCTTTGTCCAAGTCACTCCACGCCTCCACCAGGCCTCGGGGTTTTAATCTATAAAGTAGGGGTGAATGGGAGTTCTTACACATACCATTAGTTTGGGTGTAAATTAATACAGCCACTTTAGAAAACAATTTAGCAATATTTAAATCAAAGATGCACAAACCCTGTAATACAGCAGTTCTACTCCTCCCCTAAAGCAGTTTCTCTGCCTCTACACTCTTGACATTTGGGGACAGATATTTCTTTGTTGTGAGGGACGTTCTGTGCATTGTAGGATATTTAGCAGCACCCCAGGCTTCTCTCCACTAGATTCCAGTAGCCTCCCCAGTTGAGACAACCAAAACTGTCTCCAGACATTGGCAAGTGTCCCCTGGAGGCAAAATTGCCATTGAGAACCACTGCCCAAAAGGAACTCTTGCAAAAGTGCGTCAGAAGCATGTTCAGTCTGATCAGAGCCACAAGATTTGCAATAGCAGAAAAGAGGTAACAAGCTAGCTGTCTGCTAACAGGTGAATGGTGTGTTTATCATGGCCTAGCCACTGAATGGAATCTAATACAACAATGAAAATGAGTGAACTACAGTTTCACATGCCAACATGGATGAATTTTATAAACATAGGTTTGAGCAAAAAAATAAAAGCAAATTTCAGAAGCCTACATGTGATATGATTCTATCTTTGTAATGTTTAATAACATGTAAAATTATGCTATATACTATTTAAGGGATATATATGTGTGTGTGTGTGTGTGTGTGTGTGTGTGTGTGTGTGTAGTAAAACTAAAAAGAAATGCATGGAAGTGAAAATCACCAAATTCAGGACATGGTTATTTTAGAGGGGAAGGGGTTGTAATCAAAGCAGGGTACATGGGCTTCAGCTCTACTGGTATAACTTTATTTCTAGGAGATGGGTATATGAGTATTCATCAGATTATTTTTTATACCTCTTTCTATGTCTGAAATATTTTATAATACTTTTTAAAGGAGTTAGAGTATATCAGTTCTAATGAGGGAAGAGCACAGAGAAAAATCACTTGAGGAACTTTTCCTAATTATGCATATTTGCCTCTTGGAGATTCTGAAATCCTCTCTCCAGTTCACTCTCCATATCCCCAAGCAAGAGTCACTGCCTTGACCACTGTCCCCAGTAGGAATGTGTCATCTCTCAGGTGTTACAGGGCTGAGGATCAGTGGTCACTGGAGAATTCTTCAGGATGCTTCCTCTGGTTTACTCTTCCCCTCTAATAATCTATGATCCCATAAAAAAAGGATTTGGGGTTCTACTAGGTAGGTAAACACATAAGCAAACATCCCTCCCTCCAGTTTTCAAAGCTCAGCCCATGAACTGTCCTATGACAGGCCCTGGACAAGTATATCCCTGCGGGGTAGGAAGGGATGCTCCTGGAACGAAGATGGATGCTCCTGCCAGAGTATTTGAAACCATCCTTGTATTCCTGGCCACAGAGGTGTCCTAGGACTCAGGAAGCACCACTATCTTCAGGTGAAAAAACAAAGCCTCAGCAAGGTCAAGTCATTTGAAGGTCATCCAGCTAGTGAGTGTCAGAGACATGAATAGACCCAGGCCTGCCTTCAAATCCCCGTCCTTGTGTCTATGCCATGCTACCTTGCTGCATTAATAAGAACTCTCATAATTGTAACTGAGAGTTAGTTAGCAATGCAAGAAATTAAAGCAAGAGATTTCCCCAAAAAGCACGATTGACAAATACGTGCTCTGCATTTGGAGACAGAAGAGCAGGTTAGAGAGCGTGGAGAGTCCAGACTTCAGCTCAGCTCTGGAAGATGACTGATTTGGCTTTAGCCAGGCAGAGGAGGGAGAGAGCATTCCATGTGAGGAAACAGAGAGACAAGGGAATGGGCAGGGCAGTGCAAGCCAAGTTCTGTGCCAGGAAGTCAATGTCAAATGCATTTGGTCTAGAAGAAAGCTGGCTGGAACTGGTGCCCATCTGTGGTTCTGTTTGGAAGTACAGTCACTGGACCGGAGACTCCTTGATGGTCGAGTCTGATCTTAGTCACAGTCGTATCACTGGGCCCGAGGGAACATGATATTGGAGAGAGGAAGGCAGGAAGGAAGAAAGCAATGCAGGAGAGGAGGGAAGGAAGGAAGAGAAGAATGTGCGTTGAAATTCCAACGGAGCCTGGATCCCTCCTGAGGAAGCAAAAGAGGTAAAAAACTGAACCATGGTGGTGGTTATTTAAATGCCATTATTCCCTGGCTTTATTTACAAATGAATGTTCACTGACAACAGTTCAGGGTGTTTTTGTCTTTAGCATCTTCATTAGAGTATAATTGCTTTACAGTGTTGTGTTAGTTTCTGCTGTATAACAAAGTGAATCCGCTATACGTATATATATATACCCATATCCCCTCCCTCTTGCGTTTTGCTCAAACCGAAAAATGATTCACGCTGACAATCAACATGAACATTGTGCACTTGTTCATAAACGTGCTCATTACTCTTGCCTGCCGGGAGCATCAACTCCTGCGTCCTAGCCTGCGTTTAGCAGGGAGACCTATGCTTCCGCCTCCTCAGCCTAGGACTGTGATGGGGAAAGAGATGCTGGTGAGATGCAGAATGAAGAATGAGTCCTGCAGGCTGGAAGTTTGCTGTGTGGCGGGGAGGGAGGAGGGGAGGTCTTGAAGTTCATCCCAAAGGACACAGAATTCTTGAAAGAGGGTTCAAGATCCTCCTAAAACTACTCTTGGGAGGTGCTTGAGATAATCTTTTCTGAGGGTTTTCTAAAATCCAAGAAGAAAACCGGGATGCTTTTCTCCCATTGTCTCTCCTGCCCCCCATCTCCATGGAGCTGATGATAAAATCAGATAAACAGATCTGCCTTTGAGAATTGCCCACAGAGGGACTGGGACCCAAGGCGTGGAGAACTCCCCCATTGGATTCCACGGGAAGCTGATTGAAGCAGGTCATCTCTCCCCAGTGATGTGTTTATGAGAGAAGGGCTTCCAGCTCCATGCACTGAGGCTTTTACCTTTCAGCATCTGCCCCTTCCCATAAATATGCCATCAGGAGCAATAATGACTAGCGAAGAAGTGGAATCATTGTTGGGACTGAGTGAGTTAACGAAGTGTATAAAATCTCTAACCCAGGGTGGGATGGCTGTGTTACTGTAGTTATTATTATTGGGGAGAGAAGCAAAGGGCCTGAGAGAAAGAACTGAGAAGAAACAGGAAAAACGGGGACCAGGACCAACTCTGAACTCTACCCCTCATGGCCCCCACTGCTGACCACTGAGAATCGGAGTCCTGGGGAGTCAGGGAATACTTTCAATGAAAGAATCCACAGAAGACCTGAACTCCAGGCCTGGCTCTGCCACCAACTAGTTTTATCACCTCCTGGGACACCCTTGTCTGAGCTTCCTCTGTCAGTTGGTATTCATTCTTGCGATAATTAAGAAAAAGGAAAAAACCTGTGTGAAAGTCCCACACAATGTCCAACCCATGAAAAATGCTGATAACTTGTAGTTTCCCTCTCTTGGCCCCTGTTTTCTTCTTTGTAAAATGAAAATAATGCTGCACCCTAATTTGAAAGTTTATTATGAAGAGTAAGCACAGTATTTTTCAATAAATATTTGTTGAGAAACCTCAATATGTGAAGTAATGTAAAAGGTGAAACAATTTTGCCAATTATTGGATTGGCCAAAAAGTTCAATCTGGTTTTTTCCGTAACATCTTATGGAAAAACCCGAACGAACTTTTTGGCCTGGCCAATAGAAATCCTAGAGCATTTTTTAGACATTGTGACCCTCCTAATGGAAAAGGCTTTCCTCTTCATCTGTGCATAGTGTCTAACACAGGCCCAGTAAATATCTGAGAAAGAAGAGAGAGAAAGGAAAAGAGGAAGGGAGGGAGGGAGGAAAGAGAGGGAGGGAAAAAGGAAGGGAGGGAGGAATGAAGGAAAGATGGAAGGAAGGAAGGAAGAGATACATCATTACTTAATTATTGTACAATTATCATCTTCATTATAAAACTAATTTAAACAAATGCAACCAGTGCCCCCAAAAGAGCACCAAGATAAGGGCTATGATAAAGAACACTAGAATAATTTTCGCATTTTGACCAGTAATGGGAATAGTAATGATTTTCTCTCTGAATCATAACTATCTTGCAGTTAATAGTTCACCTTCTGGTAGAATTGAGAGCTCTGAGATGGTGCTCTGAGGAATTCTTTCATTTCTTTCCCACCTTTTAAAGAAAAGAGAACTCCAAATGCAATTATTGGCATTATTTTTATACCAACTGCAGCAGAACATTCCAGAAGATGAGGCCTCTACCAAATTAGTTTATCCAGATGAGATTTAGACAGTATGTTACCGTTACTGGGAGAAGCACACAGAAACCCACATACCAGCAGCGAGCCCTACGGAGCCAAGTGAATGTGGACACAGCGTTGCCCATGTGTTTTCGGTTAGCTAAGTGAACTGCTCCAATCTTGGGGGGCCCTGTACCACAGGACACCTCTGTTTACTTCAGGTTACACAGCAAAAAGCAAGCTGTAAGCAGCAGAAGTAGCCAGCTAAAATAGAATTTTTTTTCTGACTGCTGGGGGCCAACATAAATGAATTTTAAGCAGCAACAAATCAGACTCGACTGAAACCATTTGCCTGGAAGGAAGATTTGTGGCTAGAAAACTGAAGTTCATGCTACCCAGAAATTTCCAGAGAAAGTCTTATTCCCATACCTGAAAGAATATTCCTTTCTGTCCCCAGATCCAAACCCCCAATGGAAAAGGCTTTTTCCAAAACTCCGAGTACATACTCCATCTGTGACTTTTCCATGGGACCCAGCTGATGGTGATCCCCTGGAGTGTATGAATAATAATAATGATAATGATACTAATATAGTTCTTTCTATGAATAATAACTAATTCATTTCAGTCTTCACAACTGTCTGAAGTATGTACTATGATTATATCTGTTTTACTAGTGGGAAAACTCAGGCACTGAGAGATTAAGTAACTCACCAGCAGTCACAGAACTAGGTAAGAGGCAGAGTTAAGAGTCAGTGCAGGCAGTCTGACCCTGGAGGCTTGCTTTGGACCTCTATGTCACGCTGCCGTTCACTGCATGCCCAGGACTGTGCTAAGCAGTTTATGGCATTATCGCACTTCATTACTGCAACAATCTTATGATACGGGTACCAAGAGTATTCCCATTTTACAGGTGAGGAGGCTGGCTGCAAACATTTAAATGACTTGTCCCAGGTCACACAGGTGGCAGAGCTAAAATTCTCACGCAGAGATTCTGTGTACCTGCAATTGTTTGGTGAAAACTATGTGCTGTGGACTGACTGTCTGTGTCTCTCCAAAATTCACATGCTGAAACCCTAATTTGAAATGTGATAATACTTGGGGGTGGGGCCTTTGTGAGGTAATAAGGTTCAGATGAAGTCATGAGGATGGGGTCCTCATGATTGGATTAGTGTCCTTATTGGAAGAGGAAAAACTAGAGCTCTCTCTCTTTCCACCATGTAAGGATACAGCAAGAAGGCAACCATTTACAAGCCAGAAAGAAGGCCCTTACCAGAACACGACCATGCTAGTACCCTGATTTCAGACTTCCCAGCCTCTAGAATTGTGAAAAATAAATATCTGTTGTTGAAGCCACCCAGTCTATGGAATTCTGTTATAGCATCCTGAGCTGACATAGACACTAGTCGTTTGTGAGTGTGACAATCTTGGTTCCCAAGAGTCCTAAGGGACTTTGAAAACCATAGCCAGTACTCATTTGTCAGACTGTGACAATTCTGAACTGGAATCCTGTGTTTTGTGGTGTCTGGGTCAGAACAAGTCAGGTAGCTGATACATGAGGTCGGTTCACCACCTTCACCCCACGTTCACTCAGGGGGAACGTCTCATGAATGACCAATCCTTTGTTTCTTTATGGCAAACAGCTCAGAGGGGGAAAAGTTGCCTGCTAGTGCTGATAAAGAATTGAAGAGGGCCAACAAAGATTCTTGGCCAAAAAATAATAATTTGGGACAAAGCGAGAAAAGTGTCCAATTCTATGCAGGCTGATATCTACAACGCAAACATATTCACCTTACAATCTATATGGAAATAAGAAAAAGCAATTTGTGAAATGGATTCCATAAGTGTTCCCGTTAGGGTAAGAATTTCTCATCAAATGAAAGATGGAAATTCAATAAAACTTTAAAGGGAGGTTACATGTAGAGGGAAGATTTGTGCAGACACCACATCATGCTGGATGGAAATGTGATGTGAGAAAAAGCAGGTTCTTTAATAAACACTTCATGGATCTCTCACTAGTATCAAACCACAGATACCCATTTATTAGCTGGATGTGTGGGGAAATGTGGACTTTGGAGGCAGGTAGACCTGGGTTTAATACTCATACACCTATGAGACCTGAATTTCCCTCTGTGATCTTCTTGGGAAAGTGGAAATACCCACACAGATATATTGTGAGAATCCAGGGAAATGGCCTGTGTAAAGCACCCCACAATTTCTAGAAAATAGTAGTTAAATCTGTCTGGTTATCTTTGACGTAACTCACATGAGAGGCAGATGTTCCTAAAGCTCAGGGTTAGGAGACAATCAGGAGGGCGCTTGTCTCTGAGACCAGAATTCTTGAACGAATTTAAGTCCTTGCATGGTGACAGCAAAGGCAGAAAGTGGGAACCACCACTCCTCCTTCTCATGTCGTTTATTCCCAGAAATTCCAGAAAGTGGCAAAGGATTAAGTCTAGTTTCTAGCATCTGGCCTTGCATCTAACAAATGCTGAGTAATACATGTTGGTGGAACTGAACTGAGAATGTTTTGTGCACGGTGAAATAATACAACAGGTAAAAATGCAGGGCAGAAATGTGTCTGAGACCAGAGCCATCTGCCCAGAGCTGACATCTAGAGCAGTGAGCATACATAATCTTGCAAAGGGGGTGAATGCAGAGGCAGGAGAAAGTCAGGGACAGCACCAGTCTTATAAGGTAGAGAGCTGTTGGAAAGGAAGCAATAGAGAGGCAGGAAGGAGCAGTGCAAACCAGGAGAGTTTATAGAGAAGGCAAGAGAACAGAGTACTGACTTACCAGAAACTTGGAAATACCTCTGCTCCTAATTTAGTTCCTCATGTCTGGCTGTGCTAATGCCTAAAATACCACGAAGCCCATTGGGTTAAGTATTTCTCTCGCTAGGGCTCCACAGGATAGAAAACACAGTAAGGCAGGACAACCCCTGGGCAGGTGAATTTGTCAGGTTTCCTTTTGGGCAGGTGGGATCTGGAATGGCAGAGTGGTGTCCTGGTAAACCTGTAATGGTGAGGAGGGGGAGGAAGCACTCAATTACAGTGTTTGCCAATTTTCTTGGTGTAAATACTCCTGCTGTGGTTGATTTCAAGCCACCAAAGGTGTAACAACTGTCTTGCTGGTTTCCTGAAATTTTAACAATCAGCTTTCACAAGCTGGAATAGACTGACTCCAGGCACTGCCCAGGCACCAGTGAAATTGGAGATTGATATATAGAACCAATGGGGGAGTTACAGAGCAGAGAAGACAAGAGTTTCCTGAGTCTCACTCAGATATGTAGAATATGTCTCCCCCTTTCACAAAGAAGGAAAGAAAGGAGAGAAGAACTTTCACATTTAGTTATTGTTGTTGTTTAAAGTCAGTTACACACACGGGAGGAAATTTTCATAGTGGGTCTCCCTCGGGCCCCAGACCCTACAGAAGCAACTAAAATTCTCAATTATCAGTTATCCTTCTGGAAATATGTATATGCCAGCATGTGTATAGGTATATGTCCCTTTCCAAATTAAAATGATAATGGTAAAATGTAAATGTCCCTTTTCAAAATTAAAATGGTAATGTACTAAACAACATTTTCTTTTAATTATATATTTTTAGTATTCTTCCAAAAAGAGAATAAATTTTAATTTATAATTAAATTTACAAGATATATAATTTTAATGGCTATATAGTATTCCTTTTATGTATGCACTGTAATGTATTTAACCAGTGTGCTCAATGATAAGCATATACTTTTTTCACTCTTTTGCTGTTATAAACAAATGACGCAGTGAATATCCTGTACACATATATATACTTGCACACACATGTAGGCATCCCTGTGTGTGAAATTTCAGGACCCAAGGGTATATACACTATTTATTTCTGATGTATTTTTTTCCCTCCCAAGAGGTTGTATGAATGTACATTCCCACCCACAATTCATGAGAGTGTCTTTTCCCCACATTGTTGCCAACATAGCGTGTTCTCAAAATCTGAGACTAGCATTTCTTAAATGCATACTCTGTTCTCATACTTGGCATGGGTTCTCTTATTTGAGGTAAGTGTATTCACAGAAGCAGAAGCTGGGCCTCATGGAGATCAAGGAACTTTCCCAAGGTCTTTGTGACATTAGTCTCCAATCTTCCTTTTTCACCACATTGACTACCATTCCCCACGAGGCTCACTGCTGACAATCGCGTGCAGGAAAATTGTAAAGTTCCCCACAGAGCCGAGAAGTTTAGGATACATGAATATCATCTTTTGCTTCACCATATTTTTTTTTTGCTTTATTTCCAGAAGTTTTGCTCATTCAGTGCTGCCCAGTGATCATTTAGTCAGCCTGACTACCCTCTTAATAATTTCTGATACTGATATAAAACCTGCCTAAACACAAATATAACTGTGGGCCCAGCCCAGTTTACAATTACCTTCTTGATGATCCGGTTTCCAGGGACGTTTTATGATGTCAAAGCAGGAACCACCTATATCCCAGAATAAGCTTGATGGGTTTGTAACTGAAGAAGTAAAAACAAATTGTTGTCCTTTTGAAGAATAACCCTCACGTCTAAGTCTATCTCAGATCAAAAGCATTAAGTCTCTTCCCTTCTGTCTTCATTTATGTCTACTCTCACGTGCATTCCCTCTGAGTGGCAGAGAGAATACGCTGTGAGACGTTGCCAATTACGGTCACACTCGGGTAGCAGATGGTTAGGGGTTGGTTAAACCTTTAGGGAAACTGCCTTGGGAGAAAATGAAATAAAAGCAAAGATTACTATGAAAAAACATAGACGTTGCCAGCTAGGAGGAGGAGAAAGGAGGAGGGAGCGGGGAGGAGTGGAAGGGAGGGAGGGGGGAGAGACTGCAAGGGAAGAAAGACCGGCGGAAATAAACCGTGCACTTAGAACAGCGGGAAGGGAGGCTTGGAAGCGTGGTTTTCCGGCTTTAAATGCCCGCTTGGCGTCTTGCTGGTGCGCCAGTGTTCCGTGAGGATGTGGGCGGAGGGCGAGTCTGAGGGGCTCCAAACATTGGGAATAGTGGTGGTCGTGTGGTCCTCTCTGAAACTTATGCACTACCTCGGGCTGATTGACTTGTCAGACGGTAAGCAAACCCCCGAGCTTGCCGTTTTATATGAATGTGTTTTTCAGCTTAGGTTGTTGTGAGAGTAGTTTAGAATATGCATGGAAAGTGGCGCGCGGAGACCCGAGAGATTTGAAAAAGCCCGGCTAAATCAGCGCTGTATTGATTCCGGCCTTTCTCCAAGCGCGCGAGAGATGCGCTGTCCGTGGTGCTGAAACGTGGCTCCTGGAGAGTGATGGGGGAGCGGCAGGGGAATTAGGATCTTCTGTTCCTACCCTATATGCATGAGTCTTGGTTGATTACTAGCTGTGTGAGACTAGCAGAATACATCAAAATCCTCTCTCAGATTGTCTGATGACTATATTGTTGGTATAGTCTGTCTATATGACTGTCAAATGACTGTCAATGACTGTCAAAAGTCATCGTACTGATTAACTTTGTTTAAGAAGTAGTTGGGAAGACTATGGTGGTAAAAGATTTTGTAAAATGCTGATCACAGTGCCCAGCAGCTAGAAGACATTAAACAAGTATCAGTTTCTTTCCCCAGCCCTTAATCCTCAACCCGCATAAGAACCTTTACTCTAAAACCACCTAATCAGCCATGACTTTAACTCCATTCTTTAGTGAGAATATAGTTAAAAATTCAGGTTAACCATGTTGTTTAATGTTTATTACTAGAAAGTTAGTGGTTTGGTCCCAAAAGTTAAAGGAGCTCAAGAAATAGAGAGTATTTTCTTCCTCTTCATGAGACTTTGCTCCAAATAGAACATAGTTTTTCTAGATAATTCTTATCACGTAAAATTAGGATCCAGAAAAGATTCCAATTTTGATGAGCAATGCATTAAACAAGACCAGCCTCCAACAATGTACATTCATATTCGATGTATATACTTCCACAACTGCATGGTGTAGACAGAATTCCTCTCCCAAGAGGTAGTATCACATGCATAATAATGAAATACGTTTGCAGACAAAGGACTAGCTAAAGTACCAATCAGAGCTGAAGTAGGCCAGAGACTGAAGGACAGAATGATGTGGTTGGATGAATTCTGGACTAGCAGTTACAAGACCTGGTTTCTATCAATAATCTGTCTCTGTTTAACCTTGTTCAAATCATTGTTTTACCTGGATCTCAGTTTCCTATGGCAATAGTGATGATTTTCGATCTCTGCTTCATGGAATTCTGGAGTAACCAAAGATTTCTTTTATTTGGTTTTGAGCAGGAGGTGGTAGGGCAGACTCTGAGCCCTTCATTCCTGCTTCCACAAAACCAGCTCCACTTTATCTGTTCTATATGTTAGCCCTATGTAAGAACTTTTAAAGCTTTAGCTAAAATTTAGTGAATCTATGATTCTACAACTCTATGATTGTGTTTCTCTGAGATTTTGAAAGCTGAAACATATTCAGAAAACTTTTTCTTTCTTAAAAACCACCTGAAATCTAACAATCGGGAAGAATAGTTCTGTATGCAAATAGAGACTCTTCCTGTCCCTCAGTCCCTTATACGTGCTCTTCTAAACTCCAAATTCAGCTTGCCAGTCATAACAATTGAGCAAAGTCTCTGTTCTCCACCAGATCCCAAGAGAATGTGTCCCATCCCTACTCAGAGCTTCAGAGCAGACACCCACCGAGATTACAAATTAATGCAAGAGCTGCCTACTTCCTTATAAGGCTAATGGTGCGTGGAAATATTACCCTGTTCCTTCCTTTCCATAGCCAGAGGTGACCATCTCCCTTCCCCTGCTTTAACTTCTCAAGGTTACAGCTTTTGGTTTTATTACCACAGAAGATATCAGTTATTCATCTAATGTTATGGTAATGAGGGGATTAAGGTGAAAAGTAGAGAACATATGTTTAAGACTGCCTCCAGGAACTCAGGTGAAGGAAGGGATTAATATTTATTCTGCATCTACAATGTCCCAGGTGTAGTGCCAGGTGCTTTTATATACGTGAGCTAATGTAACCCTCAAAATAACACTCTAAGGGAAAAAATTTAATAACTCTTGCAAGTTGATATCATTGTTCCTTTTATATAAGGAAGAAGACAGCTTTAGAGAAGTTACATAAAATTTCCAACGATACAGCAACAGCAACAAGCAGGTATTGGTCTCTAAAATTTCATCTTCTGTCCTGGACACCTAGTACCTCAACAAGTAAGCCCCCTCCAGATGGAGTCTGTGGTCTGTCATTAAGTCTATACCACACATATGCTCCTATGCTATAGCCTTCACCTTGTGGCCCAAAACACCATTTTTAATGTGTGTGTGATATGGGAAACTATTCACTCACTTATTATTAAGAGGAGAAGACCTCCTCCTACTGGAGGAACCAACAGGATGCAGTCAATATAAAGAGAGCAGTGGAACATCTCTAAAGAACCCATCAGTAGTCTTTCTTAGGCCCTTGGTCTTGTTCTTATTTTATTTTTCAGTAGTAATTTTGAAGTAGCATAGATATTAGGCCTGGAGTCAAAATAGCTGCGTTCGAATCCTGGATGTGCCATTTATCAGTCGTGTGACCCTGGGCAAGTTTCTTTTCTCCAGGTTTCACTTTCCTCATTTGTAAAAATAGAGAAATGAGAATGATGCTTGTATTAATTTCCTGTAACAAATTATGTCAAAGTGGATGGCTCAAAACAACAGTGATGTATTCTCTCGCAGTTCTGGGGGCTAGAAGTCCAAAAGCAACGTGTTGGCAGGGCCAAGCCTCTGGAAGAGAATCTTTCCTTGCCTCTTCCAATTTCTGGTAGCTCCAGGTCTACTTTGGTTTGTGGCAGCATCACTTCAGTCTCTATCTCCATTTTCACATGGCCATCTTCTCTCTGTGTCTCTGTTTTCACATGGTATTTTCCTCTTCTTATAAGAACACCAGTCATATTGTATTAGAGCCTTAATGGCCTCATCTTAACTTGATTACAAATGCAAAGACTATTTCCAAATAAAGTCACATTTAAGTTATCAGGGATTATGACTTCAACGTATCTTTTTGGATAACACGGTTCAACCCAAAACACTGGTAGTAATGCTACATATTGTAAGGATTAAATGAAGCAGCATATGGGGAAGTACCAAGCTTCTTTTCTGTTTCATAGCAGGTACTTTATAAGTGTTTAATTCTTTCCAGCCTTAGATCATGCCAATCAAATGAATATACTACTCATCAGACAAAAAAGACAAAAGCCATGCTTTATGTCTTTGATTTAAAGTCCATCGGGCCTCTTAGGAAGTAGAAGCCTTCCCTTTGGAGTTGACAGTTGCCAGTGAAACTTCCAGAGTAGGAACACTGAGATGACTTTTCCCCTATGTGCTATGTCACCACGCATACCCAGCCTTCACTGCCAGGGCTTGCTGATCCATCAAGCTCATCGTCCCTTCCACCAAAGTGAGGACAGCAGGGGCTGCAGAGAGAAGATCAAGACAGGGGTGTGGAGGTGACAGACAAGTAATGCCCCCAGAAGATTCAGAGACCAATGCCAGTTAATTCTCTGCCTCTCTTCTCACTGCTTGCTGGGCCAGCTTTATGCAACCTCACCCTCACCAGATGAGAGCCCTCTCTCCCCAAAGCACCATGTCTACGGGCTCTGCCGTAGTAACTTCAGAAGTGATTCACTACTCCAGCTCAAAGCACTGCCCGAAGCAGTGAGGCACACATCAGTGTTTCTCAAAGTGGGTTCTCCTGCTACCATATCTTATATCTGTCTAAATATAGGGTTATTTAGCCGTCTCTGACCATAACTTATTCATGAAACCAAGAATGTCACAAGAACAACAGACCAAAAAAAACAGCAATAATAACTTGGTAAACCTGGGGAAACCATGAGAATCCAGGTGTGTTTATTGGGGCCTTTAGAAAGTCCATTTTCTATGTATTCTAAATTGTGTGAAACATGTAGTATTACTCTGGAGATTTGCTGGATCCACTTGATGGCAAAAGATTTGAAATATGGTTCATATGAAGCCAACTACCCACACATATCCAACTTTAACCATTTGTTATGGACTGTTTAGTATTTTGTAGCTTAAGAAAATATTGCCCATATAATGTTTGACTTGGACAACAAAGAAATCCTGTGATATATAAAAATCCTAGGACTTCCCTGGTGGCGTGGTGGTTGGGAGTCTCCCTGCCAATGCAGGGGGACACGGGTTCAAGTCCTGGCCTGGGAAGATCCCACATGCCCTGGCAACGAACAGTAGCTTCTGCTCGCCACAGCTAGAGAAAGCCCGCATGCAGCAGGGAAGGCCCAACACAGCCATAAATAAATAAATTAATTTTAAAAAATCCTATATTATCATTGAACTAATTTTATAGTGTTAAAAAAACTGAGGTCCTGGGGCTTCGATTTCAAGGCCACATGACTAGGAAGTAACAATTTCACCACTCAATTCAAGCCTTTTGATTTCCACTCCAGAGCACTTTTCATTGTCCAAATGCAGCAAAACTTGCCCTTAAACTGTGCCTGGAGCATTGGGAATATCACCACTTCTACTCATCAAATAGTTGTATTATTCCCTTTGGTAAAGGGCTTATAACCTAATAAAGTTGGGTTGTAGTGGGCTGAACCATGGGCACCCAAAGATATCAGGTCCTGATCCCTGGAAACGATGTCACCTTATAAGGAAAAAGGTTATTTGCAAGTATGATTAAGGATCTTGGGAAATTATCCTGAATTAACTCGGTAGGTCCTATATGTCATCATAAGTATCATAAAAGAGAGGCAGAGATTAGACACAGACAGAAGAGGAGAAGTTGATGTGAAGATGGAGGCAAGGATTGAAGTGATGTGGCCACAAGTCAAGGAATGCTGGTAGCCACCAGAAGCTGGAAGAGGCAAGGGAATGGATTCTCCCCTAGAGCCTTTAAAAAGAGCATGATCTTGCTGATAAATGTGTGTGTATGTGTGTGTGTGCATCTCCAGGGTCCATATACCCTCCTACCACTGAATAAACAGAAACAGCTCAAGTGAATTACTCCTCTACAACCTTAACCCCAACCTCTCCCTTTTCTCTTTTTCATCTTTCTTTTTTTTTTAATTGAAGTATAGTTGATTTACAATATTATATTATTTTCAGGTGTACAACATAGTGATTCAGTATTTTTACAGATTATACTCCATTAAATGTTATTACAAGATAATGGCTGTAATTCCCTGTGCTATACAATATATTCTTGTTGCTTCTTTTTCCTCTTTCTACCTCCAGATTTGGTTTGTTGTTTTTAATTCTTCTGTGGATATAATTATACTTTAAATGGCACACAATCCTTGATTACTTAAGTGTTGGCTTTAAGTAGTGTCTATTACCCACCTTCTCTAAAATATTGGGAGAAAAGGACACTTACTTCCTCTACCTCTCCCACCTTTCTCTCCACCAAGTCTGTTCATTATATTATCATTTGTCAAGGCTTATGATATTCCCAGAAATACCCCTTTCAAGGTAAATGGGAGGGGTTTCCTCAGGCCTGTCATTCCCCATAAGGACAACTCCATTTGCTGCTCTGGGTGGCCCCCGAGTTCTATACCTAAACCTTTTCTACTTGTATGACAAGCAGCAGGACAGCCAGGACCTCCTCGCCTCCAGTCAGGAGAATGTATTCTGTGGTCAGAAGCCTTCCCAGTGTCTGGATCTTGGAGGGCTATCCGGAGGCGCCCAGGCCCAGGACTCTTTCATTCAGCTGCAGCCTGAAGACCCCGAACCTGACCAACAAAATGAGACTGACTCCAGGTCCCATCCACTCTGCTACCTGCCCACCTCCCCACATCCATCCTGTAGTTGAGAAAATCTAAAACCCAACACAAAGACACACAAGATTTGCTGAGCCAAAATCGCTGGTATTTCACAATATGTCAGAGTAAGGACGATAAACTTTTTAAAACTTATTTTTCTATCCAAGGCCACAGATTCTGAGAAAAAGTAACGGCCACATACAAGTCAAAACAACTGTATGGGACTGGTTTGAGATTCTTCAGAGAAAGAAACATAAAATGTTCAACTCACCTGATTTGTAAAAACATGTTTTCCTATTTATTTACATAGTAATCTCACAAGCAATACATGAATGAACTCTCACTTTTTTTTTAACATCTTTACTGGAGTATAATTGCTTTACAATGGTGTGTTACTTTCTGCTACATAACAAAGTGAATCAGTGCATATATATATCCCCATATCCCCTCTCTCTTGCATCTCCCTCCTACCCTCCCTATCCCACCCCTCTAGGTGGTCACAAAGCATGGAGGTGATCTCCCTGTGCTATGCGGCTGCTTCCCACTAGCTATTTATTTTACATTTGGTAGTGTATATAAGTCCATGCCACTCTCTCAATTCGCCCCAGCTTACCCTTCCCCCTCCCCGTGTCCTCAAGTACATTCTCTATGTCTGCGTCTTTATTCCTGTCCTGACCCTAGGTTCTTCAGAACCTTTTTTTTTTTTTTCAGATTCCATATATATGTGTTAGCGTACGGTATTTGTTTTTCTCTTTCTTACTTACTTCACTCTGTATGACGGTCTGTAGGTCCATCCACACACTACAAGTAACTCAATTTCGTTTCTTTTTATGGCTAATATTCCATTGTATATATGTGCCACATCTACTTTATCCATTCATCTGTTGATGGACATTTAGTTTGCTTCCATGTCCTGGCTATTGTAAATAGAGCTGCAGTGAACATTGTGGTACATGACTATTTTTGAATTATGGTTTTCTCTGGGTATATGCCCAGTAGTGGGATTGCTGGGTCATATGGTAGTTCTATTTGTAGTTTTTTAAGGAACCTCCATACTGTTCTCCATAGTGGCTGTAACAATTTACATTCCCACCAACAGTGCAAGAGGGTTCCCTTTTCTCCACACCCTCTCCAGCATTTGTTGCTTGTAGATCTGTTGATGATGGCCATTCTCACTGGTATGAGGTGATACCTCATTGCAGTTTTGATTTGCATTTCTCTAATGATTAGTGATAATGAGCATCCTTTCATGTGTTTGTTGGCAATCTGTATATCTTCTTTGGAGAAATGTCTGTTTAGATTTCTGCCTATTTTTGGATTGGGTTGTTTGTTTTTTTAATATTGAGCTGCATAAACTGCTTGTAAATTTTGGAGATTAATCCCTTGTCAGTTGCTTCATTTGCAAATATTTTCTCCCATTCTGAGGGTTATGAGGGTTTTTGTCTTGTTTATGTTTTCCTTTTCTGTGCAAAAGCTTTTAACTTTCATTAAGTCCCATTTGTTTATTTTTGTTTTTATTTCCATTTCTCTAGGAGGTGGGTCAAAAAGGATCTTGCTGTGATTTATGTCATAGAGTGTTCTGCCTATGTTTTCTTCTAAGAGTTTTAACAGAGTCTGGCCTTACATTTAGATCTTTAAACCATTTTGAGTTTATTTTTGTGTGTGGTATTAGGGAGTGTTCCAATTTCACTCTTTTCCAAGTAGCTGTCCAGTTTTCCCAGCACCACTTATTGAAGAGGCTGTCTTTTCTCCATTTATATTCTTGCCTCCTTTCTCAAAAACAAGGTGACCATAGGTGCGTGGGTTTACCTCTGGGCTTTCTATCCTGTTCCATTGATCTATATTTCTGTTTTTGTGCCAGTACCATAGTGTAGCTTTGTAGTATAGTCTGAAGTCAGGGAGCCTGATTCCTCCAGCTCCGTTTTTCTTTCTCAAGTTTGATTTGGCCATTCGGGGTCTTTTGTGTTTCCATACAAATTGTGAAATTTTTTGTTCTAGTTCTGTGAAAAATGCCAGGGGTGGTTTGATGGGGATTGCATTGAATCTGTAGATTGCTTGGTGTAGTATAGTCATCTTCACAACGTTGAGTCTTCCAATCCAACATGATATATCTCTCCATCTGTTTGTATCATCTTTAATTTCTTTCATCAGTGTCTTATAGTTTTCTGCATACACATCTTTTGTCTTCTTAGGTAGGCTTATTCCTAGGTATTTTATTCTTTTTGCTGCAATGGTAAATGGGAGAATTTCCTTAATTTCTCTTTCAGATTTTTCATCATTAGTGTATAGGAATGCAAGAGCATTCCTGTGCATTAATTTTGTATCCTGCTACTTTACCAAATTCATTGATTAGCTCCAGTATTTTTCTGGTAGCATCTTTAGGACTGTCCGTGTATAGTATCATATCATCTGCCAACAGTGACAGCTTTACTTCTTCTTTTCCGATTTGGATTCCTTTTATTTCTTTTTCTTCCCTGATTGCTGTGGCTAAAACTTCCAAAACTATGTGAATAATAGTGCTGAGAGTGGACAACCTTGTCTTGTTTCTCATCTTAGAAGAACTGGTTTCAGTTTTTCACCATTGAGAACAATATTGGCTGTGGGTTTGTCATATATGGTCTTTATTATGTTGAGGTAAGTTCCCTCTGTGCCTACCTTCCGGAGGGTTTTTTATCATAAATGGGTGCTGAATTTTGTCGAAAGCTTTTTCCGCATCTATTGAGATGATCATATGGTTTTTCTCCTTCAATTTGTTAATATAGTTTATCACATTGAGTTGCATATATTTAAAAATCCTTGCATTCCTGGGATAAACCCCACTTGATCATGGTGTATGATCCTTTTAATTGCTGTTGGACTCTGTTTGTTAGTATTTTGTTGAGGATTTTTGCATCTATGTTCATCAGTGATATCGGCCTGTAGTTTTCTTTCTTTTTGACGTTTTTGTCTGGTTTTGGTATCAGGGTGATCATGGCATCATAGATTGAGATTGGGAGAGTTCCTTCCTCTGTTATATTTTGCAAGAATTTGAGAAGGATAGGTGTTAGCTCTTCTCTAAATGTTTGACAGAATTCACCTGTGAAGCCATCTGGTCCTGGGCTATTGTTTGTTGGAAGATTTTTAATCACCGTTTCAATCACAGTGCTTGTGATTGGTCTGTTTATATTTTCTATTTCTTCCTGGTTCAGTCTCAGAAGGTTGTGCTTTTCTAAGAATTTGTCCATTTCTTCCAGGTTGTCCATTTTATCGGCATGTAGTTGCTTGGAATAATCTCTCATGATCCTCTGTATTTCTGCAGTGTCAGTTGTTACTTCCCCTTTTTCATTTCTAATTCTGTTGATTTGAGTCTTCTCCCTTTTTTTCTTAGTCTGGCTAACGGCTTATCAATTTTGTTTATCTTCTCAAAGAACCAGCTTTTAGTTTTATTGATATTTGCTATTGTTTCCTTCATTTCTTTTTCATTTATTTCTGATCTGATCTTTATGATTTCTTTCCTTCTGCTAACTTTGGGGGTTCTTTTGTTGCTGTTCTTCTTCTTTCTCTAATTGATTTAGGTGTAAGGTTAGGTTGTTTATTTGAGATTTTTCTTGTTTCGTGATGTAGGATTATATTGCTACAAACTTCCCTCTTAGAACTGCTGTTGCTGCATCTCATAGGTTTTGGGTCATCGTGTGTTCATTGTCATTTGTTTCTAGGTTGTTTTTGATTTCCTCTTTGATTTCTTTAGTGATCTCTGGGTTAGTTAGTAGCATATTGTTTAGCCTCCATGTGTTTGTATTTTTTACAGATTTTTTCCTGTGATTAATATCTAGTCTCATAGCACTGTGGTCAGAAAAGACACTTGATATGATTTCAATTTTCTTAAATTTACTAAGGCTTGATTTGTGACCCAAGATATGATCTATCCTGGAGAATGTTCTATGAGCACTTGAGAAGAAAGTGTGTTCTGTTGTTTTTGGATGGAATGTCCTATAAATATCAATTAAGTCCATCTTGTTTAATATATCATTTAAAGCTTGTGTTTCCTTATTTATTTTCATTTTGGATGATCTGTCCATTCGTGAAAGTGGGGTGTTAAAGTCCACTACTATGAGTGTGTTACTGTCGATTTCCCCTTTTATGGCTGTTAGCATTTGCCTTATGTATTGAGGTGCTCCTATGTTGAGTGCATAAGTATTTACAATTGTTATATCTTCTTCTTGGATTGATCCCTTGATCATTATGTAGTGTCTGTCCTTCCTTGTCTCTTGTAATAGTGTTTATTTTAAAGTCTATTTTATCTGATATGAGAATTGCTACTCCAGCTTTCTTTTGATTTCCATTTGCATGGAATATCTTTTCCCATCCCCTCACTTTCAGTCTGTATGTGTCCCTAGGTCTGAAGTGGGTCTCTTGTAGACTGCATATATACCGTCTTGTTTTTGTATCCATTCAGCCAGTCTGTCTGTGGTTGGAGCATTTAATCCATTTACATTTAAGGTAGTTATTGATATGTATGTTCCTATTACCATTTTCTTAATTGTTTTGGGTTTGTTATTGTAGGTCTTTTCCTTCTCTTATGTTCCCTGCCTAGAGAAGTTCCTTTAGCATTTGTTGTAAAGCTGGTTTGGTGGTGCTGAACTCTCTCAACTTTTGCTTGTCTGTAAAGGTTTTAATTTCTCCATCAAATCTGAATGAGATCCTTGCTGGGTAGAGTAATCTTGGTTGTAGGTTTTTCTTCTTCATCACTTTAAATATGTCCTGCCACTCCCTTCTGGCTTGCAGAGTTTCTGCTGAAAGATCAGCTGTTAACCTTATGGGGATTCCCTTGTGTGTTATTTGTTGTTTCTCCCTTGCTGCTTTTAATATTTTTTCTTTGTATTTAATTTTTGATCATTTGATTAATATGTGTCTTGGCTTGTTTCTCCTTGGATTTTTCCTGTATGGGACTCTGCGCTTCCTGGACTTGATTAACTATTTCCTTTACCATAGTAGGGAAGTTTTCAACTATAATCTCTTCAAATATTTTCTCAGTCCCTTTCTTTTTCTCTTCTTCTTCTGCGACCCCTATAATTTGAATGTTGGTGCATTTCATGCTGTCCCAGAGGTCTCTGAGACTGCCCTGAATTCTTTTCATTCTTTTTTCTTTATTCTTCTCTGCGGTAGTTATTTCCACTATTTTATCTTCCAGGTCACTTATCCGTTCTTCTGCCTCAGTTATTCTGCTATTGATTCCTTCTAGAAAATTTTAAATTTTCTTTATTATGTTGTTCATCACTCTTTATTTGTTCTTTAGTTCTTCTAGGTCCTTGGTAAAACATTTCTTGTATTTTCTCCATTCTATTTCTAAGATTTTGGGTCATCTTTGCTATCATTACTAAGAATTCTTTTTCAGGTAGACTGCCTATTTCCTCCTCATTTGTTAGGTCTGTTGGGTTTTTGCCTTGTTCCTTCATCTGCTGTGTGTTTCTCTGTCTTCTCATTTTGCTTAACTTACTGGGTTTCGTGTCTCCTTTCGCAGGCTGCAGGTTTTTAGTTCCTGTTGTTTTTGGTGTCTGCCCCCAGTGGCTATGGTTGGATCAGTGGGTTGTGTAGGCTTTCTGGTGGAGGGGACTGGTGCCTGTGTTCTGGTGGATGAGGCTGGATCTTGTCTTTCTTGTGGGCAGGACCACATCTTGTGGTGTGTTTTGGGGTGTCTGTGACCTTAGTATGATTTTAGGCAGCCTCTCTGCTACTAGGTGGGGTTGTGTTCCTGTCTTGCTAGTTGTTTGGCACAGGGTGTCCAGCACTGGAGCTTGCTGGTCGTTGAGTGGAGCTGGGTCTTAGTGTTGAGATGGCGATCTCTGGGAGGACTTTCGCTGTTTGATGTTATGTGGAGCCGGGAGGTCTCTGGTGGACCAATGTCCTGAACACAGCTCTCCCACGTCAGAGGCACAGGCCTGACACCCGTCCGGAGCACCAAGACCCTGTCAGCCACACAGCTGGTGTGGGGACCCGAGGGCAGACCGGGTTTTGCCCAGCAGGGTCCAACCAGGGCGCAATGGCAGTGTGGCCAGCGCGGGGCCGCGGTCGGCCTAGGCCGTCGTGCTGCCCTCCGCTTAGGCTCTGGGGCAGCTCAGTGACCGCGGAGGGAAGAGACGCCAAGCAGGGAGTTAGGGCTGCACGGGGACCCAGGCTCCATGCCAGGTGGCAAGGGCCGGGCCACTGGGCCCTCAGTCACTCTGGGAGAGAGGTGGTGGTGCAGGAGGGAGGAAGCGGGGCACAACCGGGCAGCTGGGGACTGCGGCTCCGCTGAGAGCTTCCACCTTCTCTGAAATCTCACTTTTTCAAACAATGCTTTACAATACAGATAAAGTGAAAGTACCAGTAGCTTGCCCTGACATCCCAATCCCCACTTTTATTCCCAAGTACTATTGTGACACCAGTGCCCAGAAGCTAAAGATAATGATGCAGATTCCCGGGAACTCACAGAGAAGGATCACAACCTGACTCTTATGTTAAGAAAAGTGAAGATAAATTCTTTAAGGAATAAAGTTATCCTGCTTAAAAAGTCCATAATACCTTCAACTACAGAGAGAAAGGAGAAGAGGAGAAATAAGATAGGAAGGTGAGAGGGAGAAAAAAAGAGGGGAGAGGAGAGAGAAATGGTCAGAAGAGGCAGGGAAGTAAGAGGTGAAGAGGTGGGAGTGAGTGAGGAAGGATGGAGGGAGGGGGGCAATAACAGGAAGGAGATTTAGCCAGTTTTGAGGCAAGCACTTGATTCTCTGTGGTTCACTTGGGTGTCCAGTAACTTACGTTCTATCATCAGAAGCCTTGAGAAGTCTGCTTAGCTAGTTAACAGTTTACCAACTGCTCTCTGTGCTTCCATCTCTAGAGACTCTACTCTGCAAAGGAAAGTCACAGCAACCCACTTTGCACTTGAGCTGTGGCCAGAACACCATCACCCCCAGACAAAATCAGCCCCAGGGAGGAACCCAGCCTTTGTATCCAGGGTCCATAAACCTGACTGTAAAAAACAATCTGTCTAGTTACCTCGTTGGGCATCTCTCAGGCTGGGCATTTGAGGGTTTCCAAAATAAAGAGTTCAGTGTCACCCACCTAGTCACTTGTTTAGTATATTCAACACAGTCCTTCATTGATCCAATGCCCTTGAAATAAGTAAGCACAGCAGTATTGTTCCTTTATTTCCCTCAAGGCAACATGTAAGGATTAAAAAGTCAAATTTGTCCATAGATTCCTCCTCTCTGCCTTCACCTTCCCTCTCCATGCCTCTGGTCTTCTGTCTGTCCAGCCCCAGGACCCCAAATCTCTCTCATGCTACTCACAGCCTTCTACTGCGATGCCCACTTGGGCTGGTCTTTCCATTCATTCTTTCCCTGACTTCCCTGCTTCTAATCCATTTCCATCGAAATTCATCTAGACAGTGTTCCATTCCTTCTGCACCCTAACTGATCTCAAATCACTCTTGAAAAACGGATCCCTGCTTAGACAGTTGTTTTGTCAGTGAATCTCTGTGGGAAGAACCCAAGTACAATCTTTTATTTTAAATTATGGTACTAACATAGTCCAGTGGGCCCTCCATATCTGTGGCTTCCACATAGGAAGATTCAACCAACTGCAGATAGAACATATTTGAAAAAGATTCCAGAACATTCCAAAAAGCAACACTTGAATTTGTTGCTCTTGAGCAAGTATTTGCATAGCATTCACATTGCATTAGGTATTATAAGTAATCTAGAGGTGATTTAAAGTGTACAGGAGAAGGTACATAGGTTAAATGCAAATACTATGCCATTTTACTATATAAGGGACTTGAGAATTTGTGGATTTTGGTATCTGTTGCAGGTGGGTTGGCCTGGAACCAGTCTCCCCATGGACACTGAGGGACCACTGTCTACTGGCTTTAGACTGTTAGCTGCTTTCACATTTGCTTATTTTAAAAACTAGAAAGATGATTGGTGTGGCTTGTCTCCTCAGGAGTCACTGAGCTGTAGCTCCTAAGGGAATCAACTTTAAGAGGATAGTTGGTTCTAACACCAAGAAGAAACATTTGTTAAATGGATGAACAAATGAACAAATGTCTTTATCCCATAAGCAAAGAAAAGACTTGGGGAGAGGCTGACTCATGAAAACAGTGACTATGTCTGTCCTATTCACCATACATTCCTTCTGCCCAACACAGCGCCCAGTACATAGGATGCTCAAGAAGTGTTGAATGAATGAACAAATAACTAATGGACAAATAACTAATAACCCAGAGGTTTATCTCTAAAACTGCCTCACACCTTGAAATGCATTTGGCAGCCCAAGACAAAGGCTTCTAACTTCACAGCAAAGACCCCATATCCCACACCATACACAGTTACTTCTCGCTCTTCTCTTGTGGGCCTTCGTTTTCCTCCAAAGCCTGGCTCCTACTCCAAATGTCTCTATTACCTTCCTAATATACATCCTAAATAGTGACAGAAGTGTGCTATTCCCCTTCTAGCCCACCCGGGTAATCCCCTCATATTTTAGAGAATATTCTAAGAATAGAGCAAGTTCTCCGACTTGACAACTCTGATACTCAGTAATAGCTGATGAATGAATGGATTCATGCAAATTATTCACAGCAAAGGACTTAGAATCCTTTCCAGCCCAATCCTGGGGGTACTCATTGCCATTGTTTACATGGTTAAGGAAAGAGCCCCTGGCGGCATGTCAATAGATTCGGACTTCAGCCTCAGCCCTTCCCTCGGGCACATCAGTCAGTGTCCCTCACTGAGCTCACCCTAGCCAACTGTAAAATGAGCAGGTTGAATTAGATCACTAGTTTCCAAACGATGAATTGCAAAATCTGAAAGACCACCCTATGGGATTTGAAGAAGGAAAACAACATTCTTCTGATCTCTCACTTTAGCATCTGATTACTTTCATCTCTTTTACATACTTAGCCGCCAAGCAAAATTTCCTTTGATTAAAGAATTCTTTGCCTTTATGGGAGTTTAAAATCCACTGGATGATCTAAGGTCTAGCCAACCTTGAAGTTTTAATGATCCCAGGATTCCACTTTATGTAAGAAGACCCACATACTTGCTTTCAAGGTAGACAGAAGGGATGAGATCCAGCCAGGGCCACAGCGTTTCTCTACAGCACCATCACTATGACGACCAACCATCAGTTAGGATGCTTTATGGGTGCACTGGGCCCCAGCCATAACCCCTAGAACACTGGAACCAGCAGCAGCCATAAATAAAACACAGAACTAATGAGTGATATATCTGTTCCCATGGCTGCTAGAGTGTCAATAAGTTGAGAGAGTTTTGCAAAAGCCGAGGTGAGATCACCAAGCTTCTGGTACCAGAAAGGTATACTTCATAGAATGTTTACCTGGACAACACCCTAAAGAGCATGAAAATGATCTGGTGTCATGGAAATAACCCTCAAGCTAGAGTCAGAGGCCAGAATTTAAACCCCAGCTCTGCCATTTGCTGACTAACAACTTGGGGCAAGCTACTTAATTCCCAATCTCTAAAATGGGGTAATATAACCCACCCTGCAGGACATTAGGAGAATTAATTGAAATGAATTGTATGAAAGCATTTAGCTCAGTGCTAACAATTTAAGGGCCCAAGGGGAGGAAGTGACTTGCCCAAGGTCACTTCTTCAAGGTCACACAACCATGCCATTATTGTCATGTTGCCTACAACTCAGCATTGCCATGGTCTGCAAGGCTTCTGGTACCCAGGAAGCCAGCAGGGCCCCCTGGGCCTTCTGTCTCAGTTCCCAGCACTTCAGGGGTGCAGTCCTGGAGGGGGCACTGAGATACCACCCCAGAGCCTCACTCTCAGGAATTCAATATAGAAGGCACATTAAGACCTGTTTACATGGAAGTGCTGTTTGTAGTTATTGTTCCTATGGGATATTCCCCCACTGCTTCCTCCAATCCTGTTTTAAAATGCTCAGCTAATAGAGTTTTCTTGGCTCCCCTGGGGAGATATTCACAGATGCTAATAGAGACATAATTCAAAAATTGCTTGATATACATGCCCTCAATTTTCCCCAAGAACCACCTAAGTAAAGATCCCCAAACATGTAATGCACTCATTGGCCAGATGCGATTAAACATGCATGGTATTAAATGTATGGGCTGCTGTTCAGCCAGGTCTGCATTAAGCTGCAGCAGTGATGGCTTTATCCTAAGATCCCACAGAAGCCAAGTGCAACAGAAAAGAAGCGAGCTGCTAGATGGGAGCCTTGGAGGACCCCTGCTCTCGAGTCTCCAGTCCTTTTCAGACAAGACATGGAGGCTTCAAAAAAAAAAAACCCCCCAGGTCTGGAGAAGCAAAGAGTCAATGCTGAACAGCTCCAGGAATAACCACTTCCATCTCTCGATGTGTAAAGAGAGAGAAGGAGAAGGAGAAGGAAGGCAGAAAGCAGCTGGGTGCAACATTACAACATGGCAACATTCTGTTGCCACATTGTGTAAGCAATATTACCTCCACAGAAAGAAATATTACCTCCACAATATTACCTCCAAAGAAAGACCCAGCGCCACATCCCAGCACAGGCACTTACTCTCTGTGGGACCCTGGGAGAGTCACTTAAGCTTTCTGAGACTTCACGTGAACAATGGTGAACTGGGGATACTAATATTACTTCCCACGATTGATGGGAAGATAAAAGGAGATTAACAAATGGGAAAGTACTTAGCATATCCTTACCTATAGTAGGAATTCATTAACTTACAGAGTAGGAGTTCATTAAACTTCTTTTATGTAAGTCTTCTCTTCCCTAAAATCTGAATATGGAGAGTGTGGACATGCTTACATGTTAAAAAAGAAGAAAGAAATGTTGAGCAAATCCTAAATATACTAAAATTAGAGTAAAAGAAGTAAACTAGGACCGATTAAAAGAAATTTGACTTACCAAAGCCAATAAACTTAATGAAACTTGGTATCTCAAGAGGAAATTAATATAAATTGAAAATAGCATAGGCTCAAGGTGACTTTAGAGAAGTTTCTGGAGACTAGATCCATAATTGATTAATAACTAAAAATATAGAGAGAACTGCCCAAGGCTAGAAAAGTAGAAATCCAGTGCCCCATCCCCCCACCCCCTCTTTCCACTGCAGAAGGAATTAAAACCCAGAGAATGGAAATGCCCAGCCCAGCAGAGAACACTGAATCAGGGGTTGAGGGATGTGGTTCAGTGTTCTTTGCCCTGAAGAACCTCCCAGGGGTCAGGCCAGCCCTCCTACATGTTGTCCCTTAAAGATGGCGCCAGACTGAGTCCCAGAGCTCAGTTCACCACACCACCTCCTCACACAGGCATAGGCAGGAGGGGGAAGGAAAGAAGCCACACCTCCTGCACACCTACTATGTGCTGTGTCCTGGGTGTCCACCTCATCCTTGGGAAGACCCTGAGAAGCGAGAGTCTTTAACACACACAAGGAAACGCCATTGGGCAGGTGACCTAACTGCAGGAGCAACATGTCTAGTGTGTGACAGGTATGGAATCAAGCCACACTCCCTGGGGGCAGCATCCAACTCTTTTCACTTCTCCAACTTTACAGATGCAAACATCTGACCACAGGAGGCTCTCAGACCTGATTTGAATTGACGTGACTGAGCTTCAAATCAAACTGTAAATACTGAGATTTTACAATTACATAAAGCATTTGAAAGACCCATAAATTTTCCTGTCATCACATAACGAGAGCTGCCCTCATGGCTGCAGCAGGCATGTTGTGGCTTTCGCTTGGAGGAGGGATTAGCAAGCAGAAAGGGGGCTTAGAGAGGGCAGATGGCTGGGAGGAGAGAGGCAGCAAGAGGCAGGCTGGAGACAGTTCCATCCTAATGGGTTTCACCCTCACCCCTGCAGCTCTTGGATGGTGCCTTTGCAGGAACCGTGGCTGGAAGCACCCCAGTCCACTCCTGAGGAGAACCTCAAGCTCTTGGGGCAAATCTAGCACAAATGAGAATCCCAGCCTGGCCCTTCCAGGATGACAGATGCTTTTACTCCCAGATGGGGGAAAAGGCTGAAGTGCTCTCAGCCAGAGACCTCAATTTATCTTCAGGACAATTTTAATTGGAAACCCTACCTCGTTGCTGCCCACTTTTTCAGAAATAATTAGAATGCTAATCTATAAGAAATATGTCTATTAAAAATAAATTAATAATATATAATACATTTTGGATTATAATTTTGAATCCTTTTTTCAAAATTTAAGATGGCCATCCCATCTTAAAGTAAAAATTCATATATTTTTAATAAGCCTGAGACATGTTTCCCAATGAACCACAGATGGTTCATTTTTATTATCCTATAAAGAGACATTATGGGTAAATGTTTTTTGAAGAAGGTCAAACAGGGGGCTTCCCTGGTGGCGCAGTGGTTGAGAGTCCGCCTGCCGATGCAGGGGACACGGGTTCGTGCCCCGGTCCGGGAAGATCCCACGTGCTGCGGAGCAGCTAGGCCCATGAGCCATGGCCACTGAGCCTCTGTGTCCGGAGCCTGTGCTCCCGTAAAAAAAAAAGGGCAAACAGAACCTGAGAGGTGCTCTCTTTTGGAGGTCTCCAAGCACCTTCTGAGCATCAGGACTCCCTCCTGTCATCATAGAGGCTGAGATGGGGAGATGTCCTCCATCACCCACTAAGACACATGATCCCCAGAACTTCATCCCTGATCAGATAGAAGCAATGTGGCAATATCAAAAATAAACTTATGGTTACCGGGGGGTAAGGGGGGCAGGGATAAATTGGAAGATTGGGATTGACACATATTCAGTACCATATATAAAATAGATAACTAATAAGGACCTACTGTATAGCACAGGGAACAGTGCTCAGTACTCTGTAGTGGCCTATATGGGAAAAGAATCTAAAAAAGAGTGGATATATGTATTTGTACAACTGATTCACTGTGTTGTACAGGAGAAAGTACTACAACATTGTAAATCAAGTATACGCCAATAAAACTTTAAAAACAAACAGACAAACATAGTTCAGATTCCAACTCTGTCACTTGATGACTAATAACCAAGCCCTAATGACCTAGAAAATGAGTATTTATAAAGTAATCCTCATGAGGTTATTTAAGGAGTGTGTAATGCAGGGTACGAAATGCACTGAACATAGTAACTTGCAGGGAGAGGCTCTCTTGAATGTTCTTTCCTCTCTTCTCAACATCTAGAATCATGAGGAACATATGAAGTTGTTGCATATATGTGCCTATGCCCATAACCTGGCATTGTAACTATAAAGAGAATAGGTATGTTCTGTCCATTTGACAAACATGCATAAACCCTTCCACAAAAAGCTGTTGAATTTAGAGAACAGATAGTTCTGAACTAACCTAAGAAGACGAAAGATGTAGAGCACGGGGTGGTGACCAGCTGTTCCCCCAGCGCTGATCATTAGGGTATTGACTTACAAACCAAAGGTAAGTCAGCATTAATCCAGCCCAGCCTCTGTAACAGCCCCTTGCTGGGGCCAAGGGGACAGAGAGAAACGTGACAGCTCTTTCCCAGCCTTCCGCACTGCACAGCACAGTTCCACCATCCCTCCAATAGTTCCAGCCTGGAAAATCTTCCTTGTCAGCCCCCAGCCTTTTCCCTCACACTCCTGTCCACTACATCAGCAAGTCTGGTGGATTCTCTCTGCCAGAGAGAATCAAAATCTCCTTCTCACGGGTCCCCACTCCCCAAGGATAACCGCTATCCTGACTTGTAATAGCCTAGATTAGTTTTACTTGGTTTTGCACTCTATTCATCCATATTGTTAGATGCTGCTGTAGTTATTTTATTCCTGTCACTGTGTAGCAGCATTTCATTGCTTGACCATGCTAACAGTTTGTTGTTTATTTTACCGTGGATGGATACTTGGGTGAGTTCCTGGTTTGGGGCAGTTTTTAAACACAATTTTTAAAGGTTACACTCCATTTACAGCTATTACAAAATATTGACTATATTCCCCATGTTGTACAATACATCCTTGTAGCCTATCTTATACCCAGTAGTGTATACCTCCCACTCCTTCACCCCTATATTGCCCCCTCCCGCCTCCTCACTGGTAACCACTAGTTTGTTCTTTATATCTGTGAGTTTACTTCTTTTTTGTTGTATTCACTAGTTCGTTGTCTTTTTAGTTTCCACGTATACGTGATATCATAAAGCATTTGTCTTTTTCTGTCTGACTTATTTCACTTAGTATAATGCCCTCCGAGTCCATCCATGTTGATGCAAATGGCAAAATTTCATTCTGTTTCATGGCTGAGTAGTATTCCATTGTGTGTGTATGTGTGTGTGTATACATATATATATATCAACCACATCTTCTTGGTCCATTCACCTGTGCTGGACACTTAGGTTGCTTTCATATTTTGGCAGATGTAAATAATGCTGCTATGAACATTGGGGTACACGTATCTTTTCAAATTAGTATTTTTTTTTCAGATATATACCCAGGAGTGGAATTGTTGAGTCATGGCAGTTCTACTTTTAGCTTTTTAAGACACCTTCATACTGTTTTCCACAGTGGCTGCACCAATTTCCATTCCCACCAGCAGTGTAGGAGGGATCCCTTTTCTCCACATCCTTGCCAACATTTATTATTTGTGTTCTTTTTGATGACAGCCACGCTGACAGGTGCGAGGTGATATCTCATTGTGGTTTTGGTTTGCATTTCCCTGATGATTAGCAGTGTTGAGCATTTTTTCATGTGCCTGTTGGCCATCTGCATTTCCTCTTTGGAAAATGTCTATTCAGTTCTTCTGCCCATTTTTTAATCGAGTTGTTCATTTTTTTGTTGTTGAGTTGTATGAGCTCTTTATATATGTTGGATATTAATCTCTTATCAGTCATATCATTTGCACATATTTTGTCCCATTCAGTAAGTTATATTTTCATTTCATCAGTGGTTTCCTTTGCTGTGCAAAAACTTTTAAGCTTAATTAGGTCAGTTTGGGGCAATTATAAACTTGATACCTCTGCTTCCCATTGCTTTAAAGATAAAATCCTGAAGTTGGCTGATTTGACCAATTGCTATCTTATCTGATATGTCCTCCTTCCATCATTCCATCATTCTGCTCCACCACTTGGCCTCCACTGAGTTCCTCAAAAGGCCAAGCTCGTTCTCATCTCATGATCCTTGCACATGCTATTCCCTCTCCCTGAAACTCTTTACCGCTCTTTCTCATCTTTATTTTCAGCTTATATGTCTGCAGACTCTCCTTCCCCCAAACTTAAACTAGGTTCCGTCTGGTTTTTCTGACTCATGCTGCCACCACTCTTTTCCTTCACGGCACTTACGACAACTCATAATTGCATAATTATGCAGTTCACTTGAGTGATTATTTGTTTAACATCTCAGTCCTGACGAACAGAGCACTTGTCTGACTTATTTGTGACCATGTTGCTGGTGCCCAGAACAGTACTTGGCACAGAACGGGAGCGCAATACATATTTGGTAAATGAGTGACTGAACTTGCCATATCGTCAAGGAGCCCATGATCAAGAGAGACAGAAAAGCCTTTCTGTATTTACCATGCCATGTGATGGCTGCTGCAGGAGAGGGAACTTAACTGATGCTGTCTGGGGAAGACAGAAAAACTTCCATTTCAGAGGAAGTAGCCCTTGAGGTGACATTTTATAGAGGGCTGCACAACGCCAGCAAGCACCATTCACACTGTAGTCTAAATAGTGTCCTGTGGAGGTGTGCAGTGCAATGGGATAGATTTGAAGGAGACCCAGGAAATACGCCGGCAGAGAGAGAAGGAAATCAGGCACCAGATGGGAGCAGGAGTACATGCAAAGGTATGAAAATGTCACCCAGGAAGTTGTGTTGGGGGAACAGCAAGTACCTCTAGAGAGTGAGTAGATGTGTAGCGGGGTGACAGGGAGTAGGAGAGAAGCAACAGATGAAACCTGAAAGCTAAGCAGGGAGCAGATCATAAAGGACCTTGACCACCTCATTAAAGAGCATGGCCTTTGTCCTGCGGGCAGTGGGGAGCCATTAAAGGCTTTAAGGTTGGGGACATATTCAGATGTATTTCCTTTGACCACTTTGTCTTCTCCTTCCCCACAGCCTTTACACAAGAGATTCCTGAAAAGCTCCACCCCATCTTCCCCCCACCACTTAGAATCACACACACACACACACACACACACACACACACCCCTTCTTTCCTATCTAGTGAGCTCCCATGGCTTTAGATTCCATGCCCGCCATCACTCCCTCAGGGAAATCTTCCCTGACTGCCCACACTACACCAGAGCCCCCTGCCACTCCCTCCCATAGCATCAAATAGCTCCACCTTACAGAACTTCTCAGTTATAATTTTGTATTTGTGTCTGTGATTCTGAGGTTAAGTCTCCCATGCTCCAAACCATAACCTCACTGGGAACAAGAACCACATCTGCCTTTGCTCACCATTGTAATCACATTGCCTGTCAAAGTGCCTGGCGTGTACTAGATACTCCATCATTAGGTGCTCTATGAATGACTGTTTAACAAAGATCCTTCTGCCTAGTCATGCAGAGAATCCATTGGTATGGTTGAGCCTACAGGCTGAAGGCTGGACCTTTGCAGTAGCCCTTAGGGAAGATACTGAGTATGTGAAATTGAGTCCCAGGGATGTTCATGCCCAATGCCCCAGCTAGGAAATGTCAAAGTAGGCATTTTTAACCCATGTCTATCTAACTGCAGAACCAAACTCCATTGACTATATTTTCTAATTTTCTGTATTCTTGATGCTGTGGCATTTGGGGCCTTCATCCTGGAGAGACTGCCCCCCTACAGAGCTAGTTAATTCCTAGGGATAACAGATGACTACTCTGCACGTGTAGCTTTGTATGCAAGCCAGCCAATGCAGAGCCCAGACCGCAGCGGTCTCCTTTATCTAACTCTCACACACCAAGCCGATATTCTCTCTGCCCTAAATCACCCCAGGGCCAGGTACCAGACAACTAGGGACCACCCCTGTAGCCCAGAGGCTGCCACATTGTTCAAACTTTCCAATCCTAAGCTTTCTCAGCACACCTATCCTGCCTTGCCGATTCCTTCCCACAAAGCCCCCAGCAAAGGCTCTGCGCCGTGCTGTCCCCTCTAATCCAGCTCTGCCTCCTGACTGACCCTGGTGCTTCCCTGTGTGGCCCTGCATTGGCATACTGTGCCTCCCATTTCTAGGGATCTGTGAGTATAAACTTCTTCTTCATGACAGTCATTTTCACGTCTGTGTGTCTTAAGGTACCTGATTAAAACAAATCCTGGGTATGAATGTTACCACAAAAGCCCTTTAATGCATTGAATGCAGGTGTCCCGGCGTCCTAACTCCTTGAGGATGCAACTGTGCAGTGAACACTCTAGTCTTCATTGCTCTCAACATGGCTTCTCAGAAGGCACTCATGAATGTTTGAAGAAAATAAGCAGGAAGCTCTCAGGAGCCCTCTCTCCACAGCATCTGCTTTAGCCCCACACCGGGCCCAGGCGTGGAGCTTCTCCAGTGGCCTCGGGACCAACCAGTTTTACAAATTATCAACATCTCCCCATTAGCTGCTGCAATATGAAATTGTGTGACTGGAAATGAATGAATAATCCCACGGGCAAGTGAGGGAGACCAAGCAGCAGGGATTTAATAACAAGTCCTGCCCTCTCTCCAAGCTGAAGGTCTCCCTAATTAAATATTAAAAATCTATCCGCACAGCTACAGCAAAAAATTGCTTTTTCAGCAGCGTAGCTTTCAGAAACTTCCTCAGAAGACCAAAAAGCTGTGGGAATATCCTCTTGGGGACCCAGATGTGGAAGCAAGGGAGCCGCCACATGACAAGCACTCCTGGGCACCAGGCACAGGTCGTGCACATACCTTGTCACATTTAGTCCCCGTGAGGACCATGAGACCTGGGTTAGATCACATCCAAGTGACAAAGTTGGGATTTCAACCCAGTTTGATGTGGTTATAAAGCTCACGCAATATAACACAGCAGTTAAGAACATGGGTTTTGGCATCAAGCACACCTGGATTTGAGTCTCAGGTCTGTCATTTACTAACTGTGTGGCCTTGAGCAGATTACCTTACATCTCTGAGTCTCAGGTTCTTTGTCTTTAAAAGGGTAGCTCACAGGGTTTGGGAAGGGTTACGTGAGATAATATACATGAAGCCCTAGATGCTGGGCTGGTACCTAGGAAATGCTTCTGAAATGTCAGCTACTATTCTGACCAATGGAAGACCCTCCTCCCTCATTCCCACCCCCTGATATCTGAAAAATGCCTCCTCTAGACTAGAGGGCACCCTGTCCAAACCGCTGCTTCTAGCCGGGCTGTGTCTCTTTTCTTCATAGGTCAGGGAAGAGTTATCAAAAACTGTTTATCACCTGCTGTTTATCACCTGCTCCATGCCAGTTGCATCTTTGTTCATCAACTTATTGAAATCTCACAAGAGCCCTAAAATGTAGAGATGGTTTCTACTGTTTCCCAGTGTTAAAACTGAGATTGATGCATCTAACATGTTGCCAAGGCTACACAAAGATTCCTCAAGCCAGAGGTGCTCCATCCTCATCTGCCCACCCCCAATACCAGGGCTTCCGAGGTGTTCCACATTTGTTCTTTAAGTCGACTTAAAAATAACCTTCATGGATTTCTCCTTTTTAGAAATTTGTACTTAGTCATTGCAGAAAGTTTAACAAGTACACATATAACCGCCATCCAAACCCCAACCTTCACAGGTAGCCACTGCTAAAATTTTTATATATGATATGCTAGAGATAGGTAGATGATAGATAGATAGACAGAAATTTCCTATTTTATAAAGCCTTTTTTCCACTTCTAGGAATATTTCTGAGAAATGATATGAAATATGTACAGGGTTACCCACATCCTTAATCCTGGTCCCATTGCTTCCTAGCTTCCTAGACTTTGCTTCAATAATTATTACATCTCTTTTGCATATTTAATCTCTCCATTTTAATTACAACTACTAGGACCTGTTTCCCCCTTCAGGGTCATGGGCCAACTAAAATAAGAATAAAGAAGGAAGTTACTGATTAGCTAGAAAACAATCTTAACAGTCCTAGGAGATTTTCTTCAGCTTGAGTTTTCTTGACGCCATGGAGTCAGGTCTCCAGCCAAGCCTGACTCAGCCTATGGCATTCTAAATAGGCATAACCATGCCCAGGCATTCCAGCTGAAACTTCAAATATCTCAAATTGTAGGTATTATTAGTAACTGATAGGGAGAAAAAGACTTTCCTCCCTTTCCCTCACTTGCAGAGAGCTGGGACCAAGTCTAAGGTCTCAGTCCTGTTTGCTTAACAGAGGCTCTCTATTGCAAGGAGCCAGCAAGGACAGGAAGGATGCAAAGCCATCAGGCAGAGACCTGCACTGCAAAGCCATTCTCCATGCAGTCCCAGCAAGTGGGAAGGGGCCAAGGATGCATCAGTTCTCTTATGATTAACATCAGCCCTCATTGGGTGATTAATATTATAACTCATAACTCTCCACTGGCTTCTCAAAAAGATAAAACCCTCTGTACTGTACTTGCTTTGCTGTTTGCCACTCCTAAAACTGTTCACGTGGGCCCCAAGCCTGGCACAATATGGTCCATGCCCACCTCACACTCCTCTGTCCCTTATTCACCACGTCCCAGCCTCCAGATGTACTGGGGGGCTTTCTGTCATCTCCTAGATGCAGATGTCACCTCCCAGAGCAGGCCTCTTTTCTTCTCACCGCAGAGTCCTTGGAGAGGCTGTTCCTTCCCTCTGTCCTCACTCTCCACCTGGCCATCCCCTTCCCGGCCTTCTGGACTGCTACAGAGAAGCTCTGCAGTTACGGCTAGGTCTTTCTGTTTAAGTTCCTATGACATCCCCTGCCTTTCCTTTGTTTTTCCTTCACTTTGCTCAGTTGTAATTCAGAGATCATTCGCTTAATCTCTACCTTCACCCCAGGACACACATCACCCTTGTTCCCATTGGATTGGCCAATACCAGTCACATGATCATACCTAACTTCAAAGGAACAGGAAGTTCATCCAAAGGAGCAGGAAGTGCCTGGAAGGAGAACCAAAAGTAGTTTGTGATGAGCACCAGTGACCATCACAATATAATGTTTTGTTTGAAAAAACTTTGATTCCACAAAAACATCACAACAAACACAACTAGACCCATTGCACTACAAAACACCGATTGCACTGGGCCAGACTTAACTAGGACCAGCTTCCCAATGAAATAAATAGCATCTACTTACATTATCCCACTCAAAATGTAATGTTTTTAACCAAAACATTAAAATTATAATAGCAATCCATACATATAGGTTAAAAAAATATTTCAAATGGTAACAAAGCTGTAAAGTGAAAAGGAAAGTGTGCCTTCTCCTGCAGTGTCCCCACCCTGTAATCCCGTAGAATTGACCACTATAGACAGAATTTATCAGGCCTCGAGATGAAGGCGGGGGACCTGGGAAGGCTTCACAGAGAAGGCACGTGCAGAAGCTGTTTGGGTTTCTTGTATTTGAGACTTAATTTTCAAAGACTTCTATGATCCAACTTAAGCTTTACTGTAAGCCACTTTGAGACTTATGTCTAATGATGAGAAATACTGTTTCTCTCAGAAGGGCTGGGAATTCCAAGCCACAGCTCCAATCTGGGAAGTTTCATCAAAGCATCACTCCAAGCTTAACAGTTGCCACCCACCACTCAGATTAAATACCTTCAGAGCCCTGTGACCCACTAATGCATTCACAAACTAACTCAGCTAATTAACCCTGGCTCCTTCATCCTCTTAATCTACAAAAGCCTTCCAGTTGGCCAACCCTGGCTAATGGAGTGTTATGTGGGCTCTTTGTAGGTTGCACCCCTCTCATAGCCAAGCAAAGACACCTATTAGAAAGCTGAGGCCCCTGCACTAAAGTGAGGAGGGGACTTCACTGAGTGCCTTCTACAAGTCAGGTGCTTTCTGTGCAGGGGTTCCTCTGATTCCAACAGCCTGGGAGATGGGTGGTACTGTGCCCATTTCACTGTGAGTCTCAGAATACAGAACTTGCTCAGGCTCGTCCACTATGAAGCGGCAGGGCTGGGATTCAGACCTGACTATTTTGGCTGCAAAGCTTACCATTTTTCCCCACTTACTGATGCCTAATTGGGTTGCCGCCTTCCCCGACCACCCTGTATAAAATAGTGCCTCCCGTGACCCATTTCTCTAGTCCTGTAACCCTGCTTTATCGTCATTCACAGGACACATCACCACCTCTGTCCACTTCTTTATCCCCAGTGCCTGGAAGAGTGACTGGCATCTAGTAGGCACTCAGTAATTATTTGTTGAAGGAGTAAATAGTGCTGTGAAAAAAATACTGGATTGCCAGAAGGAATGATCTGAGTTCAATCCTGCTCTGCCAGGAATCCAGTGTGTGACCTTGGACAAGTCCGGTTCCCTCTCTGGGCCCCGGGAGCCATATCTGTGAAGTTAGAGGGCAGGATCAGTGTACCTCTCCGTAACTCATATGCTCTGGGACTTCTACAACTTGTCACCCATAGTGAAGGCTACCCTCATACTCAGAAACAGGAAACAAAATTAGAAATGCTAAATGGATGGCAGAGTTTGAGGCAGGGGAAGTTATGGGGAGAAAAAGGCTGAAGCCACTTGGGGTCTTCCCTCCTGCCACAGACTGGGCTCTGTAAATCCTCAAGTGCAGAAAGTGTGAGAAGCTTGGGTAGAGGAATGTAGCCCCTGATTTGCTGAGACAGAGGAACAAACACAAAGACACAGGAGTGGGCCCAGGGGAGACCCATAGGGTGGTCCTTTATGCCAGTAAGTATCTGACTGTCAATCAGATGATGAGATTAGTCTTCGCACTTCTACTCACCATCTTGATAACCTCAGGGATGTCTCATAAGATCTCTGGTTCCATTTCTCTTAATAAAAGGGAATAATAATATTTTCTCTGAACCTCAGTTTTCTCCTCTGTAAAACGAAAATAATATAACACGTATCTCACAGGAGCTAAGCGATGTGAAGAGTGCTCTGTAAAATAGAAGGCTGAAATGTACTGAAACAGAACCTGTATGTCAACCCCATTCTTGATGCATGTGATGTTAGCAGCACAGAAGCATCATCTAAGGACACAGCCTGAATCTGCACAAAGGTCCTCTCTAATCACAGGGCACTCTTTTTTTCTCCATGTTGCCTGGAACCCCAAAAATGAAATTCGGTCACGTTTCTAGAATATCACAAAACACACAAAAGTCACTTGGAAAAACATGGGATGGGGTAGGAGAGAGGGGCTGTTAAACAGGACCACAGACTCAGGCAGTTAATGTAAATGAATGATGATAGATAACAACCCTCCCTTGGTCTTAGCGTTGGAGAGGTAATAGGGAGTAGTAGGGTCTGCGGTTTACTAGAGTACACTTGCTCGGTCTAGAGCGAGCAGCTTCTCCTCCGCTCCAGCCAGTTGTGCTATGTGATAATGCAGGCCTGCAGAGCTGTAACTTCAGATTTCTAGAGAGAAGCCAAAATCCATATTTTATGTGAAATAAATGTTGGCAAAATTCACATTTAAAAGGAGTGAGATAACAACTGTACCCTGGGGACTGCCAGATTGTGATTTCTGAACTAAACTGTCAAATGATGGAATTAGCCACTAAATTAGCCAGCTGCTTTCCAGATAGTCTCTTGGCTGCTGTCTTGGGACTCTTAATGTAATTCCCATTCAGCTCCTAATAGCTCTACACACTTTTAGCAAATAATGAGCCCTTACTATTCACCTACTATATGCAAAGCAGATACTAGACATCATATAGTAGGATACTAAAAACAAAACAAAAATAAGGACAAGACATAGTCTCCCTACGCCCACTCCACCTCACCTCACTCCTGTAAATGTAAACTGCAACACCCAAAGGTAGATTCTGATAGCTACTGGGTGATTGTTCAGAGATAAGAAGTGCTTCAGGAGTTTGGACAGACCGAGAGCTTTCCATGTGGTGGGTTTTGGGAGCTGCCCGGAGGAGATGGCTCTTAGGTTTCAAGGGTGCCTGGGATTGCGATCAGCTGATCACATGCTTTGGCAGAGATGGGGGTCCACATACCAGTAGAATCTGCAGCTATTGCAAAAGATCCATGCCGTGTAGTTGTGGGGAATTGTTCTGGAAAGCTAAACTGGGCCCCCAGGAGAGACTCTTCAACGCCAGCTGGGGAATCTGGGCTTTATCCTGAAGATTCAGCAGAGAGGTGGTGGGTTGTACTGGGGTGAATTTGATGGAGAGGGACCCCCTTATCCTGCTTTCTCGAGGATGAGAAGTCTGGGGGTAGGCTCCAGGGGCCCCTCCAGTTTCGACTCTTCACCTCTTGTGTTTTATTTCAGTCCACACAGAATAAACAAGCAGGACGGAGCTTCCCCAGACAGTCTCATGCAGGCTGTGCTTAAGTGGGGCTGTGCAGGGGGTAGGGGTGGGGCTGTGGGGTGGAGGAGGCCTTCGTGGTAATGACCTGGATCCTGAAACAATTCAGAGAGGCAGCAGGGCTTTTTTAACAGGCAGTCTTTCCTTTTTTTTAACGATGGTTTCATTTTACATTTTTATTGGCCCTGCACTGATTGTTCTCGGGCTCTCTGATGGGATATGAGATGTACTGACATTTATAGAAATCAAAACATTAATAAATCACGAAGTTCATAACGTCTGATTTGCTTCTAAATGAGACAGAATTATTATCACCATAAAGTTGCACATAAAATAGGCCCAATTGTGATGTACTGTGTAGTCTAATCAAAGGCATTTGAGTGAATAACCTTTCCACCAAAGAAGGAAACAATCAAAGCTGAATAACTTCATTAATAATTCAAGGTGTGTCTGCCAAGTCTTCATTTATTAAGTGCACGGTTAACAGGCTTCCGAGCTGAGTCCTGGAGATGACACCTTGCCACCTTCTCCCTGCCTCTGGGCAGGCAGGCAGACATTCTCAGACAACCTGGCTGCAGTCCTTGCATCTGGCAGCGCCTGTTCCAGTTGAGGGTAACATCCAATTCCCTTCTCCAGCTACGAAATGGACCATAGCGAGGCACACTGTGTCTGTATGATTAAGGGCAGAGGGCATAGAGCCATGTAATAACTCTAAGGGAGAAGAGGCAGGAAATTTTCTCAATGACCGGCAGTTATTATGTCTATTTGCTAACCGCGCAGGCCCTGCATTTCTGGGGTCCACCACCCACAGAAACTCTGCCCAGTTTCCTGGCTGTCTGCAGACCGAGATGCTTAACAGCTCTTTCATCCAGAGTCTTGTGTTTGCTTACGTCCATTGCAGTTAATATAGAATGATAATATTCGCTTTAGCTAGTTAACGTCCAACCTGAACTGGCAACTGGGTGCCTATCCGACAGAGTAAATCACAGAACAAGAAAATTTTCCTATATCGAAGAGAAGCACACGTAATTAACTAGATCCATCAGAAAAGTTGTAATCATGACCTAGAAAGTGTCTAACAGACAGGATTATTGGATTCTGCTGTTGAGAATGACCCTTAAAATCACAATCTTAATACACTAGAAGGCGGGAATAACATTTTTGTGCACCTGCTGTATGCAGAGAGCACTTTATATATCTTATCTCTTTAGATTCGCAGCTACAAGATGGGTATGATTATAACTCAAATTAGTCTAATGACCACATACCTCCTAGGGACAGTGAGATGATTAGATCAATTCTAAAACTATTAGCGTGCTCTCTGAGCTCACCAAGACAGGCACTTACTATGAGGATGCATTAATACTGAATTCCAGAGAAAGCTCACGTGGCCAGTCTCCATTATTTCCCTGCTTGTGATTATTCTATATGGCATACAGGAGTTTATTTTTCCACTAACAAAGAAAGGGTTTATTTGGTTGGGTTACAGGGGCTAAACCTACTCTGTGAAATTGAGTATTTCACGAATATTGAACGGGTTTTCAGGTCTTTAGTACACGAATTTGGGATAGTTGAGCGTAAGACAGCTCTTCTAAAATAGTAGCTAGAATGTGATGGAGTCAGGTCATACTGGTGAATCATGGGTTTCACTTCCCAAATCCATATTCAGTGACTTCATGTTGATAGTCTGAACTAGGCTATGATGGGAATATTTGCACCAAGGATATTGGAAAATTGTGTCAAGCAGGCTTCTCCCCCACTCCCCCAAGAGCCAGTTGTTAAACACTTACCAGCGCATCAAAGCAAGCCCTCTGCTTGGAAACCGTCACTCAGGAAGTTGTCAAGTTATCTGGGTGGCAGTTAACTACTCTTCAAAAAGCAGACTGAAAGACTGACACCTTAGCCTGACCTTGATCCAATGACTTTCCATGAATGAGAAAATTCTATGCCAACTTGAGGTAAATCTTATTCACATGGCAATTTTACTTTTCCTTTGAGTAATTCCTTCAGCCTCTCTCTGTACCTTCATTTTTCCATCTTAATACTAAAAGCATCTAGACACTGTTTTTTCCTCTTCCTCATTTGCAATAAATCATTTTAGCCTCCCAGTCAAGAGAAGTAACAAAATCCCACCCATGTAATCCTCTGATTTCCTGCAGAAATATTCTAGAACCACTCATCCTGTGTAGTATGCCCTCTGTCCCCAAAGCAGGGCAGCCACTGCTCATTAACTGACAGTCCCCATGTGCTGGAACTTCCGAGCAATGTCCAGCTGAGACCAAAGGAGACATGGTGGGAGGTTTCCCCACTACTTCCTGAATACTAGCTGGTGGCAGGATATAACTACTTCCCCCCTAGAGCTGTAGAAACTGCTGGAGCTACCTAAATAAATCATCAAAAGTTTCATCCTGGGACACTTTTTCCAGACAAAGAGGTCCACTTACAACATTATATAGAGATTTTCACTTGTGTCTGAGACTGCAGTGAACCTGACATTTATTTCTACTCTGCAGCCTGGTCGGGGGCTTAGCTGAACAGAAGTGTTTGCTTTGGAGATGAGGGGACACAAGAGTCCCTAATAGATGTAGCCTTGCTCCTTGTCCTGAAATACTGTTTAGGGCTCCTTCTTCCTGCCAACCCTGGGATGTAGGTGACTTACTTCTTTCCCAGGAGTTTCTTTGTTTTTTCCTTCTTGGTGAAAACTGTGTGAATGTTACACTGCCACACAATCAAAAGAACGGTGACTTACATCACAATCTGTGTAGTGATTTTGTGGACTTTTAATAATTGCATTACATTCCTGACAATTTCTACCACTACCACCACCCCCAAGAAGTGCAAGGTGCATCTGACATGCCCCTTCCACACACCCAGTGTGCTGATCTGAAGGCCACCCTCAAAAACACCCCCATTTGAGGAGAAAGGTCAGAGAACTGAAATACTTTCTCTCTGTCTCTCTCTCTCTCTATATATATATGTACATATATACATACACACACACACATATATACATATATATATTTCAAGTATATATATTTTTTTTTTCTTTTTTTTTTGCGGTACGCGGGCCTCTCACTGTTGTGGCCTCTCCCGTTGTGGAGCACAGGCTCCGGACGCGCAGGCTCAGCGGCCATGGCTCACGGGCCCAGCCGCTCTGCGGCATGTGGGATCCTCCCAGACCGGGGCACGAACCCGTGGCCCCTGCATCGGCAGGCGGACTCTCAACCACTGCGCCACCAGGGAAGCCCTATATATTTTTTTTTTGAGACATTTCATCTGGAAAACCTCCCATCTGATGGAAGTAGCAATACTCAAATATTATTTTTGGTAGGACTCTGTTTTTTTCAGAACATTTTCAGGACTAAGGTGTAAATGAATGAGAAACATATAAATTCAATTTTGTTTAAAAGGGTCAGGAGGGTTTCAAGATTAAGAGAACCAATGCTTGGAGCAAAACATGATTTGAGTTTTATTGAACCAAGAAGACTGAAAAAAATGTCTGGAACACTCAGAAAAATCTTTATCAAGGCTCAGCACTCCTGGGACTCATCGTTAAGTTTATAAAATTCAGAGCTGATGAGTTGTGTGTGTGTGTATCTGCTTGAGCTTATGACTCACCTCTAAGCCTTGGCTGTAAGAATCTCAGCTTCCAGGATTATACTTAAGGGTCCAAATGGAGCTTATTTCCCCCTCTGCTCCACACAGATACCAACAAGGATCTTCACCCCTGATTACCTTGGGGTAATTTGTCAATCAAAAGATGGTGTTAAAGTTGCCCGGAATAAACCAACAAACTATGTATAGGGGAGAGTAAAAAATTACATTTTCAAATGCCAGCATGCTATCACTAATATAGTCTCCAATGTAACGAACATAGTTTAGGCAACATTAAAAATGAATCTCTGGAAACACGAAAAATATGATAAAAGAGATAGCACAGCATTCAATTTCATGCACGCTGTCACATAAATTATTTGCAGCTCGAGTATGTTATGCTCTTTTAAATTTCCCTCTGGGTACAGTTTTAATGGCATCCTACAAGTTTCAATATGTCATATTTTCATTGTCATTTACTTCAAAATACTTTCTGATTTCCATGAGATCTCTTCTTTGATACATGGGACACTTAGGAATTAGAACCATGTTGCTTGATTTCCAAACATTTGGAGATTTCCTTGTTTTCTTTTTACTCTTGATTTCTTGTTTAATTTCCCTTTGGACAGAAAACATTCTGAATAATTTCAGTTCTTTGAGCTTTTTTGAGATTGGCTTTAGGAGCCAGGAGATGATCAATTTCGGTAAGTGTTCTATGTGCACTTGGAAAGGGTGTGTATTCTATGATTGTTGGGTAAAGAGATCTACATGTGTCAGTGAGGCCAAGTTTGTTCATTGTGTTGCTCATATCTTCTATACGCTTATTGATCTTTTGTTTTATCAGTTTCTGAGAGAGGTGTTTTAAAATCTCCAATTCTTTATGAATTTGCTATTTCTCCTTTTGGGTCTGTTAGCCTTTGCTTTATATGTATTTTCAAGTTATTCTTTTTTTTTTAATTTTTTAATTTATTTATTTATTTATTTTTGGCTGTGTTGGGTCTTCGTTTCTGTGCAAGGGCTTTCTATAGCTGCGGCAAGTGGGGGCCACTCTTCATCGCGGTGCGCGGGCCTCTCACTATCGCGGCCTCTCTTGTTGCGGCGCACAGGCTCCAGACGCGCAGGCTCAGTAGTTGTGGCTCACGGGCCTAGTTGCTCCGCGGCATGTGGGATCTTCCCAGACCAGGGCTCGAACCCGTGTCCCCTGCATCGGCAGGCAGATTCTCAACCACTGCGCCACCAGGGAAGCCCTCAAGTTATTCTTATTGCATACTAATTTAGAATTTTGTTATGTCTTCCTAGTGAATGGCCCCTTTCATTATGAAAACTCCCTCTTTCTCTCCAGCAAAGCTTCTTGCCTTAAAGTTTATTTTAGCTGATGTTAAAATAGCCATGACAGGATTTCTTGATTCGTATTTGCATGCTGTATCCTTTTACATTCTTTTAGTTTTGCCTTTGCTGTGTCTTTATGCTTGCAAGCAGCATTTAGTTAAGGTTTGGTTATAACTTGAAGATTGCTCTCTTGTATGGAAGATTTTCTATTTGTTTTTGTACTTCAGCAATTGTACTGTGATGTTCTTAGTGTGGTTTTTCTTTGTGATTATCTCCTTGAGGTTTGTAGTCTTGAATCTGTGGCTTGATTTACTATATCCATTTTTAAAATTCTCATTTATTTATCTCTTCAAATATTGCTTCAGCATCATTCTTTATCTCCTTCGTTTTTGGAACTCCAATTATACCTAAGTTAGAATTTTTCATCATGTCTTATGCTCTTATCTGTACTTCCCATTTTTTTCTCTCTTGTGCATCAGTAAGTATATTTTTCTCTCAACCTATCTACCAAATCATTAATTTTCTCTTCATCTGTGCATAACCTACCGATAAATTGGTCTATTTAGTTGCTGATTTTGTATAATACACTTTTCAGTTCTAGAATTTTAAACTTACTTTCTTGTATATATTCTGGTCCTCTGGTAGAATTCTTCACCTTTTTTATCTATTTTCTTGAGCATCTTTCATTATTATTTTAAAGCCCATGCTTGATTGGTCCAATATCTAAATCCCATAAATCTATTACTACATTGGTATATTCTATCTGTTTCTTTTGGTCCTGTCTCTTAATATGCCTGGCAAGTTTTCAATGAAAAGTGGACATTAGAATAAAAAATCTGTAAACTACCTAGCTGAGCCTTCAACTTCTAGAAGGTAACAGAGTAGGGGCAGATAAACTTAATCCAAACAGGGGCTGAGCTATCTTGAGGCTGGATTTCAATCTTTGTAAGGCCTGATCTATTTCTAACTTGTTCTTGCTCCTAGTATGTAATCCTTTAGGGGTCAAACTGAAAGCCTGGGTGTTTACCAGGAACCCTCCTCCTAGGAAGACCCAGAACTCCAGCACTTAACTCCCAACACTGTGAGCCTGCCCGAAGCTCTGTTTGGCCGTGGCTTTTGCTCAGTTTCTCTTGACCTGTGTCACTTAGGAATTAGCAAAAGCCTTGAGGGAATAAGCAGCTAGAGCTACCAGGCTCATGTCTCTGTGGCCCCTCCAGTCTGGGCCCCTCAAGTCCTGAATGTCTTTGTGGCACTGATCCTTTTTGTCTTCCCAGATTGCTGAGAGTTCTGCTCACATTCTTTGCTTAGCAGACCATTTTAGCTCAGTTTCTCAATCTCATTACCCATGCCACTTTAAACGCACTTGAGTTAAAAAGCAGCATTGATTGTCAGACTCACTTTAATGAGTTTTTCTTCCCTCCAGAATCATGGCTTCTAAAGTTCAGGCTATCTTGGTAGCTCTCCAAACAGACGTGATTTTCTTAATCCTCCTTTTGTAGCTTTTCTCAGTGGGAGGTCAGCTCTGCTACAAGAAAGTTTACAATTCCAGGGCCTTTTCGGCTTCTGTGCCTTTTCATATGCTGTTCCTTTGTCCCTCTTCCTTCAAGACTCAAAGAAATTATCACCTCCCCTTGAAATCTTCCCTGCGGCCCCTTCTGGTCTCCTCCATCCAAGTGGCATTAGTTAAGAGCTTCCTCCTCTTGGCTCCCAGTGTCTTAGCCATATCCACACTGCTTGGAATGATTTGCCAATGAAGAATTCCAGACCAGCAATTCACAATATTCTACAAACAGGCATATTATATTTGGCCCATGCTGTATGTATAAATGTTAAATTCATTGATTACAGCTAGGAATCAGGACACAAATCATCTTTTAATAGTAGCATCTCTTGAAAAATCTGAAGATCTGGACTCACCAGGCTTAAATTCTACGTGACAACAACTGGCTGCGTAACAGCTATTTCCCTTTCATGGGGCAATGGCTCGCCAGTTCTCAGTCCCCACCACTCTCTATGGCTGTACATACATCATCCAATTCATCTAAATTACCTACCAACTAATATTGGCATTTGAGTTTGTAATTCTTGGTCTATGTGTGTGCCCTACCCATCAGTCTAAGAACTCCATATGAACAGACATTATATCTTTTCATCTGTCTCCCAATACCTGTCACATTCCTGGCATGCCAGAGAAGCTCAGTCCATAGTTTTAGACATATCTCTGCAAGAATGCTGCTACCCTAGCATTTTTAGAGCAGTAAAACTATTCTGTAGGATACTATAATGGTGGATACATGGCATTAGACATTTGTCAAAACGTATAGAACTATACCACACAAAGAGTGAACTCAAATGTAAACTATGGGCTTTAATTAAAAATAATATATCAATCCTGGTTTTTCAATTGTAACAAATATACCACACCAATGCAAGATGTTAAAATAGGGGACACTGTGAGGGTGGGGTACATGAGAACTCTCTATTTTCTGTGCAATTTTTCTATAAACTTAAAACCGTTCTAAAAATAACCTCTACTAGTAGGGCTTCCCTGGTGGCGCAGTGGTTGAGAGTCCGCCTGCTGATGCAGGGGATGCGAGTTCGTGCTCCGGTCGGGGAAGATCCCACATGCTGCGGAGCGGCTAGGCCCGTGAGCCATGGCCGCTGAGCCTGCGCGTCCGGAGCCTGTGGTCCGCAACGGGAGAGGCCACAACAGTGAGAGGCCCGCGTACCGCAAAAAAAAAAACAACAAAAAAACCTCTACTAGAAAAACAAATAAATACAAATGCTACCTATCAGAGTGATAAAAGGGGGCAACTAAATCCAGCAAAATAAGTTTCTCCCATGGGATTCAGGTCAGGAGACAAGAGCAGAAATACCAAAGGACACCCACCTATACCACCACTTTTAGGGGCAGCAGGAAAATAAGGCTTTCCTGCCTGGGGCTGTGGGTAAGGAGTGACTAAGACACACTTAAAGTGGTGGCTGGTCTGCCATATGCACTCTTAGTCAGGGATACTGGAAAGACAGGAGGAAGTTCACATAATAGCCTACAGAGGAAACTAGGCTGGCCCCCAAATCGGTCCAAAAAGGCCAGCAGGAGAGCAGCAAATAGAGCCTGTTTCCCACTCTCTGGGACCTGGATCCACCCTACTTCACCGTGCAATGGAGGATTTTCCAGGTCTGATGTTTTTCCTTATGTTTTACATTCTGTGTAATAGGGGATTTTGCCTTCAACCGCCCTGCCCACTCATCCGAATGTGCTAATTCATTTTTTCAGTAGCCCTTTTTCCCCTTCTGCATCTGTGTTACTTATCAAGCTTGAGAAGGAAAGAGAGAAGCAAAGACTTGTAGATTGTAAGCTCCATGAGAGCAGGGAACAGGGTTGTTTCATTCACTGAGATACACATAGTAGTTACTTCATTGATAGTTGTTGAGTGAATGAATAAAGAATCCTGCAAGAATGCAGTTTCAAATCACAAAGTGGCAGAGCGTGGCAATGGGGCCTCCGTTGTGGGGGGTTATCTTATAAGCCACTCTTCAATCAAACATGCAGGTATTTCCAAGGCCCATCCACATCCGTTCATCCTCTGCCCCATGCTATCCCACCTCTCTTCGGGCTGCATGGCTGCGGACATGCTCAAGGAGCTCCCTGCTGGGAGCCGTGGGCACCGCAAGGTGACCCGTTGCTCTTACCTGTTCTGACCATGGGAGAAGGTCAGTCCCAGCTCTGCTAACAATAGACTTCTTCGCATATGTCAAGCTGGATGGCGACCTGGACACCCTCAGAGCAGACTTTCCATGGAAACTAAAAGCGTGTTTTGCTTGTTTGATGAGTGGTTTTGGTAAAATGTTTTCTTACTTTTTCCTAGACATCGCCTGGTGGTATTACCAGTATCAGAGAGGTAAAAAAGTGTAAACTAACTTGACTACCTTGCTCACATTACTTTCAGCGGGAGAGCTTCTTAATCAAGTATATATTTTGTAATTAGTCTTCTCACTGACCAACTTTCTGGGCCCCTTAACAACAAACCACACCTAAACAGAAAGAGTTGGAAACATTCTTTTAGAGACAAGTTACGGGAAAAATTTTGCTCCTCTTAAGAAACTGATATGTTTTTCTCTCACAGACAATAAGATACATGTAAAATCTCAGAGCCAATTTGTGGCTCAAGTGTAGGAACTGCTTAGAACAAATGACCTGGATTTCTACGTTCTCTTTTTCCCCCGTGGTCTCGACCTCCTCATCTAATCAATATTTTCTGAGGCAGTTTTTCCTATTACCTTATGTCTTTTTATTTTATTATATGTATTTCATATAATCAGCTTCAAGTCCTTTGTGAAACAAAGCAGAATGTGTTTAAATAAACAAATGGTGAGGGAGAGAGAGGCGGTAGCCTGGGTGATGTGAGGTAGGAGAATGGTAGTGGGTGGAAGGGCAAGTAGGTATAGATCAGGAGCCCAAAACTCAGACGCCTGCAGGACCAAGCAGGGAACACAACTGAAGTAAGCGAGCCGGGGGTGAACAGAGGGCACACTAGAGGCTTTCACTGCTCAGAGGGATCAGCCCCTGCTCAGCACTGATAAGCTGTTACCTTGTGAGAAGGTGAGACCAAAGTTGTCAGAGAATCCCATTTTCAAAAGAGAAATCAGAAATCCAAACTTGTGCATGAATCTCTCAACTTTAAATGTTGGAAATTCCAAACAAAATTAAAACACATTTTATGGGCCAAACAAGACCTGTCTTTGGACTGTGTTCATGCCAATGACCAACACTTTTGTAACCTCAAAACTAAATGGGTGGTTACACAATCCAATCCAGAGACCCCATGACGGAGAAAGTGTTTTCCAGTACAGGAAGAAGGAGATGGTCACAGCCATGGTCTTTGGTCGTGTAATGGTTATGGACCTAACAGAGGAGACCCTCAGCAGAGAGAAGACCAAAGACTTGGGCCGTCCTATTGCTCATAGTCTAAGGGCCTCACTTGTACACGGGCACAGAGCTTGTCAAGAGCAGAACTACTGCAAGGATGCTTACAATCAATTTGCAGTTTTGTGCTCGAGGGAAGCAGAAGCCATTGTAGCGGCACGTGGAAGCCAGATCTATAAAACAGGCCCTGGACTGGCTGGATTTGAGGTCCAGTCCAGTCACCAGCTGGCTCTGTCACCTAGGACTCAGGCAAAGCCAGTTAGTGACAGAGTGTGGAAGACATCTCCCGTAATAGAAGTCCTCAACACGGGCTCCATGTGTCTGAAAGATACAGGAACTCATGGAAAGTACAGGCAAAATGCCATGGGTAGGTGCATTTTCTTTTTCTAAGAGGGCCTATCGCTTTCATCCACACTCAGAAGAGTCTGTGACGCCAAAACATTAAGGTCCACATAATCTGAATCATCTCCTCCAAACTTTCCTTCAGTCTGGGAATTACCTATGTAGCATCCTCTACAGTTGGTTATTCTATCTTGCTTTAACTGCCCCCAGTGATAGATTGTTCGTCACTTTTTAAGGTACTTATAGTTAGAAAACTCTTGATCTGTTAGGACCCCCATCTTCCTAATCTTCTGATGGAGAGGGTAATGTTCTCCCACTTCCCACTACACACAAAGTTTTAGTGGGACGACGGGCATGAAAACATTTTACAGAGCAAAAGTAGTTTACAAACAAAAGGTATTCTGATTTACTCTTGTTAGGTAGTGATCACCATTGTATTAGATCTCTGGGTTAATTTTTATCTTTATCATCCAAACTCAACCTGACTTAGTAACTGGCTCAACATTATTTTTAATAATAAAAATAATAATAACAAGCAACACTTGGCCTCAGAAACTCTTAACAAACCTCAGAAGAAACTGTCAAGGAGGCTCGCATCTGTTAATTCTGTTTCCTCTTCCTCCAACCAGACAGCTGGGCCACCCCCCTTCCCTTGGTGGGACCGCCTGGATAGCACTCAGAGGCTCCCTGGGGGAAAGCAAGGATTTTAAAACCTCCACAGCCCCTTTCAGAGTTTCTTCAGAATATATTTACAGTGGCCAGAACCATGAAGCATACAGAGAAAGAGAAAGGAGAGCTGATGTGAGGGAAAAGAATGCTTAAATTATGCAGAAGCCATTGTAGAGGCACCCATATGGTTGCTACAAGTGTAGGCAAATTAAATTAGTGTTTTCCATTTCCAAATCATGACCATGAGAGTCACAATCAGCACATTTTTATAAAGGAATGATTAAATTTGAGAACAGAGTATATCCCACATTACTGAGGGAAAGTACCATTTCATGAAATGGTACTCTATTTCATGAAACCCTTGCTTCAAAACATTTTATAAAATTTTCCCTTTATGTATACTGGATTGTGATGTAAATTGTAATTCTTACTATGAAACACAGTAAAAAGAAATTCAAGAACCACTGGTTGAAGTCCCTAACACCCACCGTGCGGGCGATTTCCCAGCATCAACATCTTGAATCCCAAATATGTAAATTTCCTTCAGCAACTGATGTTACCATAGTCTGACAATTAGAGGGTGATGAAGAAGCAAAACAAAACAAAAGCTTGGCAGTCAATATTCAGATGTTACAGAATCTCTTCGATACAGAAACTGATCCTGCTGGTCAGACAGTAAACAAACCAGTTCTATCTTAATGAAGTGGTTTTAATGTTTGATATATCTATAACCAGTGCATTCGTAAGGAAAGAGACAGTTACCAAGTGCAGTTTCTGAGTCAGAAAGATTCTCTCAAATTTCTGCAAAGAGATTTCCCTGAGCTTGTGAAGAATCTAATCACAGTCAATACTGAAAAAAAAAAAATCTTTTAAGCTTCTGGATAAGATAAACTCGGAAATGTATACTAGATGCCTTCAAAAATACACCTTTTCTTCCAAAAATACATTTGTGTCTTCCTTATTTACATTTTAATATAACTTTCACCTCTTTTCAGGGTTAAACATCTGTGCATTTTTAAAAATAAAATTGCTATTAAATCTAATGCTAGGAAATTTAAACCAACAACTTGAATTCTAATTTTAAATGAGTTGAAAATATATGTGAGTATTCTGAATTAGACTTACGTGGGGTTTTTTGTTTGTTTGAGAATGCTGCAGTATTTAAGTAATTGCTACTTAACTTGTTAGCTAGAAACATAACAGTATTTAAAGGCTCTATTCAAATTATAAGGAAATTGGCCACTTCCAGCTGTTTTGCATAAGCAGAGTCTTATTTATATTGAATAATCTGCTTTCCTCTCTGTAGGATAAGATGATATATGTTTCCCAGTATGTAAGAAAGATGACAGTTGGGAATTGTTACCAGGTTCTTCTGTCTCTCGCTTGGAACCTTACCCAAACGTCCATTACCTTAGAGAGGAGATAAAAGATATAAACTCACTTTGACGGATTCCTTTTGCATTGAGATCAGCGTCTCAAAGGAAAAGTGACAGTTGCGGAGAGAATCTGATGCAAAAAGACTGACACTGGCTAGGGAAGTGCACACAGTGTAATGCACCTGCTCATCCTGTTCTATCAGATAGAAACTCAGCCTGTCCTCACTCTGCATCATCATGGAGTGATGCCCATCTCATGACTACTCTTGCCAGCCCCTATTTACAGTTGTTCGATACATGGATTTGCTGCTACCTGCATGGCAACAATGGGCCAAGAAGGTTAGATGGAGGAAAACACTCACTTACCTTCTGTGATGGTAAAACGTTGTAAGTTACACTTATTTAGATTTTGTGATCCTACAGTAGGAGATGGACAGAGCAATGGGATACTTTAAATGACACTTTCTAAATACCTGGTGCAAAATTATATTGCATTGTATAAGAGTATGTGTAGGAGGGATAAACTACTACTTAAAACAACTGCTTTTAGAGCTCTTCAAATACTCCAGAAGCTTTCATTTATAGAAAGTAGCTCCCATTTAAGTCATTTTCCTATTATTTAAGGATGTCTGGTAGGTATTACAATACCGGGAAGTACATTCATATTTTTAAATTAATACTTAACATGCTGTAATTTGTACTTTTTGCCAAATCAAGCTAGTCTTCCTCTAGTTTCCTAAATGGTGAGCGTTTACTCGATGGTTTTTTAATGCATTTGTCTCCCTTTGCTGTTTGGAGGATGTTAGTCAATCTGCTCACTTACCTGTGTCTCTAGAATATTCAGATGGTTCAATGGGCAGCAAACTGAAGATGCAGAGCAGTTATTTTGAAAGAAAAGGAAATGTTTTCATGTGGACTTATCTTTAGCACTTCTGCCCTCATCTCCACTTGGAACACATTTATCTCCAAGGCTGAAGCTCCCTCCCTAGGTGGTATCCGACACAGCTGGAGTAATGGCTGGACCGATGGTAAGACAGAAAGTGACTGAGCGGGGAGGCGGGGTTCAAAGCAGGAAGGTCATCTGCAGTGTGACCCCCCAGCCCATGAACCTATGTCTCAGGTCGCCACACCACCCTTTTGACAGCCCAGACTGTGGGCTGACGAGTGACCACCAAGGTTCGTTGCTTCAATGCCATCTCCTCTGGTTCCAGATAAGATTGAAGACGAGTTGGAGATGACCATGGTTTGCCATCGGCCTGAGGGGCTGGAGCAACTTGAGGCCCAGACCAACTTCACCAAGAGGGAGCTGCAAGTCCTTTATCGAGGCTTCAAAAATGTAAGACCCACAGGGCCTCTGAAGGCCCCGGCAGGATCTCCCGTTTGGGACTAAGCTCTCCCAAATGCCAAAGGCACCCATCAGAGAGATTTTTGCACATGTGTAGTTGTAAAAGGAAGGCCAAATCTATAAAGGAAACAGGAGAGCAAGGTCACCTGGCTAGAGGAAGATGCCAGGCAAGAATGAGGCAGTCTCAGTAGATGGGAAATTGGCCAACAGCCCAGAGACTTCACAGGATTGCACGGCCTTGGCCCAGATACCAGCCTTAGCGTAACCCATTCACACTGTCAATACTGTTAGTGCCCCAGAAATGATGGGATTTAGGTCTGCTGCTAACCAAGCTCACAGACTGAAGTACAAGCCTGATAGCCAATGTGTTCATTTACCTCATTATTTCATATATTTAACCTCATGGTAGCCTTGCTGGAAAGGTACTGGTAGCCCCATTTTACAGGTAAGGACACTGAGAATCAGAGACTGACTCACTCCAAGTTACAAAGCTTAGAAGGGGCTGAGCCAGGATCCAAACCCAGGTCTTTCTAATCCCAAAGCCCAGACTCTTTCCACCTCACAGTGCCCGTTCTCTGATGACATCTCATCATTTTGCAAAGCAGCTTCAGTCCTAAGGTGGAACTATCTCCCAGCCACTCACCTTGGAGATACGGAGGTGCACAGGTGGTTGCCCGGTCCCCGCCCACCAGGGATCACAAGGAACCCCAAGGCTCTCAGACAGTCCCGCTAACTCTCTCCCCTTCACACAGGAGTGCCCCAGTGGTATGGTCAACGAAGAAACATTCAAGCAGATCTACGCCCAGTTTTTCCCGCATGGAGGTGAGTCCGATCTTGAAACAGATCCCTCCTGGCTCCCTCTCTTCATCCCCTGGCAGCCTTCCTTCCTCCAAGTTCATACTTCCTTGTTATCTGCCTCCTCCTCAAGGTTGGGGAGAACGAGCAGAATTCCTCCCTTATTGCAGAGTGTGGAATTCACTGAAGCTTTAGCAGAAAAGAGCTCTGAAAATGGACCTTCTCCCAGAGAGGAGAGTGATAAAGCAACATCACAAAATCTCCTAACAGCTCTATAAAGCTGGTATTGTTATCTGCGACCCGGGCAACTACGTCTCAGAGAGGCTAAGCAGCTCACGGAAGATTGCACAGCTAGTGAGTGGCAGACCAGAATTAGATCCCAAAGTGTCTGTCTAAAGCTTTGCCAAGATAGGCCTACCATTGTGCTATACTCCATCCTTTCCTTAAGACAGCTTTCCTTGAAAAAGAACTTTAGTAAATACCAGAGACTATAAAAATAAAGGAGTCCAAAAAGATGCAGGTTGAATAAAATTGTGCTTATAAATCAGGTTAGCAAGTGTGCCAGGCTCACAGCCGCTATGTCACTCTGCCTGACTCCTGCAGGAACCTGCTCTGACCCCACAGGTCTGGGGCATCAGAGGCTCTTCCTGTGGCTTCATTGTGTCACATGCCAACTTACTTCCTGCCCCAGGAGCCATCTCCTGCAGGACCCCTTCCCCGGGTCCTGATGAAACAGAGATCCAAGTGTCCCAGACACTTCTTGGGCTCCGTTTCTCATGGACCTCTTCAGCAGCCTTCTTAGGTGTGGGACCCAGTACAGGACCACTCTGCCAGCTGGGGGCAGCTTCACCCCATGCAGGCCCCAGAACCGATGTTTGTTGAGTCCTATGGCGCCACTCTTATATTGAGTTTTTACTATGTGGCAGGCTGGTTGATGGTTTTGATGTTATGGCTATATGAAAAGTTTAACATTGTGCAGAGATGGGAAGGTGAAGCTCAGAGAGGTTGTGTTAGATGCCTGGGGTTACACAGCTAGGTAGTAACAGAGCTGCTCTCCAAGACCAGGTCTGTCTGCTCCCTAATGGGTGCTCATTCCATGGCATTGTGCTGCCACTCAGAAGAGCATCTTCTCCACACAAGTCCCGTGTCATTCATCCAACAAGAATTATACACATAGACAGGCAGGAGCGTCTCTCTCTGGGGATGGCTAGACTTAGGAGCAAGGGCCTGTCTCAGCTCTTGCCAGAACTTCCCACCTCAACCCCAGAAAAGCCAAACGGGTCCCAGGTCACAGCAGCAGTTTTTCCCACTCTGTAATCTTCTCCCTTCTGTCACCCTAGCATCATTCTCTTCTCTTTCTTACTGTTTTTAAGTGATCTCACTCCCCTCTGCAGGACCCCTGCTCCCATCACCTGCTTTTCCTTCTGTGCCTTGCAGATGCCAGCACGTATGCCCATTACCTCTTCCATGCCTTCGACACCACGCAGACGGGCTCCGTGAAGTTCGAGGTATGCTTGTCTCTGAGAGGCCCCGGGTCCCCATCACTCTTCCTCTAAACCATGGAGATGTTGGGAGAAGGAGTGGACCATCAAATGCTTCAGTCCTTTACCATTTAACAAGGATTTCCTGAAGATAGAAGAAGCAACTGCCCTTACCCTCCAGGAACTCAGGACCTCAGGGACTAACAATAACAGTCTAATCGGTCACATGTACACCGCGCTGACCATGCTGCAGTCTCTGTACTTAGTGCTCTGCATGTATTAACTCATTTAATCCTCACGGTAACCCTAACAAGGTAGGGTTCTATTATTTATTATCAGTTTACAGAAGAGGAAAGTAAGGCAGAGAGAGATTGAGTTGCTTTCCCAAGGTCAAACAGTAAGTGGTAAAGGAGGGCTTTGAAGTCAGGTGGTATGTTTCCAGAGTCCATGTTCTTAGCCACCAGATGATACCACCACTTGTACAATAATTGTAGCCATGCGATAAGGCAACAGTAGGTGTCAGCACACACTGAGCTCCGTTCTTCCTCCAGAAGCTCCTTCCCAAAAATGGGGCAAGGTAGGCAGTGGAAGGGGGGTGGGGCTGTTCACTGAGTTTGGCCACATCCTTCTGGGGACAGAGGACCTGGGAGATACCATTCTGTAAAAGAAGTCACAGAGTCTGACCCAAAGACAGAGCTTCACCCCACCCGATGGCTTGGTGGTTAATGTCTCTCATGCCTCTTCCACTTCTCAGGACTTTGTAACTGCTCTGTCGATTTTACTGAGAGGAACCGTCCATGAGAAACTAAGGTGGACATTTAATTTGTATGACATCAATAAAGATGGATACATAAACAAAGAGGTAAGTGAGCTGAGGCCAGGGGCATGCGAGAGCTACAGGGAAGGCACCTAATTAGAGAGAAAACAGCCTTAGTCATGAGGATGAAATGGTCCAAACGAGGAGGGATCTGCTTTGGGGCAGAGGTGGTTCCCGACAAAATGAAGGTCACCTTTGACCTCCCCCATTGCCCTACCCTGCCCTGTCCACGGGCACTCAAGAAAGGATTAAGCAGATTCATTCACTCTCACTTATTCAATGCACATTCTAAAGGGGGTATAAATAATTTATTTCAGTGTAGAGTAACTCCTCCCACGGGAATTTGCATTTTAACAGGTTAACAGCCACACGTTAAAGGTAAAAACTGGAATAGTAGCATTGCAGGCATCACCTAGAAGAGAAAAGGGAGATCTTTGAGGAAGAGGAGATTCCAGTTGAATCATAGCCACAACCTATTTTGCCTACTAATAAAACCTCAGAAGGGGGTCGGGTGCAGCCATCTCTAAATAAATCATCACAAATAAATTTCTGAATCTTCACTGCTTGACAGTTTTAGAGCCTCAAAGTATATGTGGTATCTAGATAGTGAAATACCCACAGGTCTATCTCAAAACTCACTTTGGTATCTACTGTATCCTGGCATCTCAGTCAAAGCTTGGATTTAGCATCTTATAGCATCCCACTTCCTGAGCTCCTGTGTGCCAGGTACAGTGCCTGGAGTTACAAATGTCATCTCTAGTCCTCACCTCAACCCTGCAGGTTTCTCTCCAATTCTCATTCCTCATTCATTCAGTCATGGATTTGCTCAACATATATTTGAGGGCTTATTAGATGTTCTAGGTGCTGAAGATAAAGTGGTGAACAGTCCCCAAAATGTGAAAATCCTAATATCCACTAATAGCAGATGTGGTAAGAATTCCAGTAAATACATATAATGGAATGACAGGTGGCCATTTAAAATCATGTAAGAGCAATCAGATATAAAAATTTGTATGTTACATTACATTTTAAAAATCACTATACAGTAGTATGTATAATATTATCTCAACTTTGTAAATAATTAAATGCTTCTATATATACTCAATATCTTATACTCCAAAATATTCAAATACTACTTTACAAAATGTATAAGGAAAGGACCCTAAAATGAGACTTATAACAAGATCTTCAACCTTGATTCAACCATTATTCCATCACTGAATAATCTTACTAACTCCTGCTCCCTTTTTTTTAATTTGCAAACTAGACAAAACTGTCCCCATTAATACTCATCAGACCTTTCTGGATGACAGGATTAATAAAGTACTCCTTAAAAGGAAAAGAAAGTGTGAATAAGCAGCTTCTTAGAAAAGATAGCTGGATCTTCCCCAGGCAGTCATTTGGAAACAGTTTCATCAAAACTGTAGGCAATGAAAATTCTGAGAGAGCAATCAAAATTTATCTTTAAGTCCGCCTGCCGATGCAGGGGAAACGGGTTCGTGCCCCAGTCCGGGAGGATCCCACATGCCGCGGAGCGGCTGGGCCCGTGAGCCATGGCCGCTGAGCCTGCGCGTCCGGAGCCTGTGCTCCGCAACGGGAGAGGCCACAACGGTGAGAGGCCCGCGTAACGCAAAAAAAAAAAAAAAAAAAAAAATTTACATCTTTTATGTTATAAAAGTTACTCAGGAAATAAACCTATAGCCATATGGGTGTTAAGGACTTGTAAAGCATACATCTTTAATTAAACACATGGACAGAGATATATATTTCCTAGTTCTGTCCATTGTTAGGACCTAAGAGCAGTGACACTCCCAGAGCAATGAGTAGACCTAGCACCCAGACCTTGGTTTCTAAATATCATTCTCCAATAAAAGGAACTAGCCTCCTTGGACTTGGTTGATTCCAGGCCTGTGAAAGAGAAAATACAAGGAGATGATCCTGGAGCATCTTGCAGTGCTGAAAAAAATGGGAGTGCTAGGGCTTCCCTGGTGGCGCAGTGGTTGAGAGTCCGCCTGCCGATGCAGGGGACACGGGTTCGTGCCCCAGTCCGGGAGGATCCCACATGCCGCGGAGCGGCTGAGCCCGTGAGCCATGGCCGCTGAGCCTGCGCGTCCAGAGCCTGTGCTCCGCAACGGGAGAGGCCACAGCGGTGAGAGGCCCGCGTACCGCAAAAAAAAAAAAAAAAAAAATTTACGTCTTTTATGTTATAAAAGTTACTCAGGAAATAAACCTATAGCCATATGGGTGTTAAGGACTTGTAAAGCATACATCTTTAATTAAACACATGGACAGAGATATATATTTCCTAGTTCTGTCCATTGTTAGGACCCAAGAGCAGTGACACTCCCGGAGCAATGAGTAGACCTAGCACCCAGACCTTGGTTTCTAAATATCATTCTCCAATAAAAGGAACTAGCCTCCTTGGACTTGGTTGATTCCAGGCCTGTGAAAGAGAAAATACAAGGAGATGATCCTGGAGCATCTTGCAGTGCTAGAAAAAATGGGAGTGCTAGGGCTTCCCTGGTGGCGCAGTGGTTGAGAGTCCGCCTGCCGATGCAGGGGACACGAGTTCGTGCCCCAGTCCGGGAGGATCCCACATGCCGCGGAGCGGCTGAGCCCGTGAGCCATGGCCGCTGAGCCTGCGCGTCCAGAGCCTGTGCTCCGCAACGGGAGAGGCCACAACAGTGAGAGGCCCGCGTACCGAAAAAAAAAAAAGAAATGGGAGTGCTATTTAAAAAAAAGAAAAGATGGGGGGCGGGGTATGTCAAAAGACCACAGAAGTCAGCCTGAAGGAGTTCCCAACAGCCAAAGCCAGAACAATTTGAGCAACAAAATACAAATTGATAGTTTGGGTTATAACCTATAAAATAAAGTAAATGTCCATGAGTCCTAACTAATATATATGTACAAATAATATATTATGTATTTAAATAAATAATAAATATGTATTTAAATCAATGAATACATAAATAAATGGGGGATGGGAAGGACAACTCTTCCTTAAAGAAGAATTCCAATTAATAAACATAGAAGGAATAAAGGAAATACAAAATCCCCATTAAGCAAACATTACAGTAATAATTTTTGCAGGCAAGATCCACTAACAGATTCTAAGATCAGTGGAGAAGCTTGACAGGCACCACCTTAATCAAGTGATCAAGGTTAACATCGCCAGTAATAAGACATAGCAACACCATGTACCTCTTCGATATGTTGCACCAAGAAGGATATAACATCACTTCTACGGTATTCTTGTCAAAAATGCATAACTTCAGTCTAATCATAAGACAACCAGGGACTAACCCAAACTGAGAGACATTCTACAAAATAACTGACCAGTACTCATATCAAAAGAGTCATGGTCTCCAAAGACAAAGACAGAATGAGGCACCGTCACAGATCAGAGGAGACTAAGGAGACACAACAACTGAATGCGACGTGGGATCCTTGAACATAAAAAGGCATTGGGGAAAAAACTGATGGAGCTTGAATAAGCTCTCTAGTTTAATAGTTTTGTGGCATTGTTTATAGTGTTGTAGTCATTAGTATTGTAGCATTATTACTTTCCTAGCTTTCATCATTGTGCTGTGGTTATGCACGTTGTTACCATTAGGGGAAGCTGGGTCAAAGGTATACATGAATGCTCTGTACTATTTTTGCAAGTTTTGTGTAAGTCTAAAATGATTAATAATAGGTCAAAAAACAAAACAAAAACAATTCAATAAAATAAGCACATGGAATGAGGAGTAGCAGCAAGGAACCCAAGATAGAAGCTGTCCCCCGGGTCTCTGTAGACACTCCATCAGATATCCTGAAGACAAGACTGCCTTCCTACATTCTTTTCCCCCATTCCAAGTAGGGGATGGGGAAGCCCATGGAACACTACTTCTGGTCAGTGTGATCAGGAAAACACCACAGAACCACTCAACAGTGACTGGGCTCCCAGCCCATGGCAGGCATGGTGCCAGGGGCAGAGAACTTAGCAAGGAAGGATCAAGCATGTGTCCTCAGAACTCACATTCTTGGGGAAACAGATCTATAGAGCAGTAAAAAGAACAAGTTAATTATTTTAATGTGTATGTGCTGATCACTTATTCCATATCAATGAAAGATTAGAAAGGAAATATGAAAGAATTTGTCACATCTATCTGGCCCCATCAATCAAGAATGGTAATTTTTGCCTTTGTAGAAAGGGATCTTTTGGTTACAAAGCTAGAAAATCATCAACATAAAAGAGCTTAAGCTGAGAGATTTCTTGTAAAGATATAGGTAGTTTCTCTAAAAAGTCTTTTAAAAAATATTTTTTTAAAGTGAAAAAGAAGATATAGGTCGTTTGGTGTAACACATTTAATCCCCATTCAAGCTAGGAAGTTGTTAGTCTCCCCCCATGTCACACCAGTCTCGTCTTCTTATTCCTCTCTTTCCTCTCCCTCCTCCAGCATTGTCTTAGATCAAGTTGGCCACACTCTCCTCTGCAGGAATGATAGGTTCGGTTGGCAGCAACATGGGGGGTGGGGCGGGGCGGGGGGGAAGACCTCAGAGGAGGTTTTAGTGGATAGGGTAACCATTCTCAGATGCTGCCTCTCTGGGGCTTCTCTTGGTCCCTGTTACTACCTCTGTCTTCTTCAACTGCTTTTCTCAGAGAGAGAGAGAGAGAGAGAGTGTTTGTGTGTGTGCACATGTGCTCGTGAGAATATTTCTCTGTCCTCCCCCGTGTCCCACCTCCCTTCTCCCTCTACTCCTCTACTCTCCTCACTTCTCTTCTTTCTCTCCCTTTCTCCCAGAATTCCTCTCATCTCCTCTACTCCACCTGCTCCAGTCTACTCTTTATGGAAGTTCTTCCCTGTAATAGAATAATTTTCGGTGTCTGCTCTCCCCTGATCTCAGCTAAAACCTGGAAGTGGTTTGCCCATGGCACCAGCTCCAACTCTTCACTCAAATTTCTCAAGAGATAAAAATAGAGTGGCTCAGCTCTGTAGTTGGATGTCCACATTTGTTCCAATCAGCTGTGGTCACAGTGACAGGTCACCTGGTACAAACACAGCCACCCAGGCCAACCATTGAAAGGAATTATGGAGCGGAGAGAGGGTCTTCCAAAAATGGGGTGTGGGCTGATCAGTACACGAATATGTCCGCTCAGATCCCACTTATAACCCCTCACTGAGGAATGCTCAGGAAGAGGCAAGCTACCCAAGAGCTTCTGACGACAAAGAGAATTTTCCACTGCCCTCTCTCTGGAAGGAGGCTCCCAGAATATAGCCCCTTCAGCTTGCTTTCTAACTCCCTCTCATCAACTGAAGAAGTTCCTTTTAAACACTTTCGTTCTCAAAGGAGACCAAGAGCCCCAGACTGTCACCCAGAGGAGCTTAACTTCCTGGTTCCCACCTTGTGTGCTTCTATGTCCCCTCTCCAGGAGATGATGGACATTGTCAAAGCCATCTATGACATGATGGGGAAATACACGTATCCTGTGCTTAAAGAAGATACTCCAAGGCAGCACGTGGATGTCTTCTTCCAGGTAAGAGCACACACCTGTGCGTGAGCTTTAAGCTCAACTTAGATCAGTCAACCCACGAGCCTCTGAGCAGTGGTTTGTGTCCAAGCCTGCACTACAGATGGTAGGAAACAGAAAAGAATTACAAGATATCTTGCCCTCCAGGAATAGATTATCTCATTAAATGGACAAGTATGCACTACAGAAGAGAATAAGGAAGAATATTATTAAGTATAAGTGGTAGAGTATGGACTCTAAATTCCATAAAAATGGTTGGGGGATCAGAGTAAACAGAGAAGACGTCATTAAGCACATCTGTGTAGGTGTTAAGCATTTGTGTCTGGGGAGTAAGGGGAAATCAGGTGGAAACTAGGGTGGCTTGGAAACTGGGGTGAGCTCTTTAGACCGAAGAGTTTAGCCTTGCTCTGGTAAAAAGTAGGTGCTGTTAGTCTGTGAATAGAAGAGTGGCAAAATCTTAATGGTGTGCTAATAAAAAAAATTAACCTAGCAGGAGAGTATCAGAGAACATCAGAGCTCATTCTAGTCTAATCCTCTCACTTTGCAGATGGGAAAAGCAGAGGCTCAGAGAGGCTTAAAGATTCACTCAAGGTCACACAGTAAGTGACAGAGACAGAAGTAGAACCTCTCATGTCCAGTGTTCTTTCTGCCAAATGGACAGGCTAGAAGTGAGACTGGGAAAGGCATGTTAGGGTGTCAGCAGAATAATCTGGTGATGAGAAGATGAGCATCTACAGCAAGTTTTTTAATTTGAAGGAAGCTCATGGGGGTCAAAGTGCTGTAACCAGGGCCTGGGTGGAGTTGTCTGGCCAGTGAAAGACCATCCTAATTCTCGGGGGAATGTTGGTTAACAGAAAGCAAGTTTTGGAATGCATATCACCAGATTCTTTAAAGTGCTTCTTGTTGGGTATTTCAGAAAATGGACAAAAATAAAGATGGCATCGTGACTTTAGACGAATTTCTTGAATCCTGTCAGGAGGTAAGGAGAGATCTCGGGGCAGAAAACTTCTATATCTGGGAAAGGAAATCTGGGGCTTGGGGACAGGCAGAAGGGAGAAAATGAGAAACTGCAGTTTCTCAGATTAGAGCCGCCACCATCACCATCACCAGCAACAACTCAGAACTTCAACAATCTCCACTCCTCAGACTGGTCTGTGGTTAGTCCTGGGTAAGCACAGGCTGAGCCACACAGACTAAGAAGGGGGATGTGAAAGCCCAGAGGGGGTCTCTGTGAAACTAAAGACTTCCAAGTGGGCAACACTGTCATTTTTCAGTCTTCCTCTGGCTTGATGACTCACTCCCCAGACTACAAAGGGAGTAGCTGGAAAAAAAATCTAAAGCTGCGATTCTTAAACCATAGTGTGCATAAGAATCGCCCGGGATGCTTCTAAAAATGCCCATTTCCAGGCCTCAACCCAGAGACTCTAGATCTGGGACGGGGATCTAGAAATCTTCATGCTAACAAAAGTGCCCTGACCAATGCTTCTAAAACTTTAATGTGCAAACCAGCCTCCTTGAAGTTCTTGTTAAAATGCAGATTCCCATTCAGAAGGTCAAGGGTGATGATGATGTTGCTAAAAGGATAAACTGGCCCCAGAGTCAGCCAGAGACTGAACTGGAAATTACTGCTTTCCTCTAATTTAGAAAAATGCATTTATACTCCTACCTTTTCTCAGAAAGGTGCACGTTACTCTGAGTTCCAGCCAATAAGAACTGCAAATGCAAGAAAGCTGGGGAGACGTTATTAACATGTAGTGAGCACCTACCAAGTTTTAGGTACATTAAGTAAACCTCACGTAATGTAAAAAACCCTGAGCAGTAGGGCCACTATATAGTCAAAATATTTAATAACTAGAGTAGACTGAGAATTGATCATTCTTAACTGACTTTGACCAATGCCCTGGAGCAGTGCCCTAAAGAACCCCTGCTAAAGTTGGTATTAACCTGTTAGTTGATGGACCTTTCGGTAGTCTAGGGGTTCTGGACCAGTTACCAGGTAGCCAGGTAGCTAGAGAGGCTCAGGTCAGCAGCTATTTACCAACAGGATTAGAACCATTTCCACACTTTAATCATTATGAACTAGCTGAACATCAGTATTCATCATACCCATTTTAAAGAAAACGGAGGCACTGCAGGTTAAGAGATGTGGTTAACGCACAATAAGTGATAGAGATGGAACTTGAACTCCATCGTTCTAATTTTAAATACCATGCCCTAGTGTACCATGCTTTTTTGACTTTGCTTAACAGTTTTTTAATCAATTTAGTTTCTCACATTAGCAAGCAATATTGATTAATTAACTCACTTCTTTTTCACAACCCACCCTATAAGTAGATACTATGATCAATGCCATTGCACACATGAAGAAACTGAGGCACAGAGAGACTAAGTAACTTGCCTAAGGTCACTCAGCTCGTAAGTGACAGAGCCAGGATTAGAACCTAGGCAGCCTGACTTCCGAATCCATATACTTAACTGTCAGGCAATTATACCTCCCTGTTCTAGAAACTTTTAAAAGATTTCAAATACCCATAATCAACTTTGTTGATTTTCTCTACTTTAGTTCTGCTTTCTATTTCATTTATGTGTGCTCTAAATTATTTCCTTCCTTCTGCTTTTTTATTTTAATTCAATTTTTTAGGTTTTCTTTCTAGATTTTTGAGATGGAGGTTTAGATCATTGATTTTCAACCATTCTTTTCTAATATATGCATTTAAAGGGCTACATTTTCCTCTGAGTACTGCTTTAGCTGAGTTTTCTCTGACCCATGGAATTAGAAATGTGTTGTTTAATATCTAAATATTTGAGGATTTACCACATTCCATACTTACTCCTTAGAGAATATACAATAGAAAAATGTAAACTAGAATAGAATAGAAAAGAAAAAAAACATGTGATCATCTCCATAGGTATAGAACAAGCATTTGATAAAAATGCAATTGCCCACAGCTTCTTAAAAGAAGTAGTCCTCACTTGTTTACTGGAAAATTTGGGTTTTTTTTTTTTCTGAATTCCTCTTTAAAGCCAGAGAAGGTGCTTCTCCCTTTGAACTTCTCACTTTCTAGGTCCCCACCTACCCCTTACTCCCTGCTTCTCATACCCTTGCAGAGTTCTTTCTGAATAGGAAACCCATTCTGCAGATTTGCTCTGGAGATTTGAGAAGTTACAGAGCTTCTCAGGGAGAAGCCTCAGAGAATTCTAACCATCCTCTTCTCCCCCTCCACCCATCCCAGGATGACAACATCATGAGGTCCCTCCAGCTGTTCCAAAATGTCATGTAACTGTGAACACAGCCATTCGGCTCTCAGAGACGTTACTAAACAACCAACTTAACACCTTGATCGGCCCTCCTTCTGATTTTACACGCGGACTCTTGGGACAGAAACACATTTTGCACTTTGGAAGAATTCTCTGCAGAGACATTTTGGGGAACCCAGGATCACGTGGCTCAGTCTCTGATTGCCAGCTCTTCCTCCTCCCTCTTCTTGAGAGAGACAAGATGAAATCGGGTTTGTTTTGGAAGCATGCTCATCTCTTCGTACTGCTGCCCTATGGAAGGTCCCTCTGCTTGAGCTTCAACAGTAGTGCACATTTTTCTGTTTGCGTGCCCCAGGCTACTGCCTCCAAGTCCAGCAGACCTTGATGTATCTGGAAGCGAGATGACCTGAGCCAAATGCACATCAGCTTCTGATGGTCTCCCAAACCAATGTGCCTGTTTCTCTTTCTTTGGTGGGAAGAATGAGTATATACAGAACAATTAGAATCTACTATGACTAGATTGGGAGAGCCAGTGCCTAACGTATGTAGGATAGGACTGAATTATTAAGCATGGCATTGTCTGATGACCCAAATTGCACATGTCCTTTGTTTCCAGAGGCAAGGACAATAATGCTCTCTCACATTAGCATCTATGCTGGTGGTACAAGTCCCTTAACATGCACAGGAAGGGAGCCAATGCCCAGTGGCCCATGCCTCCACTTCATCTCCTGCTAGAGCCCAGCACTGCATGACCCTCCCAGAAAGCCCAGGATGCCTGCAAATTGTTGTAATTTTATACCATCTTCTAATCAATAAACGGAACTATTTCTTACACTCTTAATCTTCATTTCATCCACGACATTGGGCAGAAGAGGTAAGCTGTGAAAGGGAAGGCTAGCCTATTCCTTTGGCATCCGGTTATTAGTGCCTACATTGTGCCAGGCACTATGCCAAGTAGCACATCCCCCTCCCCTGCCCCCAAGCAAACATCCGACTCAAATGCGAATACTGTGACCATAAGCAAATGCAGCTTAAAAATGAGACTCTTCACAACACCCCCCTTCCAGAACAAGCGTCACTCCCAAGACCCTCTGGTATAGAAAGTCTGGAGCCTCACGTGGTGTGGTTGGGGGTACAGAGATGAAGAGGTGGTCAGGACCACCTGCTGAGGGACTTGGAGTCCAGGAGTGGATCAAGAGGCTTCAGCCTATAAACAGCAAATGATTGTTTATATTGGACACTGTGGGTCTTGGTTTCCTCATTTGACATCACATTAAAAAGATTAAGAGCTAACAGTGGCATTCTTGGAAGAAAAGCAATTTACTGAACCCCTGTTATGTGCCAAGGGCTGCACTAGGGGCTTATATGAATTATCTCATTTCATGGCAGAATGCTCTGCAAGGTAGAGTCTTCATTTTGCTGGTTTGCACACTGAAGCTCAGAGAAGTAAAGGGAACTGCCTAAGGTAGCACAGCTCCATAGAGAGATTAAACTCTTCCCACTTTCTCCTAGAGCCTTCCTACTAGGGGATTCTGCCTTGCCCCAAGGAACTGAGAGTACCTCCCACACATCTCACTCATCTCCAGTCAGCTCAGAGAGGCAAAGGCATTCTTTGAATCCAAATAGTAGAGGAGAAAACAGATATAGAGAAGGGAAAAGCCTCAGGTACCCGTGGATCACTAGCGAGAGCAGGTCACCACACCTCTGCATGGATGAAATATTCCCAATCGGATTGCCATTGGCTGCTGCTGCTTTATGGCTGGAAATTATAGAGGCCACAGCTCTGTTTCTCTATTTGAGCTTCCTGAGTGCAGCCATGCGGTCATCTAAGGCTGCTGGACATGTGGCTGGCCCCTAGCAAGGCATATACTTAGGTCCAAGCAGACGATCTATTCTTGTGACACTCTGGGGTGTGAACCTGCATCCCAAGGCTGTACAATGTCTAGGCCATGGTTATCCACCCTGGCTGCATAGCATAATCACCTGGGGAACTTTGAAAAATGCCAACACCTGGGCCCCATCCCAGATCAACTGAAGTAGAATCTCTTGAGTGTAGAACCCAGGCATCAGAGTTCCTTAGAAGCTGCCCACATGATTGTAAAGTGCATGGAGAGCCACAATGGGGACCATACCCAGTGCTGGGAATGGAGCACAGGACCTGAACCATCCCCCTGGCTACAGTGATTGGTCCAGAGCTAGGCTTGATACCTATGCCAGTCCACACAGCATGAATCTCAAGACTTGCGCTGGGAACAATGGGGCAAAGATGCTCTCTCTCCTATTGGACATGAATGAGACAGCAGTCCTAGGACATGTTAGTAGTGATTTAGGAATTCTGACAGGTTATCTGATAACCAAAGGGGAGAGAAACCAGAATCACAGAAGGCAAGGCAAAGAGGTTTTTTTCATAAAAAATTTAAAAATAAACCAGAAATTGATGAGACCATTGAGCTGCTAGATCAAGCTGCACCTGAACCTACACATACCTCTGACCTTTTCAGATGCCTTTGTTTGATGCCTTATGTAAGATTTAGGCCAGTGTTTATCCACCATGTCTTCATATCAAAATCACTTGGGGAGGCACACTTAGGGAAAATTTTCAAAGTACCAAATGCCTGGGCCTTATCCCAGGTTCTGAATCAGAATTTCTAGAGGTGGGGCCCTGAGCATCAATGTGCTTTAAAAGCTCCCCAGATGATTCCAGTGTACACCTAGAATTGAGAGCCCTGGCCCCAGAAGAGTGGAAGGGCTGCTGCCCTTCTCCCTGTCCTGGCCAGACCACAGGTAAGAAGCCCAATTCAGTCCTCGGCACCCAATACTGAAAGGAAAATCAGCATCTGGAGATATTCAGAGAGAAATCAGAATGGAAGGACGATTCAAAACTTGTCCTAAGATGAATAATCAACAGAAAGGAAGTTGGTTGTCCTGGTGAGGTAGGGAGAAAAGGACCACCTGTTGGAGCAACTGCAAGGATATGGGCCACCACTCATCAAAGCTTTTAATAAAGGAACAAGGAAAAAATAAATGCTGCAGTTTCCACAGAAGCACAGAAACAGAAAGAGGCCTGGGCTTTTGTGAATCCATGCATCCCTCAGCAACTGGGGTATTAAGAGAAATGAGGTTCTCAGCTTGGAACACCCTCCTCTTGGCCTCCTGGAGGGGTCCTGCTCCTCCTGAATCATCCAACAAATTGTCACTATTTGTCCGTCATCGTGCCTGCTGATGGGGATTCAACCGTGTAGTAGATGACTTATCAGACACACTTGGCACTCACTGACTGCACAGGTGGACTCAACGCCTGCTGGCTGCAAATGCCTGTGACTTTTTGCCTGTCACTCTGACTGTCACAGACAGACTGTGGCCAAGATAGCCCCACTCTGTTTGTGGGCAGGGCAGGCAGGAAGAATCAGGTAGTTAGCACTTCCCAGGAGTAGCCCTTAGCCAATGACCAATGAGAGTTGGTGAATCAATACCCCAGAACCCTCTCCTCAGTAGGAAGAACTCTATACCTTCTCCCAGACTGCTCCACTGGGATTGAGCCCCAATCACCCACAATAGTAATCTGCTCAAAAGTGCACCCCTTATTGACCTCTTTCTCTTCCCTGTCTCATTTCCTGCATTCTCCTACCACTGCTTCCTGGAATCCCCTCCCGGATAAACTACTTAATCCCACACGCTTGACCCAGGGCTGGATTCTAGAGGAACCTAACCTAAAACAAGTAATGAATAGGCCAGATATGTGTCCTGCTCTCATGAATCTTATTTTCTAATGGGAGGAAACAGAAAACAAATAAAATGATTTGGGGTAGTTAAAGTGGCATGAAGAGAACAAAAGTGTGATGTGATAGAAAATGACTGGGGTGACTTGGGAGTGTGCTTTAAACAGGGTGGGGAGGGAAGGCTCCTCCGAGCTGAGCTTGACGCGATCTCAGGGGTGGGGGGGGAGATCACCAGGCTTTTATACAAAATATGGGCCTAGGCTTGCTGTGACTTCTTGCTCAGGCTTCTGAGATTCTATCTCTTGTTCCATTAAGGAAATCAGATCTGTTATGGAAATGGAGAATCCCGTCATGACCAATCCTGTGGTTCTCTAACATCCCATCTCTGAATAAATCCTCTGAGCAGAGGCCAGCAAGGCCCATTGGAGAGGCTTCCAGGAGGAAATGTAGATGGGACTGGGGACCACTGCTTGGCGCCAGGCTCTCTGTGGTTGAGATCCTACTTGAATCTCACAGCAACCTTGTGAAGTAGGTATCCTAGGCACCTATTCTTCGGATGAAAAAAAGGATGCCCAGAGACATGGAGGAAACTGCCCACAACAGCTGGAAGTGGGCTTAAAAGCCGGCCAAACTCCAAAATCCATGCCCAGCTCCGTTTCTTAGAGAACATGAAGACCTTCTCCACCTATTCCTAAAACTAGCTGTAATTATATACAAACACCAGAAGGTGTTAGAAAGCGGCTGTCGTGAAAACTAAAGCAATGAAAACAAGTCCATGAATTCAAGCCAAATTACTCTTCCTCTAAAGGGAAACATGCACAAAGATGCCCATATGGGTTTCTTAGAGGAGCTGAAATAAGTCCCTTCACATCAAAATAAGGCCCAATCTAATTGGCAGACCTCAACCACCTCTGCAAAAAACCCAGATCTTGAAGAGAAGGGGAAAACCTCAGGAGTAGCCAGCCCCACTGAGTGGACTTTTGATGACCCATGAGATTCTGACAGCTAACTGTACTCACAGTTGTAGAAATGGAGCACATGACCTAGTCTAGGCTAATCATTACCTCCCATGCCCCTGGTCACAGTGATTTGTTCAGGGGTAGGCTTAAGACTGAAGCCAGTGCAATCATCATGAATTTTAGGGTGTTTACAGAGAACGATGAAACGAAGTCCCTAGTTTTCCTGCTGGACATGAATGAAAAAGCACATAGCCCTGGAAGATAGAGGCAATCATTTTGTAACCTGCAGGAAAGTCAACCTATAGATGAACATAATACCACAGAAGTCAAGGCAGAGATGAAAACAAATGGACTCCTTGAGGATTTCACTGAACTGCTGGATCAAGCTTCACCTGAAGCTACATGTCCTGCCAGTGTTTTGGTTGTATGTATCAATAAATTCATTCGTTGTTATTATTATTATTTTTTTAATTTTTTTTTTTGCTGTACACGGGCCTCTCACTGTTGTGGTCTCTCCCGTTGCGGAGCACAGGCTCCAGACGCGCAGGCTCAGCGGCCATGGCTCACGGGCCTAGCCGCTCCGCGGCATGTGGGATCTTCCCAGACCGGGGCACGAACCCGTGTCCCCTGTATCGGCAGGCGGACTCTCAACCACTGCGCCACCAGGGAAGCCCCATTTGTTATTATTTAAGGCAGTTTGAGTTGAACCTCCTGTAACTTGCAACTTGACACTTGCTAACTGACCCCAGCCCCACTCCTTCATAAGACAGATGGAGCAAACAAAGCCCACAGCTACACAGATGGGTTGCAGCAAAGCTGGACTCAGAAACCCAGACTAGTGCCACATCCACTACACTGCTCTGCCACCTACTGATACTTTGCAACCATAATATAATACTAATATTAAATATCATTTACAGAACACTTATGTCATACTCTCATACATTTAATCCTCACTACCCTGAAATTAGTTCTGTTATTATTCCCATTTACTAATGAGGTTACTGAGAGATTAAATAACCTGACCACGATCAAATACCTAATAAGTCATAGAGTGATTTGAACCCAGGACTTTCTGACTGCTGCACTTAACCACTAAGACAGGAACTGCTAGGTTCAATGTGTATACAGAGCAAAGCAGACTAAAGAAATGAGTTGAAAACCAAAGAATATATACCCAGTGTGAAGGAGGAAATTATATCACAGCTCTAGGGACTGCTGCCATATTTTTGGAATTTGGGCCCTGTGTGTTAGACCTAACAATTTTTTCAAGTAAAGTTGAAAATCCGAATTTCTTTTTTTTTTTTTTTTTTCCGAATTTCTTTTTTTTCCCTTTATTATTTATTTATTTATTTATTTTGGCTCCGTCAGGTCTTAGTTGCAGCACATGGGATCTTCGCTGAGGCATGCAGTACTTTCGGTTGCGCACACGGGCTTCTGTCTAGTTGTGGCATGCAGGCTCCAGGGTGCGTGAGCTCTGTAGTTGTGGCACCGGGCTCCAGAGCGCATGGGCTATGTAGTTTGTGGCACGCAGGCTCTCTAGTTGAGGCCTGCGAGCTCAGTAGTTGTGGCGCACGGACTTGGCTGCCCTGCGGCACGTGGGATCTTAATTCCCCGACCGGGGATCGAACCCTGGTCCCCTGCATTATAAGGCGGATTCTTTACCACTGGACCACGAGGGAAGTCCCTAAAATTCTGAATTTCTATATGCTGGCAAGTAGTTCAGTATTTTAAAAACACCAGGCAGACCAAACCAAACAAGTGTAAGATTGGGATTGAGCTTGGATTGGGCTCAGAGGTCATCAATTTACAACCTCTGCCCTAAATTCTATGACCATTTTTCCCCACTAGAAAGTGGTGGTAATATACCAGGCTAATGCCAAATGTCCATCACAAGGTGAGTGGATAAACAAACTGCGGTGTATCCATCATACAATGGAATACAACTCAGCAATAAAGAAAAATGAATTATTGATAGATACAACATGGATGAATCTCAAAATAATTATACTGATGAAAGAAGCCAGACAAAAAAGAATACATGCTGTATACATCCATTAATATAAAAGTCTAGAAAACACAAACTAATCTATAGTGACAAGAAGCAGATGAGTGGTTGTCTGGGGCTGGGGAGGGTCTGTGTGGAGAGAAGGAGTGAGAGAGATCACCAAGGGGTGAGAGGAGACTTTTGGGGGTGATGGATGTATTTATTTTTTTGATTGTGTGATGATTTCATGAGTATATACATACATCAAAAATATTAAATTATACACTTTAAATATGTGTAGTTTATTGTATGTCAATTATATTTTACAGATGTTTTTAAAAATTGGTCTGGGGGGACTTCCCTTGTGGTCCAGGCGTTAAGACTCCATCCTTCCACTGCAAGGGCCACGGGTCCAATCCCTGGTCAGGGAAGTTCCACATGCCACACGGTGTGGCCAAAAAAGGAAAAAAATGCAAAAATTGGTCTGGGATCCCAGGCCACACCACCAACAGCTTTCATGGTTTACCTACCACTCTGGGACCTCCGCTCCTCAAGAAGCACTTTACATGAACAAGCTTCATCATCTTACCTTCCCTGGTCTGTCTTCTGGCCACTTTGTTCCAGCCAAGTTTCTCCAGCTATATTACATCGCTCCCTACCCCCACCAGGAAGCCTGACAAATGCAGTCCACCGCTTCCACCCCACTCCCAAAGCCCAAGTCAGGCCCCTTCTCCATACTAGAACACCTGAGGGGTGGCCAGGATTTTGTGGCAGAGGATTGGGAATTAAGAGTACCCAATCCTCCTCTCTCCTAGCCCCCCACTCCCTGCCCAGTCCAAGGAGCCACAGGCCCTCACTGTCATGCTGACACAGAATAGGGGAGTGCTTGGGGAGAGATGGAGAAAGATGGACCATTGTGGATTCTACTGAAGAGAGCAACAGAGGCACTAAACCGGCTGCTAGAAAATAAGTAAAAGATGGAGAAAAGGAAGCAGAGAGGTGTACGGGGAGGCAGAGGAAGAATAAGATGAATGAGCTTATAAACTCCTTACATGATAAGTGTTAGCCCACTGTGATGGTTAATTTTATATGTTAACGTGGCTAAGCCATTGTACCCAGTTTCTGGTCAAACTCCCATCTAGATGTCGCTGTGAAGGTATTTTGTAGATGTGATTAACATTTAAATTTGAGTAAAACAGACTATCCTCCATAACTACTGGGCCTCCTCCCATCTGTTGAAAGCCTTAAGAGAAAAGACTAAAGTCCCTTGGGAAGAAGGCATTCTGCCTCCAGAGAGGCAGAATAATTTTGGTTAACTAAGAAGGAACTATGAAAAGGGATTATTTGATGAGCGGCCAGAGCATGGAGTAAAGGGAGAGGGCTAGTCTCTCTTGCACACCTCCTCCATGCCGAGCACCTCTGTACAGCACCTCATTTAGTATCATAACAATCCTCTGCGATAGGAATAAAAATAATATCTCCATTTTCCAGATGGGAGGGGCTCAGCGAAGTGAAATCAGGGGCCCAAGGTCACTGCTAGTAATTAATGGATACAGAATTTAATAATGATGATAATGGCCATAACAACGTTTAGCCATTCTAAACGCCTAATGTAAGTCATTTCACAAAGAGTCATTCTGTGCTCGCCCCCGACCTGGCCACCTCTGGCTCCAGCAGCACCCCCATACTGCTGTTCACGCAAAGGGGATGGCACCCCTGAGGATTCTAGTAGTCTGGAAGGCTTCCCAGCAGAGGTGGGACCTGGAGAGGCCACAGGCAGGAGGAGGGGACCCCAAGTCAGGGACGGGTGTCAGGAAGCCAGGGATGTTTAAAGGATCACGGACAGGCCAAGATGGGGACGGTGAGGAGTCAGGCTGGGGCTACCAGGGGGACGGCCTCAGATGCCAGGCTGGGGGAAGGGGCTTTCTCTGGAGGTGGCAGAGAGCCACAGGGCTCTGAGGAAGATGGAGATGCAGGCAGGAATGGAGCTGAAGAGAGGGTGTCTCCAGAGGCCGAAGAGAGACCAGCTCTGGGAGGGATGGTGGGGACCTCAGTGAATTTGACCAAAACCATGGGGAGTGAGTGGCGGCTGAGTGGACCAAGGAACTAATGACCGGGAAGGGCCAGTGTGAGCCCCTGGAGGACAATGCAGAGGACGTGGTGAGCGATGGGAGATGCGGAACGAAGATGAGGCCGCCGGTGTGACTCGGAAGCACTCCCTCGCCCACGTAGGGTGAGTGGAACACGGGAGGCCGTGGCCAGCTGGGTGCGCGCGGCGGTGCTGCTCGCCATGCGCCGCTAGATGGAGCAGACGCCCCTCCGAACGAGCCGCGGGACCCTCAGCCTGGGCCTCACCATGAGGCCCAGGAGCCGAGGCGGTGCTCAGCTGCCGCGACGGGGAGGATGCGCCCCACCGCCCCTAACCTCAGCGCCTGGGCACGCAGGGGACCTGGTGCTTGCAAGGGCCCGGCGCTTAGTGTCCCGCTCCGCAGCCACCGCCTTGAAAGGGAACCCACATTTATGATTGCTCTGAGTCCTGCACATCATGCAGCAGGCCCTACCCTGCTTTCCCTTTAGAGCACTTTCACAGGGTGACTCATTTATCCCGCCCACACGGCAGTGAGGTAAGGATATGGTCCCACTTCACAGACCAAGAAGCCAAGGCTCAGAGAAGTGATGAGACCTGTCCAAGATCACACCCGGTTGTTGGTGGTGCCCGCTGGAAGCGGCATCTTTGACTCCCAAGTACAGCGTCCTTTCCCGCCCACATCAGAGACTGCCATCTGCAGGCACCGGATGCAGACAAAGGCCTCGGCCCACTGCCTCCTTCAGGCCCATCTGGTGCTCTGAGGCTGAGGTGGGGCTGGGATGAAGGGGCCAGGAATAGCGATGTCCCCAGAGTCTCCATTTCTTCTGGTGATTGAAAGATCCTAGGCAGCCTGAAGGAAAAGGTAATCTTCCCAGCCCAGGACTTGTTAGTCCTGGCTTCAGCCTCCACGACAGACAGCCACAGACTTGGGCATCAGAAGGACCTGCCCGTTGGCAGGGTGTGCAGAATGGAGTAGAAGGTCTGGCTTCCCAGTGAGTGAGACAGCCCAGAGCTGGAATCCTTTCTCCAGCATGCCCTAAGCATCTGGCCCCTCTGAGCCTTGCTTTCATCAAAAGTAAATGAGAAAAAATTCTCAGGGTTGCTGTCACTATTAAACCTTTCAAGTGCCTGGCAAGTTGCAGGTACTCAGTAAATCTTCCTTTATTTACTTTTGGGTTTTGTCAGGAAAGCAGCTGGGTTATCTGCCCCAGAATCTTCCCCTTAGGGAATAAAGTATTCTCAGGGGTGGGAGAGAGAGGTCTCCAAGATAGTTGGAGGGCCAAGGGCTGAGGGCCCGAAAACTGTGAGAAATGTGGTCTAACAAGCCACATCAGAAGGGAGTCACTAACTGTGGGTTTGGAGAGAGGCCTGCACAGTGCCTTCCTACTGGTAGAGGCTGCAGGAAAGCAAGAGGGGAGAGGGAAGGAAGAAAACAACAAAACGATAATGATACTCATACTACCCCCTCATGGGTGTACCATCCTGGGCTGGTTTCAAAACCTTTTCTGGTCCACATTGCTTGCTCTGATTCTCCCCCCCAGCTCCCCTGAGAAGCCAACAGGGCACTCAACGCCCCCAGTTTACAAATGAGTGACTTGCCCAAGGTCAAGGGGGTGACACAAAGACTTGACCCAGTCTTCTGATTTTTGATTCAGGGTTCACCCCAGTAGTGCAGAGTCAGACCCTCCAGGCCATGGGGTGAAGAGGCAGAAAAGGCAGAACAACCTCTTTGTTCTGCCAGACCCACAAAGCTAGGAGTGGGTGCTGGGCTTGGGAATTGGGAACTGAAGAACAGAATATTCTCCTGATTCCAGGGACTGTGACTTCCTTAGAGTCCAGGCTGAACCAGGATGAAAGGTTGTCCCGGAGTCCTTGGAGACAGACAGGCTTGGGCTCCAACCCCACTGCTGCGATGTACTTGCTATGTGACCTCAGGTAAGTGATTATACCTCTCTGAGCCTCTGTTTCCTTATTTATAAAGCAGGGAGGATAAAACTTAACTCACAAGCTTAGAATGTTGTGGGGGAAAGTGAGTGGGTTTTATAGCCAGTCAGACTGGGTTCAGATTCCAGCTCTGCCATTTATTAGCTGTATGATCTTAAGCAAGAGTCTTCACCTCCATAAGCCTCAGTTTCCTCATCTGAAAAATGGGGATGTTAAGACCACCTGCCTAAGGTTGTTGTAAAGATGAAATTAGATAATAGCTATAGACCACTAGACACTTTGCCTGGTCTATTGTAGGGGTCAATAACGTTAATCTCCCCTGGTGAGAAGGCGGGGAAATGCTGCTGCATTTCACTCCAGAGGCCACCCCAGGACCAGGCCTGGCGCCTGCTCGCAGAGCAGTCAGCTCAGAAGCATTCCTGCTGTCAGCAGGCAGCTTCTCGGGAAAGAGCTGACATTCACAGAGAGCGGGACATTAACCAGGCAACATTAACAATGGAACGACTGTGAATTATTTGAAATATGGATCTTAAAGACAGAAACCTTTCATCCTAAGATCTCAGAATGAGGAGACCTTCAAGATGGCAGAGGAGTAAGATGTGGAAATCACCTTCCTCCCCACAAATACATCAGAAATACATCTACTGTGGAACAACTCCTACAGAACACCTACTGAACAGTGGCAGAAGACCTCAGACTTCCCAAAAGCCGTGTGGCTGACAGGGTCTTGGTGCTCCGGCCAGGTGTCAGGCCTGTGCCTCAGAGGTGGGAGAGCCGAGTTCAGGACATTGGTCCACCAGAGACTTCCCAGCTCCATGTAATTTCAAACAGCAAAAGCTCTCCAAGAGATCTCCATCTCAAAGCTAAGACCCAGCTCCACTCAACGACCAGCAAGCTCCAGTGCTAGACACCCTATGCCAAACAACTAGCAAGACAGGAACACAACCCCACCCATTAGCAGAGAGGATGCCTAAAATCATAATACACACCACCGGACAAAGTCCTGCCCACCAGAAAGACAAGATCCAGCCTCATCCACCAGAATACAGGCACCAGTCCCCTCCACCAGGAAGGCTACACAACCCACTGAAACAACTTTAGCCACTGGGGGCAGACACCAAAAACAACAGGAACTATGAACGTGCAGCCTGAGAAAAGGAGACCCCAAACACATAAGGTACGCAAAATGAGAAGACAGAGAAACACACAGCAGATGAAGGAACAAGGCGAAAACCCACCAAACCAAACAAATGAAGAGGAAATGGGCAGTCTGCCTGAAAAAGAATTCAGAGTAATGATAGTAAAGATGATCCAAAATCTTAGAAATAGAATGAAGAAAATACAAGACACATTTAACAAGGACTTAGAAGAATGAAAGAGCAAACAGTGATGAACAACACAATAGATGAAATTTAAAATTCTCTAGAAGGAATCAATAACAGAATAACTGAGGCAGAAGAACAGATAAGTGACCTAGAAGATAAAATAGTGGAAATAACTACTGCAGAGAAGAATAAAGAAAAAAGAATGAAAGGAATTGAGGACACCCGCAGAGACCACTGGGACAACATTAAATGCACCAACATTCAAATTATAGGGGTCCCAGAACAAGAAGAGAAAAAGAAAGGGACTGAGAAAATATTTCAAGAGATTATAGTTGAAAACTTCCCTACTATGGGAAAGGAAATAGTCAATCAAGTCCAGGAAGCACACAGAGCCCCATACAGAATAAATTCAAGGAGAAACACGCCAAGACACATATTAATCAAATGATCAAAAATTAAATACAAAGAAAAAATATTAAAAGCAGCAAGGGAAAAACAACAAATAACATACAAGGGAATCCCCATAAGGTTAACAGCTGATCTTTCAGCAGAAACTCTGCAAGCCAGAAGGGAGTGGCAGGACATATTTAAAGTGATGAAAGGGAAAAACCTACAACCAAGATTACTCTACCCAGCATGGATCTCATTCAGATTTGATGGAGAAATTAAAACCTTTACAGACAAGCAAAAGCTAAGAGAATTCAGCACCACCAAACCAGCTTTACAACAAATGCTAAAGGAACTTCTCTAGGCAGGGAACATAAGAGAAGGAAAAGACCTACAATAACAAACCCAAAACAATTAAGAAAATTGTAATAGGAACATATATATCTCTAACTACCTTAAATGTAAGTGGATTAAATTTTCCAAACGAAAAACACAGACTGGCTGAATGGATACAAAAATAAGACCCATATATATGCTGTCTACAAGAGACCCACTTCAGACCTAGGGACACATACAGACTGAAAGTGAGGGGATGGAAAAAGATATTCCATGCAAATGGAAATCAAAAGAAAGCTGGAGTAGCAATTCTCATATCAGATAAAATAGACTTTAAAATAAAGACTATTACAAGAGACAAGGAAGGACAGACACTACATAATGATCAAGGGATCAATCCAAGAAGAAGATATAACAATTGTAAATACTTATGCACTCAACATAGGAGCACCTCAATACATAAGGCAAATGCTAACAGCCATAAAAGGGGAAATCGACAGTAACACATTCATAGTAGGGGACTTTAACACCCCACTTTCACCAATGGACAGATCATCCAAAATGAAAATAAATAAGGAAACACAAGCTTTAAATGATATATTAAACAAGATGGACTTAATTGATATTTATAGGACATTCCATCTAAAAACAACAGAATACACTTTCTTCTCAAGTGCTCATGGAATATTCTCCAGGATAGATCATATCTTGGGTCACAAATCAAGCCTTGGTAAATTTAAGAAAATTGAAATCGTATCAAGTATCTTTTCCGACCACAGCACTATGAGACTAGATATCAATTACAGGAAAAAATCTGTAAAAAATACAAACACATGGAGGCTAAACAATATACTACTAAATAACCCAGAGATCACTGAAGAAATCAAAGAGGAAATCAAAAACAACCTAGAAACAAATGAGAATGAACACACGATGACCCAAAACCTATGAGATGCAGCAACAGCAGTTCTAAGAGGGAAGTTTGTAGCAATATAATCCTACATCACGAAACAAGAAAAATCTCAAATAAACAACCTAACCTTACACCTAAATCAATTAGAGAAAGAAGAAGAACAAAAATCCCCCCAAAGTTAGCAGAAGGAAAGAAATCATAAAGATCAGATCAGAAATAAATGAAAAAGAAATGAAGGAAACAATAGCAAAGATCAATAAAACTAAAAGCTGGTTCTTTGAGAAGATAAACAAAATTGATAAGCTGTTAGCCAGACTAAGAAAAAAAGGGAGAAGACTCAAATTAACAGAATTAGAAATGAAAAAGGGGAAGTAACAACTGACACTGCAGAAATACAGAGGATCATGAGAGATTACTCCAAGCAACTACATGCCGATAAAATGGACAACCTGGAAGAAGTGGACAAATTCTTAGAAAAGCACAACCTTCCGAGACTGAACCAGGAAGAAATAGAAAATATAAACAGGCCAATCACAAGCACTGAAATTGAAACTGTGATTAAAAATCTTCCAACAAACAATAGCCCAGGACCAGATGGCTTCACAGGCGAATTCTATGAAACATTTAGAGAAGAGCTAACACCTATCCTTCTCAAACTCTTGCAAAATATAACAGAGGAAGGAACACTCCCAAACTCATTCGATGAGGCCATGATCACCCTGATACCAAAACCAGAGAAAAATGTCACAACGAAAGAAAATTACAGGCCAATATCACTGATGAACATAGATGCAAAAATCCTCAACAAAATACTAACAAACAGAGTCCAACAGCAATTAAAGGATCATACACCATGATCAAGTGGGGTTTATCCCAGGAATGCAAGGATTCTCCAATATCACTGATGAACATAGATGCAAAAATCCTCAACAAAATACTAACAAACAGAGTCCAACAGCAATTAAAGGATCATACAACATGATCAAGTGGGGTTTATCCCAGGAATGCAAGGATTCTTCAGTATACGCAGATCAATCAATGTGATACACCATATTAACAAACTGAAGGAGAAAAACCATATGATTATCTCAATAGATGCAGAAAAGCTTTTGACAAAATTCAACACCCATTTATGATAAAAACCCTCCAGAAAGTAGGCACAGAGGGGACTTACCTCAACATAATAAAGGCCATATATGACAAACCACAGCCAACATCATTCTCAATGGTGAAAAACTGAAGCCATTTCCTCTAAGATGAGGAACAAGACAAGGTTGTCCACTCTCACCACTATTATTCAACATAGTGTTGGAAGTCTTAGCGACAGCAATCAGAGAAGAAAAAGAAATAAAAGGAATCCAAATTGGAAAAGAAGAAGTAAAGCTGTCACTGTTTGCAGATGACATGATACTATACATAGAGAATCCTAAAGATGCTACCAGAAAAATACTAGAGCTAATCAATGAATCTGTAAAGTAGCAGGATACAAAATTAATGCACAGAAATCTCTTGCATTCCTATACACTAATGATGAAAAATCCGAAAGAGAAATTAAGGAAACACTCCCATTTACCATTGCAACAAAAAGAACAAAATACCTAGGAATAAGCCTACCTAAGGACACAAAAGACGTGTATGCAGAAAACTATAAGACACTGATGAAAGAAATTAAAGATGATACAAACAGATGGAGAGATATACCATGTTCTTGGATTGGAAGAATCAACATTGTGAAAATGACTCTACTACCCAAAGCAATCTACAGATTCAATGCAATCCCTATCAAACGACCAATGGCATTTTTCACAGAACTAGAACAAAATATTTCACAATTTGTATGGAAACACAAAAGACCACGAATAGCCAAAGCAATCTTGAGAAAGAAAAATGGAGCTGGAGGAATCAGGCTTCTGGACTTCAGACTATGCTACAAAGCTACAGTAATCAAGACAGTATTGTACTGGCACAAAACAGAAATATAGATCAATGGAACAGAATAGAAAGCCCAGAGATAAACCCACACACCTATGGTCACTATTTTTGATAAAGGAGGCAAGAATATAAATGGAGAAAAGACGGGCTCTTCAATAAGTGGTGCTGGGAAAACTGGACAGCTACATGTAAAAGAATGAAACTGGAACACTCCCTAACACCACACACAAAAATAAACTCAAAATGGTTTAAAGATCTAAATGTAAGGCCAGACTCTGTTAAAACTCTTAGAAGAAAACATAGGCAGAACACTCTATGACATAAATCACAGCAAGATCCTTTTTGACCCACCTAGAGAAATGAAAATAAAAACAAAAATAAACAAATGGGACCTAATGAAAGTTAAAAGCTTTTGCACAGCAAAGGAAAACATAAACAAGACGAAAACGCTCAGAACCCTCAGAATGGGAGAAAATATTTGCAAATGAAGCAACTGACAAAGGATTAATCTCCAACATTTACAAGTAGCTCATGTAGCTCAATATCAAAAAAACAAACAACCCAATCCAAAAATGGGCATAAGACCTAAATAGACATTATTCCAAAGAAGATATACAGATTACCAACAAACACATGAAAGGATGCTCAACATCACTAATCATTAGAGAAATGCAAATCAAAACTACAATGAGGTATCACCTCACACCAGTCTCATCAAAAAATCTACAAACAATAAATGCTGGAGAGGGTGTGGCGAAAAGGGAACCCTCTTCCACTGTTGGTAGGGATTTAAATTGTTACAGCCACTATGGAGAACAGTATGGAGGTTCCTCAAAAAACTAAATATAGAACTACCATGCAACCCAGCAATCCGACTACTGGGCACATACCCTAAGAAAACCATAATTCAAAAAGAGTCGTGTACCCCAATGTTCATTGCAGCTCTATTTACAATAGCCAGAACATGGAAGCAACTTAAGTGTCCACCGACAGATGAATGGATAAAGAAGATGAGGCACATGTATACAGTGGAATATGAGCCCGAAAGAGAAACGAAATTGAGTTATTTGTAGTAAGGTGGATGGACCTACAGACTGTCATACAGAGTGAAGTAAGTCAGAAAGGGAAAAACAAATACCATATGCTAACACATATATATGGAATGTAAGAAAAAAAAATTGGTTCTGAAGAACCTAGGGGCAGGACAGGAATAAAGACACAGACGTAGAGAATGGACTTGAAGACACGGGGAAGGAGAAGGGCAAGCTGGGACGAAGTGAGAGAGTGGCATGGACATATATACACTACCAAATGTAAAACAGAGAGCTAGTGGGAAGCAGCCACATAGCACAAGGAGATCAGGTCAGTGCTTTGTGACCACCTAGAAGGGTGGGATAGGGAGTGTAGGAGGGAGACGCAAGAGGGAGGGGATATGGGGATAAATGTATGCATATAGCTGATTCACTTTGTTATACAGAGGAAACTAACACACCATTGTAAAGCCAAGTGAGAATAGGGTACTCGCCCCAGGATCCATCTCTGTGGGCAGTCAGACAGCTCCCGTGCCCTCCCTGCCCGCTTCCTTCCCACTCACCCCCACGAGGCACTGCAGGGTCATCATCCTAACCCAGAGAGCAGGCTCGCCCAGGTCACTGCCGGGAGGAAGGCACATGCCTCACCTCCCAAGTCAGACACAGCCAGATGCAGCCACCATTGTGTCCCAAAGGCCCTCGGGGGCTGGTGGAGGCCCTTCACGACAGCTGCTACAGTGCAGCCCATCCGGAAGGGCTCATTTTGCTGAATGCTTCTGAGGACCCTCGGGGCTGATGGATGCCATACCCTACTGAGAGAGATACTCGAGAGGAGAGGGTGAGCCAGGGCACCCCAGAGAAACCCCGCTTTCCCCCACTCGCTTCTGCTTCCCGGCGCTGGGAAGGTAGGAGAACAACATTCCCCAGAGGGAGAGGCCATGAGCCTACTGAGTTTTAGGAATCTAAGAATGAACACACCCACACACCTACCATATGCCCCCAAGCAAGAAAAGGGCCTCCCTGAGTCCCAGTGGCTTGGGTGAAGACCTCCCTGAGGCCGAAGGGAGAGGCTGCCGTGGGTGTGCAGCGCCCTGACCCAGCTTCTCATGGGTTCCCAGGGGATGAACAAAAGGCTCACACAGCCATCTGAGGCGTCAGGGGGCAGCTGCCTCTGACCAGGGGCCATTCATGAACTCCCGCTCAGTCACTCAGCCCCCCAGGCAGCCTGGGGGTATTGGCAGCTGAGGAGAGAGACTTTCACCCAAAGACAGGTCTGGGTTTCCCTGGAGAAAAAGAAACCTGACTTCCTGGGGCATTCTCTTGGCAGGCTCACCCGACTAAACAGAGTTGTTAGATCTGTAGTACAGGGGCCACGGCCTGCTGTGCTGGAAGCACCTCCAGAATCGGGGTGCTGCCTCTGCCCCAGGTGCCGCCTTAGCAAGAGAGACCTGCAGGGGTCCTGGCTCTACCGGCCGACTGGCCACCCCCTGACAACACGTCGGATCCTTCCTCTACCTGGAGCGCCTCTCCTGCCTGCCTGCCTTCTGATTCAGGCCCGGCGCCCAGGATTCCTGCTCCCCTCCCTCTGCCCTGCTCCACGCCCTGGACACACTAACAGGGGGCATGCTCCTGAGAGCCTTTCTAAGCCAAGCTCGTTCAAGGGCCACGTAAATGACTGACCTTCCTCCTCTACCTGGAGAGCTCAGTACAGAACCCATCACATTCACCACCTACCAGCTCTGTGACCTTGGGCAGGATGTGAACTTCTCTGAGCTATGGCTTCCTCATCTGTAAAATGGGAATAACAATACTTATAGCTAAAGGTTGTTAGGAATACACAGAATAGGCAAATCTATAGAGGGGTGATGAAAATGTCTGGAATTACATAATGGTAATGGTTGCACAACCTTGTGAATGAACTTAATGACACTGAATTGGACACTTTTAAATGGTTACAATGGTAAATTTTATGTGATGTGTATTTTACCACAATAGAAAAGAAAAAAGTTGATTATGAGACTAAGTGAAATGGAAGTTGTAGAAATATTGATTGCAGAGCCTGGGATATAAGAGGTCCTCAACAGATTTTAATTTCCTTCCTTCCTTCAGATCATCACACTGAATTGTACGTGACATGCTCCTCCATGCCCACCCTGGGCAGACTGCCTTCCTCTTTAGCTATCTGCTCTGAGATGCTAGTAGGATGGAGCCACATGTTTTTCATGAAGCAAAGCCTTTACCATTGGCCCATAGTAGAGAGTGTCTGATTACACCACGCCCCCTTCCCACTCCTGCTGGTGACCTCATTTACGTGTTTCACCATGGCCATACCCCAGCAGCACTGAGTCCTACAGGAGGAGGGCAAAATCCACTTTGATACCAAGGTCAAGGACTTCCCTCAGTATCTCCTCACTGTTTCCACAAAAGCTGTCATCCTAAAAAAATAAAAGATCATCTTGGGAAAGCAGTTTTCCAGGAGTCTCTCATGTTTCTGCACATCTTGTGAATGGAGACACTGTCTTGGTTATAGATTATCTTTTCAAGAATGTTTATATAGCAAATGGCATCAGAAGGTAGATAATGTCCCCCTTCAAAGCAAAGGGCAGGTAGGTTTACTATCCACTATAAAAGATATGGGTTCCCTAAGCTCAGGGTTCCTCGCCTGTAATGCAATCCACAACATGTACAAGTGACACCTGGCCCTCTTTCAACACCCTGAGGAAATCAGGGGTTGGCACAAAAAATTGTACTAAGCAAGGCTTAGTTAGTATTTCAAATCATTATCACTTGCCTTTCTTTCCCACAAGGTGCTAAACTCCTTGAGGGTAGGTAGCATGTTTTATTTATCTTTGAATTTCACAGAACAGATACTAATAAATGTTTCCTGAATGAATTAATGAGTGAATGAATGGATGAATGGAAGGATGGAGAGATGTTTCTCTTCTGTTAAACTGGCAGTTTTATTTGACCCTGCCCCTCCCATTTCTATGGTTTTCCTAGCTCCTGACATCATATCCAATATTTTAACCACTTACCTTGCCAGATATTTGCCTGGCTAAAGCCACTGGATGTAGATAATTAGACCCAAATACTCTGTCTAAAGGCTTTGGATTGGAATGTTGGGGTGATCTTGTATCTTTGCCCAGGTCTGGACATCTCTCAGACCATCCCTGCCCTGCCCTCCCAGCTTTGTCCTATACCTATAGTATTCAGCCCCATTCCCATTGTCATGACCTAGTGGTGACCTGTAGTTCTAATGTGCACAAAAGGACATAGGTCCAGGCCACCAAACCACACATTGCTGGTCACCATTGAACCAGCAACAAATGTTTGTTTCTCATGTTTGTTCCTGTTAGGCTGAAAGGGCATCACAGTGCTGGGCACAGAGCAGGTGCTCTGCTAATATTTATTTAATGAATGAATAAGCTTTCCTTTAAATTAAATTAATTGCCTCCTTCTTATATTAAGTCAATATCCTGAGCAATGGGACACAAAATATAACCAAAAAGGAGAGGAACCTGAAATGTCGCTCTGGTCATTTCTTTTGCCTCAATGTCCGCATGGCAAACACAGTCTCCAGAACAGAAAGTGATGGAATTTGATGCGTCAGCAGCCTTCACCTGCCATAAGAACCCCTGCCTCTGTGTACAGCTTCATCACACACTATATACGATGCAGAACATGATGACAAAAGTGTATCTGCTCTATATGCACTTGCAATTGCAAACAGCTACTCACCTTTTCTATAGTGATGCAGAAAGGTTAGCCAGTCGGCATTTTGCCAAGGGAAGCCAGCAGTGAGCAGCTACTTAATGTAAAGGCTTTGGCACCTGTTTCTCACATGGTTGGCAGACAAACTGAAGTGCTAAATCCATGGCTCAGGGGTCACAAGAACACTGCATTCTCTACTGCACCAGTTTCCCCTGGCCTCAGTTCACCCGAGGAAGACTTGTTTTTTATTCTTTAAAGGGTAGAATTTAGGGACTTCCCTGGTGGTGCAGGGGTTAAGACTCCACGCTCCCAATGCAGGGGGCCTGGGTTCTGTCTCTGGTTAGGGAACTAGATCCCACATGCATGCTGCAACTAAGAGTTCTCATGCCACAACTAAGGAGCATGCCTGCCGCACCCAAGACCCGGCGCAAACAATGAATAAAAATAAATAAATAAAAGGAGTAGAATTTTACTGGATATTATCTATCATTAGATGCCCAGTAGTCAATGAAGCATTTGTTTGTTTTTGACTCCCTTCACTCTAGAAGAGATCTATGCCTGCCCATCTATGGGAATTTATACGATAAGATTAAAAGGCTCTGGAAAAATACAGGCAGTATTTATGGAAGTAAAACAAAACCGGATTGGTTATAAACCACAAAACTGCATATTCACCCAAGGATGTGGCAGTTCAGTAGAGCTCAGAGGCTTTGCCAGGAGAGCTGTTGAGTTGAGCCCTCAGGCAGAAGGACTTGGCACCTCAGGGTGCCGGATTCTAGTGCCTGACCCCCCAGCATTACAAGTCCAGCAACCTGATTTTGGCAATGCTCTGAAAGTTGACCAGACTTTGGAGGAACCGACTCAGACTACCCAGGCTCACAGGAGGTTTATGTACAAACCAAAATTCACTCCACTAATCAAATCTAAGAACTAGATATACAAGAAAAAACAAGAACAGAAAGAGAAAAAGATGGAGAGGGGAGGAGGAAGGAGAGCAAGAGGGAAAAAAGAGAGAGAGAAGGAAAGGAAGGAAGAAATGGAGGGAGGGAGGGAGCCAGAGCAGTTATGCTCCATGGTCAGTGCTGGTATCCCTGTAAGCAAATCCAATAGGGAGACCCAATTAGAAACAGAACATCACTTCCTGGGTTGAAGTCAAAGCCAAGAGAAATTGGGAGGGTATGGGGGAGGCTGTCACCCAGAACTGTGCTGAGGCCTCATGAAATATCCTTCCCCCACAAGAGACAACACCTTTCCAGGACCTGAAAACACCCTGGCAGATTCCAGCCTCTCTCCCTTGGAAGGTCCCCGATAAACACTGCCAAGTTCTTGTCCTGTGAGTTACCTTTTTCAAGGCTCCAGGCCCACCCTCCCTTCTGGATAACTGATGTTCTTCCAGAGACCACATGATTCTACTGCAGACCTGTCACCTCCTCCATGGTAGGACTTCCCCCGAACATACTGCCAAGTCACCTTGATTGGAATTCAGGCTTTCCAAAAACACCTCTGTCATCCTCTGGAATAACATCTACAGATGATTTCTTTCATTCATATTGTGTGAATTTTACTCTGTAACTCTTAAAGGACTACCTTAGTTCCAATTATTGGGGTTGGGGGTGGGGACAGCCTCTCTCTCAGGTGTGAACAGTTTATTGGTTCAGTCAGTAAAGGTACTATTTACAGAGCCAGACAGGCTCTAGCCACAAGGAGGTATTTTCCATGTCTTAATTACACACTAACTGTAATGGTTACAAACACCAAAGCAACCCATTGAAAAGTGCAGATGCTTAATGATACGGGGTCAGGTGGAAGCAAGTGACGGGCTATTGTTTTTCACTAATCTGATCTATCAGTTCAGTCAAAACAAGGTGCTGGCATCAGACACAAACACTGCTAATGATTAATCATCAGAAATATCAATATTTGGATTGAATTTCCTACACTCTTCTGGAAATGCAGACATCTGAACTCCCCAGGGCACATGTATATTTTGACCAATTATTTTAACAAGCTCAAAGCAGACCATCATGGCAAAAACATGTAAACAACTGCTCTCTGGTCAGAGAAAACAGATATTGGGCCATTTTCCTTGTGGAGAGAGTAGAGCTGCCCCATAAAATATAGGATGCCCAGTTAAATTTAAATTTCAGATAAGCACCAAATAATGTAATATTGGGGACATATTCATATTTTAAAAAGTTTTCTTTATCTGGAATTCAAAGTTAACTGGATGCCCTGTATTTTTATTTGCCAAATCTGACTACCCTATATAGGAGTGAAAGAGAAAATTTTTAATTCACACTTCTTAATAAGTTACATATAAAACACAGCTGCAGGGTTTCCCTGGTGGCGCAGTGGTTGAGAGTCCGCCTGCCAATGCAGGGGACACGGGTTCGTGCCCTGGTCCGGGAAGATCCCACATGCCGCGGAGCGGCTGGGCCTGTGAGCCATGGCCGCTGAGCCTGCGCGTCCGGAGCCTGTGATCCGCAGCGGGTGAGGCCGCAACAGTGAGAGGCCCGCATACCGCAACAAAAAAAAAAGAAACAAAAAAAAAAACACAGCTGCAGAGATTCCCCCATGACAGTAGCAAAAGTTTCACACTGAGGCATCAGCCTCAAACCAAAGTAGGGAATCCCAGGAATGAGGGGTAAGAGTGGCTGCTTCCCTGCTTTGCAAACTTCTCAGGCATGAAGGGCAGCAGAGAGGGGGCTACATTATTTATTATGCTGTCTTCCACTGAAAGCCCTGCTAAGATGCTCTGAGCAAAAAGCCTGCCCCACCTGGCTCCTTGGATGTGCAGACAGCAGTGCAAGAAGGGAGATGTTTTCTTCACTCCTCCCTCTGTCTAGTTATCTCTTCCTGGGATGTGAAGACCATACTTGCAGAAGCTAGGGAAAACATGGGTGGCAAATCAATGGCCTCTGGTCTTGGGATCCAGATAATTCAAGTAGAAGATAGAGGGTGGTTGCTTGTTTGTTTGTTCGTTTCCAAAAATCCCTAGGCAATTGCATCAGTGCATCCCCACCTTTAAGTACTTCATCGATATGTCATTTCATACTCAGGAATCACCACCTCCACAGCCGCCGCCGTCCTCAGGAGTTCCAACACTCTCTCTGCCATTGAACACAGTAGGATCTGGACCAATTCACTTACATTTTCAGGGTAGTGGTTTTCCAACCTTTAATACAAAGAAAGGTTTTTTAGAAAAGTAGGAGGAAGAGGAGGCGGATCTTTAGTCCCGAAACCCACTGGAAAAACAAAATCTAATGAAAAGATATTAGGACCTTCTTGCTCTAAACTTGTATGTGTAAATGTCTGCATTTTCACATTGGCTGGAGAATGAAGGATTTATTCCTATTATAAAATTATTATATGTTGTCCTTCATGGCACAAGATGTATTCTCAGTGCTGCTGTATGTTCCAGCTGTAGGGACTGAAGTTTGTTGGGTCGTCTACACTTTCTTGCCAGATCTGCAGAGTTAATGAGATGGGAAGCCACAGTTAGTCTGTAGTCCCAGGGAAGAGGTTTTCCCCACCTAAATCTTACCGCCTCTTTGGGCACCAACCACGTGATCTCGGAGCTGGAGCTCTTCTCTAACCCATGAACCATATTCTCACGCCATGTACGGAAAGCAGGCAGCTCCCTGACTAATCCTCTGCTGGCTCCCTAGTTGTCAAATAATATCCAAACTTCTTGGCTTCTCCAAATGGGTCCCAGGCCCATCAGGTGACACTCCCCTTCATGTCCCCTATCCTGGTGTCTTCCTGGGACACACTCTCCCCATCACAACCTCTGGCCTTTTGTACACACTCTTCCTTTTGCCCAGAAGGACCCTGCCCTTCTTTTTCATCTGGCTAAATGATACCCATCCTTCAAGAACCAGTTCCGTTGTCACGTCCCTGGTGAAGTTTTCCTACAGCCCACAGATGGTCCCACCCTCTCTCTTCTCTTCTCTCACCTCATTGGCTCCTTTCTCTATAATGCCACTCCCCACCCCCTCCATTGCATAATGGATTGCTTGTTGACAACTTTCTCTCCTCCAGCTTACCATGAACCCCTCAAGGAACAGACCATGTCTTAAACATCTTTATTTCCCCAGCACTTGGACCAGAATAGGTATAATAAATGTTGACTGAATCAGTGAATACAGAAACCACAGATAATTCAAATAGCATCTTCCCCGGCCTGTAAATGAGCTGTTGGATGAGTCAGTTCATAATCTATGAAGTTTATAATCTATGAAGAGTTCAAAGTCTATGAGGTTCATAATCTATGATGAGTCCTGTACACACCATTGTTTTATTAGCTAGAAGGGACAAGAAAGTTATGGTGGGACTTCCCTTGCAGCGCAGTGGTTAAGAATCCTCCTGCCAATGCAGGGGACACGGGTTTGAGCCCTGGTCCGGGAAGATCCCACATGCCGCGGAGCAACTAAGCCCGTGCGCCACAACTACTGAGCCTGCGCTCTAGAGCCCACGAGCCACAACTACTGAAGCCTGCATGCCTAGAGCCCATGCTCCACAACAAGAGAAGCCACTGCAATGAGAAGCCTGTGCACCACAACGAAGAGTAGCGCCCGCTCGCCACAACTGGAGAAAGCCTGCGTGCAGCAACAAAGACTCAACACAGCCAAAAATAAATAAATCTACTTAAAAAATATATATATATATACACATATATATGGCCTGATTATAATTCTACCAGATATTTACAATGGGTCAAATGATAAATAAAATTTAGCATGTAAACCACTTAAAAAATAAAAGAAAAAAAGTCATGGTGGAGTGCAAGTACAGGACAATGTCAAGACTTCCTCACTGGGGGCAAGAAACAGGCAGGGCAACTACTTCAATGCCAGGCTCAGTACCGGAGTCCCACCCTCAGAGTCCTAGGTCCAGGATCCATGGTGCTGGGGTCATCCTGCTGGAGGTTGGGGTAGACCAGGTAGATCACGTGAGTGCCCTAAAGCTCAGCCTGAACCCCACCTGGGTGCTGAGCACAAAGAAGACGAAGGAGGGAGCTGGCACTCTGTGTGCTCAGGTGACTGTCCCCCCACCCCTCATAGCCTTTTGCCAGCCCCCAGTTCAGTCAGTTTCCCGAAAACCAGAGATGATTCTCCAGACAACGTGACTCTTGAGAAAATGGAATTAATCATCTTGCTCTAGAGCTGGTCAAAGAGGGGCCCCTGCAGGGTGGGGGCATGTGGCCTAAATGGTCCTTTGGAGCAGAAGCCAACTGAGGTAGAGGAAGATTTCCTGCAGATCACATGGTTGGTGATGCCAGGAACAACAGCCTAGAGAACCACACTGAACAGGACTGTTCCTGTTCCTGAGAGTCCACACACATGGCATGCACACACACACACAGAGTTCACACACGTGAGCGTGTACACATACACACACAGCCCTCTCCCTCACAGAAGCTTTGGAGCTCTCACTTCAGGGTCCCTTCAGATGACTGCCACCAGTTCCCATCTGCCCCTCTGTGGTGGTCCCTTCAGGATAGAAAAGTGACCCTGGCTGTCCCCTCCTCCTTGCCATTTTCTTGAGCTCAGTAACTATTTACAAGGTAAGATAATACCAGATAGATATGAAGCAGAGTCCACATGTGAAGACATCAACCATTTCCCAGGGTCGACATAACCTTCTCGAGATCTTCCCCTTTCACATCTCCTGACCTGTCTAGTTTTTATCTAAGACCCTTCTGCCTGGTCCCCAACAAGAGCCTGGAGACATTAGTGTTCCTGGGGCTGGGGGTTCTCAAGTCAAATCTCACCTTGGCCCAGTACCTACTGTGTGAACTTGGATAAATTACTTGAGCTTTAGGACTGTTGACTCACTTGTAAAATGCGGATACTACTACTTGGTAACAAGGAAGCCTGGCACTTGAGAGACCTTCATCAGAAATTCCCTTTCAGGGCTTCCCTGGTGGCGCAGTGGTTGAGAGTCCGCCTGCCGATGCAGGGGACACGGGTTCGTGCCCCGGTCCGGGAAGATCCCACATGCCGCGGAGAGGCTGGGCCCGTGAGCCATGGCCACTGAGCCTGCGTGTCCGGAGCCTGTGCTCTGCAATGGGAGAGGCCACAACAGTGAGAGGCCCACGTACCGCAAAAAAATAAAAAATAAATAAATTCCCTTTCATTTCCGCTAAGCAAGTTGCCTGGCTGCTTTTTGTCTTTCTAATTTCCTGACCCACAATCTTTTGGGAGGAAATAACATGGGCAGCAGATTGGGAGGGATACTTACACACATGTCTTTAATGGCTACTGGATATCTATAAACAAGACACATCCCATATTAAAATGATCTACCCCAAGAAGCACAGAGGTGCCAGGCCTGGTATCCTGCTTCCATCTTTAATAACTCTCTCCCCTCTCCATCTCCCCATCCTCTCCCCTTCCTCACTCAACTACACCCAGAGGATACAAGATATCAACCTTACTCAGAGATGGAATGACCCATTCAGAATTACTCCCTCCATTCAACAAACAGTTACTGAGCCTGTGCTGACGCTGGGCTTGACTCTGGGGATTCAGGGAAGATAGAAGGGGCCCCTGACCGCCTGAATTTTCCAGCTAGTAGCTTGGTATATGGATGGGGATGTATGTGGAGGGGGTGGGGTGCAGGTACAGACATGCAGGAGTGTGCATAAGCCATCACACGACAATGTGATAAATGTGGTTATGGAGATGAATCCAAAGTACCATGCTGGGAGAAGCGAAGAAAGGCAAAGTAAGGGAAGGCTCCACAGGAGAGGAGCTGGAGCTTAGAGGGTGAGTAGCAATTCACCAGGGAGCTGCGGGCTCAGCAAACAACACCAAGGGGGCTGCCTGGGCTGAAACACTCTCTTGGACCTGATTATCAGGTGAGGGCATCAGTACCAGGAATCAGAAGTTAGTGACTGGGGCCGACTCCAGAAGACAGATATGGTGGGGTGCAGGCACACTGGACCCAGCACAGGAAGGCCTGGAACCCTGACCCAGAGCCACAACTTAGAGCCATGACGACACCTCAGCCACTTACACCAATCATCTGAGCCGGGGCAGCTCGTACAAAATGTGTTCCACAAACGTTCACTGACTGAATGAGCAATCCCATCTATAAAATGGGATTGATAATATGCACTCCAGCCATCCCATAGGATTATTTGGGAGGGTGAATTGAGGCCAGTGAGATGGAAAACCCTCTAAACAGTAAAACACGATCCCAATATAAGAATTATTAAGTGAACTGATCTTGTCGGTTTCCAGAGACAAAAACCATCTGAGGAAGCAATTGGTGAAGTACAGCGACTTCTCCGGCTGGCAAGGGAGCAGCTCTAATTAAGGAAGTCCCTTCTCTCCAGACCATTATGACTACTATTAGAGAAATCTTTTACATGGGTGAGTGGAACAAATTGAGAAAGACTTTAAGTGATAAGAAACAGTAACAGGATTGGGTATATAAACAGTCAGGGTGGTGGGGAGACAAAAGAACTATCCTATCTCAGCATTGCACTTGAGAGTTACTGATGGCCAAGTCTCGGCCCCTATTTTAGAGAAAAGGATACTGAGGCCCAGAGAGGGTACAGGGTCCCAGTGTTCACCTGGACCAAGTAATAATCATGACAGCTCACATTATTGAGTACAGCCCTATGATGGAGCACCTACATATAGCAGGTCATTGGATCCACAGAGCAATCCTATGAGGTAGATACTATAATTATCTCCATTTTACAGATAAGAAAACGAACTCAAGCCAAGCAGCTTGTCCAGGGTCACAGTTAGTAAGTGAGGGTTAAGACTTGCAACTCCCTGTTGCCAGGGCAACCAGAAGTCCACGGGTAAAGAAATCTTTGTGGAAGAAATATATTGTTTAATTTATTTGAGGTGGAGGGGGAAGATGTGACTAAAATGGAGATTACTGATGTCATAGAGTATGGGAAAACCTGTAATGATCTTTCTTACTTGGGAGTGAAAAAATGGGCAAGGGTTTGGGAGCTGATAAGCCATGGCTCAGTTGAAGCCAGGCCCTAGAGAAAGAAATGCAGTCAGAGGCGCCATAATGCCTGAGCCCTCCTGCTACCTCTCCGTCACTAGCTGACACCATCAATTCGAGGTTAATGCATGCCAGGGTTGGGAGCTAATTATTCCACCATTACAGACATAAATTTCCCCTGGAGAACGGCCAGAGATGGGAGCTAGGGAAAAGGGGAAGAGGCTGGGAAAAGAAAGAGGCTGCCTGGCTCTTACAAATGGGAAAATAATACGGCATCAGCTGGAGTGGGTTCCCAACCACTGGAATACGCTTTGCAAAAATTTTTACAGTCTTTCCTGGTTTTTCTCCAAGCTATTTTCCTGGCTGGGGAGGACTTCCGGAGGTCATCAAGCCCCCATCCCCACCTGTCAGTATCAGTGGTTCCTAAAAGAGCTTGTAGAAAACCCTTCAATTCCACAATTTATTTAATCCTAATCTGTGCCAAGCACTTAGATGCAGGGAGGGGGGAGGGAAATCAGCCACAATGATAAGTAACACAGTCCCTGAATTTCAGGAGCTTTCAATACTGGGGAAGAAGAATGTGTATCCAATCAACTCCAGCACTATGGACAGGGAGATTCACTCCAACTAGGAGGTTCTGGGAAGGGAGAAGCGTTTGAGGTGTGTCTTAAAGGATGAGTAACCTTTAGAGAGGGGGGAATGGGAAAGAAAGGGTATTCCAGGTGATGGAAGCAGCAAAAGCAAAACTTTGGAGGGAGGAAAAGACGGAACACATCGGAATGGCTGGGACTTAGGGCGCAGCACGTTGAGAGTGAGCTTGCATTGGGAGTAAAGGCCAGGGAAGTCAGCTGGGAGAGACCATGGAGGGCCTGAAATGGCATATTATGGAATTTCAAACTTTCTGCTAGAGGCAATGGGGAGCCATTGATAACTTTTGAGGAAGGGAGTGACATAATCTGATCTGCATTTCAGAAAGAGGCCTGGGGTAGTGTATAGCAGACGGGAGCAAATGGAGGCAAAGGCATCAAGGTGGAAGCTCCTGAAAGACTCCAATAGGAACAAGTAGGGATTTGAGTTAGTGTGTTGGCAACCTTGTCAAGGTGACTTTTGAGGTTAAGAGAGGGAGACACCCTTACAAATGGAGATTTCCCTTGCAAAGGTAAATGTTTCTTACAAAAGGGCCTACTTGGTCTTCCAGGTCCTTCACATCTGCTGTTTCTCAGAAAATAAGCAGCTTAAAACAATTAATATGCCTAAGAGACATATTTTAGGGTGGCAAATTCTGCTCCCCTACAACATCAAAAAGCAAGTTTATTGTTTTTAAATAACATACATGCTACAGACAAACTATTTGTGTCGGGGTGGGGGAACAACGTGTCAATGCCCAGAGAAGCTCAGGAAGAGTAAGGGGCACTCACAGTTCCCTTCTGGGTGTTCTTTGACAGTTTTCTGTCTAAACAAGGATGACAGTTTTCTCTAAAAGCTAGAGTTACAGCAAAACTGGGAGAAGACGGGGAAGTTTCCCTTTCAGTTGTGGGCATTTATTATTATTATAACCTCTTATTTTTAGATTATGAGTATACTTGAGGATGTGAAGTCACACATGTTTAGAAATGAAAATGCTGCACCTCCAAATCAGGGATTCCCCTACCACCTCGTTTCTGAAAAAGTCACACCAGAGGAGAAGCTAAGAAAGTGTACAGAGGCATGTGAGCATGAACATGCAAGCGCACACACACAGGCATACCCCATGCCCCACGTCCAAGGAATGGTTTACACGTCTAGAGCCAACACAGCCACTCAAGGAGAGATGTATGTATATTCACGGTGGGGGATTGAAGATGAAGGGCTCAGAACCCCATCCCACATGGACACAGAGTTCGAAGAGAGGAGAGAGGAAGGCCAGTAATAGAACAGGGAGCCTTCCGAAGCCAAGAGATCAGGGAGACACTAGGAGGAAGATCTGAAAACGGCATGGCAGAGGAAAAGGTGGAGGTCGCTTACCCTGGGTTCGGGAGTCTGGCTCTGGAAGGCTCTGGGGCTGGAGAGAGGCCGTCGTTAATCACATACCTTCCATTCACCCTGTGACTCAGCTAGGTAGATGCTTTGTGTATTTCTTTTTTGTTTGTTTTTTGGCCAAGCCGCGCAGCTTGCAGGATCTTAGTTCCCCGAGCCAGGGATCAGACCCAGGTCCTCTGCAGTGGAAGTGCAGAGTCCTAACCACTGGACCGCCAGGGAATTCCCGCTGTGTGTATTTGTGATCCTCAAAATAACCCCCTGACACAGACATAAGTATCCCCTTTTGCAAGTGAGAAAAACGAGGTTCAGAGGCCGCAGGGAAGTGACTTGTCCCAGGTCACATGGGCAGGAAGGGGCAGAGTTGGGATTCACACCACTTCCAAAAACTCATGTTCTTTTCTTTCCACCTGTGTTTCTCAAGAGGGCACTGTTGACATTTTAGGTTGGGCGGTTCTTTCGTTGGGGTGGGGCTGCCTAGGCATCGTAGGGTGTATAGGAACGTCCCTGGCCTCTTCCTGGTAGGCGCCAGCATCACCTGCCCCTCCCCACCCAAGCTGTGACAGTGTCTCCAGACATTGATTTTGCCACTTGTCCAACTGTGGACAAAACTGCTCCACACCGTGCCACCTCCCCCAGCAAAGGCTTTCATGGTCCCCATCCACACCGTGTGCAGAGCGAATGACCCTCCACTCCCAAGCCTGCACACTTCCTCAGCTCCACCATGTTTGCACATCGAGCCAGCTCCGTCAGGGTGGCTCAGTCAACACCATCACGCCAGGGCACTTCCCTTCTCTGAAAACAACAGGGATGGCGGCCTTGACCAAGGGTGTACATGAGACTCACCTGGGAAGTTGGTGTATTGCTTTGTTTCTTTTGTGTTTATTTTTGGTTTTCAAAGTAAAGATACGCTTGTCCTACCTCAACTCTACTGGGGCCCAGGGCTGCATGCTCCTGGTAAGAACCCCAGGCCTGAATCCTTCCTAGGGCTCATCTCAACCCCACCCTTCATTCATGAGTTCACTTTGAGTCAGTCCCCACCTCCCAATCACTTTTCAGTTCCTCCTGTGTGCCAGATGCTCTGTTAGGGACTGGGGTTCAGACAGGGCTTCTGGCCCAGGTTGAGGAACAGGGGACGACACACCACGGTCCAGCGCAGAACCTGCTAAAAGACAGCTTTGCCTAGTGAGCTATGGAGCATAAAGAAGGGGGTGGCTGGGTGCTGCGTGCGTCGTGGCGGGGGGGCAGGAGAGCAGGAGGGTGTGTGAATGTGTGTAGGGACGGTGGAATATGTATATGTGTGAGTGGGGGTATCTGGAAGGAACTATAGGTGTGTGTACATGTGTAGGGGAAGGGATTATGGATACATATGTATTTTATATATATACTTAGTGTATATGTGTGTGTGTATATGTGAATAGTGTTTGTGGTGTATGTGCGTGTGTGTCTTTGTGTGTGCATGTTGTGTGTGTGTATGGAAAATAAATGTATATGTCTGTGTACAGAGTATCCGTGTGTATGTGTGTGTATGTGTGTGCACATGTAAGGGGTCAGGGAGAGGGAAGACCTCCTGGAAAGACCAGCACTGGGTCTGGCTCCTGAAGAATGAGGAGCAATTCAGTGGGGAGAGCGGGGTGGGCGTTCCAGGAAGAGGGAACAGGGTGTGCAAAGCCCAGAGGCGTGACTGAACGTGGCATGTTTGGGGTGCAGTGGCAGCAGAACAGAGAGGGGGAGAAGGGGAGAAGGTTGGGGTCACATCAGAATGACCTTCCTGGAGATCTCAGCACCTCGTTAAGTTCTAGGCAGGTGCCCCAGCCTTTTGGAGAGATGCCATCAGCAACAGGCTGGCACCTCTGGGAAGGCCCAGGAGAAGGTCTGGCAAGGCCACATCCATGGTCACACCTGAACTGGCTGCACGAATGTTTACAAAGCACATGCATACTACAGGGATTAGAAAGCCGTGTTCTAAGGTTGAGCTTGGAGTGACACGTCTATAATATCCAGGGGTGGAAGACGGGCTGGAAGCAAGCCAGGAACCTGTGGCAAAAATGGGCTGGGTTGATTTCTCTAACCTCGGAGGACTGGTCTTCAAGGCACCACTAGAATTAGCTCTTCTGTGCAAGTCCTGCCTCTCTGCCAGATCACCTCCCTGCCTGCTACCCACCTGCACTCCCCCACCCCCAGCCAAGCGTCTCTAACCTCTATTCTTAAGCATGAGGAAATTCAACACAATCCCACCACCTCGGCCCTTACAGTACAGCCTCTTGCTCCAGGTTCCAACTGGGGCAGACCTCCTTAGCCTAGGAATTCCCCCTTTTCAATATGAAAGAGGGGATGCTGAGCAGGACGCTGGGAAGGGAGTTCAGTCAAGGGAATGCGCAGTGGGAGTCCAGAGGCTGAGACCACCTCACGTGGCCCACTTCAGCTCAGCCCCAGCCAGGCCTGGCGGAGGGGACATGGACTTGGCAGTCTCTCTCTGGCTGTGTGTCCTTGGGCAAGGACCACGGTTCTCTGTTTCCTAGAACAGGAATCCTAGAATGCCGACAGCATTCAGTAGCTGTGGTTCATGCAACAAATTTGTATACCTCCTCTGTGCCAGGTACTGGAATATATCAGGGAACAAAACAGACGAAGGGCCTTGCCTATGTGGAGCGTGCATTCTATAGGGAGGAGCCCAAGGGATGATAAACAATAAACACAGTAAATGACTGAATTATGGAAGGTGGTAGAAGGGGATAAGATATGAAGAAAAAGGAAAGAGCAGGGTAGGGGGCTGGAAAGGCTAGGAAGGTGAATATGAAATATGGCTGACTGGGCAGAAGCAGTTGGGAAGACACTGACATAAACCAGGCAGGGGACAGTGCAGCTGAGACCAGAAGTGGGTATCTGATGATTCCACGGGAATGGCTGTGTCTGGCCCTCAGAACATTCTGAATAGTTCAGCATAGTGTTCACCATTCTAACTGGTTGGACAGGCTCCCAGCCTGACTCAGTGTCTCAGGGACAGGATCCAGATCTCCCAGGGCTCGCTCTGCCCACTGGGACCTGTTCAGTGTCTCCAGCCACCCCGTAACCCTCCTGGAGACTGTTGTCCCAGTCTTTTCCCTGCATTACCCACCAGGGACAAAGTGCCCAACTAACGTGGCCCCAACTTTACGTTGTGTCCTCCCCAGTATCTCGAGGCCCCTGGCCAAAGCAAACAAGCCTCAGAGATCATCTGATTTACATCTGAGGGGCAGACAGGGAAGTGACTGGCCCAGGTCAGACTCCTTCATTCAGGCCCACATCAGTGCCTGCCTGGACCACTGCCCTGGTTTCCTAGCTGAGATCCCTACCATTAGGTTCTCCAATTCAGTCTTTCCACAAAGCAGCTGCCAGAGTGATCTTTCTACAACATAAATTTGATCATGTCACTTCCCTGTTTTCACTCCCTAGTTCCCATAAAATAAAGTCCCAACTCCTGGGCATGGCATTCAGAGGTGACCATGAGGCACCCCGCCTACTCTCCAACCTTGCCCACACCACACTAGTGTCAAGTCCCCATGCCTCTACTCACACTGTTCCCTCCACTGGGAATGCCCTTCTTCCCTCTAACACCTTCTCACCTTTCAAGATTACCTCTTCTATAAACTTCCCCGAATCTCAGCTCTCATTCCAGATAGGATCAAGCAACACTTCTTGACTCACGCCCCATTGTTACCTTCACTTCTATCACTCAAACTTCTGAACCTCTATTTGAGTTGAGCTGGGTACCATTTTAGTTTTCAGTCATCAAATATACTGTCCTAAGGTTTTTGTGCTACTGCATTTTCTTAAGAAATCATGCACTTCTCAGTTCTCAGGTGTTGGTGTTTCACAGAATCATAGTTTTTAGACAGCATCAGGATGAAGCTGTTGTAAAAGGTACAACAATTGTAACTGGCAAACTGCAACTTGTGGGCCAAATCTTGCCCACTGCTTGGTTTTTATAAATAAAGTTTTATTGTAACACAGCCATGAGCATTTGTGTATGTATTGTCTGTGACTTATTTTGCATTACAACAGCAGAGTTAAGAGAGACCACAAGGCCCACAAAGCTGAAAATATTTACTATCTGTCCCTTTTCGGAAAACTTTTGCTGACCTGGATGCTCATAAGGGCAAGGACCGTGTCTGGTTTGCACCTGGAATATAAGAGGCACCTGACAAATACTTTTGAGTAAATGAATGATACACACACTCCAGGATGATGGTGGAAGCTAAGGCAGAGCACTGGGTGTGGGTTTTGGGGAAGGAGCTGGAGGGTTTGGAGGGAGGTGCTATGAAAGGAGGGACTGTGGATTAGCCCAGCATTATGTTTTCCTCTCTGATGAGAGAAGAATGTTGCTTAGCCTCAAAAAGGAGATCTACGTCCAATGAAGGGAGGAACACCTCCTCCCACCCAAGCTGGTTTGGGTTTGTAATGATCTTGGGTGGGACAGCTTTGAGAGCCTCGGGGTGAAGGCCAGCTGCCCCCGGCTAGGACCGCACTCCTATAACAACTCCAGCAAGCAGTCCTGAGGGCCCAAGCAAGGGGTCATCCATGGAATATAGGGGAGAAGTGACAACCCTGAGACTGTATCCTCAGGGAGGCGGGGAAGGGGTTAAGGAAAGAAATAAGGAAAGTTGATTGGAAGGCCTTGGGGAACAAATCTAATGGGAATTTATATTAAAGAAAGAGGGAACAGTTGTTGATTTGGTGGGGAGAGTTGCAGAAATGAATTCAGTTTTCAAACGCTTAATTTCAAAGGAACCCAATCAGCGCAAGTGGGCAGAGCTCCAGGCACATGCTTGGGTTCATGACTCATCACCAGTCTAGAGATGAGGTCAGCAAATTGCAGGCCCTGGGTCAAATCCTGCCCAGCGCCTGTTTTTGTAAATAAGGTTTCATTGGAACGTCACCTCACCCATTCATTTCCCTAATACTTGTGACTGTTTCTGTGCTACAACTTCAGGGTTGAGTAGTCACAGCATGGCTCAAAGCCTTAAATAACGTAAAACCTGACCCTTCACAGAAAACATTTGCTGACTTCTGACCTGGAACCTAGCAAGGGGCCCAACCCAATCGAGGAATGTGAAATAATTGAAAGCAAGCAGGAAGATGTGGTCATTGAGAGAATGACCACAGGTCAGACAGTCTGGTCACCATGTTCAAGGCAAAAGAATGAATTAAGCAAATATCAGGTCAGAATGTTCCTGAAGTTCAAGACCAAAATGGATACCAGTGGAAAACAGAGCGGGGCCATGTAATTAAGGTGGTGGCCAGGGAATCCCCAAGGCCGAGTCTGGTCTCCAGTCAATGTGGTCCACATAGATGACCCTTTAGGATCTAGGTAGCAGCAACATGGACAGCTCTGATGCCTTCCTTTGTCCTCGGATCTGGGTGGCCTCCAGGTTGGCTCCACCTGGCTTGGCAAATGCCCTCTAACTTAAAGTGGTCTCAGTTCTAGCCAACCAGGACCCACAGCACATCTCAAATTTGGTCCCCAGAGGAAGTCTGGGTCATCAGGAAAAAGGTCTCGGTCAGCTGGGAGGGGTTTGAGCAGAGCTGCAGATGTGCAGGCCCAGGCCCCAGACCTACACCTGGAGACATAGGTCTGCAGAGGAGACTCAGGAAGGGAGACAGACAGCATGAGACAGGAGAACAAGGAGAAAACAGAGGAAAGAAAACCTAAGGAGACAGTGGAGAGAAAGAGACATTGCTTGGGAGAAAAAGGCTGGATCTAGTTTTCCTGCTGAATAAAATAAGCCATGCTGGACGGGCTCACTAAGGTGACAGAGAACAAATTCTTTTCTCCCTTCATTAATTCATTCAGCACCTACTGAGTATCTGGTTCTATGCTGGGCATTAAAGGTTAAGAGTTTCTCTAGAAGCTCATAGTCTGGTGTGGGGGCCAGGCAAGAATACAAGCGATGAATTCTTTGGTTTATGGTGTGGTACCTGCTATGAGAGAGGTCAGCACAGAGGGTGGGGAGAAAACCAGGTAGAACAGGAGGGACTCTGAGGGATCTGTTGGGGTTGGCCTGATGGGTAGGAGGGAGAAGACAAAGGATGCTCCAGGCAGGGGAACAGTATGTGCAAAGATGGATGAGGGAAGGAAGGGGAGAGAGAAAGAGTGCAAGAGACCTCCTGGGGGCATCTGGATGTCTGTAAGCCAGTCAGTGTGGAAGGACAATTGCAGAATAAGGGAGTGATGGAAGGTGAGTATCTTGGAGGCCAGATCCTGAAGGCATTTGAATGCTATGCCAAAAGGGCTTTTTGTTTTTGTTTTAACATTTTATTTTATATTGGAGTATAGCCGATTAACAATGCTGTGATAGTTTCAGGTGCACAGCTTTATCTAGAAAAAAATCCACTGAAGGATTTTTAAGCAGGGAAGACATCTGATTGTAATAGAATTTCAGAAAGCGTATTGACAAGAGGGAATTGACAAGAGGTTGGAGGAGGGAAGCCGGAATGGGGCAGCATCCCTTCCTTTAGGGGCTCCCTCTAACATCACCTCCTCAGAGAGGCCTTCCTTGATCATCCCATATAAAATAGAACCCTTACCACTCCCATCCCCTTTAGCATCTACATATGGGTTTATTTATTTTCTGTTTGTGCCCCCCTCATTAGAACAGAAGTTCCATGAAAGCAAGGACTTTGCCTGTTTGTTCACAGCTGCATCCCCAACACCTAGAAGAGCATCTGACACATTGTGGGCTCTCAAATTCTGTTGGAAGGATGAAGGGAAAGTAATAAAAGTCCTATCTTTCTAAGAATTAGGAAACTTAGCTGTGGGCCTGTTTTTATCTGAAGCAGTGAGCTGACTAGACCTGGGCTGGCCTTGAGGGTAGTAATGAGCTGCTCTACAGGTCACTGAAGTAAATCACAAGCATGTGAGATCTGTATCCCAAGGCCTCAGACTTGCTCTGGCAGAACTCTGAGAACCAGGTCCTGCAAAGATCCCTTGCAGGTATGCTGATCCTAGTGCTTCAGGCTGGGAGGCTTCTGGCACTAGGCAGGGAGGGTGCCACTGGCCACTCAGGGTCTTGGGTCTGAAATGACAGCTTAAAAATGTTTATTAAGCACCACCTGTGTGCCAGGCATAGGGCAAGGTATTCTACATAGGCTAATGCCACAAAGTAGGGACTGTTATCCCCATTTTACAGATGAAAAACTAAAGCTCAAAATGATTAGATGATTGACCAAGATCACAGAGTAGGAAGTGTAGGAGCCAAGATATAGGAATCCAGGTTTGACTCCAATACCTGGGTTCTCTTCTACAAAGCCATGTAAACTGAAACTTCTAATCCCAAACCAGACCCAGTGCCCCAAACTCTGCTGGCCTCACCCCAGAGACTTTTCATCCCCTTGTGATAAACAGACCCTCAAACCTTTCTCAACCAGAGGAACTCCTCATGACTTCCGGGGAAGATGCCAGGGATCCAGGGTGGGCAGGGGCAAGTTGGTAAATGAAATAGAGTTGCCGGATAGAAAAAAACTTTTCCTCTATCCTCTTATGTTAGTGTTTGGGGGCCTGTGAATTAAACTGACGAAAGACAGATTAACAAGAGAAAAGACAGATTTTTAAAATTCACATACAGATGGGAGTTCACAAAGAAATAGGACTCAAAGAGGCAGTTAGAACTGGGGGTTTATATAACATCTTAATAGGGGAAGGGGAGGGGGAGAAGGGCATTTACAGAAAAAGAGTGACTTCTTAGAAGTGTGTAGGACAGGGAGAAGAGGCACTTATGGGAAAACAAATGACTTTTAGGAAAGATAAATGGCCCTTAGGAGAATAGATGGGAGACATAATAGTTTTTATAACAATGCCTGTTTAGGTGTGATGTGGAAACTTCTTATCTCTGGCAAAAAGAATTAATCTCCCTGGTTGTTCTGAGGGAAGGGTTTTAGGATAATTACGTTTTTTGAATTGTTTTGGGAAGGAATGCTTTTAGGCAGATAAGACATTTTTTATCAGGAGCCCAAATGCCTTCTGCTGAAAACAACTTTTATGCCACTGTGCCATATTCTGGGCCCCTTTACAGCAATGAGAGGCCCCACTGGGCTCTGGAACATGGGCAACGTTGCAGGGAATGCAGATGAATATTTGGGTTCAAGGACCCCCAGAAACTGACCAGGGAATCATTTTGACAAACAAAGATAATGTACTATGTATATAGCCTGAGCCTCTGGCAATGACATTAAGGTTTTGTTTTTGTTTTCTTGGTTTCATTTTTTGCGTGGAGGGAATATGGTAAGGCTGGGGGCACTGGGCATGAGCTCTTTACCATAAAGTGATGGCAGAGGCTTGGTGAGACAGCTTGCCCTCTTCTGGCTCTGAAGCTCCATTGCCATGGCACACACTGTCTGCAACAGATCTTTCCTCCAGCCACTTTCCCAGGGGGAGCAGCTTCCCAGGGCGCACAGTAACGGGCGTGGATGGTCTACCCCCACTGGGACTGCTTCCTGGTCAGTCCAGTCCACCTCTCTCCACCTGCCCTATAGCCAACAGTGCCAGTGATTGTGTTTGTGGCTTGGGAGTGATTTCTAAGGTCTTTAATGCTCTCAACTTCTGGCACCATCTTCTAAAGGTGTCGGTGACCTAGCCACTCAGAAGAAAAGGCTGATTGAGGGAACAAGAACAAAGAAGCCCGGGGTGGAGAGAGGGAGTGGAACATCCCCCCGGCTTCTGCGATTATTGGACAATGGGAGTCTGGCTGAACCCCAGGAGATGTGAAGAATCAAAGTCAAAGCTAGTATGTATGTTACTGCAGATATTACAGTTTCCAAGAGTTGAGATGGGGAGGTGACTGAGGAGGCGTGAGGCCAGCCCTCAGCTTCTCCAGTCCGAACTCATTTCCCTGGACCAGGCGCTCCCACAGGTATCCTCCCAGCCCCCACACTGCCTCCTGTGCCCTCCCAACTCCTTCCCATCCTCTGGGGATCAGCTTAAATGTCAAACTCTCAAAGGGACATTTCCTCCTTAATCCCTATTATTACAGCCTGTTTATTTCCTTCACAGCTTTTATCACAAGCTGTAGTGAATATGTTCCTTTACTTCTTTATTGTCTGTCTCCATCTCTAAGCTGTGAGCTTTAAGAGAGGAAGGAGCAGGTGTGATTGAGTCAGCAAGCAATATTCCACCTGCACGTAGCACAGTGCCTGGCACAGGCTTAGCAGGTATTGAGTAATACCAAATCAATGAGTGAATGAGATGGGAGCTCTACCTGACAGCAGTAGTCTTCAAATTTTAGAATGAATAAGAATTACCTGGGGAGCTTATAAAAATTCAGATTCCTTGGCCTTATTTCTTGAGATTCCAATTCAGCAGATCTGGGGAGAGGCCCCGGGAAGGTGTGTTTTTAACCCCCGTTAAAACGTGTTGTAATCACCCCTGGTGATTCTGACACAGGAACCACTGATACAGGAACCACTGTCTCGGATTCAAGCTTTGTCTCCACTGCAGAGACAATGCCGAGAAAGGAACTTTCACCACTTGCCTTTTTGCTTTTCTCCAGTCCTTTAAGCATATAAAGTCTGAAAGCTTATGCCTTGGAGATGAGGGGTGTTGCAGGGAGAGGGTGAAACAGTGAAAGAAGAAGGTATGTACTTATTCTTATTAGAAATTAGAAGTAAACACTAAAGCTGATAATACATTGCTGTTACCCAGTATACAGGTGCCATTGTTTGCATTCATTCATTGGCTCAGCAGACTTTTCGAGAACCCACTATGTGACCAAGGCACTTGGCCTTGATATTGGGGATGCACCAGTTAAGAAGACAAAGAACCTGACCTTAGGGAGCACCAACTTAGTGATGGAGACAGGCAGGTTAGCGACATGCTGAGAACAATAAAACCCAACAAAAGTAACCTGTGAGGGCAGCTCCAGGGAGGAAAAGTCAAGGAGCTCCACAGAGGAGATGGCATCAGGCTTATTTAACTAAAGCTTACTTGGCCAGGAGGAGGGAATAGCACAGGGCAAAGATCAGCACGAATTAGCAATGAGCACAATGTAGAAAGCATCTGGGAGGATGCAGCAAGAGACGGACAGCAGTTCCCAAGGTCAGCCTTCACCTGTTCAGGGGGTCACAATTCTCTTGTCTGTCCAATTCTTTAAGTTGAAATGTTTTTAGGCAAAGAACTCTCCTGTTCACCATGGTTCCCACCGTGCCTTACACTCAGCCTGTCTTCTTACATCAAGAAGGTATGCAGGGCTGCCACTCTTTCTAGGAGAGGGAGGCTCAACAGAGAGCAGAAATCAGAGTAGTAATTTGATCTCTTCTGGGTTTTTATGAAGACTAGTCTGGTGATACGTGGTAGACAAAACACAACTGGAAGCTGAAAGAATAGCCTGGCCCAACTGTCTCCATACCTTCTTGATCCTATACCCTCCATATACATACACTTAATTACTTAGAAACCATATACACATCTCGCTTCCTAATATACTAATATACGTTACATATGTTTAAGTAATGATTGCACCCAATTCCTGTGAGTGGGTTTTTTCCACCACACCAACAAGCAAATTTCTGACACCAGCTAGGTATCCTACAATTCAACTCAATTTTGATATTATCTGCCAGGAGATAGCGTCACATCCCACAGGTTAAGGACTCAGTCCCACAAGACTGCTCACCCTCCCCTGCCTTCAGATGCCAATCTCAAGTCCAGATTGTCACCTGTGCTTCTGACCAACCATCTATAGACCAGAGGTTCCAATGGGCTCCCTCCCATTCAGTTAATTTGCTAGAACAGCTCACAGAACTCAGAGAAATATTTTACTTACTAGATTACTGGTTTATTATAAGAGGATATAACTCAGTAACAGCCAGATAGAAGAGATGCATAGGGCAAGGCATGGGGAAAGGATGGGAAGCTTCCCTCTCCTCTCCTAGCATGCCACTCTCCCCAATCTCCAAGTGTTCACCAACCCAGCTTTCTGAACCCTGTCCCACTGAGGTTTTATGGAGGCTTCATTACTTAAATATGATTGACTAAATCTTTAGCTACTGGTGACTGATTCAACCTCCAGCCTCTTTTCCCTCCCTGGAAGTCCAGGGTGGGACTGAAAGTTCCAAATCTCTAATCACACAGTTGTCTCCTCTGGCAACCAGCCCTCATCCCTAGGTGACCTAGGGTCAGTCCAAAAGTCACCTCATAACAAAAGATACCATTTATAGCTCTTATCACTTAATGAATTCCAACCGTTTTAGGAGCTCCGTGCCAGGAACGGGATGAAGACCAAATACATATTTCTTATTGTAAATCACAATATCATAGTAAGACATAGAAAGGTATTTAAATGGATGTGCTAGAGATGAAATTACACTACTTTTTAAACTCCGATTTTGTTAACCATACAAAAAAACTTTTCACTGAAAGGAATTATTATGAATACTAATATTTGCAGCGAGTGCAACATGGTTGATATGTTTTATTATGTTTGTTTTATCTTCATATTAACATTCTGCCATTTGATATTTAGACCATCTGGTTTTAAGCTCAAATTATTTTAAATATTTATTTATTTATTTTTGGCTGCGTTGGGTCTTCGTTGCTGCTCTAGTTGCGGCGAGCGGGGGCTACTCTTTGTTGAGGTGTGCGGGCTTCTCATTGCGGGGGCTTCTCTTGTTGCAGAGCACGGGCTCTAGAGTGCAGGCTCAGTAGTTGTGGTGCACGGGCTTAGTTGCTCCGTGGCATGTGGGATCTTCCCGGACCAGGGTTCGAACCCGTGTCCCCTGCATTGGCAGGCGGATTCTTAACCACTGTGCCACCAGGGAAGCCCTAAGCTCAAATTATTTTGATACTTGGCTCTCATAGTTTTCAGAATTGAAAAAAGATATCTCACTAAGGTTCAGAGAGGTATCACAAATGGAAATGTGATAACATATCACAGTAATGGCTGTGCTTACTAACATACAAAATTTTCAGTCTTACCAACTATGCAAAGGCTTCTGTTTAAATTCAGCTGGTAACTTCCTATCTTCTCTGAGGTCGATCAATTGTTCTTGCAAACTGATTATTGCATTTTTTATATTTTTAACCAAAAGGCTTCAAAACCACTAAAACTCTTCATTTGTTTTTTTTTTAATTTTTATTGGAGTACAGTTGATTTACCGTGTTGTGTTAGTTTCAGGTATACAGCACAGTGAATCAGTTATACATATACATATATCCACTCTGCTTTAGATTCTTTTCCCATATAGGTCATTACAGAGTACTGAATACCGTTCTCTGTGCAATTAGCTTGTTCTTCATTCCCACACCCAAGGGCACAATAAACACTTAAAGTGTTCAGGAGTACATAGGACATCCCCTTGTCCATACAAGGGCGGCCTTGGGTGTCCAGGAGTCACCCTGGATGCACAAATAAAATTGGGTGCTAATTATTCACACATATAAAATTCACACATGTAAAATGAGGCGGTAAGCACCTTGCAGCTTTTTATCCTCCAAGCAAGAACTTTCAGGAATATGAACCTTGGACCATGTGTGAGGAGGTGGGTCAATTGTGAATGTAAGAGTATGGGTCCTGGAGTCAGACAGCTTGGTGTGGACCTGCTGACTGTGACCTAGGACAGGGGTCAGCAAAGCCCTTTAAGGGCCAGACAGTGAAAAGAATTACAGGCTACCTGGTCTCACAACTACTCACTCTGTCCTTGCGCAAAAGCAGCCACAGACAACATGTAAACAAACGTGCAAGCTGTACGCGAACAAAACTTTACTTATAGAAACAGGTATTTCTTGAAACTCATAAAACTTCATTTGCAAGATGTTTAACTAGGGTAGGCATTAGGTAGGCGAAGTGTCAACACTACCATTTTCTTGCTATTTGCTTCTGTTTGCATTATTAATGCTATCTTCTTTCAGTAGTTTCTTTTTGCAGGACTCATTTTTAAGCCACGTGTCCATTTCGTTACGGTTAATTTAGCGAAAACAAATCGTAAATCCATTTAACCTGGCCGATATACACGGCAGAAGGTCAAGTTATACTGAAAGAAAAGGAGTGATGCATAAGCACTCCACACTTAGAGACCCTGCCCCCTCCTCAGGCTTGTGTGACCTTGCTATGTGACCTCAGACAGTGTGACCAACAGAGCAGTGAGAGGCCAGTATCCATCTACATAGTAAATATTCCTAAAGTGCAATGTTTTTCCCATTGTTTGAAGCCATAGAAGTTCTATAATTTTCTCCCCACACCTCAGAGGCTCGTTTAGCACAGGACCTGGTACATGGAGGCCTCATTTTGGAGACCACAGTCTCCAGGATAAGGCAATCCTGAGCCAGGCACCAGCAGATGAGACATTTTCAAAACGAAAAGGTGCCTGGGGTAGGGATCAATCAGGCGTTGACGAGGGGGAGGCGAGAGGGAAACTAAAGGGGTGAAGGTTGCCTAGAGTTTCCAGCTGGGGCTGCAGGTCAGTGGGGTATTCAATCTGACAAGCAGGTACAAGGTAGCCTTGCCCCACCATGGCCTCCTAGGCCAGGGGAAGATCCAAAGGCTGTCTCCATCCCAAGCTTCACTTCAACTCTGTCCCTCTGTACTCCCCATCATCATTGAACAGATGTGTGAGGTACGCAGCTGACTCAGAATCCTAAGACCTGGGTTCTAGTCCAAGTTGGCCTACTGCTTAGTAGCTGCGTGACTCTCGGGCACAGATTCCTCATCTGCAAATTGAGAATAAGGGAACATATCCTGTTTGCTTCACCGAATTATAACGTGGCTGGAATAAGATAAGGCGCAGGCATATGAAAAGGCTCTGAAAACTGCAAAGCACTATAAAAATGCACAGCATTATTATGACTTTTTAGTATCCTATGTGCATAGTGATCAAGGTCCCAGGCAAGGCATTCTGGCCTTTGTTTTTCTGGGACACGTTCTAGGAGGGTGTATAGCCAGGTGATGTAAGAGGTGGACACCAGGATGAGTAACCCATGGGCGACGTGCCTGCATAGCTGGGCATATTGAAATACCACTGACCTCAGGCATCCAGAGACTAGAGGTCACACTTGGAAACTAGGAGGCCTGGATGGTGAAGAGGATGCTGGGTCTTCTGCAGACCCAGCAGAAGACCCCAGAACTTGGTTTTCCTGGAAACTGCCCACTCTAAGCATTTCTTCAGTTGACCTGAAAGAAATCAAAGAGAGAAGCTGGCACTAGATTGAAGCATTGTTTGAAGCTGGGAGATAAGAAGCCTTATCATACCTACTTTATTAACTTGAGGTCTGGCTTGCCCTGACTCTGATATAATCAGTCTATTAAAATACTTACTGAATGCTTACACAGAAGTACAATATAAGCCCATGCAATGAAAGCATTAACAATCTGATTGGGAAGATTAAATACTGGATGGTTGGGTAAGTGATAGATAGATACTTAGATGGATGGAGGAGTAAATAGGTTAAGTACAAACATGAGAAGATACTAACAACATCAGATAAAAAGAACAACTTATTGAGCATCTACAATGTGCCGGGTACAAAATGCCAGGTGATTTCGGATATGATATCAAACCTATCACTGCTGAATGATAGGCAATGATACCATCCCCATTTGTCAGATAAGGAAAGTGAGGTACAGAGAGGTTAAGTAACTTGGCAAAGCCACCCAGCTAGCTGCCCAATGTTCTTTTGTCTTACTGTTCCTGAGCCAGAGGATACCCACTCCTCCCATCCCCATCTCCCAGCTCCAAACTGTCTTTGTTACTTTTGAGCCTTTGTTTTATGTAAGAACATCTTGGAAATTCTGAGAAAAGCCCCAAACTACTTCCAGACGCCTTCCTACTCCCCACCAGCCAGCACAGAAATATTTGCGAGGCTGGCCGGGCTGCAGGGGCACTCTAAGGAAACTAGTTTGGAGCCAAAGGCATCTATGGGGCATTGTACATGGAGGCCCACTCCATCCTTCCTACCCCCTTTCACTTCCTGAAGCTCCATTTGCTCCCTCTTCTACTGTCTCCCTATCTCCCCACCTTCCCACCTCCAAGACAGGTAGGGGTCTGGGCAGGAGCTCAGTAATGATGTCAAGAGAGTAGGAGGGGGCTTCCCTGGTGGCGCAGTGGTTGAGAGTCCACCTGTTGATGCAGGGGACACGAGTTTGTGCCCCGGTCCGGGAAGATCCCACATGCCGCGGAGCGGCTAGGCCCGTGAGCCATGGCCGCTGAGCCTGCGCGTCCGGAGCCTGTGCTCCGCAATGGGAGAGGCCACAACAGTGAGGGACCCGCGTACCGCAAAAAAAAATTAAAAAAAGAGGGTAGGAGGTGCTGCAGGGCCTCTTGCCATAGACTCAGCTCTCTCCTGGGCCTCTCCATTTGACTCCCTTCCTGGCTCCCAGCTCTCTCAGGGTGCAAGGCCAAGCCTCCAGGGAATTCCTTGTGCCTTCCCACAGGGCTGGAGCCAAGAGTGAGTTTCGAGGCCACTGGCTATAGTGACAGGGAGGACTGAGGGCTCAGAGAACACTGTGAAGCACTTCTGTTAGGAGGTTCAACTGGCCATAGAAGAAGGATGCTCCTAAAATGGACTTTGTGGGGAATGGAAAATCCTCTGTGTGAGGGGTAGGGATGGGGAAGGGGGAGCAACCTAGAAACCTAGCCAAATTTCTCCCAGAGTCTCTCCTATCTCTTCCTGGGTTGGCCTGCTCAGCCTCTATCCCCCATTCTCTTGACCCCTATGTCTCTTTTTGAAACTTCCCAGCGTGGAAAGCACGAGGTCTTGGCATTTGCAAGTCTCCTTTTACATAGACAAGGCTCTCTATTGATCCCAAAGAAGCTTTTCAAATACGTAACCAGGGATCAGAATTTTAGAAATGGTCAAGTTCTATTTTATGGATGGGAAGCTGAGGACTAGAGAGGTGGAATGGCTTGTCCAAGGTCATACGCACTGCAAAACCCCATTCCATTATACCAGGACAGAGGGGTGTCCTCCATATTCAGAACCGGAGACTCATCTTCCAGACACGATGGGTGGCGTTACCCATTCTATTTGACTTTCATGGGTCTTTGATCTTGAGTCTTTTCTGGCTGTGGTCCAGGAGCATGGCTGAGATGCAACTCAGAATCAAAGGCCTGGCAGCCAGCAGCCCTAGCCGGAGCTGAGGATTCCCACAGACATCCAGAACCTGGTCAGAGCTCCACCCAGAGGAGGAGCTGGGAGAGGCTCCACCCACCTGTCTGCCTGGCTGGTCTTGAAGCTCTGTCCTTCCCGCAGAGAGATCCACTCCATCAGAGAGTGACTGTGTGCCTGCATCCAGGGGGTCAGGGCTGATGATGGGGCAAATCTCGGGGACCCAGAAGACCATGCCGTACCTGAAAGCCCAGCATGAAGCCCTGAAGGACCTGTCCTAACGGAGCCTTGTCAGCTGTCTGGTAAGGGAACTCCCAGTGCCTGAAGGGAGGAAAGGGAAGGGGATCCAAAGATAAGCCCTGCTGGGACTGAGGGAAGGGGGCCGGGTCTGGAATTTGCTGAGCACCTACTTTGTATCAGGTTTCACCATCATCTGAAGAACTATTGATTCCTATCCCTTTTACATTGGAGGGAACTGAACCTCAGGGAGAAGTAATACAATCTCAGAGCAAGTGCAGAGTAAGAGTAAAGCACCTTCTGTCTGATACTCGAGCCACAGGTGTTCCTGTCTGTGTTGCCACCCAGGACACACACCACACACCTTTACCTTCTGTGATTTGCTCAAGGTGGACCCATGGTAATAATGCCTTTCCTCACCTCAACCTAATTCAGGATCCACTCCTGCTTCCCAACAAGTGTTTCTGTCTATACTGAAGAGACTGATGACAGGGGAACCGTGCCTGTGTAGGAAGGAGGCTAATATGAGAAGTTTGGAGCTCACGGTATTTATGTGATAGCGATTCTGGGAATGGGAGTGGAAACCTGCACATGTTGGAACTACCTCTGCTTCTTAAACTCGATACTGAGGATAAGGGGAAGGACAAGGGTTGAGGAAATGAACTAAAGGGAGAAAGTTTGATTGTGACCATTGGTGGATTGATAATGGTATTGTTGATGTGTGAGAAGGAAAAGACTGAGGTAGAGAAACATGACAGAATGCAGAATTATAGGAGCTTACATATGTGCAAAGATGTTCATTACTGATTTTGTAACAGTAAAAAATTTGGAAATAACTTAGTATCTATATAGGACATGTGTTATATAAATGTTAATACATTGACCTTATGAAATACCTTGCTGCCATCAGAAAGAATGAGGCAGATCTATAGGAACTGACATGGAAAGGTCCCACTGACATTGGGAAAGAGCATGTGTCAGGTGCAGTGATTAAAAGCACTTGTAAGTCAAGTATACTTCAATTTTTTTAAAAAAGGTGCAAGTGAAATAAACAAAACCATAAAAATGCTAAAAAAAAGAAAAAGCTCTTGGCTCAGCTTACCTGGATTCACTTCTGCCCCTCACGTGCTACGTAACCTTGGGACTTTCCTTATCCTCTCTAAGCCTCAGTTTCTTCATCTGTAAAATGAGAATGGTAGTTACTACTTCAAAAAGTTGTTGTGAGGACTGGAGAGGTTCTTGGCACAGTACAAGCGTGCATTCAATATTCAATAAAGATTTGCTTTATTATTAAGTGAAAATGTAAATAGCAAAAATATATGCACACTATCATCCCAATTTTGCTGTTAAATATTTTTCTTCCTGCAAAGACATATGTTTATATATAAACATAGTAGATGTCTGGATAAAACAACTGTTAACAGTGGTCATCTCGGAGGTATGAGACTAGAGAGGAGTGAGGGAGGGATTTACACTGTTTTTTTAAGAGAGTTTACTTTTCAGAGAAGTTTTAAGTTCACAGCAAAACTGAGCCCCATACACGTGCGCGGCCTCCTGCACCATCAATGTGCCCCACCAGAGTGTACGTTTGTTAAATTGATAACCCTACAATGACACATCACTGAGATTTACACTTCTGACTGTATACATCTCTATCTCATTTCCATTTCTACAATAAGCATGTGTTTGTTTTGTAAGTAAAATAATGTTAATTAATGGCTGAATGGCACCCTAAGCCCCAGCACGGCAAGACTCTAGAAAGTGGCCTGGTTCACAGAAGCTACCAAAGCAGAGGGTATGACCCAGCCTGGATCTGCCTGGGAATGCAACCTGAGCCCTCACCCCCGCCCCAAGAACCTCCACTCTGCTGTCACCAGCGTGACGGGTCACAGGCTCACCTGCCTGACTGTCTGTTGCTCTCTCAGAGACATCTGACAGCAGCTCCCAAACCTGAGGAGGCCATGCCCCTGGGCCATGCCTACCCTGACAGTCTGCACGCATACAGTGCTCACCCACAGCATCTGAACTGCTTCAAAGCACCCAGGGAGCAGGTCCAGGAGGTTGGGAGAGCAGCCAGTGGGACTGGGTCTTGAGGCAGCCATCCCTGGCTTCACAGTCTCCTCTGACATTCACTAGCACAGTGACCTTTCTGTGAGTTCTGTTTCCTCAACACAATGCAGGGGTTAACCTGCCCATCTCACAAGGCCACCGTGAGGATAGAGCAAGAAGATCTGTGGGAAAGTACCTAACACATTCCTTGGCACATGGAGGTCCTCGGGAAGTTTTCATTTCCTGGCTACGTGACCTGCTTAACAGGCCTAGACCCTCAGATACATGGCGTGGTCAGGGGGAGTGTGTCGTCGAGGATGTCCTTCCTGGCAAAGTCAGGACAAGGACAGGGTGAGGACAGTCCTGGGGATCCCCAGATATGCAGCTCAGGGTGGACCAGCTATATTTCTGCTCTGGTGAACCACCCTCTAAACAAGTCCTCAGCCTTTATTTGGGCTGGATTTAAAATGTGATCCTTCAAAATGAAGTCACTCCTGGATGACATTCAGGGGGCAGGAGCTGAAACGGAAAGGTGTGGGAAGAGGCTGCTCCCCACAGACGTGGAGAAAATGCTGTAACTGACGCCCCACAGGACAGAAAAGCTGGGCTGGGAGGAGGTGAGCCTTTTGGGTTGTCTGCCTCTCACCTACCCCATCTGTTTCCCCAGGTATTTCTACTTCAGCCCCTCTCTGCATAAGCAGCTCCTCAACATGAGGCACAGTCTCCACTTGACCTTCCTGTGTCTGAGTCTCCTCACTGGAAGGTGAGCTTTGCTACCCCACGGTGGCTTTGAGCTGAACTGCTTTGGGTTTTGCATGTGGTGGGAGGGGCAGCAGCGCTTTCTACTTAGCAACGGTGAGACAGAACGTCAGGCCTTCACCTCCCTGATGCACCAGGACAAATGCAACTTCTTGCCAGTTATTCTATCTGGAGAAGTCAAGCTTCCAAAAGGGTCATAGATGGATGAACCCCTTGGGTTTGGGGGGGAAGGTGCTTGGAGTGTTCCCAAATTAGCATGACACTGTGATATATAGCAAATGGGTAATAAAATGGAGTGGGATCGGGACATGTATTAATTCAGCAGCTGAAAATCAGAGATTTCTCTTTGGGGAAGTTACTGCTCGTATCTGAGCACAACCACACACAGACATGCAAACACAAGCTCAAGTCTGTGTGTATGCATGTTTATCCACACGTAAGCAAGCTTGTGCACCGAAACCCATTTTCTTTTCCAGGATGTGTATCCAGGGGAATCAGTTTAACATCAAGGCCAGCAGAAGTGACAAGCTGTCCCTGCCTGGCTTTGAGAATCTCACAGCAGGATATAACAAGTTCCTCAGGCCCAATTTTGGTGGTAGGTCATTCTTTTTGCCTAGGACATCAATTCAAAAAGATAGGAACAGAGACAATATGCAGACAAGGGTTTCAGGAGGTTTTAGTCGACTGCGTTTTCTGACCTGCCACTGGTTAAGGAGTGGCAGTGATGGATACAGACAGCTGCCAATGATTTTTCACGCTACCTTGGAGAAAGCACTTTCTCTGGTCTCTTCACCTGCAGGATACAGAAATACTCCTCCCCACTGAGGAGGTTCCTAGAGCCCCCTCACAACCTCACACACGCTGTCCGCCTTCTGCTCACACTTCCAGTGTCATTATTCAAGGAACCCACCATGTCTCACCAGGACTACTCCACCTGGTCCTCCTGCCTCAGCCTGCTTCCTCAAGGCTAACCCTCTACTCTGTCAACTGGATGACCCCCCTGGGTCCTTTGCTGCTCAGAATACCTGCCTGCTTCCCAGCATCCTCAGCATACAGTCCAGAGCCCTTTGCATGGCACACCAGGCGCTCCCCAGCCCAGCCTCTGTCTGTCAGTCTCATCTCCCCAACTTCTCCCGACTATGCCCTGCTACAAATGTGCCCCCTGACCTCCTTGGCCTCCCTGGTCTCCGTGCTTTTTGCTGAGACTGTTTACCTGTCAAGAATGGCTTGTTCCAATTTGACTCCCTGGTGAAATGTCAGTTTTCCTTCATGTCTTAGATCAAAGGCTTCCTCCTCTGAGCAGCCCACCCAGATTCCTCCAGGCCCCATCCCCTTTCTTCACACTTTGTTTTGAACATATCTCCAAGTCATAGCCATTACCGGGTGATACTGTCACTGGCTTTATGTCTGTCTCAGCTCTAGGCTGCAGTCCCCTGGGGGAGTCTTGCTTTATTTACCTCACCAAACCCAGCAGCATCTCGGTACTTAACAGATAGCAAATTATCAATTAATATTTGTTGGAAGAATGAGGCAAGGAGGGAAAGAATGAGGCCACCACATACCTCCTCACAGGGTCTCAGCCTCTCTGTTTGTAAAATGCAAGACTGAACCAATGTGGTCACTAATGTCTTGTTACCTCGAGCAGAAACTAGTAGAAAGAGCCTTGGAGTGGAACAAACCCGAGTTTGGCTCCTTGGCTCTACTGCTGGGCAAGCATCTTAGCTTTCTGAGCCTCAGTTTCCCTTTCTGTAATTGGGGGTCACATTATCTGCCTCACAGGGAGGACTGAATGAAATGAAGTGTGTAAATACAGCATCAGGATGCAGTCTATTTTCATCCCTTTCCTTCTTGCTCCTCCCTTCAGATGATAAAATTCTCTGGTCAGATCTAGCATTAGTGGGTCAGTCCAGGTCCTCTGAGGAACAGACACTGGGAGGGGATTATCCGTGCAAGATATTTATTGGGGCCATATCTGTGACAAAATATGGGGCAGAAAAAGGAGGAAGCTGGAGAACTGTCAGACCGCAATGCAGGTCTGACCCCAGTGGAAGGAGGGAGGGAGGGAAGGAAGGCTGGTGGAGGAGTCTTAGACTACAGTGCGATTCTAAGTGTGTTTGCAAAGGCCACCAGGGAGTTCTTGAGCTAAAGTTCCCATCAGAGGAGTCTCCCATCTCTGTGCCTCCCAGGAACAGGCCTGCCTTAGTATTCCTGCCATGCTCAGTCCCTGGTGGGATGCAGCCCATGGGAAGCATGGCCTCCAAGCAAGTGTGGTGGAAGATTTCAGAGCACAGCAGCTAGGGCCAATCACACCCCCTTCGGTTGGAGATCTGAGAGACGCAGCTTCCTGGCCACACAATTAGGATTTGAGGTCCTTATGTTAAGGGACCTTGGGGGGCTTCAACCTCCTCTGGTTTTCCCAGGAGCAACTGAACACTAATGACAAGCACATGAGTCTCCACATCTGGTTGGCTCCACTCAACAATTTCTCTGCCTCCCAGATCCCAAACAATTAGGCCAGGACACTGCCTTTTTTTTTTTTTTTTTTTTTTTTTTTTTTTTTTTTTGCGGTACGCGGGCCTCTCCCTGCTGTGGCCTCTCCCGTTGCGGAGCACAGGCTCCGGACGCGCAGGCTCAGCGGCCATGGCTCACGGGCCCAGCCGCTCCGCGGCATGTGGGATCCTCCCGGACTGGGGCACGAACCCGTGTCCCCTGCATTGGCAGGCGGACTCTCAACCACTGCGCCACCAGGGAAGCCCCACACTGCCCTTTTTGTTGCTTGCTCACGGGCCAACAAGGTACAGAGTCCTAGGGCAAGGTGCCCATTCTGAGCCTGGAGTGGACCTAAGGGGACGTGAGGCCCAGATCCACCTGGGGCAAAAATGGGGCAAGGGGTCATCGGTCAAAAGGAGGGGAAGGCACAACCCCCACCCCTTGTCACGAGCCTGTGGCACGCTGCCTTCTACAGAACCTACATTTACAAGGCAGCCTCGAGGCCCACGGAGGGACTGTTGCTCTCCGTAATGTCTGTCCACCCAGTTCTCGGACCCTGATGTCCTTGAGCGACAAGACCTCTACAGGGTTTTTCAGGGACTGAGCTGGACAGCACAGGTTTGCAAGCAGGCCCTCATGAAATCTGCCCAGAACCTGGCTTTGACCTCTTTCCTAGGAGAAAGCTGCCCTCTGGTGGCACAGCTAACTTTTATAACTCAAGGGGAAGAAGGAGCAAACTCCGGTCTATAAAAAAGCCAACTGAAGGAAGGCCTAGACTAGACTACCTAGAAACAGACTAAACAAACAAACAAAAACCCACACTGAGGCTGGAGCTCTTGTGTGTTTTCCATTCTCCATGTTTCTCAAGGGGCGGGGAGGGGGGCAACCAACACTGACCCACTGCCCACTGTGTTCCAGGCACATAAGATAGATCCTGTAACCTTCCCAACCCAACCCTTGCTGGCTAGCATTAGTAGCTCTATTTTACAGGTAAGAAACTGTAGAACAGAGAAGTTTAGCAATTTGTTCAAGGTCACACTGCTATGATGTGGCCAGCAGAGGTTTCAAACACTCTGACTCTAAGATCCTCTTCTTAACACTGCACCTTGCTGCCTTGAGGGGCAGAAAGCCACTTAGCACCATAACTCCTTCAGCACCCTCCAGTGTCTGCCCTCAAAGATCTCCCCCTTTCCCACCAAGTATTAACACTAAGTATTAAGTTAATTATTGTTAATTGCTTTGGCTTTAAAACTCCACTTCCAAATTCTTACCTATATATCCTGTGGCTTGGTTTCCTTCAATCGATCATTAGGCTGCTCTGTCTGATTCCCCCCAGTTTGCTGTTTCTAAGTGTCCTTTGAATTTGGCCTCTCCTTTTCCTGGTTAACGCGTTGTCAGTTTCCAGAGGCGTCCCCAGTTATCTTGCAAGTGAATGCTACTCTATCTGTTAACCTGGTGAGGAAAGTTTTTGCTTTTCCAGAATTAGCTAAGATCACCGGAGGAGAGGGGAAGGGAAGGGAAATGCTGTTTACTAAGCGCCTGGTAGGATGTGACAGGAACAATGCTGGGGACTTTGTACAGATAATTATTTCTGAGCACCTTCTAGATGTCCAGCCAGGCGGGCACTTCATGTCCATTCTCTCTTGCCACCACCCTGCAAAGAAGCTGTCACACACCTAGTCTCATTTAACCCTGTCCGTGACCCTCTGATGTCATTAGCATTATATTCAAACCTTCAGGTGAGAAAACTGCAGTTCTGAAGGACCTGGTAACTTTTCCCACATCGAAACTCACGTCTTTCTGACTCCTGGGCTTTTGTTCCACATGTCCAGCCTAAGGAGGAGTAAACGTCCCTGGCCTGGCCTGGCCGCCGAGTATCGTGGCTCCCAAACCTCAGTCCTGAGAGCTAAGACAGGCCCTCTCAGGAGTTTGGCCCATCTGCTGGGACTCCAGGATTGAGACCCAACATCTGCACACCAGATGAAACGTGGACAGCTCTGCAATTCTAAATAGTTTAGGGTTCTTGGAGAATAAAGGAGGTGGAGGAGAGTGTCAGGAGGTGAGCGGGAGCTCAACCATGAGCAGTCTTGAATGCCATCTTGTGGTAAATTTACTTGGTTGGGGGGGGAAATATATTTGTGTACAAATTACCAAATCTCTATTACATTTCTAATGAGTCCCTTGCAAGCACCATAGGAAAAAATCTCCAAGTAAGAAGTAGCAAATACCGCTACATTCTTTAAAATATACACTAATTAATCGTGTGGTCTCTCTCTTATGTATTTAGCTAACTACATATTTGTGTATTTTTTTCATACAAAAGGGAGGCACACGCTACATAGTGGTTCCTCCTGAGATGGGGAGGATAGAAATTAACCTTTTATTTAGAAGTATTTTATATACTTCTAAATTGTTTAAAAGTTTCCAATAGGCATAATTTTCTAATATATGCTTATTTTTTAACTGTGCTAATGTAGGGTTAGGAAATCTGTTTGTGTTTCTATGGAAGTCTTTCTGGTTTTTCTTCATTCTTAGGAGAACCTGTTCAGATAGCACTGACTCTGGACATTGCAAGTATTTCCAGTATTTCAGAGAGTAACATGGTAAGTGTGGCCCCCTCATCTTCCACCCAAGGAGCCCCTCTCCTGTGTTTTATGAGGACACATGTTCTAGCTACTCAAAGCAGAACAGAGACTTACTTGGAATGGCAGAAGCTGGAGACCTATCCTGAAACTCCAGACAGTGGAAGATGCTTGTAAAACAGATCTTCTGAGTATCAGAAGGAAAGTGGATTCAAAGGCTAGGAGGGGAGAAATGAGGGAGTGGAGTGGGTGTACTTGGTGAGGGATAAAAGTGGGGGACAAGAATAAAAGTGCAGGGGGGAAGCCTGAATGTCACATGGTCCCTCACAGAGTGGGAGACAAGCTGATGAAAACCAACAATCACGTAACTGCTTTCAACCGTCCTCTCACTTAAGACAACACATTATAGATAAGGTGACACTAAAGGCAGTTTAGAGGGTCCACTGTGGACTCTGGGTAAATCCTGGACAACCTAAGCACCTTGCTCACCAAAACCTTCAACAATTTGGTGTGGCCTCTGTGATCGAGGGCAAGTAAGTTAAGACCCTGAACATGCTCCTGTGGGGCCCCCTTTTGGCAGTGGGCGTTACTATCCAGAATCAATAAGGTGCTTTGTTCTCTTATTGCTACAGGCCACCACCTCAAGACAAACTTTATTTACCCATGTCTACTGTAGTACGTGCTCTTGACCTCAGTGGAGGTGGGTAGGGGAGTAAGACTTGACCCTTTTCCTTCCCTTTTCTGAGCTTTCTCCCTCCATCCATTTCCTCCCCACCGGCTGCCCCCTCAGGACTACACAGCCACCATATACCTCAGACAGCGCTGGACGGACCAGCGGCTGGTGTTCGAAGGCGACAAGAGCTTCACTCTGGATGCACGCCTAGTGGAGTTCCTCTGGGTGCCAGACACTTACATCGTGGAGTCCAAAAAGTCCTTCCTCCATGAAGTCACTGTGGGAAACAGGCTCATCCGCCTCTTCTCCAATGGCACAGTCCTGTATGCTCTCAGGTAATTGGATACCTGCGACCTCAGGGTTGGAGGGGGAAAGAGCGGGGAGAAAAGGCAAAGGAATTCTGAACAGCGCTCGAATAACCACCTACCCTTCTCATGTGCCTGCCTTCTTAGATCCCTGTCCCCAGAGCAGCAGGGCCCTTTCTCAGTCCAGTTTGGCTCAACAAGAATCTACTGAGAATGTGTGCTCTGTGCCAGGCCCGTGCTGGACACTGCGGATATGGAGCTGAATAAGACACTGTCCTGACACAGACACATAAGGAAAGGAAGTCAGGGCGCTGGGGCCCCAAGGTGGAGAGTAGGTTAGTGATTTGGGGTGATGTTAGAGGATGCTTTCACAGGACTCTGAGCTGAATCTTAAAGAGTTAACGGAAGTTCGCCAAGAAGAGGTAAGGGGAACAGCAAGAGCAAACAGAGAGGTGATACAAAGAACTTTCCTTTCATGGGGCTCAGCGGGGTGGCGGTGGCTTAAGAATACATCTTTACTTAGCTGAGTCATTCTTGTACAGACAGAGAAGCAAAGCAGAGTCCTCCAAGCCTCACCACCCGTAGTCACAGGCTCCCCTTTGCCCCTTCTACAAATCCCTGAGGCCAAAACTTCCTCCCACCCAATCGTTCATCGAGCCGCTGGTTGGCAGGAACAGGGAAGATGCCCCCAAAGTGCTATGTAAGGCAGCCCACAGGCGGAGGACTCATGGCTGCCTGTGCCAGGGCTGGACAAGGACTGCAAACACTGCTAGAGGCCTTCAGCAGAAGGCCAGGAACCAAATATTCATGAGGCTGATCTTAAATCCCAAGTGAGAGGCTGAAGTTGTAAAACAAGGACGGAGCTAAGCAATGAGCTGAAGTCTCGGACCATTTCTCTGACACTCCTCAGCTGCACTGAGTTTTGCAAAGGTCAGCCAGAACCCCAGCACCTCTTTCAAGAAGTCCAGTAGACCTCTCCCTCCACCCCAACTCCAGTCCGTATTAAGGTGCCCCTTCCTCGTATTCCCACAGCACGTGTGTGTGTGTGTGTGTGTGTGCGTGTGCGTGCGTGTCTGTCTGTATTACGGCACATAACACAGCATCCTGTACAAGGATTACAAGTGATGGATGATGATTAATAGCCTGGCTCTAGAGTCAGACAGATTTGGGGGCAAGTTCTTGCTCTGTGACCTTAGGTAAGTTACTTGACTCTCTGAGCTCCAGTTCCCTCAGCAGCAAAAGGAGAATAATAATATTTCCTACCTAGTCAAGCTACTTTAAAAATTCAAAGGGATAATTCATGCGAAGCATTTTGCATAGGCACGGACTCCTTATGGGTCTCTCCTGAAGAATAAGTTTCAACACTGAATGAAAAAGCATCTCAAACAAGCCAGTGAATTATTCTGTTCTGCAATGTTGTTGCAAGTTTGCCTCTGAATTGCCAACATTCCAACTTCCTCCACTCTGGACCCCAAGCTTTAACTGAGTCTCACAGGTGTCACTTAGCACAGAAAAACTCAGGACTGCTTTGAATGTAGGCACCAAGTCACACATTCACTGTAAGAGTCAAGGTGAAAGTTCTCTTGGAGTGGCCCTTAAGAGGGAGTGTATACTTTCTATAGCATCCTCATAACACTCTCTATGAATCCATCATTTTTCCTTTCTTAGAATCACAACAACCGTTGCATGTAACATGGACCTGTCTAAATACCCCATGGACACACAGACATGCAAGTTGCAACTAGAAAGCTGTGAGTATATATCGTGTGGGCCCCTTAGATGATTTTCTGGGGTGACTCAGATCTGTGCTTTCATGAAGAGTGTCCTATACCTAGTGGCCTTTCTCTCCTTGATGTTGATTACAATGGGTTCAGACCTTCTGGGTGTACATCCAGAGAGATCTGGAGACCGCTCAAAACCAAACCTTACAGTATTACATCTTTGGGAGAGGACCACTGTGCATTGGCACCAAATATTTCCACCTAAAAGTGGATAAGACAGCCAAGCAAACAGGGGTCAGTAGGACTAGGAGGGGGCCTCAGAATCTGCTAACTCATGGAAGCCAGAAAGAACACAGCAGAAGTTAGAAATGGCAAGTATACAAAACAATCACTGACATTTATTGCAAGACTGCTTCCACCTTCTAAAATAAATTGTTTTGATATATATATAAAGCTTAATCTAGTAATGTCAGCAAGTGGGCATCTAAACTGCAGTCTGGGGATTTTCTTGTGATGAGGAAGGAGGTTTTACTCTAAGTTGATGTGTGTCAAATGAACTCCTGGCACCGTGAGTGATCTCCATGATTCCTTAGTAAACCACTCTGAAATGCCCACCATGGGGAGGTGGCACCAGTGATACGTGTTCTGAGAAGAAAATGCCGCATATAGGAGTTATCAAGGTATCAAGGCATGGCTCGTGCAAGAAGGAAAAACTACAGTCAAGTGCTGGAAACCACTGGGCACTTCTTACATAAGGACACAAGTGGCCAACATCCAAGAAACACAACCATTATGAGGCAGCGTTTTTCAGAGGTAGACATTTAATTAAAGACTCAGGCAGGCAGATTAATTACCTTATTGATTAAATGCATGCAAAACCTTCTTGAAGCAATACAGCTGTTTGGGGGCAGACTAAAACTTGAGGTTATCAAAAAGAGAACTCATTTTCAGCCCCACATAGAAAAAGCAATTGCCCTCCATGGATGGCTGTGCTCATCTCAAAACCCAGGAGTGAGATTCTCCTGGAAACTTCAGCACTCTGCTTGCACAAATATCGTCCCCAGTGAGCAGAGGAAGCTTTCATTGAATGTTTATCAGCAGTTATTTGGGTACAGAAACCTCACCAAGGGCATTTTTCCTGAACACCATCCCTAGACAAGAATTGATACCATCCCACAATTGCCCATATCCACTCAGGGACAGAGCAGTGAGAATGTAATGACTGTGAACATTTACCAGTTGTAATAGCAAAGTATCTAAGTAGAGGCTTGTACAACTTACTTTTTTAGATATGTTTTTTCTTTGGGATTCTAGGCCTATTTGGACAGCTGGCTTCAGTAAATGAGGGCATGCTTCCAAGGGAAAGTGCACAGACAATTTTTACCTGGAAATCCTCTAAGAGCTCATGACTACTTCTCCCCCCTATGGAGGCGGAGATAACCACTGACAGACAGTGGATACCATAGGTTAAGACTTAAAAAAATGTTAGTCCCAACACTGGCATCCCACTTCTCAGTAGCCTTGGAGAATGAAGTTCCAGGTTTAAGATCACAGGTACCAGAATCACTGGGCTTTTCCATTCACTAGCTGGGTGACTTTGGGTGAGTAGAATTAACCTCAGTTTCCTCATCAGTGAAGTAGGAAAAATAATAGTATTTGACTCAAAGAGTTATTTTTAACAGCTTTATTGAGGTATAAATTACATACCATAAAATCCAACCATTTTAAGTGTACAATTCAAAGGTTTTTAGTAAATTTTCTGAGTTGTGCAGCCGTTACCACATTCCATTGTTAGAACATTTCCATTACCCCAAAGAGACTCCTAATGCCCATTTACAGTCACTCCCCATTGCCACCACCAGCTCCCAGACCACCACTAATACACCTTTTGTCTCTATGAATGTGTCTTTTCTAGATATTCCATATAAATGGACTCATACCACATGTGGTCTTTTGCATCCGGCTTCTTTCACTTAGCATAATGTTTTTTAGTTCATATATGATGAAGCATATATCAGTACTTTAAGTACTTTATTCCTTTTTACTGCTTTATTCCTTTTTATTCCAGACAAAAGAATACAAGTAGTACAAGTCTCTTTGGCTTGTTTCCGCCTTTCACCTGTTATGAATAACACTGCTGTAACATTTGTGTACAGGTCCTTTTGTGGACATGATTTGATTCTGTTGGACAGATACTTAGGACTGAAATGCTGGGTTAAATTTATGTTTAAGTCTTCAAGAAACTGTCAAACTGTTTTCCAAAGTGGTTGCACCATTTTACATTTCCACCAGCAATGTTCCAGCTTCTCCACATTCTCACCATCTGTTGCTGTCTGTCTTTTTAATTACAGCCATTCTAGTGGATGTGAAGTGGTATCTTACTGTGGTTTTGATTTGCATTTCCCTAATGACTAATGATTTGAGCATCTTTTCATGTGCGTATTAACCATTCATCTATCTTCTCAAAGGTATCATTTGAGGATTAAATGAGATGATAATGTTGTAAAGCACTTAGCAAGGTAATTGCTTACTAAACGATAGATATTATTATTATCATCATCCATGGGCTTTGGTATTCAACTTTTTTGAGGTACAATCCTGGTTTGTTTTTCATTTGCACTGGTATCCTGAGAAACTTATGCAACCTCTCAGAATCTGATAATTTTCATGTATAAAATGGGCAAAACATTATAGTTCCTCAATTCTAAGGCACAGCATTTATTGAATAATAACATTTGAGGAAAAATGTAAGCTCTACTTTATATATATCAAGTATAAGATCCATTTCTATTTTATTTTTTTAAAAAGCTTTAAATAATGAAGAAATATGCAGGTCTACCTTGCAAGCTCATGAGAACCTTAGAGACATAATGTGTAAAGGACATAAATGTTTAATAAAAGGTAGCTATTATTACCATCATCAGCTATATTGGTAAAACTGCTTTGGGAGTTATCAAACACCTATGTTGACACACATCAATAATGTGGCTGGCTGAAGGTTTTTTGTTTTTGTTTTTGCATTTATGCCAATATGAAAATATGAATAGACCAACTGTAAAGTCCCTGAGAACCCCCTCCGAGGGGTTAGACTGTCCTGAAAAGCAATGTCTAGCACAGGCCTTTGTGGGTTCACAGATACATGTTCAAAAATATCATTTAAATAATGATAGAGGCCATTTCTAGTTGCTTATCATCTACCAGGTCTATACGATGCTTAGCATAGAAACGGTTCTCAGCTGATGGTGAAAAGCCCTAGCAGGTCATCTCATTCTGAGTAGACACTGCAATTACACTTGAGAAATCATGCCCAATTTTGCATGGGATCATCCTTGGACTTAGCACCATCAAGACAGAGCTTCTGTTTCCTCCATATCACAGCATTTTCCAGACCAGTTCAATCTGCTACCTTCTGCTGATCAGGGCACTCTTTCACTTGCCAGGGGGCTATGATGGGAATGACGTGGAGTTCAGCTGGCTGAGAGGGAATGACTCTGTGCGCGGGCTGGAGAACCTGCGGCTTGCTCAGTACACCGTACAACAATATTTCACGTTAGCTACCAGATCGCAGCAGGAAACAGGTAACTCGTGGGACAAACTGCACAAAAGCAAAATAGCTGAGCTGTATTCTGAGTCAGAAGTATCATCTTTTTTCCACTTGGTCCCTTTGGGGCCCAGGAACCCCTCTGAGGTGCGGTGGGGCAGGAGGGTTTGGGCTCGGCACTTTTACCTGCTCCACACCTACTACTGAAAAGGTTCCCAAGGGGCTCACAGTCTAGTGAAGTAGATGTCAAGGAAACCAGCAGTTATGATGCTGCAGGAATACTATGACAGAGAAAGGCACAAGAAGAGGATCCTGGGTGAGGGCATTCCCACAAATCCCCTTCTCTACAACCGCAATTTCTTTCATTGAAACTATGATGACAGTTCATGATTAACTATGTTTTGGTGAACAACAGATGGCTTCAGGTGAATATAGTGAAGTTAAACATCCCACAGGGAAACCACTCTGCTAGGTGAGCAGGGATGATTTCCTATCCCTTGTTCACCCTATCAGGAAATTATACACGACTGGTCTTGCAATTTGAGCTTCAGAGGAATGTCCTGTATTTCATTTTGGAAACTTATCTTCCTTCCACTTTCCTGGTGGTGTTATCCTGGGTTTCGTTTTGGATCTCCCTTGATTCAGTTCCTGCAAGAACCTGCATTGGTAAGTAGCTCCAACGGGAGATTTCTAAGAACTGGGTTATTAGGTCCTTATTTTTTTTTTACCTTCTACCATTGTTTTCATTGATATTCCCAGGGCAGTTCCAGGAGCTGGTTTCTTGAGAGACTCTTTTACAGAGAGAGAAAGAGAGACCGAGAGACTATTTTAGGAATAATGCATTTTTAAACTTGTGTTTGACAGTGACAGATAAGGGAGAATTGTGATTCGATGGCCTATTGTCTGTTATTTTGTTTACTGAACTCCTCCCTCCAGTGAGAAGACAGAAGGTGAAACATTTAGAAAGTCATATCACTCATATCTGTATAAAATAGACAAATCAACCCTTTTCCAGAAGGCCACAGACTTTTCAGAATGAGCTATGCTCCATTTCTGAGTCCTATCCTCACCTTGCCAAGTCTTGAAGGGAGACAGTCTGCCACGGGGTGATGGAAGGTTCACTGCCCACTGACGTGGGTACATTGCTTACTTTTTTTCCCAGGAGTGACCACTGTATTGTCAATGACCACACTGATGATTGGGTCCCGCACTTCTCTTCCGAACACCAACTGCTTCATAAAGGCCATTGACGTGTACCTGGGGATCTGCTTTAGCTTCGTGTTTGGGGCCCTCCTGGAATATGCAGTTGCCCACTACAGCTCCCTACAGCAGATGGCAGCCAAAGATAGGGTAAGAATTTTGAGGGCCCTATATATGATTCATCACCTGTGCCATATACTGGTCTGTAGAGATGACCTGGACCTGGTTCCCGACCCCCAGTGATTCAGTTTGCACCAGTGATTCTCATCCTTGTTCAGTTGGGGGAATCTGGAAGTCATGACACCTTTTAAAAAAGACTGCTCTTTTCACCAAATACAGTGAGATATTAATATGTTTACATTTCCAGCAGAAAATAACGGTGTTATCTGTATGCAACATAAAATCACAACCACAAGAAAAAGCATCCATGAAAAACCCAGTATCAAACCTAACATGATCGCTGCTTATGTTTCAGATTAATATGTATTTAATATTTATTCATTTGTCACATTTTTGTTTTCCTAAATTATACAAGTAATGGTTTACTGAAAAATGTATGGAAAAATTAAATTGTGGCAAATTTCGTAATTAGCATATTTTTCTGCTAACAGGGAAAGACTTATTATCTGACTTAGCTGTGAAACACCATGGTCCAGCTCTCAGAATAATAATAATGATTATTATCAATTGAGCATGTATGTGCCAGACACAGTCACAAGCTCTTTGAAAATATTATGTCATTTAAAATGCTCGTAACAACCCAGTAAGGCTATCTCCATTTCTATAGTTGTGGGATTCAAGTATGGAAAGATAAGTGACTTATCCAAGGGGACACAGACAGTAAGAGGCAGAGCTGGGATTCGCACCAGCCAAATCTGCTTGGCTCCAAAGCCTGACACTTACCTGTTATTCCCACTTGAAGTGGGCAACGGGCCATGCCCTTAACTATTATTCTCTGCAGGCCTACGGAACCCTGGGATTCTTTGGAAGCCCAATTTGATAGACGTTAGCATACTAAAGCTCCTGTTAACAGGCAAAAAAATGATACGGATCCAGGGCAGAAGAGCTGCCCTACTTCAGCAAAGTGCCAGGACTGCACAGGGTCCAATGGTGAGGAAATGAGGATTCAGAATAGCCCAAAGATCCAGTTGCCTTTTCTCTTGTGTTTAACTATTGTGAACAAGGTTTCACAATTATATTACTCAAGTACCAAAGGCAAATGATCATATGTGCCAGCCAAAGAATAGGTATTTCATTTATTTTACTCCCTGTAGGCTTTCTTTTTTTAAAAATTATTTATTTTTTAAATTAAATTTATTTTTTAATTGAAGTAGAGTTGATTTACAATATTATATTAGTTTCAGGTGTAGAGCATAATGGCTCGGTATTTTTATACATTATACTCCATTATAAGTTATTACAAAATAATAGCTAATATTCCCTGTTCTGTACAATATATCCTTGCTGCTTATCTATTTTATACACAGTAGTTTATATCACCTTATCCCATACCCCTATCTTGCCCCTTCCCCTTTCTTTTTTTTTTTTTTTTTTGCGGTACACGGGCCTCTCACTGTTGTGGCCTCTCCCATTGCATAGCACAGGCTCCAGACGCACAGGCTCAGTGGCCGTGGCTCACGGGCCCAGCCGCTCTGCGGCATGTGGGATCTTCCCGGACCAGGGCACGAACCCGTGTCCCCTGCATCGGCAGGCGGACTCTCAACCACTGCGCCACCAGGGAAGCCCACCCCTTCCCCTTTCTTTCTCCCCTCTCATAGCCACTAGTTTGTTTTCTATATCTGTGAATCTGTTTCTGTTTTGCTATTTACATTCGTTTTATTTTTTAGATTCCACATATAAGTGATACCACACAGTATTTGTCTCTCTGTCTGACTTATTCCACTAAGCATAATATTCTCTAGATCCATCCACATTACTGCAAATGACAAAATTTCATTCATTTTTATGGCTAGCTAATATTTCATATATATATATATATATATATATCACATATTCTTTATCCATTTGTCTGTCGAGGGACACTTGGGTTGCTTCCATATCTTGGCTATTGTAAATAGTGCATCTGTGAACATTGGAATACATGTATCTTTTTGAATTAGTGCTTTCATTTTTACCTGGATATATACCCAGGAGTGCAATTGCTAGATCATATGGTAGTTCTATTTTCAGTTTTTTGAGGAACCTCCATACTGTTTTCCACAGTGGCTGCACCAACTTACATTCCCACCAACAGTGTACAAGGATTCCCTTTTCTCCATATCCTAGCCAATATTTGTTATTTGTAGACTTTTTGCTGATAGCCGTTTTGACAGATGTGAGGTGATATCTTATTGTTGTTTTGATTTGCATTGTTCTAATAATTAGATATGTTGAGTATCTTTTCATTTTCCTGTTAGTCATCTTTTTGTCTTCTTTGGAAAAATGTCTGTTCAGGTCCTCTGCCCATTTTTTTGATTGGGTTGTTTGTTTTTTTTTGATATTGAGTTGTATGAGCTGTTTATATATTTTGGGTTTTTTTTGTTGTTTTATTTTGTTTTTTTAGTTTACTTTTTAAAAAAAATTAATTAATTTATTTTAGGCTGCATTGGGTCTTCGTTGCTGTGTGCAGGCTTTCCCTAGTTGTGGCGAGCAGGGGCTATTCTTCATTGTGGTGCGCGGGCTTCTCATTGCCGTGGCTTCTCTTGTTGCAGAACATGGGCTATAGGTGTGTGGGCTTCAGTAGCTGTGGCTCGCAGACTCTAGAGCGCAGGCTCAGTAGTTGTGGCGCACGGGCTTAGTTGCTCCGCAGCATGTGGGATCTTCCCGGACCAGGGTTTGAACCTGTGTCCCCTGCATTGGCAGGCGGATTCTTAACCACTGTGCCAGCAGGGAAGTCCCTGTTTATGTATTTTGGATACTAACCCCTTGTTGTTCATATCATTAGCAAATATTATCTCCCATTCAGTAAGTTATCTTTTCATTTTATTGATAGCTTCCTTTGCTGTGCAAAAGCTTTTAATTTTAGGTCCCACTTGTTTAATTTTTGCTTTTGTTTCTTTTTGTCTTAGGAAAGTGATCCAAAAAATATTGCTATGATTTATGTCAAAGAGTGTTCTGCCTATGTTCTCTTCTAGGAGTTTTATGGTTTCAGGTCTTACATTTAGGTCTTTAATCCATTTTGAGTTTGTTTTTGTGTATGGTGTGACAAAATGTTCTAATTTCATTCTTTTAAAGCTGTACAGTTTTCCCAGCACCACTTATTGAAGTAACTGTCTTTTCTCCATTACATATTCTTTTCTCCTTTGTCATAGATCAATTAACCATAGGCAATTCTGTTCTGTCCTATTGATCTGTGTGTCTGTTTTTGTGCCAGTGCTATTTTGATTACTGTAGCTTTATAATAGCATAGTCTAAAGTCAGAGAGGGTGATACCTCAAGCTTTGTTCATTTTTCTCAAGATTGCTTCGGCAATTTGGGGTCTTTTTTTGTTTCATATGAATTTTAGGATTATTTGTTCTAGTTCTGGGGAAAATGTCATGGGTATTTTGATAGTGATTGCATTAAATACATAGATTGCTTTAGGTAATATGGACATTTTAGCAATATTATGTCTTCCAATTCATGAACATGGGATATCTTCCCATTTCTTTGTATCATCTTTAGTTTTCTTCATCAGTGTTTTATAGTTTTCAGAGTATAGGTCTTTCATCTCCTTGGTTAAGTTTATTCCTAGGTATTTTACTCTTTTTGATGCCATTTTAAATGGGATGGCTTTTTGCTTTCTCTTTCTGATAGTTCATTATTAGTGCATAGAAAAGCAACACATTTCTGTATATTAATCTTGTATCCTGCAACTTTACTAAATTCATTAGTTCTAATAATTTTGGGGTGGAGATTTTAGGGTTTTCTATGTAAAGTATCATGACATCTGCAAGTAGTGACAGTTTTACTTCTTCTCTTCCAATTTGGATGTCTTTTATTTATGTTAAATAGAAGTGGTAAGAGTGGGCATCCTTATCTTGTTCCTAAATTTAGAGGAAAGTCTTTCAGCTTTTCATCATTGAGTATGATGTTAGCTGTAGGTTTGTAAAAATTGACCCTTATTATTTTGAAATATGTTCCTTCTATACCAACTTTGATGAGAGTTTTTATCATGAATGGATGTTTTATCACATGCTTTTTCTGCATCTATTGAGATGATCATGTGATATTTATCATTCCTTTTGTTAATGTGGTGTATTACATTGATTGATTTGCAAACACTGAACCATCATTGTATCCCTGGACTAAATCCCACTTGATCATGGTATATGATCCTTTTTATATATTGTTGGATTTGGTTTGCTAATATTTTCTTGAGGATTTTTGCATCTATATTCATCAGAGATATTGGGCTGTAATTTTTTTTGTAGTGTCTTTGCCTGGTTTTGGTATCAGGGTAATGGTGGCTTCATAAAATGAATTTGGGGGTGTCCTGTCCTCTTCAGTTTTTTTGGAATAGTTTGTGAAGGATAGGTATTAGCTCTTCTTTATATGTTTGGTAGAATTCCCCTGTGAAGCAGTCTGATCCTGGACTGTTGTTTGCTGGGAGGTTTTTAGTTTAGTTTTGTTTGTTTGTTTTTTACAAATTCAATTTCACTACTAGTGATTGGTCTGTTCAGATTGTCTGTTTCTTCTTGATTCAGTTTTGGCAGGCTGGATGTTTCTAGAAATTTGTCCATTTCTTCTAGGTTGTCCAATTTGTTGACATATAACTGTAGTATTCTCTTATGATTTTTTGTATCTCTGTGGTATCAGTTGTTATTTCTCCTCTTTCATTTATTTTATTTGGGTTTTCTCTCTTTTCTTCTTGGTGAGCTTGGCTAAAAGGTTTATATCAATTTTGTTTATCTTTTTAAAAAACCCAGCTCTTTGTTTCGTTGATCTTTCCTATTATTTTTTTGGCCTCTATTTTATTTATTTCCTCTCTGATCTTTATTATCTCCTTCCTTCTGCTAAATTTAGGCTTTGCTTGTTCATCTTTTTCTAATTCCTTTAGATGGTAGATTAGATTGTTTATTTGAGATTTTTCTTGTTTCTTGAGAAAGGCCTGTATTGCTATAAACTTCGTTCTTAGAACTGCTTTTGCTGCATCCCATAGATTTTGGAAAGTTTTGTTTCCATTTTCATTTGTCTTGAGGTATTTTCTGACTTCCTCTTAGATGTATCCATTGACCCATTGGTTTTCTAGTGGCATTTTGTTTAGTCTTCAAATGTTTTTGTTTTTTTCCAATTTTCTTCCTGTAATTAGTTTCTAGTTTCATACTGTTGCGGTTGGAAAAACTGCTTGATATAATTTCTGTCCTCTTAAATTTACTGAGACTTGTTTTGTGACCTACCATATGATCTATCCTGGAGAAAGTTCCATGTGCACATGAAAAGAAGGTTTATTCTCCTGTTTTGGGATGGAATGTCCCATAGATATCTATTAAGTTTAACTGTTCTAATGTGTCATTTAAGACCACTGTTTCCTTACTGATTTTCTGTCTGGATGATTTGTCCATTGGTGTAAATGGGGTGTTAAAGTCCCGCATTATTATTGTGTTACTGTCAATTTCTCCCTTTATGTCTGTTAGTATTTGCTTTATATATTTTGGTGCTCCTGTATTAGGTGCATTTATGCTAACGAGTGTAATATCCTCTTCTTGTATTGATCCCTTTATCATTATATAATGCTCTTCTTTGTCTTTCATTATGGACTTTGTTTTAAAGCCTATTTTGTTTGATATGAGTATTGCTACCCTGGCTTTCTTGTCATTTCTGTGTGCATGAAATATCTTTTTCCATTCCTTCACTTTCAGTCTGTCTGTATTTACCTCGTTTGTAGGCAGCATATAGGTGGGTCTTGTTTTTTAATCCAATCAGCCACCTTATGTCTTTTGATTGAAGCATTTAGTCCACTGACATTTAAAGTAACTACTGATAGGTATGTAGTTATTACCATTTTATTACCTCTTTTCCAGTTGTTTTTCTGGTTCTGCTCAGTTCTTCTCTTTTTGTTTCTTGCCTTGCGGTTTGATGATTTCCTTTAATACTATGCTTATGTTCCTTTCTTTTTAGTTTTTGTGTATCTATTGTAGGTTTTTGACTTGTAGCAACCATGGAGTTCATATATATTGACCTATAACTATACCTACTTGTTTTAAACTTGTAGTCACTTAAGTTCAAACACACTGTAAAAGATCTACATTTTTTACTCCCCTCCCCCACATTTTGTGTTTCTGATGTCATATATTACATCTCATGTTTATCCTTCAACTGTTTTTTGCAGTTATAGTTGCTTTTACAATTTTTTGTCTTTTAATCTTCGCACTGGCTTAAGTGGTTGGTCCTCAATTCTTACTATATATTTGCCTTTCCTAGTGGGATTTTCCCTTTCCTCTAGATTCTTCTTTTCCACTTAGAGAAGACCCTTTAACATTTCTTCTAGGGTAGGCTTATTATTGATTAATTGTTTTAGTTTTTGCTTGTCTTAGAAGTTCTTTATCTCTTCCTCAATTCTAAATAATAATCCTGCTGGGTAATATAACCTAAGTTGCTGGTTTTTCCCTTTCAGCACATTGAATATATTATACCACACTCTTCTGGCCTGCAAAGTTTCTGCAGAGAAATCAGCTGATAGCCTTATGTAGGTTCCCTTGTATATGGTTCTTGTTTTTCTCTTGTTGCCTTTAGAATTCTCTCTTTAACATTTGGAATTTTAATTATGTCTTGGTGTGAGTTTGTTTGAGTTCAGTTTTCTTGGGACCCTCTGTGTTCCCTGTACCTGGATATTTGGTCCTTCTTTGGGTTTGGGAAGTTTTTAATCATAATTTCATCAAATACATTTTCCATCCCCTTCTCTTTTTCTCTTCTCCTTCTGGGACCCCTATAATATGAACACAGATACACTTGATGTTATCCCAGATATCTCTCAAACTATTCTAATTTTTTTTAATTTGTTTTTCTTTTTGCTGTTCTGATTGGGTAATTTCCATTTTCTATCTTCTAGACCACTTCTGCATTTTTCTGTATCATTTAGTCTGCTTCATTCCTTCTAGTGTGAGTTTTTTTTTTTTTTTTTTTTTTTTTTGCGGTACGTGGGCCTCTCACTGTTGTGGCCTCTCCCGTTGCGGAGCACAGGCTCCAGACGCACAGGCTCAGCGGCCATGGCTCATGGGCCCAGCTGCTCTGCGGCACGTGGGATCTTCCCAGACCAGGGCACGAACCCGCGTCCCCTGCATCGGCAGGCGGACTCTCAACCACTGCACCCTAGTGTGAGTTTTATTTCAGTATTGAATTCTTCATTTCTGATTGGGTCTTTTTTTTTCTTTGGCCACACCATATGGCCTGTGGGATCTTAGTTCCCTGACCAGGGATTGAATCTGGGCCCCCAGCAGTGGGAGCATGGAGTCTTAACCACTGGACCACCAGGAAATTCCCAAGATTGCATCTTTCTTTATATTTTTTTAGTTCCTTGTTAAAATTCTCACCGCGTTCATCTATTCTTTTCCCTAATTCAGTTAACATTCTTATTACCAATGTTATGAATTCTTTATCTGGTATTGTTTATTTCTGTTTCATTATTTTTTCGGGGGTTTCTCTTGCTCTTTCAACTGAGACCAGTTCCTTTGCCTTTTCATTTTGCTTAAATGTCTCTGCCTCTATGAGTTTAGGTGAAAGAGTTACCTATTGCAGTCTTGCATGGGCATCCTTATGTGGATGTGTCCCTATACAGAGCGCATGTGCCCATTGCTTTTGCTGGATTTGGTGTTGACGCATGTCATGTCTTTCCTCAGGGTGTGTTGGCAGCTATCACCTTCTGCCACCTTCTGCTGGAAGAAGGTGGGACTGGAAATGGAGGGGCTAGAGCTAGAGCCTGTTGTGAAGTGTGACTTCCCTTCTGCTCAGTGGCCATCACCACCCTATTGGTGGTGGGATCTGCTCCCAAGGAGCTGGAGCAGAAGCCCTGAGGGTTGGGCCCATGCTGGCTCTGTCCCCTTTAAATGTATGTTTTCCCCTCTCCCAGCACTGGGGAAGTGCTGAAGCAAAGGAGGCCTGTGGGGGCTCTCGGTTTGGGTAGGCTGCAGAGAGAGGGCCGAGTGTACTGCCCTCCGATGTACTGCCTGTGCAGGCACCAGCAATTGTTGCCCTTGCTCTGCTCAGATGAAGCCTTGAGTCCAAGTCCCCTTTGTCCTTCATAGCTGATCATTCCCCCAGCCTCTGCCACCCCTGCCCTGTCGGGGAGCCAAACAACAGGGCAAGCGGGACTTGTGTGGATGCTCTGTGTGTATGGGGTATGGTGGTGAGCTATGGTGGATCAGCCACTGTCAGAGTCCTGGGCTGCTTCTGATGTGCTGCCTGAGTAAGAGTCAACAATGGCTGCTGCCACCCCACCCAGACTCTGCCCTGGTACCAGGTTGCCTCTGTGTCCCATGGAGTTTTCTTCCCAGACCAGGTTGTCTCTGCGTACCATGGAGTTTTCTTCCAAGTCTATGTTGTCCCAGCCATGGTGGAGAATGGCAACTCCATGGGACTGCAAGGAGCATCACTATTTCTGTTTGTGTGGCAAAGTCCTTAAGACACTGCTGATTTCTATTAACTCTCATAGTCAATTATTCCCTCCTCCCAGGAATAGAACGGAATTCATCAAACACCTACTAAATGCTCTACATAATTTATGCCATTTAATCTTCCCATCAGTCTCAAGAGGTAGTATTAATGTCATCAACATTTTTCAGGCAAGGAAATTGAGTTCTAAAGGGATTAAGGTGACTAAAATTTCACAATAGTGAGAGGCAGAATGGGATTTGAACCTAGGTCAGCTAGCTTCAAGGTCTGAGCAATTAAAATTTACCACACGGCCATGCACACCTAGAATGGGCAATGGTTATTCTTCCCATTATACAAGCTGATGACCTAGGGACAGGTGCCTATAAACAGGATAATAGGACTGCCAAATCTTGCTTACCAGCCAATTTATGAGGCACTCAGTACTGGTCTCTCCTAAACCTAATTATTCAATACTAAGGCCTCTAAGTATATAAATACCCACTTACTTATTTTGCTGAGTCAAGTCTATCAATCTAACTGCCCTGTTTATGAACTAGGGGAAGGCAAAGGAAGTGGAAGAAGTCAACATCACTAACATCATCAACAGCTCCATCTCCACCTTTAAACGGAAGATCAGCTTGGCCAGCATTGAAATTTCCAGCGATAACGTTGACTACAGTGACCTGACAATGAAAACTAGTGACAAGTTCAAGTTCATCTTCCGAGATAAGATGGGCAGGATTGTTGATTATTTCACAATTCAAAACCCCAGTAATGTTGATCGATATTCCAAACTCCTATTTCCTTTGATTTTTATGCTAGCCAATGTATTTTACTGGGCATACTACATGTATTTTTGAGAGTATGCTGAATTGTTTGCATGTCATAGATCTTCAACAGAACAAAGTAATGATGTAAACGATATTCTAAACCAAGTGTGCATCCTAATCCAGTGGCGCCACAAGTGACTAAAATAACATTTGAGCATTTCTCCTCAAACAATGAACCCCCCTCCAACCATTATTTAAGCTGTGTAGAAGTCCTAGCATTACAGAATCTTTTAATAGAAACATCAACCCATTCCTTTTTTATTTTTATGAAAGATATTCCCATGGAGCCCAAGATTACAAACCTACTCAGGACTGACTGCCCAGTGGCTCCCTGGTCTGCATTTAACTCATATAAAAAATGAAAAGGAAGCTATTACGTGTATTGAGTCAAGTGTCAGAGGTTGTTTCTAAATTAATCACACATGCTATTTACTAAATCTCTACAGTGCTTATAAAATAAAATACATTGCTGCCTATTTAGGGAATAACATATTCTAGTTTTTGGTTTTGATTACAATGAAATGTGGGCTTATAAAAATAAACAAAATTGAGTTATTTGTAGTGAGGTGGATGGACCTAGAGTCTGTCATACAGAGTGAAGTAAGTCAGAAAGAAAAAAAACAAATACCGCATGCTAACACATATATATGGAATCTAAAAAAAGAAAAAAATGGTTCTGATGAACCTAGGAACAGGACAGGAATAAAGACGTAGACGTAGAGAATGGACTTGAGGACACGGAGAGGGGGAAGGGTAAGCTGGGACAAAGTGAGAGAGTGGCATGGACATATATACACTACCAAATGTAAAATAGATAGCTAGTGGGAAGCAGCCGCATAGCACAGGGAGATCACCTCCGTGCTTTGTGACCATCTAGAGGGGTGGGATAGGGAGGGTGAGAGGGAGATGCAAGAAGGAGGGGATATGGGGATATATGTATAAGTATAGCTGATTCACTTTGTTATAAAGCAGAAACTAACACACCATTGTGAAGCAATTATACTCCAATAAAGATGTTTAAAAAAATAAAATAAAATAAAATAAAATGCGGGCTTAAGTAAATTCCCTGGAAGTCAGTGCACTAAATACCAAGGTGAGTTTTTAATACAGTATTTAATGTCATAGCAGAACTGTCCCCATTTCCCAATAAGTCCAACCTTTGAAGAAAAATTTAGTGGATCAGTAATCTCAAACATAAATCTCTTGTTTCTAAGATATAATGGATTCCTCAAACTGGGAGAGCTCTGGGGCTTTATTCCGCCATTTGACATGTCTTATCATTTTACTATTATATGCAAGCCAGTCCTAAACAATGCTGAAGCCCTTTCCCCATAACATGGGAAGAAATGGAGGAACTTTTTAAAAAATTTATTCTGAGTCTTTATACTGACTATTGTCATGAAGCCTTGCAGAATCAAGTCCAATTCTATCTGCTACTCTGACACTGTGCAACACTGCCAGCAGCAGATCCCCTGGATCCTTCCAAGAGGAGCTTTTATCCCTATGTTTTAATGATCAGGAATGACGCTTATTAGATAATGAGCTGTATTACCCAGAAACAAGTGGCTTATCACAAGCCAACTTGGCCTTGCTCAGATACCTGATCTTTCTAGTTGGACTACTTTGAGTGGCTTATCCTGCATGAGTAGGAGAATGTTGAGTAACAGTGCTTTCTGAGTAACAGTGGGACTTCTTACAGAATCTACATTCAGGCTGCAGGCGAGCTATCTTTTCCAAGTCCAGCCACGCTCACCCTAACATAAGAAGCGCCTTATGTGCATCCCTGCCACTTGGCCAAGCTCAGCCAACAGTACCATAAATGGCAACTTGTGAGTGTGCCATGATAAAGGCTTTCAGTTCAGGCTCAATCTTTTAAAAGAATCTTGCCATCTTTAATTCTTTAGCTTCCTTTTCTAATACATGTATCCCTTTACCCTTCCTTTCAGAAGTAAACTATGGCTTTCTATAATCCCCTATACCATAGGCTCTCATTCTTTTCCCCTTATGATACTTCTCACAATTCAGTTTCTATGGGTTTATCAAACCTGAGCTTTCAACAAAATGTTTCTGGTGGGAATAGGAGAATTAAAAGAGGTGGAATGTGACTCTATGGTTCAATCATATTTGTGATTCTTTTTAAAAAGGATTAAAAGGAAATATCTGCCCTGAAATTCCATTCAAGAATGGAGGCAACTATAAAGACGTGACACGGTGAAATACATATACCATATTAGCTACCCAAATCAAGTGGTCATCTATAGGATATGTGTTTTAAGATCCCATTTGGAAAAGGTATACATCATAACACAAACTCAGTGGGCTCACACTCTTCCATCCTCATGTTGCACTCACCCCAGACAGTATACATATATATTCACAGATACACACACACACACGTACCCCTACTATTTCCTACTGAGGAAGACAAACACTGGTGACACAGTTAATGTCATTCTTTGACACCACTGTACCACAATACTTGCCTTGCAATTAAACAGCTAGGCCTGGTGGTATTGAAAGGTCCACTTTTCAAAAAACGTCCCGGATTCCCTTCCAAGCCTTCTTCATTGTTTTGGAATTCTCTTTTGTTTTTGTTGAATGATATTTTTATAGTTTGAGAATATACTTTGGGGAAAAAAATTCTTGGATGTTTGTATCACTCTGAAATCTATGTAGGCTACAACACTAGACTTCTCAGTAGAAACTCCTAATACTCTAGATCTGTCCCATGTATCCCACCTACCCAGATCAGTCCCTGACTCGCTTTATTCAAAATATTTATTTCTTGGGTGAAAATATCAAGACCTACCTCATCAAATTTCTCAAAGTCATGAAACTAGGTAAAGTTGAGAATACCCTTAGTTATGGAAATACAATTTTAAATTATTTTGATTTTGAGAATATCAATATTTAATATCAATATTCTCAATATAGGAAGGAAGATATATAGATATAGATATATTCAATAACAAGCTGATGACAGAGGGTTTTCAAATGAAAGACAGGGAGAAACGGAGAAATGAGCATAGCGAAAAAGAGCTAGAGATTACAGTGGACCACAAGCTGAAAATAAGTCGGCAACACAAAGGAGTACTATTAGAGAAAAAACACAGTATGGGCTTTCAGTGACAGGAAAGTATAGTGACAATCTGTAGTTAGGAAAAGTTTGACAACCGGGATTGAGGTGTGGTCTTTCCTCAGTGCTGTGCATTACTCTTACACATACAGAGCTGTTCTTCTCAGCTACTTGCTTATACTTAATTTTGACCAGTTAGTAATGTATTTACTGCCAAAGACCCTTGCTTCTTAATAGACATTTTTAAAATTGAATCCTAACAGACAGGGAATTATGCCCCAGTATATGGTCAACATAATTTATGTGTTTTACCAATGAATTTAAAGAAGGAAAGAACATATGAATACATGTTTCATGTTTTTAAAATAATTTTTAAAATATATAATATACATCTTTCTCAAGTTTTTGTAGAGAATTTATATATATCAGACTGTAGTATATTTGTGTTGAAAAACATTGAGTCCAATTTTGGCTACCACACTTTTAAGAAGGATGTACAGAAATGGAAAAAGTCAGAGAAAAGTGGTTAAAATCATGGAAGTGATTAAAATCATGGAAAACAGGTCCAATAAGAAGGAGCTTTTGCACCTTGAAAATTAAGGCTGCATGATGACTGTCATTAGGTTCAAGAAGGTTTTGTACATGAGACATGCTGTGCCACTATTCACCTGAATAAGTGAACTGAATAAAAGTAAATAGAAACGAACTTAAAAGAAAGGCTAATTGTTTTGAAGAAAGAAAATGTGCAAATTGAATAATGAAATACCGTTGAATAATGAAATGCTCGGATAAACATCTAGTCTCCATCTGGAAATTTCCCATGAGAATAAATAGCCTTGTCTCCCCTTTGATTTTGCCATCCACCTACTTGAAAGCAGAAGGTTCTGATAGGTAATCTTGGGAGGTTGTAGATACCGGGAGATGCCTCTGGCTGCACAAAACTAAAGTGTCATACTGAGTATTGCTAACAAAGAATGTATGCCTAAGAATATTCCTGGTGGCCCACAAGGTTGAGTTCCAAAATTATGGTTTCTTTGGGGGCATTTGAAGGGGAGTCATGTGACCCACAGCTTTCAGTGACTTGGATGTGAAATAGGCTTTGATCACCCAATCTCATTACTTAAAATTGTGCCTTTCCAGAAATTAGAGAAGAAGCAATCCCATTTGGAAAACTGGAAAGGGGAATAGAACATAAAAAGTGAGTGAATAGCTGCATGTTGATCCAAAGTCTCTGTGATCTTTGAGGACATCTGCACCTACAAGCCAGCTATCTCTTCTTTAATAAGCCCAGACTAGAGCCATGGCCTAACTGGTCTTGGAGAGTCAAGTGGTCCATACCCTGCATTCATGATGGCCTGCTTCCTATTCAAGTCAGGGCATGAATTTTACTAAAATCCTTAAGGAATAGGATATCACACTTCATCACCATGAAAATCTCCATTTTCATCTGGACATTTTTCCTCCCACCCAATACAGAAACTTGGTTCACTTACTGTGTAGAAAATCATTAACATAACAGACCCGAGGCTGCTTTCCTTTCTCTTTGCAAGGTTGGCCCTTAGCCAGCATCTGGGAATTTGAATTTGGGGAGAGCTCCTATTATTCCCTAATTGGTAAGAGTGGCTCACTGGGCCTAACCTATTTGCACAAACAATGTGGTTTATGCTGAACACCTGCTTCTCTTCTGGGAGTCTGCAATTTTGGATCATGCTAAGCAGGGGGTGCCTATGTGACCAGCCCCCAGTAAAAATCTTGGGCACTGAGTCTCTGGTGAGCTTCTTGGTAGACAGCATTCTGCACTTGTCTCAATTCCATGCTAGGAAAAATTAAGCATGGCCTAGGGAGGACACAGGGAGAATACTCTTGGAAGTCCATGCCTGGTTTCCTCCAGGCTTCACGCCATGTGCTTTTCTTTTCCCTTAGCTGATTGTTCTTTATATCCTTTCACTATAATATATCATAGCCATGAGTACCACTGTATGCTGAGTCCTGTGAGTTCTCCTAGAGAATCACTGAACCTGTGAGTGGTTTTAGGGACTCCCAACACACATGTTTTGGAACAGTGGTTCCCAAGTCTGGCTGATCATAAGATTCACTGGTAGAGCTTTATAAACAAAAGATTCCAGAGTCTCACCCTAGACCTATGGACTCAAGATCTATAGTTTTCAAAGCTCTCCAGATGTTTTCAATGTCAAGTCAGAAGGGAAGACAGATGGCAAATCCCTTGGTGGAAAAGACAACAGCTGCATTAAAGCTATATTTTCTAGGAAAAAAAATAATACAGTGTGTTTGCCACATGGAAAGGAAAAGTCCAACTCAATATGATTACTGAATATGAATAATGTATACAGCTGACGGAAAGCAAAATTTTTCTTTTGTCTCATTGAACCTGCTACGTTGGTGCCAAGGAGGAAAAGGACGGCTATTCTTTCTGATATGGCCGCAACATGACAAAAAGGCATCTAATAAAAAACATGTGGTTGAAGAGTTAGGAAGGTGTATGGGGATGCAGCAGTTCTTCATTGCAATTTCTGGTTTGTGAAACACTAAACCTTAACAGGCATTGAAATGAACTAAAAACCTTCACAGGAAAGCAAAAAGTTAGACTCTATGCAACCAAAGACTTTGGCTTCTGCAGTGGGTAGGAGGGGCAGTTGGCTTGAATGAGGCTTGAAGGTAGCTCTCAAGGAGGCTAGGGGTATGCCCCCAAAGTTTCATTAAGAACTCTCAGAATGACAAAAGGAGAAGACTCAGTTGAGAAGTATGAGATTGTCAAAGTTGTGACATAAAAGGGCATCTCCAAATTCAAATTTCTTTCTCATTCTTAGGGCCTCTTTCAGTCTGGCTCACCAACTTATTCTGCAACTGCACAAAAAGCAGGCCTTGCAAGTTTAGCCAGAATCCAAATTACAGCTGTACTTATTATCTTATGGAGTAAGACACTTGTTTAATTTCCAAATTTTTGAAGTAGTCTTGAAAGCTGGCTTTTTAGGTTGAAACTTCTATGGACATATTCAACAAACAAAAAATGTGGGTATGTTCTCATAACATACAGAAATGTGGCATGACTGATGAATAACAGTTGATTTTGATGAGAGATTTCTCTTTAGGGGAAGTAGGCAAATATGTCCCTGATGGGTTTTGCTTTTCAATAACAAGTTATTGAACCAATTCGCCAAAATATATCTTGAAGCATCTAAAGCTCTCATTCATATATCAAATCGTATCTATGGAACAAAACAAAGGAAATGGGAGAGGATGACAGTGGAAAGTGATAAACACAAATATCACCAATAAAAGTTAGACTCAGATGCCGTGGCATTTAAAGGCACGAACCTTAGAATGTAATAATAAAGTGAATTTTCAGAATGTAAAGAAGTCCCAGGAGAAACTATCCATTTTAAAGAATATGAGATGTACCTTTCCTGGGTTTGTATATTTCTTACATCCTAACAGAACATTCTAATCCATTTCACAGAGGGAATCAAAGGCAAATTCTCAACAAGGGAAATAGAACTTTGTTTTATCTACTCCTGTGGTAATTTAACATAACTTATCCAGTTATTTTTTTTCCACAAAGAATCCAATTGCATACTCTTTTATACATATCATAAAATATTAACCCAGTTTCATTTGGTGTAGGAGTCCAGGAATGAAAGTCAAGAGATCTGGGCTCTGCCATTACCTTAATCTCTATTTGCCTAAATTCACTAATATGTCAAGTGGAACAAAAATATTTGCCCTTCCTATTTCACAGGTTTGTGATAGGGTTAAAAATGAGATTATAAATATGAAAGTGTTTTGGAAATGTGTAATAGAAGTGGGTCCTAATTAATTTGACATATGATTATGCATGCATTACATACCCCTAGAAAATCAGAACTGGGATGTAGCTGGGACATCAAGACATTCAACCAGCTTATATGCCATTTTAGTAGATAAGGATCAAAGGCATCAGAGAATGCCTGCGAGATCAAACACAGTACACAGCCAGGACTAGAAGCCATGTCTTTTAAGCCCAGTGTTCTCTTTGCTGATTCTGTTACCTCCTCAAATGGTTCTGTGCACGCAGCTTCATGCTCTGCTTGTGCAGAAGCAGCACGGCAAGATGACAACATCTACAGTATTGTTATAAAAAGCCACAACCCTGTTCAGATTTAAAGTCATTATCTGTGGCCTATGTTTTGAAGGTCTCTCTCAAACTGCCAGGACTGTTCCACCCCCAGAAATTTTAGGCAGAGTATCTCTGGAATCTTTGCTGCCAAATAAGATCATTCTTCCCCAGAAAGGACTTTTTGAAGCCATTTTTTAGCACATAGGACCCGGCTTTTCACCAATTCCTTCTCAAAGCCCCTGCAGGGAAGATCACAAAAGCTGGCATCCTGCACACACAACATATCTGACCTGGCTAGCTGCTCCCCAAATGCAGTTAGCAAGAAAACCCTATTTCATTTCTGCAAAGGTGAAAGATCTCAGATCATGAATTCTCTCAGCACTACACAGGTGAATTGTTTTAAAAATGCATTTGTGTGTATAAGCCATACCTTTCATTGCAATGAATCTTTTGCATTTTAACGGTAAGTTGTATGTTCTGACACTATAAATGGTAGAATTATTTCAAATTATCTCCCATTTGCTTACTTTATTAACCAAGAGAGTACATACAGGGCAATAAAGTTATATCTTTATCAAAAAAGCATACAGTGCTTTGGTAAGCACTGTGCTATAACCACTGTTGTCTACTCAAAGTTTTATAATGTTTTCCAGATAGGACAGAGGCATAAAATAACTCTTATTCAATCTTCTTGGAAAAATTAAGAATAATTACCACAATGCAGTCCATCAGTGGTTTTCCCGTTTCTCATTTTTGTCATTTCTCTTCTTCACAGATATTTTAGATAGACTTGATGTTATGAGTCACATAAAAGGACAGGAGCTCATGGTGTGTAAATGAGAGTCAATAGCTACAACTTATTAAGTGTCAGTCATATACTAAGCACCTGACCTACCTTGTCTCTCATCCTGACAATAGTCCTATGAGGTAAATGCTGTTAACCCATTTTGCAGATAAGAAAAACAATGATTCAATGAGATTGTCTGCCTGGCTCAATGTTACACAGTTGGTAAGTGGCAGAGCTGAGGTCTGAATCCAAGGTCTGTTTGGTCACAGGACCATGCTTTATCCATTACACCATACTGCCTCCCTCTTACAATGAGCTATTAGAGGTATAGAGAATCTGGATCTAAGTTAGATGATACTGTGGAATGAAACAAATGCAAACAGTGAGAACATGTCTCCTTCATCCACTGAATATCCACTGAAATTTCCATCTCCAAAGCCAGTAACTCACAAGGGTGAGAAAAAGCAAACTGACCCTGTGAGAAATCCAAGCAGTGCACTGGAGAGGTTAGGAACTGTAGCTTTTTACTGAGTTAACTTGGGTTTGAGCCCTAGCTCTGCCTGTTTCTAGCTACTTGTGTGACCCCACCCACTTAACCTCTTTGAACCTATTTCCTTCTCTGTAAAACAGGAAAACATCCTTGTAGGCTTGAATGACACAGAGTGTACAGTATACTTAACACCATAACTGGCATATATTGTTGCATGCTCAGTAAACGCCATCTATATTTTATTAGAACTTTTAGCTGTTAGGTTGCTGTATAAAAATAAAAGACACATTATTGGTTAAAAAAATTACAGTCTCTGGTTTAACTGGTTTTTGTTGGCACCTAATGGTTCTACACTTATTGATTTAAGAGAGACTTAAAAACAAAGAGTGGGTATCAAGCACTGGGTTTCTACTTTCAAGAACAGATGCTCTTGTTTAGGCTCAGCTAACACTGAAGTTTAGTTGGACAGCTCAAAATAGAACCCACTTGATTTCTCCTGCCAGTTTAAGTAGGAAACTGGTGCTCCTAAGAGTGTGAAGATAGAGTCTCTAGAATTTCTGATTAATATGTCAGACACTAAAATGCACATCCCATCCTTTCTTATTTCTACATAATAAAGTTTTAGCTCTTATTTGCATCATTCCCACACTTTAAAAAAAAAAATTGGCCTAAATGGGATTATGTACTGAAAATGAAGTAGCAGCCTGGCTATATGCCAAGCTGAAACGGAGACCACCTCTCAATAGGGCTCCTGCCCAAGGCAGCTCTCTCTACTAGACCTGCAGTCTTTTCGCTTATGACTTAATCCAAGAGAAAATGTGCCTGTCCCCTTGGAAAGATAACTCTTAAAACATTTAACTCAGGATGAATGAACAATGGGAGACACTTAAACAGGGAAGTGGGAAGGAGCATGAGGCTGCTGGGAACCTTGGGATCTGGAAGTGACAATTTGACCAAGGGCTGGTACCACATAAAGTTTCATTTTAAGGTTAAAACCCATAGTTTCAGATAAGCAAAAGTAAAACAAGTCTTTATGGGAGTTTTCACCAAATATCATCCACAGGGCTGGGTCCTTATAGAATTACTTTTAGGCTTAATTTTCACCTCCCTCTCTCTCTGAACAGCTCAAGTCTCCATATTTTGTAGCAGTATATGCCTTTCATTAAAAAGCCCCATAACTTGATCACAACTGTAATTTTACACCTATTTGAAACATTCGTTGGTTACTGTCATTCCATGAGATATAAACTTCCTACAGGCAAGAACTCTGTCTGCTTTTATTCACTGAGCATCCACAGTGCCTAGCAGAGTGACTCCCACATAAAAAGTGTCCTGTGAACACTTGTTGAGTGAATGAATACATTCATTGAATCCAAGAATACTGAAACAAATTCTGTCCCGGGAGATTAGGGCAGTTTCCCCAAGCATCCCTCCCTGGAGTCAGAATGCCTGGTTTTGAGACTTGACTGAGGTTTATTAGCTGTGTGTGATCTTAGTCAGATTAATCCCTCTCTCTGTGCCTCATCTGTCAATTGGGGATAATGAAGTCCAAGATCAAGGGGACCACAGGGTTGGTTTCTTCTGAGGCCTCTCTGCTTGGCTTACAGGTGGCTGTCTTCTCCCTACATCTGCACATGGTCTTCCCTCTGCACATGACTGTGTTGTGATTTCCTCTTCTTATAAGGATACCCATCATATTGGATTAGGGACCACCCAAATGACCTCATTTTAACTAAATCACCTCTCTAAAAACCCTATCTCCAAAGACAGTCCTACTCTGAGGTAGTAGGGGTTAGGACTTCAACTAATGAATTTTGGGTTGGGATTGGGGAGATGACCCAATGCATCCCATAACACCGGCGTAACTCCCCTCACAGGCCTTCCAAAAATGTCAGGGGTTACTATGTGTGCCCTGTTCAATTTCCTGTATTACAAATACAAAAAGGAAAAAATGTAACCACTCTGCTAAATCTATCACCCTCATTAACTGCCCAGTTTTTCTCCAACCATCTAGCTATTAGTCCGCTTCCCCCAAACCAAGAGAGCCCCTGTGAATGGGGCCCTTGTGTGCCACCCAGTGTCCCTTTGAGAAGAGCTGCAGTGATATGATGTTTCCCTGATGATTCCCAGCACGCATCCTTAAAGAGTTTTTGTACCACCCTACCCACTCATCTTTTCCAGACCCAACTGCCGAGGATCTCCCATCACACTGCAAGGATTTAAAACCCTTAGACTCTGGAAGATATGCCCAGGTGGTGTTAAAATGGGGTAGTATTCTTTTACAACTGAGGAAACAGAGGACACTCATGATTCGATGACAGTTTCTAGGTCTGAGAACAGTACTATGTCAGCAGAAGCCTCAGTTCCTAACACAGCAAAGACCATTGTCTTGAAAGGGTGCAGAATGGACTTCACCAGCTCACCTCAGAGCTGGGAACTGGATGGAGGGCATGGCAAGGTGTTTGCTTTCTATAATGGAAAGCAGAAAACTTTTTTTTTCTTTTTAATTACCTTGTTATGTGATACAGGTCATAAGGTAAAAGAAAAGTATGAAAAGTTGCTTTTTTTATACCTGACTTTCTGATAGCCTATATGTTTTAGGGACAGATAACTTCCTAATGAGACTTTTTATAATAAAGCTTTCATTGCTTTGAAAAATATTAACTTTTCCAGTCCTTCCGGGTAGATCAAACAGACCCTGCAGTTATAGTTACAATATCCTAAAGATTTAGCTTCTCAGTAATAATGGGTAACAGCCTTTGCATTGCCACGGGCCAAAACTGTATTATTTGAAATGAAACCTCTCATAAATATCCAACTATGAAGTCACTATCTATCAACTGCTGTTATATAAACAGGGCAGAGCCAAATCCCCCATCTGCCAATATCAGAGCTGCCACAGAGAATGATTTTGTGTCCAGAACTCACATATGAAACAGGCTCTTGCTCTGTCAGCCAATTCGAGGAAGCCAGTTTTGGTTTAGGTAGCCACAGTGTAGGACGGCCTGAAAGTGTCTGAATTCTTCATGCATTTCCTTTTTTCCAAGAGCTTGGACCACCCTCAGCCCCAGTTGCTCTCTTCTGGGTGGTTAAAAGATGTGACCAATTCTTTAGAAAGAATACTGCAGTTCCCAGTGTCCCACTTACTACCGCTCTTTTCTATGCCTTTCTCCATACCCTTGTGATATCGTCGAGCCCTAGACTTCTGCCTTCACTCTATTCTGAACACTTACATACCTGGTTCACTGTAGTTTTGTTCGGCACCAGAAATGCTAATGGGAAGTCTGTGGACCAAGTTTTGAGAAACACTGCTAGAAACAATGTGAAGCCATCAATATAAGGCGCTGCTGCATTTACCTTTTCACAACTTCTGTTCCAGAGCCTGGAACATGACAGTCACATGATATACGTGTGATAATCTGAACTCAAGCCAAGAATTTTTTTGAAGCCTAAGATTTTTTTTTTTTTTTTTTGCAGTACGCGGGCCTCTCACTGCTGTGGCCTCTCCCGCTGCGGAGCACAGGGGCCGGACACGCAGGCTCTGGACGCACAGACTCAGCGGCCATGGCTCATGGGCTCAGCCGCTCCGCGGCATGTGGGAACTTCCCGGACCGGGGCACGAACCCATGTCTCCTGCATCGGCAGGCGGACTCTCAACCACTGCGCCACCAGGGAAGCTGGAAGCCTAAGATTTTTAAGCAGGGAAGTAATATAATTTAGGTTTTAGAAACTGAATAAGAGTAGCTTAGAAGCTGAAGAAAAAGGAGTAGAGATCAGAATCAAGGGGACTAATTGTGCTTCCTCTAATTAAAATTTTAAAACATTATAATAATAATAGCCAAGATTGACATAACACTTATGATGTACCAGACCCTATTATAAAAGTTTCCCTTATATTAACTCATTTAATCCTCACTACAACCTAAAAGGTAGGAACTATCATTATCCTCATTTCAAAATGAGGAAATGGAGATCCAGAGAGGGTAAGCCACTTTCCCAAGGTCACATGGACAGTGACTGGCAGAGATGTGATTCCAACTGGCCATCTAGCTTCCCAGTCCAGTGTGCAAATCACTTCCATGTGCATTATCTCAATTAGTCCTCATCTCCCACCTACCCAGCCTGCCAGTGACAGACCTAAGTGGGGTAGTGGCCAGTGCGCTGGCTCCTCCCACTGGCCTGTCCTACCTAACTTCACCTAGGTCTGGCTTATACTTCTCTGCTTACAGCCACCAAAACTTATCTGATGTGTGTCTTATTCCAGGGGCTCTGGGTCAATTTGCTGGCTTTAATAGCTTAATGTGTTGTTCATGCCAGGATGACTCATTCACTCTTTCAGCAAATATGTATTGAGCAACCACCATATGCCAGGCTCTGTGCTAGATGCAGAGGAAATACAGTGAACAGATCATCAAAGAAATAACTACATGTACAAAATTCAATAATTATAGATCCTGATTAATGCCATCAAGGAAATAAATAGGACTGCATCTACAGGACAATGACCCACAGGAGTGCTTCTTTGGTATTGAGAATTTCAGGTACTGTGGCAAATCACATAGGGAAGATATTTTGGGACATTGGTGACCTTTCTACTGGGTCCCTAAATATACCACCTTGTTTGTAAAAAATAAAATGGACCTTACCATTCTCCAGCCTAGAATCCTTCAGTGGTTCCTTTGAGCCCTTAGGATAAAGTCCAAATCCCTTAGCATGACTCACATGGCCCTCCAACATTGGCCTCCTGCTCACCTTCCAGATTCAACATTGTGTCAATCCATTCCCCGACCCATTACGCACTCAGCTCTGGCCATACTCAAGACTAATCATCACACGTTGCCCTATCCATCTAGATTACCTATCCTCCTTCCCCACACGTCATCTGAGTGGCCCCTATTTATCTTTCAACACTCAGACTTCAAGAAGCCTTCCCCACTCTAGGCTGGGCTTGGTAACGGTGATCTCTTAGTGTTACTGACTGAATTGTGCCCCTCCCCCAAATTCATATGTTGAAGTCTTAACTCGCAGTACATCAGATTGGGATGATATTTGTGGACAGGAGTCTTTAAAGAGGTAATTAAGTTAAAATGAAGTCATTCTGGTGGGCCCTATCCAGTATGACTGGAGTTCTTATAAGAAGAGATTAGGACACAGACACACACAGAGGAAAGACTATGTGAAGAAACAGCGAGAAGGTGGCCATTAGCAAGCCACCTTGCTGACCACCTGAGTAAGGTCTCAGAAGAAATCAACCCTGCGGTCACCTTGATTTTGGACTTCCAGCCTCAGAATTCCAGAAAATAAATTTCTGTTGATTAAGTAACCCAGTCTGTGGCACCTTATGATAGCCCTAACAAACTAATACACTGTGTAAGCCTTAGTGATACGTTTGATTCACAGGCCTAAGTCAAGAAATCTCATCTTTTTAAATCGTTATGCCCCGAGTGTTAAGCTCAGGGCTGGGAATGTGGTAAACTCTCAATAAGGGTTTGCTGAATGAATGAACTTCTCATTCGTCTTGTGTGGAGGGCATCTTCAATGCAATGTTACTTCTAAAAACTGGAAAGCCGGCTGGAACAGGGAAACCATCTGAGAAAGGTTGGTTCCTTCTGAGGGGGAATAAAGGAAAGCAGCACTACAGTTCCCACTGCAACAATCAGGATTTGGAAAAACAGAAGGTTACAGAGGCACCCCCCGAGGCACAGATCTGTGGTATTTCCCAGGTCTTTCAAACACATTTAATTGTGCACATGGAAAAGAATGGCATCATTATTTAATCTAAAATATAATAACAATAGATTGCTCAAGTAGGCGCATAAGTCCCCTGCAGAGAATTTAATGTGCATGTTGCCTTACCCACGCATACAGCCAAGGCAGTGAGAATGGAAGCCAGCCCATTCTGGGAAGAGAGAACATAGATGCCTGTGGTTGTTATAACAGCAAAAGGGGGGAAAACAAAAGAAAGCCCAAGGGTATAGCTGCAACTCCACTTAAGGCTAATGCACATCTTCATTTTCGTCCTCAGCAATAATCCAAAGAAATATCTGATGCTTCTGAAAGACTACTGTCATCCCTGGTAGATACTCATCAATTATTATTAAGCATTGCACGGTTCAGGTCTAGATACAATATGTCTGAGAAAAACCGTGGCACCTCCTTTTAATCTTGCGTAGAAAACAATTAAAGTATATAAAGCGCATTATTAAAATATGTAAAATTTATAATTTAATTATAAGATTGCAAAGCTTTATGATCTAATAGTTCTGCTGTATTTTGCATATTAGTGAACAATTGCTTTCTTAAAGCACACAGTATAATCATTTACTTGATGCTGGAGAATAAGTTAATTATGGATTCCCTGTATATGACTAATGGATTTAATAATCACTTTACTGTAGAATTAACTTATACTTCCCTGTGCTTATAGCACTAATGATGATATTCATAAAAGTTATATTTTTTAAAAACTGTAAGATTGGCACAAAAAGAGAAACCAATGTACAACTTGGTTTTAGAAACAGCAGTTCTAATAGATGGTTCAGAGCCATCAAGGCCCTCTCCTTGCTCCATAATAAATCATACACACCCTCTCCGCCCCCCACCCCTGCCACCAACCCTGCCTCCATTGGCTTTATTAAGGGAATTTATTTTATTTAAGGGAAGACGAAATGCTTGCCAGATGCATTTAGTGGAGCTCCTGATTTTTTTAACCTCGGTCGTGGGTTACAATAAGGATTATTCACTTACAGCCACTTCACAGAGCTCTGGGAAGCCCCATCTATGCTGAGATCACATTGGGATGCCCAAGTCCCTCTTTTCGTCCTCAGTTTTAGTCCCTTGAAGCCACTCGTTTTTCTCCTTCAGCCAGAACAAACAACATTGGTGGAAAAAGTAACAGGAATGCCTTTTGTTTCATAAGGAGAGCCTTTAGCAATGCTTTTCTCAACTTTTATATCCTTCCTTACCACTAAGAACAGAACTAACACCATATTGAAACTGCCTCCCTAGTTCTTTAGCTTATGTATTCTATTATTTTAGCCCTGCATGTCAAGAGTTAAACATTAGAGAAATGTTGCTTGTGCCCAAATAGCTCACTAGGCTCCCTGAAGAAAGTTCTCATCCCACTTCCCGGGGTGGTAGATAAGTTCACTTTCAGCCTAAAACCTTGCAAATAAGCAGAGATAAGAATGGTAAAGTAAAAATAACTGCTAATGACTTGAGGTTTTGCAGGAGCCTTGTGATCCAGCCTACGTGAGCAAGCAGAAAAACAAAGAAATGTTATGGTTTCCTTGAAGGCCAGGTGGCTCCAAGAAGTCTGCAATCCACCTTTACTCTTTAACCTTGAACACTCCTGCTTCCCCTTTTCCCTTAGCATAAAAGAAGCCTGAATTCTACGTTGAGATAAAACGGTTCTTTAAGACATTAGTGTGCCATCTTCCCGGTTTGCTGGCTTTCGGAATAAAGTCACTATTACTTGTCGCAACACCTTGTCTCTAGACCTACTGGCTTGTAGAGCCGCAAGCAGTACGAGCTTGGACTCGGTGACACCACCATCACCGTCATCACCATCACCACCATTACCATCATCCTCTGGGTTATTCTTCCTCATGGAATTAGCAATGGAAGATCTGGATTTTATTTCCAGCTCTGTCAGCTTGGAGATGACCTTGGATGGGTCACTAAACCTCTTCAAACGTGTTTGCATAGCTCTAAAATGTGAAAACTGGCTACTACTGACTCTGAATGCGCTTTGTCTACTGTCAAGTCCTAAATACAGGTCAAAATACGGTGCTCCCTCCTAACCGAATGCACATCACCCACCCCTCCATGAATTACTTTGCCAATTCTGTCATGGAAATTTGAATATTCTGGAAGAAAAGAGCTATGGCTTATACTTTGATATACTGCGCAGAGCTGTTCACAAAGTATGTACTTACTAAATACCTGTTAGTGAATTGATTGAAGGAGTGTAAATTCTTAATTTGCTCCCTGAGGACTTGAGGGATTGTAATTTCCTTTAGGTCAGATATCTGAAGGTATAACGGTGAATCCTTGAATCTCTGTCCCCCTGCCTCACGTCTCCACCAATCTCTTTCAGAATAACGCTCTGCTGAGAGTGCAGAGTCATAAATGGTGATGACAGGCTTCCAGGAAACGTGACCTATCCCCTAGTGGGGACTCAGGAGATCTAAGGGTACCACTTCCTGCTCCATTCCTGGGTTCTTCACAAAGTGCCAGGTACCTGTTCCCTCCTCCTTAGCACACTGTGGGAGTAAACTAAACTTTATGAAATACTGAATTGCTTTGACAAGCAAGAAATCCAGGAAGTTTCGCTTTTATTTTATTCATAACATATATAACATTATTAGAGGGAAATTTTTAAGCTAAATTTTCAAGATTTCATTTAAGTTCTTCTCAGCTCATTAAAACGTAGCTGGCAAATGGTAGGCTGAATTAAATGTTCCAATCCCTTTTCATACCCAAACATTTTGTTTGTTTGTTTAATGAATTTTATTTACACTTAACTTCCCTCCATACTGCCACTCCCCAGCCACAGTCATTTTTGTGGCAATTAGAGTGATTTGTTTATACTGATTAGTCATAAAAAATACTCAAGATACTCCCTGAAATTCATTTTTCTCATAAAAAAATATGTAACCCTACAAACTCCTTGCCCAAATTTATACCCTTTTCTCTTCATCCACAATCTTTGGCTTTTGACCTAAAGCACTGCTTCTGAGACTGAAATGTGCATACATGCCACCTGGGGTTCTCGGTGATCAGATGGGCCCAGATTCTGCATTTCTAACAAACTCCCAGGTGAGGTAGGTGAGCTGCCAGTCCCGAGATACACTTTAAGTAGCAGGGACCTAACATTTTTGTGGATCAGCCTTGAAAAAACAACCTTTTTAATTTTATACCCAGAAAATTCGTACTATATAATTTTTTATGCAAGAAACAAATGTTTAAATTGAGCAATTTCTACTACTCAGAAATAATTGTATTATTCTTTTTCTCTTGAAATACTAAAATGTACCACCTTTCATCTCTGTCTCCACTTCATCTCCATTTTGGCCTCATATTCCCATCTCTTTTTTCAACCTGCTCCACAAACTAAAATACACCGAGTGCTACACAAGTATAAACTGCTTCTCTGATTTTCAGGTGTCTTTTGCCTTTCATATGTTAAATAATATTTAAAATATATTGGATTTATATAATACTTTATGCCTTACAAAAGGCTCGCATGCACTTATTTCATAAAAATAAGTTCATATCTAGAGAGAGAGAGAATGACAGAATGAAAAAAGTAGATGGACTTTGAAGTGAGATTCACATGGGTACAGATCCTGGCTCTGCTAAATATTCAGTGTTGGGCAAATTATTTAACCTCTTTGCTTAAGTTTTCTCATTTGTCAAAGTGGGGGAGGGGAGTATAAATAGCCACATATCATGAGCTAGTTATTTGGGTTAAGGTTGGGGTTATGAGATTTCAAAGGAAGCTGACTAGCCAAGACTGGGAACACAAAGGACACTTCATATGTGTCCCCTCCAGACTCACATCCAGCTGCCCCTCTAATCCTACTTCGTTGTTTAGGGATCTCTCAGTGCCCCCTGTCCTGTGACAGTTGTCCTTCTCTAGGATGGCAACTGGCATCAGACACTATCTCCTCCTTTCCTCTTTACTTCCCAAACCTTTCCGATTCTTCTATAAAACCTGCTGCTTTTGTAAAGCATGCAGCTGGTATTTGACACCTAGATTTCAAGTGATCAAACAAGACATGATGACAAATCTAAGAAAAATGACACCAGCCCTTCGAACAAAACCAAAATCAATTCCCTTCCCACCCCCATTCCTTGAGATTCCCCCTTTTCCAGCTGCTATCTTGCCTCATCTATCATACTTAGACAGAAATCCATATGTCTAGTTTAAATGACTGTTTCTCAGGCAACAGCCAGGCCACTTAGCAAGAGTCTAAAGCAAGCCAATACAATATTCTGCCCAGAGTGATATTCGGCCAGAGGTTACTGTGCCAGAGTAGGTTAATTATTCTAAGAAGACTTACTTTTACTATAATTATTGATTGCCGTGAACTAATGAAAAAAGAAAAGCCGCTATTTATTAAGTGCCTCTGTATCCCCTAGAAGCTTTTACATATGTATCTTATTTTCTCTTCAACACAACTCTGCAAAATGTTTTCCAATATTAAGAAAATTTTAGGACCAAGTTGGTGAAATTACTTGCCCAAGGTCATGAGCTGGTGATGGGCAGAGCCAAGATTCAAAGCCATAAGCGATTATCTGACTGTGTTCCGTTACTATTACCTTTAATTTAAAATTCACGTTTAGCCAAGAATATTGAAGAGTTCCACATGACTTCAAACAAACAGCAACAGTTCCTTGCACCATCCCTCCCCACCTCTAATTCTCATTCCCCAGAGCAAACCTCTTTCGACTGCTTTTTCTGCTATTTACCTCCTACCATCTTTTCTTTTAAAATATGCTTAATTGCTCTTTCTTGATTTTAAAATTTTCGAATTATAATTGACTACTATGAAAGATGAGGATTAACTCTCAATCACCATGTCCTCCCCTCTTCTTCCTTCTAATATAAAAATATAAGAATTTTTGGCTAAACCAATAGTCAATATTTACATTGATTTAGACATAGAAATATTATTCACAGATGAGCAACAGTAAGAGCATATCTTGACAATGTTTCTTTTCTCGTATAACAATTTTCCCTGGAGTTAATAATTGCATTACCTTTCCATTTCTTTAGTATTTTATGTTTCTGTTACTAATCCATCCTTAGCTCTCTGCCAGAACCATAAAACTCTCAGTATGGTCAGTCAAATGCATCAAGTGATTTAACATTTTTCTGTGAGTGCATGCTTTGTTTTGTTTTTCCCCAACACTCATCCTGGAACCACAAACTGTCCCAAACCACACTGATCACTCTTGAAGCGGGCCTCATTGGTTGTGCTGGGATCTTAGTAGGCCATTTGACCTAGAGATGCATGGCATTCAGTTCTGAAAAGTTCTCCTGTATGGTTTCTTACATAATTTCCTTCCCTGGGATAATTCTCTGTTCTCTATTTCTGTAACTCTTACTAGTTAGATATTGGAACTCAAGAATTAAGATCCTTGGGGAAGCTGGGACAAAGTGAGAGAGTAGCATTGACATATACACACTACGGAATGTAAAATAGCTAGTGGGAAGCGGCTGCATAGCACAGGGAGAACAGCTCCGTGCTTTGTGACCACCTAGAGGGGTAGGATACGGAGGGTCGCAGGCAGGCTCAAGAGGCAGGGGATATGGGGATATGTGTATACATATGGCTGATTCACTTTGTTATACAGCAGAAACTAACACACCATTGTAAAGCAATTATACTCCAATAAAGAAGTAAAAAAAAAAAAGAATTAAGGTCCTCTATCTCATCTTTTCTTGCCTATTTTTTTTTTGCCTTTTTAATTTTTATTTTGGATGATTCCTTCAACTTTTCCTTCAAACTAGTGGGTTTTTTATTTTTGGCATTTTATTTTTCATTTCTGAGGTCTATTTCTTCTTCTCTGAATGTTTGTTTATTATGGCATCTTGTGCTTGTTCCAGGGATGCAAAATTTCCTTTTCTCTCTCTAAAGATACAGTTAAAAAAAAAAAAAGTTTTCTTCTACTCCCTAAATTGTCTATTTCCTACAAGTAGTATTTTTCTATTTGCTTATTTGATTCTCATCTTTCTTATCAGAGGCTTTTCCTCTTGCCTGCATCACTGTGAAGCACTCTTAAATATGACACAGGAAGTTCTGTATGTGGACAGAACACCCAACTGGTAAGCTTTTAAAGAGAGTGATAAAAGGGTGATGAGATGGTGGGTCAGCTTTTTCATTGGTTAATATCCAAAGACATCACCCAAGGGTTATATTTCCCATAGATAAGCTTCCCCATAGAAGGACCCTCCCATTTCTTCCTCGGAAGGTATAAACCTGGCTGCCAGCATCCTGGGAGCCCAGAGGGAAAATGGGCATGAGGTGTTGCTGTTCAGTAAACTGACTTTCAGTAAACCTCGTGGCCACAGCTGAGCAAGGCTTACAAGATTTAACTCCTGGATTTTTTTTAACCAGCTACCCTGGAAGGGATCTTACTGTCCTATAGACCAGCAGTCCCCAATCTTTTTGGCACTAGGGACCCGTTCCGAGGAAGAAAATTTTTCCACAGACTGGGGGGGTGGGGAGGGGAAAGGTCCAGGAGGTAATGCGAGCTATGGGGAGCAGCAGATGAAGCTTCACTCGCCTGCCACTCACCTCCTGCTGTGTGGCCCGGTTCCTAACAGGCCTGGGGGTTGGGGACCCCTGCTATAGACTAATTTTCAAAACATCCCCTGTTTTCAGCCCCACTCTACAACTTGGTCTCCACAGGTTCCTACTGCTTTCAAGTCTTGACATTCTGGAGTTCTGCAGTACAACATGGCTGGCTTCTTGTCACCTTCTCCCACTACAGATATCTCGGGTTCTATTCCCTCTGATGTGCTAAATCAGTTACCACCTGTTCATTTGCTTCCCAGCTTCCAACATTGTGTTGATTTTCTCATTTGCTATGGAGCCCTCTCCTGTTTTTCTTGGTCCTTGTTACTGTGTGTTTTCCAAATTTCTTCACTGTCATTTTAGTGGGATTGGAGGAGGGAACATGTGAGAACTAATTTACCATGTTTAACTAGAATGCACATGCTTTATTCTTGTTTAGCAGTTATTTTAGAATCAGAGTGTGTTAAATAATGGCCTAAAACCTCACTTGACCCTCAAATAAACAGAGACCAATTAGGTTGGGCCACGGATATTCTCTAGTATTTTATAAAATAGTAGCCTAGGTGTATTGAATGTTAGTCTAACTCTTATGACTAGAACAGAAGGAAGAAAAGAAAGGAGGAAGGCAGGGAGGGAGGGAGGGAAAAAGGGAGGGAGGGAGAGAGAAGAGAAGGAAGAAAAGTAAGGAGAGAAAAAAGAAAGAAATTCTCTAATTTTTAAAAAAAATCATACATGATAATAAACTTTATACTTTACATAATTTTTCTTCATTAATACTTCTTGGGCTTTACCATTAAGTGGTATAAAACGATTCTATTCTCATACAATAACTGTCTCAGGATTTGGCTTCCAGAGCCAACAGGAAGCAAAACCACACTTCTATTGCCAAGAGTGTAGTTTGTTTTAAACCCAAAAACTGCTCTTATAAAAACTGCATCCCAGAAGAGCATTTGTGGATGTTTAAATACCCTATTTATCTTCTCTAGACTTGGAATCTGATGTCAATATTGGCTTGAAACCATCTGTGGCAGATTTGTGATTTTTTGCTTTTTTGGAGGGGAAAGAGGAAAAAGAAAAAGAAGAAATGGGTACCTTTTTCCCCCTCTTGGCTTAAAACTAAACATTCAAGGCTCATGTTCATTGCCTGGAATGAAGCCTCTGGTAAGCATAGTGATGTTTGCAGCCCAACTACATGTTTTGCAAAGTCCCCCCACTTTGCATCATGAGAGCTGACTGAGATTATTCACGGGAGGTGGTGACTGAGGAAAATATGATTTAGAACTCTGCTCCCAGCCTGCAAACTGCTTGTCTGGGACTGTATGGGATCAATGTGGCTGCTGCTTAGAAAGTGGGAATGTAGAAGGTCAGCTCTGTGACTTGGACAGAAATAGTCATCTCTATGGTCAGTGTAGGCACTACCTGGCATGTGTCCTGGATGAAGAGGTGCTGATGGATGGACAAATCTCCAAGCCATGATGCATCTGTGTGACCTAGGGAAGCATTGGTGGGCTGAAAGGAAAGACCTATGAGAATGTTTGCTAGTTCAGGAAGCTAAACTCTCAGCAGAGCACCAATATTAGCACAAAACACAAAGGACCTTGTGAATCAGGTAACGCAGAATCCCCATACCATTCAGTAGAATTTTTAAAGAATAAAGGATATAGGACTCTGCATATGTTTTTCTATTTCTAACATTGACAAATGATATAAGAGCCTGGTATCCATTTGTGGTCATAATCTGACTTAATTTCTGGGTAATGTGACCTCCAGGCATGTGGAGTTAGTTGTCCAGGACTTGATTTAGTGGTGCTCCGTAGATAAAATTATACAAGAATCAAAAAATTAACTATAATAGAATTCCACTATGTGACTTCACCAAGTAATAGCAAATGTTTCTGTTTATATATTTCATTAACAACAATAACAGTATTTTCTTTGTCTCTTCTATAGTTATCATGCAAAATTAACTAAATTTTAATTTAGTGATATCTACATGGAGTTAAAATAAGATGAATGCAAAAAGGTAAATGCCTTGATAATTATGAATTATATCTGTGCTGGATTCAATACATTTTAAAAGTAAGGACATGGCACATAATCAGTTGGATGAAATTTCATTTTAGTGTGAGAGTCAAAACTTACATCATTTGAAAGAACTACATGTAAATAGACTATAAATCTACATTACTTGATAAGTAAGTAGAAAAGACTTCCTATGTCAATGCGAAATCATTTGCTTTTATTTCAGTGCTCTTAAGAGCCATAATAAGACAAAGTTCTTATAAGGCTGCATTTTCCTTGCTAGGAGAAAGAAACCAATGTAAACATAAAACTACTATACTCATTGGGAAAGATGAAGAAAAATAAAGCAATTACAACAGTAACTTTCACAGAGATAGTTTTGCAGCCCCATATTAATATAATTCATTCTTCAGAAATGAGTCATTGCAATTTCTTATAGATTTTCAAATGTCCTAATGCATGCTCTCCAGAGCTCTAAATTGCTCACTAAACACTTCAAAATATTAATAGCTATTAATGAAATAGGGCAAGTTCAACAGTTATCTCAGTACCTAGAATCCACCGTGTTATCACATGCTCACACTATAAACACTTGCATTTCATAATATTCCACTTAGTTTTCAAAAGTCCATGGGTACAGTTTTCCTTACTACATTTGTTTCTGACAGGTAAAACCTTGAGATCTCAAGAAGCAGATTCCTAGAAAGAAATAAAGCTTAACCAGCAATGCCCCTACTGTAATAATGTCAACCCATTCTAACACAGTATTAGAATTGCAGATACAGATGCAGTTTGCAGAGTGCTGCAGTACTGGATGTGCTGAAACTCAAAACTCCTGAGAATTACATAGCTTAGCAAAGAGAATATTTTTGCCTCAAATCCATGTGTTCAAAATAATATCTCCAATCAGCTCTAACCTATTATTGTGAAAGTATTCTGTTGTAAATGAGAAACAATAGTTGTTTTCTCCAGAGTACTAGAACCACAGCGACACGTGAAGTGTAGTGATCCTGATATCATTATCGTATTTATTATTAATGGGTATTCATAAGACTAAGCTTTCCAGAGTCCACTTAAATTTTTTTTTTTTTTTACTTAGGGTATCTCTTTTAGTATCATTTTCCAGGTCATCAAAGCTAGTTTTCAGGAATTTTCTACATCATTTCTAATCACTGATTCACAACTTTTCAGGGTAATTTGTGAGTTCCTGAGGCTGAGAATATGAGTCTAAAAGGACCGGTAATGTCAGTGATTTGGGCATACAAAATCTTCCATTCTTGATTTGGTTACTCCCTCCACATTCTAATTTCTACAAGAATAATAGCACTATTTTAAGGTAAAGTATAAGAAAATTAATTCAGCAAGTAGGATTCTTTCAGAATCTTGTGACAAGCCTTTAAAAATTCACCACATTTACAAAAACAGAGTTAACCATTACTCTGTTAATTTATGTTAATACCTTCCTGTAATGGTCTGAATTCACATGCTTTGCAAAATGACCAATTTGCCAACATAATTACGATTTTCCTACATCAATAAGAAACAATTTGCACTTATTTTAACATACTGATATATACACTTACCAGAAACAACAAGCCAATCCTTTAAAACATTTTCAAAGCTGTATTTTACTTAACTCTGACTCAATGCTCTTGAGCTAAATAATACAAACCTAATGTGGTTTAACAGTCCATTGGGTACGATTTTCTTTGGGGTTCTGGCAGATAATATGATAGATTGAGTTTGAACTTTGATCGTGCTTGGGCTATGGAAAGTCTGTGAGACCTTTTGCGGACAAGACAGGTAGATTTATCATGAGTGATATTAGCACAGGTTATTGTGAGTAGATTAAGTTTGTAATACACAGGAAAATTAAAGGGCCAACTTCGCTGATTAATATGTGGCATTCGCTGGAACAGTGAAGTCATATTAGAGTTTCTTTTAGCCAAGAATGGAGTAATTGATTTGTGGACAATTCAAAGATTAAAACTAAATATGTTTGATTGATTTAAGTCCAAGAAAAGGTTACTATTGTTAGCAATCATAAAGTACTCCCAAAAGAGAAAAAACAAAAATGAAAAGTATTACCAAATATTGGAAGCTTTCAGCACAAGCTAGGACAGAAAATTTGGTGGTTAGGAGAGCTGAACTAAATCATCTATTCTTTATGAGTTCCTTGATATAAAATGTACTCCCTAATGTTGAGAAGCAACAATTTAACACTAGTTCATTTTTTGTTTTATTTCTTATCCTATTTATTTTTGATTGGATGTTCACAAACTAATACTTCCAAGGGCCACATAGAGTAGTTTTGCCTGTGTAAAGGGGGATTTATGTGATTTCTGGTTTTTTATTTGGTGCTCTTGGCATTGACATTCCTGCTTTCTCAGAACAAAAAAGAAAAACTAATGTTAAATTGACTGATAGCCCATTCTGATTCCCTGAGATTACTCTCATGAAAAGCTACTTCAAATTAAGAAATAGAAGCTATAGAATATAAAATTTATAAAAGCTATCTGACTTTATAGGACCATATCAGCCATTAAATAACCATACAATGTTGGCTTGTATCAACTGCTATAGATACTACAACAAATAGTTAAATAAGGGGGCAAGAAAATTCACACAGCTGGACTAAAGATGACTCAATTTTTGTACCCTGGGCCATAAAAGTCAATTTCCAAGATGCTGTATCACTTATGCAACGATGATATTTCATTATGTTTCAGAAAGAATTTTTAGCATACATAATTTAATAATACAAATATTAATACATATATTTTAAATTTTATCCTCTAAATGGATAAAAATGTCCTCTGAGGCAACTTGTACAAGTTTAGGGTATTTTTATGTGATTTTTAAAAAAAAAAATAACACCACAATAGAATTTACCATATTCTTAATTGTTTTACTTCTTTTCTGAATAAAGAGTCTGTTTTAGATTTAGTTCCATTGTTGAAATAAAATTATAAAGCTAGTTATGGTATAATGGGGCAAATGGTGTAACGGGAAAAACAGTTACTTTGCAGATAGACAAACCTTATTTAATTCTGGGCTCTGCCACTTAACTATGTGACTGACCTTGGGCAAGGTGCTTAAAATCTTTGAAGTCGCCTATAAACTAAGAAAATACCTACGTTGCCAACTGGTAGTGTTAAATAAGAATTGTACAAAGCTTGGTACGTAAGTGTTCAAATATTCTTTTTTCCTTTTCCCAACCACAAAGTGAAAATGAAATACTGGAGTAATGACTATTTTTAATCCCTTATATTATAAAAAATGGCTTTTGTATTTTTTGACATGGTACTTTTTTTTAAAACAGTTTTAATTGAGATATAATTCCCATACCCTACAATTCACCCACCTAATACAACGTAATGGCTTTTAGTATATTCACAGAGCTGTGCATTCATCACAATCCATTTTATTCACCACAATCAATTTTATATTTTCATTGCCCCAAAAAAGAAGCCCCCCTCCTCTTAGTCATCACCCTCCAATCATCTCATCCTGTCCAGAACTAGACAATCGCTAATGTCCTTTCAGTCCCTATAGGCTTTCTTATTCTAGACATTTTATGTAAATGGAATCGTGCAATATGTGGTCCTTTGTGACTGACTTCTTTCCTTAACATGATGTTTTCAAGGTTCATCCATGTTGGAGCATGTGTTAGTACTTCATTCCTTTCTATTGCTGACTATTATTCCATTGTACGCATATACTGCATTTTAAAAATCATTCTTCAGTTGATGGGCGTTTGGGCTGTTTCCACTTTTTGGTTATTAGGAATAATGCTACTATGAACACTAGTGTACAAGTTTTTGTAGGGACGTGCTTTCATTCCTCTTGGGTATGTGCCTACAGGTAGAAATCCTGCATCATATGGCAACTCTTTGTTTAACGACTTGAGGAATTTCTAGAGTGTTCTCCAAAGGACCTGCAACATTTTACATTCCTACCATAAGGTTAAAAGGGTTCCAGTTTCTCAACATCCTCACCAACACTTGTTATTATCTTTTAATTTTTTAAATTATAGCCCTCCTAGTGTATTTGAAAATGGTATCTCATAGTCGTTTTTTTGTGTGTGTGTGTGATACGCGGGCCTCTCACTGTCGTGGCCTCTCCCGTTGCGGAGCACAGGCTCCTGACGCGCAGGCTCAGTGGCCATGGCTCACGGGCCCAGTCGCTCCACGGCATGTGGGATCCTCCTGGACCAGGGCACGAACACGTGGCCCCTGCATTGGCAGGCGGCCTCTCAACCACTGCGCCGCCAGGGAAGCCCAGGTTGTTTGTTTTTTGATACTGAGCTGTATGAGCTGTTTGTATATTTTGGAAATTAAGCCCATGTCAGTCGCATCGTTTGCAAATATTTTCTCCCATTCCATAGGCTGTCTTTTCGTCTTGTTTATGGTTTCCTTTGCTGTGCAAACCCTTTTAAGTTTCCTTAGGTCCCATTTGTTTATTTTTGTTTCTATTTCCATTACTCTAGGAGACAGATCCAAAAAAAATATTGCTGCGATTTATGTCAAAGAGTGTTCTGCGTATGATTTCCTCTAGGACTTTTAGCGTATCTGGTCTTACATTTAGGTCTTTAATGCATTTTGAATTTATTTTTGTATCTGGTGTTAGAGAATGTTCTAATTTCACTCTTTTACATGTAGCTATCCAGCTTTCCCAGCACCACTTATTGAAGAGACTGTCTTTTCTCCATTTATATTCTTGCCTCCTTTGTCATAGATTAATTGACCATAAGTGCACCACATGTATTTTTGTAGCAATTTTGGCTGAAAGTCTACTGACTATATGATTTTTAAAAGCCCTCAATTATTTTGTGCCAATTGAATTTATACATGCACAAATTATTTCCAAACACATTTCTTTAGATACTAGAGCCATTTTTTAACACAAATTTCTCACTTAATTATTTTTTTCTTGCAGGTCCTATTATTTCTTTGCCTCCTAAAAATACAGAGAACATCACTCAAAATGATGTCACTTTTGCTTGCGAAGTTTCAGCCTATCCAATACCACATCTGGAGTGGAGGAAAAAGGCAGACAAAATGATCCTTCATGGTGATAATTTCAATGCAAGTATGTGAATTATTTGCACAGTTCACACAGTCAGTATATTTGTTGATAATGTTAATGAATTCTCTCCTTCAGATTACATTTTAAAATGAAGGTCTGAAATATTAAAACATTTTCATTGTAATCATGTCAAGCAAAACAATAATACCTTAGATATTTAATGTGTTAGAAGATTTACAAAACCGTTTCATGTGTATGATCTCATCAATATGACTTAGAGGTCTGAACACAGTGATAGAGAAAAAGGATGGTGGTGCAGTGTTTCTCAAAGTGTGACTCGAAGACCACAAGTTATAGAATCATCTTAACACCCCGGCGAAACAACCAACTGCAGGACCCAAATGTAGCCAAAAATGATCAGGATACAGGGGGTGTGCCTCATGACTGCACTTTTTAAAAATAATTGTTCCAGATGACCTCAATTCATTCTAAAGTTTGACAATCACTAGTATAGTTAAATAAATAGATAACTAGCATAATACGCTTCAGAATGAAAAAGAGTGTGAGCAAATTATTTCACTTCTTTGGTCCTGTTGCCTTACCTTCTCAGGAATATCACAGCATAGTTTAATAATGAATATATGTCAATCACCCAGCACACTGCCTTGCTCAGTGTAGGCACCCAGTAAATACAAGCACACCTCATTCTGTTGAGCTTTGCTTCAGTGCACTTCACACATATTGTGTTGTTTACAAATTGAAGGTTTGTGGCAAGCCTGTGTCCAACATCTTATCAGCACCATTTTTCCGACAGCATTTGCTCACTTTGTGTCTCTGTATCACATTTTGGTAATTCTCAGAGTATTTCACATTTTCATTATTATTATATTTGTTATGATCTGTGATCAGAAAAATTAATACCAATCCTTCTCAAATTCTTATAAAACATAGAAGAGGAGGGAACACTTCCAAACTCATATTATGAGGTCAGCATTACCCTGATACCAAAGTCAGATAAGGACACTATAAGAAAAGAAAGTTACAGGCCAATATCCCTGATAAACATAGATGCAAAAGTCCTCAACCAAATGTTTGGAAACTGAATTCAACAGTACATTAAAAGGATCATACACCATGATCAAGTGACAGTTATTCCAGGGATGCAAGGATAGTTTGACATATGTAAAACAATAAATGTGATACACCAAATTAAAAAAATGAAGGATAAAAATCATATGATCACCTTAATAGATGCAGGAAAAGCCTCTGACAAAATTCAACATCCTTTCATGATAAAAGATCTAAACATACTAGATACAGAAGGAACGTACCTCCACATAATAAAGGTCATATATGTCAAACCCACAGTTAACATCGTACTCAATGGTGAAAAGCTGAAAGCTTTTCCTCTAAGATTAGGAACAAAACAAAGATGCTCACTCTCATCCCTTTTATTCAACATAGTACTGAAAGTCCTAAGTCAGAACAATTAGGTAAGAAAAAGAAATAAAAGGCATCCAAATTGGAAAGGAAGAAGTAAAACTGTCACTATTTGCAGATAACATGATACTATATATAGAAAACCTTAAAGACTCTACCAAAAAACAGGTAGAACTAATCAACAAATTCAGTAAAACTGCAGGATTCAAAATCTATATAAAAAAATCAGTTGTATTTCTAAATATTAACAAGAAACTATAAGAAAAAGAAGTTGCAAAAACAATCCCACTTACAGTAGCATCAAAGAGAATAAAATACTTAGGAGTAAATTTAACCAAGGAGGTGAAAGATCTGTACACTGACAACTACAAAACACTGATGAAAGAAACTGAAGAAGACACAAATAAGTGGGAAAATATTCTAATATTCCATGTTCATGGGTTGGAAGAATTAATATTGTTTAAATGTCCAAACTACCCAAAGCAATCTATAGATTCAATACAATTCCTATCAAAATTCCAATGGAATTTTTCACAGAAATAGAAAAAAAAAATCCTAAAATTTGTGTCAAGCCACAAAAGATCCCAAATTAACCAAAGCATTATTGAAAAAGAAAAACAAAGCTGGAAGCGTCACACATCCTGATTCAAGCTATATTACAAAACTATAGTAATCAAAATGGTATGGTATTGGCACAAAAAGAGACACATAGATCAATGGACCAGAATAGAGCGCCCAGAAATAAAGCCACACATGTATGGTCAATTAATTTTTGACAAACCAAGAATATTCAGTGGGGAAAGGATAGTTTCTTCAGTAAATGATTCTGGGAAAATGGATATCCACAAACAAAAGAATGAAACTGGACCCCTATCGTCCACCATACACAAAAATCAATTCAAAATGGATTAAAGACTCAAATTTAAGACCTGAAATGGTAAAATTCCTACAAGAAAAATAGGTGGTAAGTTCATTGACTTCAGTCTTGGTGATGATGTTTTGGATCTGACACCAAAAGCAAAGGCAACAAAAGCAAAAATAAACAAGTGCGACTACATCAAGCTAAAAAGCTTCTACACAGCAAAGGAAACCATCAACAAAATAAAAACACGACCTACAGAATCAGAGAAAATATTCACAAATCACATATCTGATAAGGGGGTTAATATCCAAAATATATAAGGAACTCATACAACTCAACAGCAAAAACCCCCAAACAATCCAACTAATAAATGGGGAGAAGATCTGAATAGACATTTTTCCAAAAAAGGCATACAGATGGACAACAAGTACATTAAAGGTGCTCAATACCACTAATTATCAGGTAAATGCAAATCAAAACCACGATGAGATATTACCTTACACCTGGTATAATGGCTGTCATCAAAAAGACAAGAGGTAAGTGTTGGGAGGATGTGGAGAAAAAGGCACTGTTGGTGGGAATGTAAATTGGTGCAGCCACCTTGGAAAACAGTATGGAGGTTCCTTAAAAAAATAAAAACAGAGCTATTATGTGATCCAGCAATCTCACTTCTGGATACATACCCAAAGGAAAGAAAATCACTATCTTGAAGATATATCTGCACTCCCATGTTCACTGCAGCATTATTTACAATAGCCAAGATATGGAAACAACCTAAGTATCTATCAATGGATGAATGGATAAATAAGATACATATATGAATATAATACATACGAATATTATTCAACCATGAGAAAGAAGAAAATCCTGTCGTTTGTGACAGCATGGATGGACCTTGAGGGCATTATGCTAAGTGACATAAGCCAGACAGAGACAAATACCACGTGGTATTACTTATCTGTGGAATCTTTTAAAAAAAGCCAAACTCACAGAAATAAAGAGTGGAAAAGTGGTTGCCAGGGGCTTGTGGGGTGGAGGAAGTAGGAAGCAGTTGGGAAAAGGATACAAACCTTCAGCTATAAGGTGAATAATGCCCTTAACAGATTCTAAAACTGAAAAGGCAGAGTAGAACTTGGCCACTTAGGAACACAGTTCTTTGTACATCAAATAAAAATAAATAATATTATTATGTGTGGTGCATATTTAATTCAAATACTTTGAGAGATCTAGTGATAATATAAAGTAATCGAAGCTTGCATGTAGTTGAATTCTGGGCTTGATGAGTACCAGTATATATGGAGAAGAGTGTGCATTGGGAGGAAGGGCGGAACAGGGGTGTCTAAGTCTGCTCAGGCTGTCATAATAAAATACCATGGACAGTGTGGTTTAAATAACAGAAATTTGTTTTCTTATAGATCTGGAGGCTTTAAAGTCCAAGATCAAGGTCTGGCAGGGTTCAGTTTCTGTATTAGGGCTCTCTTTGCAGTTTGCAGATGGCCCTCCTCTGTGTCCTCACACGGTTGAAAGGAGAGAGAGCTCTGGTGTCTCTTCCTTTTCTCATAACGGCACCTGCCCTACCAGATTAGAGCACTACTCTTATGACTTCATTTAACCTTTATCGCCTCCTCACAGGCCCTGTTCCAAATACAGTTATGTTGGGGAGAGGGTTTCAACATATGAATTTTCACAGAACACAAAGAGTCTATAACTAGGGGTAAAGAGACGGGGGTGGGGTGTGGGTAAGTATAGCACTGAAAGGTCTACCCGCACTGAACGGTCTACTTGCAGGCCAACAGTTATTAAATACATTGCATTTTTCACTTATGTAAACTCTAACTTGTTGCCTCTATAGGTTCTTCATTTACATATCAAATTCCTGCAAGGAACCAAATCACAAAAAATAATACGAATTATGGAGACTACACTGAAGAAGATGAAGAATATGAATCCAGTGACTATGAGAAAGGAAACATTTATATAGGAATGTAGACGTTTCACATAAAATGTCACCTATATTTACTTTTATAATTACAAAGCATTTTGAAAGTCAAATTTTCTGGCAAAATTTCAGGTATAATGAATCACTCTTTCCAGACAAACTAGGATCTAGTTTGTTTTTTTTTTTAACAGTATTCTCCTACCTTAAGAGCTTGCCTTATTCATATAACGACCAAATATCATCTCAGTTGACAAGAATAATCAAATGATACTGTAAGCATTTCTCTGTACTAAACTTTCTGATAGGCATCATGGAGGAAGTGAAAGAGGCTGAAAATGCATGATTCATGAACTGAAGAAGATTAAAATTTTAAATGAATTTAACCTTTTATTTCACAAAGAGATAACTTAGCATAACATTCCTTACATATTCTAAGAATCAATAAAATCATTCGCAATTGGATATTATTTGCAACAAAAATTGCCTACAGGTAACCATCAGCCGAAGATCGGGAGTTGGTGAACCAGTATGAGAAATGACTAAGGCTTTTCCATCTCTGATTGCATTGCAGCAGAGAGCTGTAAAATGGCATACACCATCCCAGTTTAAAACAGATTGTCTTAAGTATGTGTTTGAGGATGAATGTAGAGCAGAAGAAAGATGGAGGAAGAAAGCTTGATTAGGATAGCTCATTTAAGATATGCCTTGCCTTGGCGCATTTTCAGAATTCTGGTGTCTCTTGAAAATGGTCATCACCAGGCTGTTTGTAGGTGAGGTAGTCCAAGAGGGCCTGTGTATGAAATGTCCAATGCTACGAACACACAAAGGGCTCATTTACAAAATGGCCAATTCTGGGCCATTGCTGAAGGTGCTAAGCCTGTGGCAGTCCCTTTGTGAAGTGTCTCTGATATAGTCCATGTTCAAATTATCTGGTTTCAAGGTGGGCCTTTGGAAATGCCATATGTTCTTTTCCAGTTTCAAATATGCTAGTTGTATCCTGAAATAGAAACCACCAGCCAAATATATACTCTGATCATTTTGTAAGTGGGCTTCTCCAGAGGTTTTTAGTATCACTCTATAGAGTGGTGGCCCACTATACTTTGGTCCAGAAAGTGGTTCAATGTTGTTTTTAGCACTATGATTACGTGACCTCTCTTCTTAGGTAGGGTGACTGATGCTTTACCCAGCCATTGTCTCCTTTCAACACTCTAAAATTTGGTTGTACATCCATCATTCAGACAGATTCCCCTGGACTCCTGAGGCCAACATATTGACTTCTCAGATTACCACCCAATGAGATCTTACTAGTGAATTCATGGCAAGTGTTACTGGCATGTACCTAGAATGTATCTTCATTTTTTCCACAGTAAAACAGGAATCCAAGTATGTTCCTAGGGATGTAGACATGGTGGGCTCTGCTTTAGGCCTTCTAGGTAAAGACAGTCTCTCAGAGGATTTATTTTCTCAGAATGATTTCTGCCATTACAAAGAACCAGTCCTGGGGTCTTGGAATATTTTACAGATTATTGTCTGTATGGATAGGACATGCAACTATTTAAGTGATGTTGTCTCAAGGATAATAAAAATTGTCATTGACTGAACTTCTTCAAACCTAAGACACATATCAATTGTAAGAAGCACAATTATCTTATCCCCTGATACATCGTGTTGATTTTCTATAACCAAGGGCATTCTCTTGCATAACTGCAATACAACCATGAAATCGGGAAATTAACATTGATACATTATTACCTTCTAATTCTTAGATCTCATTCAAGTTTTGCCAAGTATCCCCAAAATGTCCTTTACTGTAAAATTATCCAGTTCAAATCATGCATTGCGTTTAAATTATTGTTTCTCTTTTAGTTTTCTTAGTGGATCAGCCTCTCCTTGACTTTCACTACCCTGGTATTTGTAGAATGTCTCTCAATTTGAGTTTGCATGATGTTAATCATAATGTTTCAAGGTTAGATTCAGCATATGCATCTTCTGTGAGACTATCACAGAGATGATGCTGTGTTATTACTGCATTCTGTCAAGTGGCACATGATTTAGATTTGTCCCATTACTAATATTATCTACATTAATCACATAATCAAGGTGGTGAATGACAGATTTCTGCACTGAAAAGTTACTCTTTTTTGCTTTCTTTAAGTAGTATTTTATGAGGAACTACAATGAGACTATGTAAATATTCCATTCTTCACCAAATTTTCAATTTATTCATTTATTTACTTATATTAGCATGGACTAATATTAGTATATTATTAAGGTTTCTTATTTTATTCAATGAGTTATAATCTATTACTATCATTATTTATTTTGATGCCCGACTCTTCCTAGATTTGGCAGGTGGGAGTCCCTTCAAGCTGGCTCTTATGTCCTTTTGACTGGCCCCTTTCATTCTTTGAAGATTTCCTTACTTTCTGGCACCCAAAATGTTCCAAACATATTCTGTACTTACATACCCCAACTTGGAATCAGCTGTTTCTCCAAGTGGCTGGTTCCTACAAGTGGAAAATAATATTTAGAGGCCAAGTTCTGGATGTTAGGTGTTCTCATTATTATTGGGGCGTTGCTGACCTCAGGAACTCTCAGTAGGGCATATATGTAGGTATACACACACACCTAAACTTATTTCTGTATTTATCTCTACATTCTGAAAACCATGAATTTTCATTGATACTTCTAATTCCAATCCAACACCACAGGGTTCATTCTAGTTTTCCCCCTTTCCATATTTGTAACTTCCTTTTCCCACAGTGAAAAATCTGGCTTCCAGTAGTATTAATGTATTTATTTCCTCAATTTCCCAGTATGAAATCAGTTTCCCAACTCCACTGCCAACTCCTCCCCTGTACTGATATCCTCCTTCCCTACTTGTGCTCTGACACCCCTTATAGAACACCACTCCATATGAACACTCTCCTCACCCTACTCAGGTTCTGACTCCCCATGCCTAGCTAGCCCCTAACCCACCCCTGTATAGATTCCTTTCTCGGGCCTGTTGAACTTCAAAATCCTGCACTGTGCCCCCAACCCATGCCCCCAATGCACAGATACCCTTGGTATCTGGGCTCCAAACCCCCACAAGAGGCCAAAACTCTGTATGGATACTCTCCTCCCCTGCTGGTCTCTGACACTCCAAGAAGGACCACTCTCATGACGGGATGCTCTCCTCATCCCATTCAGGCTCTGACAGGCTTGTCAACCAGCCCTCTACACAGAAGTCCTCTTCACTCTGATTGGCCCACAGTGGCTCCCCCAACCTTCTTTTGCCACAGCTGGTATAAACCTTGCTCTACCTACTGGATGGCTTCAGGACTAGCACAGAGTATGCATTAATAGTTCCCCCTTTTACTCTCAGAAGTGTTCTTGGTGAACAATGAACTATATGTATAAGTCAACATACAACATAAGACTCTAAGTATAATCAACTTATGTACAAGTCAACCTGGGAAAGCTTTTTTGGAGCAGTGTTTTTAGATGTCCTGAGGGCAAAATTTTGTCTTTTCTGCCTCTCCTAGTTATAAAGAATATTGATAGTTCACTTAACATTGCTACTACATGCTTTAGTTATGATAGTAAAAAGAATCATACAAACCTAAATTTCTCTCAGTAGAGGACTGATTAAATAAATCATAGTATATACATATGGAGGAATATGGTACTGTTACAAAAGAAATGAGGTTGATCTATAATACTGACATTGAAAAATACCTAAAATGCATATATTGTTAAGCAGAAAAATCAAGGTACAAACCGGTTTTATAGCATGATCTCAGAAATTTTTTTTGCCCACATATGTATGTATAGAGACAGAGGCATGGAAGGACATATGCTGCTATATTAAGATAGGTTATTTCTGAGAGGCTGCTATTCTTGGTAATTTTTACTTTTGATTTTATACAATTCTGTACCATAAAATTTTATATAAAAATCACGGATTTCTTCTATAGTCAGGAGAAAATGATAGAAATACTCTTTTAAAATAAATTTCAGTAATTTGAAAGGATTTAATATGGGTATCATCTCTCCTAAGCTCCTCAGTATGACATATGCTACTCGTGGGGAAGGTGTTAATGTGTGTTGGGGCAGAGGAGATGGGAGGCAGAAAAAGAAAGGAGAAAGAAGAAAGTTCACAACTTGGTTTTCCTTGAGATATTCTTAGGTGCTTTTGTTTTTCTTTACAGTAAGAGACTTGCCTGCTCAGCCTGGTATCCCCACAGTAAATTTAAAACATAACTCTTAGCAAACGGAAAATGTTGACCCTTAAGGAAGGGGCTTGGGTTGTAAGAAATGGTATAGCTTTTGCCTGCTCCAAGTAATATTAGTGTGTGAAGGACATAATTTTATATTTTAGTCCAAATTAATTTTACTCTAAAAACAATTAAACAGTATTGTTCTCATTGATACAGCCTTAAACATATTTTATGGATATCTTTTAGAAAAAATCACTTGAAATGGGGACATGCCTATTTCTGGGAAGTAGCTATGTGCATAAAATGGGCTATGACTGGTGATAGCTCTTTTTTCCTGCCCTACTCCCCTAGGATTTACACATTTTATATTTTCCATTTCAATTTAAGATTGCATTATTTTAAAAAAAGTTACATGCACACACATACGACATCCACACTTTGCCTTACTCCAGAAAAGATTTATGGCAGTAGTGCCTGCCTGGTCAAGTTCAGATTTTCTGATTGGTCTTTCTTCCAAATATATACACCTGCCATCAACACTTCTTTGGTAAGTACTTCCTTAATGAGATTAACAGTAATCTATTTTGGTGTCACTTTTTGTTATACCATAAGTTTTCCTCTCAATATAAAAATGAATAATGTACCTTTTAGAAAATCTTGAAAACACAGAAACATGATAAAGAAAAAAAATCACCTGTTAATTCCACCATTTATAAGACAGCACTGTTAATATTTGTTTGTATTCTGTTCCATTCATTTTTTTCTATGCCTTTTTTCATTTGATTGAAATGATAAATTGTTCCATTTTTCCTTTTACACTTAACCTTGTAAGACAGCATTTTCCATATATTTTTAAAAAACTCTCCATAAATATAATTCTTCATGACTGTATAGGATTCTGCCATACGATGTACCATAGTTTACTTAAGCTTTTCTGCTTTTTCCTATTGTAAATCATGCTATAATAAATATCTTTGCATATAAAACTTTAAAAAAATTTAGGCTTTTTTGTTAGAATCACTTTCTAGAAGTTGGATGAAGATGAACATGTTCAAGGTTCTTGATACATATTGCAAAATTGCTTTTCAGAAAGGTTATACTGCTTTATTTATCCAGTAGCACTGCATATCAGGTCACATTTTATCATGATCCTGCTTAGCAGTAACTTTAAGATGCATATTAAGTAATGCTACTATCTTGCTTACATAATCAATGCCTTAAACTCTTTACTATTATGTAGAGGAATTAATATGCAAGTAATATAAGGCAATGTACAGAATGAGAAACATTAATTTTTATTTGTCAAAATAATGGCATTATTAATACACAGCAGTATACCCTTATTGGCAGTGCATTAAAAGTAAAAATCATTTAAAGAAAAAGTATGTATAGTTTTTAATATATATGTAATAGTCAAGATTGTGAAATAACTCATATCCATATCATTAGTGAAGAAACAAATTTTTTTTCTTACTCTGGTTTCACACTGGCTATTTAAATAAATGGAGTTTAAAGTTAATGACTTAACAAAACAAAAATATAGTTGAAATCAACCAACGTGAAAGAAATATACACAGGTAAATATTTTATATAACTGTTGCGTTTGAAGGGGTTTTACGTAAATTTGAATTTATTGGGTTCATTCTCCTCCTATTTCTCTTACCTGCCTGCCCTCTGCTGGATTCCCCAAACTTATTGACGTATTAAGCAATCTTACTCAGTGTATTTAATAAAATTACATTTGTAGAATAAGTGAAGGGAAATGTGTACTAATGCTTCCTATATTTTGTTTATAATGTTACTAAAGTAAATGATTGATCATAGGTTTTACATTTTAAGTATTCATAAAGTGAGAATTTTAGTTGGATATTTGGAATTTTCAGTCCCACCATTTATGAAAACATGAGATAGAAATGCTGTTAATGCAGGAAATGTCAGAGCCTTTCAAAATTTTTCAGGATTGAGAAGCTGGGTGGGGCAGGAGGGACAATGAGGAAATATCCAATTTGATAGTAAATTCACAAAGTAAAAAAGTGTAGAATAATTTACTGTTTGATTAAAATTATAATGCTACTCCATTAAAAATATTGATTTAAATATGATATTCAGGGGCTTCCCTGGTGGCGCAGTGGTTGAGAGTCTTCCTGCCGATTCAGGGGACGCTGGTTCGTGCCCTGGTCCGGGAAGATCCCACATGCAGCGGAGTGGCTGGGCCCGTGAGCCATGGCCGCTGAGCCTGCGTGTTTGGAGCCTGTGCTCCGCAACGGGAGAGGCCACAACAGTGAGAGGCCCGCGTACCGCAAAGAAAAAATTAATAATAAAATAAAATAAATATGATATTCAGAGAATATGAATTTACTTGATAATAAAATTAGTGTTTATGTAGCACTTATTATTTACCACATGCTAAGTACTTTATATATATTAACTCATATAGTCATCACAGCAACCTATGAGATATATACTATTAGTCTCCATTTTACAGTTGAGGAAATGAAGGCATGGCGAGGTTAAGTAACTTCACCAAGTTTACCAGCTAGTAAGTGAGGTAACTGGTATCCTAACCCAGGCTGTTTGGCTCCATGTTCTTTTCCTAACCGCCGTGCTTGGCTGTCTCATCTCAATATTACTTCTTGTAAAATTTTTGAATTATAGACTTACTGTTATCCTGACCTTAGAAATGACAAATCAAAGCTCAGAGTTGTTAGGTGAATTTCCTAAAGCACCAGAATTACAAATGCTAATTGAATCCTCTAAAAAGATACAAAGATTAAAGACCTATCTGTGTTTTTTAGAAGGCTAGTTGCCATAAAGGAAGATAATATTGTAATTCCTAAGGGCTCTAAATGTCCCTCCATTAATTGAGTTTTGTGACAGAAATGAATTATTTGACATCCTGGAGCATCTTCTGTGCTAATTTTAATAGCTGTAGTGACACAATTCTATCTTAAATTTTGTTAATTGACAAAAAAAGATATGGAGTTGTGTGCATATTTTGCTGACAGAAAATCACGGAAGGGAGTGTTAATTAAAGAGAAATCTTATGTGGTCACTCAAATTTAAAAGGAAAAAATAATTGGCTTCTCATTTCCAGAATTACCTGGTGACTCCACAGAACAGTCAGCCGCTGTTCCTGTCACAATCTCATATTTGCCCCAAGGATATTCTGGAGTGGGAAAAAAATGCCAAACGGTCAAAGTTCAAGTAATTGTTCCTCTCTTAATGACCTAAAAATTGAGGTAACACAAGTGCTACTTTAAAACTATAGCTTTAAAATGTGGTTGGGATCTAGAAGTTAGGCAAAGGCAATAGTCAGTTAAAATAATGGGGTATTTATTATGTGGCAGGTGCAATAGGGAGGTCAGAAGTGAACACTGGTGCTTTGGATGTGAGAGTCAGAAATGTTGGAATGTGAGAATCACAAACAAGATTGGATATCAAAAGTCTTGGGGCATGGAAATGAAAGTTAAAATATAGGAATCAAAATCTTTAGGAATTAGGAGCACAAAATGGCAGGATGAAGGTATCAAAGATTTTAAAGTTTAGGAGTTGAGCTGTGGGGATGAGGATTCATGGGCTGTGGATGAGCTATGAAAATCAAGGGTGAAGAATGGAAGATGCAAATAGCCCGGCCATAATGAATTAGCTTATGCTGGATTAGACCTCCCACTGAAAACAATTATAAAAATGGGACAAATAAATATACATACATATTTAACAACTATATTACATATATACCAACTATAAAGAAATAAATATGTATTTAACAATAATTTAACATATTAACAACCATATCACACTATATATATATATATATATATATATATATTTAACAACTGCTTGAAGGTACTAGAGAACAACCAACAAAGGCAGGACTTAATTGGCTTCAATCCTTGAGAGCATGTGAGAGCATGAAAGCACTAAGGGCAAGATCCACATTTACTTCAGCTTTTCCCTTCCCTTCCCCTCCCACCCCAAAAGCATTTTCCAGTTGGCACAAGGAGTAACAGAGCTAAATAGATAGCAGCGATCTCAATAGGCCAGGAGCAGACAAGGGAGTCTGGGAACAAAAGCAGCTGAGATTCTAGGGACAAAATTCTAGAGAGGAGCAAACCGCAGAGATGTGAGCCCCAAAATCTGTGTACAGATTTCCCTCAAATCATCAGTCAATTCTTAAGATGTATACCTGTAGGGAGAGACTTTAAGAAACTCAGCAGAAGAGCAGCATCTAAAGAGTCAAACAGATTTTAGCAGCTGCACAGTGATGGGGACAGGGGTTAAGAGTTCAAGCCAACAGGGTGAAGGTGTCTTAGTAAACATCCCAGGCTTTTAGTTGTAAGATCTATTGAGGACCATGATCTAGGAATAAGGGTAAAATGGAAATAAACCTGAATTTAAAAGCCTAAAGCCAAGTCTTATAGGATTGGAGTGATCCTCTGGTATTCTATCTGCCTACTACAATAAAATTTTTTTAAAAACCTTCTTTGGAGAAAGCTGATATCGTCCAGAACCTCTACAGTTTTTCTTCCACACTGTCTGACATTCAATAAGAAATTATTGAGGCACACTTGAAAAAAATAGGACCAAATACTAAAAGCCAGGAGGACCCACAGCTGATTCAGATATCGGAGTTATGTGTCACAGGCTTTACATAATATAATTAAAATGTTCAAGAAAATAGAGGAATGATAAAGAATTTCACCAGAGCCTTGGAATCTATTCAAAGAATGGAAAGGGAGGAGTCAAATGAAAATTCTGGAACTGAAAATATTATAACTAATATTAAGAATTCAACAGAGGGGTTGTATACCAGCTCAGACACAGCAGAATAGAGTTTCTACTGACTTGGGTGAAAGGTCAGTAAAAAATATGTGGATTAAAGCATGACAAGGAAAAAAGACAAAATATACAGAAAAGAGTATAAGAGACATATGGAAAACTCTAAAAGGTTTAACACACACGTACTTGGGGTTTCAGAAGGAGAAGAGAGACAGAAAGGGACAGAAACAGTATTTAAAGAAATACTCACTGGGAATTTTCAGACATTGATTAAAAAACCCCATCAGATCTCATATTTAAGAAGCTTTATGAACCCCAAGCAGGAGCACACACACACACAGAGTTATATCACACTCAAACTGCTAAAGACCAAAAGAAAGAGAAAAATTTCAAAGCAGCCAGGGGTGGGAGAAGAAGACATATTACCTTCAGAGGAGCAGCAATCAGACTGATGGCTAATTTCTGAACAGAAACAATGGTAACCAGAAATCAAGAGAAAGACATTTTTTAAATGCTCAAAAAAAATTAAAAAGCCAAAATAGAATTCTATACCCAACAAAACTATCCTTTAAAAATGTAAGTGAAATAAAGACGTTTTCATGTTAACAAAAGCTGAGAGAATCTGCCACTAGTAAACATGAACTATAAGAGGTATTAAAGGAATTTTTCACACTAAAGTACAATGACCCCAACTGGAAGTGTCAAACTTCAAGAGGAACTCCTTTCAGAAAGGAGTGACTTTGGCCTACTTCTCCTCAAATAAATTCTCATTCCAATGGAATCATTCAGTGTAAAATATAAATTCATGTTAAATGAGATCTAGACAAGAAGTGAACTAGAATTTTATAACTTAGCAATATGTAGAAGATACTGTCAGTTTAATTTTAACCAAAATAAAGTTTTTTAAAAAAATGAAAGCTGGGTTCTGGGAGTCAGGGATCAAGGACAGCAGCTGGCATGTAGGAGTCAAAGGTTATGGCTGATCTGTCATTGGCAAGTGGGTGTTAGGGGACAAGAAAAGATGTGGAGATGGGGGAGTTAGAAGGCGTGGGCAATAACTATGCTCTAGGGGTTAGAGGTCAAGAGAGTCTGTGGGAGATGTAAGGTCAGGGGTCATGGCTGACAGTTGGGTGGTGGTGGTTGCCTCAAGGGCCGGAGGTCTGAAGTCACGACTCACCTGAGGAAGTTGAAGCATGAGAACGGGGAGGGGTGATGGGGGTGGTGGCGGTTGAGATTCCTGGCCCCCGGCCCCGCCCCTCTCGGCTGGCCCCGAGCGCGCCGCCTCCGTCACCCCGTCCTTCCCCGTCAGCCCCGCCCAGTCCGGAGCTTCGAACGCGAAGGCAGCTCGGCCGAGGCGACAAGCGAGGTAGCGAGTGGCGCAGGGACCCAGCGGGCTGCTGGGGCTTCTGCGGCGCCCGCCTACGCTCCCTCCCCTCGGGCGCTCGGGGCGCCGACTGGCGCCGCCCCCCGGGAAGATGGCGCTGCACTTTCAGGTCAGTGCGCTTTGCGCCGCGGGTTCTCGCTCCGCCGGTCAGCCGCCCCGGGAACCCGGCGGGACGCTGGGGTCTGGAGACTGAGGGCCGAGGCCGGTGGCGGAGGCCGCGGGGTCGCGGGCCGGTGCCTCGGAGCCCCAGCCCCCGTCCCCGGCCAGGGACCCACGCACTGGCTTGGGCTGCACACCCCGGGCCCGGGCCCGAAGAAGGGGCGGCCAGAGCTTGGGGTTGACGGTGGAGGGGCAGGGGCCAGCCTGGAGCTCGCACCTCGGGGGAGGTACGGATGCTGAGGACCGGCCGCGTGGGAGCCCGCTCTCCCCGGTGCTGCCGCACGGCGCGCACGGAGGCTTCGGCGGCGCCCTAGCAGGTGGGAGCCCGGCCGGACCAGCCTTCCCGCCGCGTCGTGGGCCGCGGTTCCATCGTCTGCCTCCACACAGTTCGTACGGAGCTCGAGAAGGGGGCCTGGGTCCGCCGATGGAGGGCGCAGCAGTTGGACTTTAATTGGCCAGAGCGGGCAGGGGCTGTGTATATGGGGAGTTGCGAAGGAGGGCTCTGCAGCAGCTTCATTGGAGGAGGAAACGGGGGCAGGACGCGCGCTAGGAGCGCAGAGATGGTCTGGATGGGACGCGGGCTGGAGGAAGGCTCACGTATTCTCGGGCACTCTAGCATATGCACGCAGTTATTCATACAACAAACATTTATAGAGCCTTCCCTCGCCCCCCACGTGTCTCAAGCACGGTGCAAAGTTCTGGGATAAAGGATTACATCATCTTACAATACTTGCCCTCATGGAATTCACGGATAATTATATAGTACATGTGGAAAATGGTATGATAGAATTAATCACGGGATATCATGGGACATTGAAAAGGGGCAGTCAACCGTGTGTGTGTGTGTGTGTGTGTGTGTGTGTGTGTGTGTGTGTGTGTTGAGAAGGAGTGAGGCAGAGCTGCTGTGCTTCTCAGGCAAGCTTTTTTGAGCTTCTGTTCATCTACTAATGTATTGTAGTTCCTACTTTGCTAGGCCCTTAAGATATAGCTCTAGCAAAACTTTATGATTTGTACACTCAGGAAACTTGCAGTCTAGTGGATACTGAAAGAATTGTAGGAGTTGGCCAGACGAAGAGGAAGCGAAGGGTATAGAGGCAAAAGGATAGTGTGAGCCAAGTCAAAGAATTGTGGAAGAACATGGCACACTGCAGGAAGTTCGGTTTGGCTGGAGCTTAAGGTTCATATAAAAGGGAAGGGAGCAGGGAAGCCTGTGGAGGCAGGAGATGACCTTGGAGAGGTAGGCAGTCTCATAATATGCTGACAGTATATCTAAGTGTCCCAACCCTTTGTAGATTTCTTTGGATCCCCTGTGACTACAGTGCCTCATTACTTAATTATTGATTCTTCCAAAGGGTCTTTTCTTTTCAATCAGCCACTCTCCTATCAGGTAATTGACAGCTCAGGAGGTAGTAAGCCTGACACATTACCTTTTGACTCCTTGCCATTTCTAAGCGTCTCCAGGTCAAAATAATGTTATTTATTACCACTTTAGTAAATATGCCCTTTGGAAATCTTCACAGGAGGAATTTCACAGGGAGGACTTTGGGATTGTAAATAGGTAAACAGATGTTCATAATTCAGGTGTAAATCTTGAGGGCAATTAAAAACTGTGGTGGAAGTTTTGGGGACTTCCCTGGTGGTCCAGTGGTTAAGAATCTGCCTACCAATGTAGGGGATGTGGGTTTGATCCCTGGTTAGAGAACGAAGATCCCACATGCAACTAAGCCCACGCACCGCATCAAAGACCCAGCGCAGCCACAAAAAAAAAACTATGGTGGAAGTTTGGAACAGTTTCAGACTTGGAAAGATGAAGCATAATAGTAAATTACGCAGTCTGGAAGATTTCTTCATACTTAGGTAGTGGTGGAAAAATTAGCTGCTAATGCCAAAATTACCCAAATTGGTTTCCTAGGAATGTATTTCACAGCAGTCCTGGGAAGCTTAAAAGTGGAGTTGAACAAATAAAAGACCTGATGATTTGGGGGGCCAGAATTAAGCTCTGAACCTTCTCAGTTTGAATTGTTTTCAGCATATGGATCATATTGTTACCCAGTTAACTCAAGGAGCCTTTATTACTAATGATAACTGGTACCTAGCATTTTGAATTTTCACATGCTTGTTGTAGATGTTCAGCCCCACAACTAGCTTGAGAGGTGTGCATATACAGTCGGCTTGCTGTATCCCTGAGTTTTGCATCTGTGCATTCAACCAACTGTAGATTGAAAATACTCTCAAAATTCCAGAAAGCTCCAAAAAACTTCCATTTGCTGCACACGTGACAACTATTTGCATAGCATTTACATTGAATTTACAATTATTTACATAGCATTTACATTGTATTAGGTATTATAAGTAATCTAGAGGTGATTTAAAGTATTTGAGAAGATGTATAGAGGTTATAGGCAAATACCATGCCATTTTATATAAGGTACATGAACATCTTTGGGTTTTGGTATCTGCAGGGTGTCCTGGAGCCAATCCCCCTACTTACGTGCATGTATACATTTTATCCCTGAAGACACTGAGTCTTAGAACAATTGTGACTTGCCCAAGGCTACAGAATTAGAGTAGTCTTAATAACTCATGTTTCCACATTCTTTCCTACAAATATCTTACTGTCATCTACCCAGCAGGGAAGTTAGTGAAAAATTATGCCATTTTGATAAGTAAATAAGTGAATTTATGTAAGGGGAAGTTAGGTCACTGCTTCACAGTCTTTTTCACATCATAGCATACATAAAAAATGGGAATTGTGTGGTTCATTGACATAAACTGCTCATAACCAAAAGCCTGCCTGGAGGACAAGGGGATCAATGTCCCTGACATACTATAACCATTCAAGGCACATGCATTCTGGTTAGGAAGCTGTGGGTTAGGGTACTCTGTCCCAAAGGAAGAAATGGATCTGGATTATCTGAGAGGAGACAGTCCAGATTAGAGGGTAGGGGACAGAGTGAGGAAAGATATTTCTGGGACCAAGTAGGAGGTAGGCACTTAAGATTTAACAGAAGGACCTTGATGAGAATCAAGGGATAACATTAGGAAAAATTTAGGAGATGCAGTTGGTCGATCTTTTTAGCTTTCAGGATTATTCCAGAACCTGGGACTATAGTCATGCTTAATAGCCAGCCAGGCATTCTGATATGATCAGGCATACCTGATATGATCTAGATGTGATTGTGAACTATTATAGTTGAATACGATGGTAACATGATGAGAAAGGGGTTTGGAAAAGATCATCCTGTATGGAGTTGAATGGGAGAAACTATAGACAAAAGACCAATGTGGTGTTTTATAATTAACTGAAGAGATTATTTACAATTTGTGTAGATCTGCTGTGTGCCAGGAGGTGGATTAAGCTTTCTCTCGTCTTTTCTGTCTTAATCTTCACAATTACTTTAGATGGAATCTTCACAATTATTTTAGATGGTGGATATTACTACCTGCAGTTTCAAAAGTGAGGTTTAGAAAATTTAAATAATTTGCTTGAGGTCACTTAATAAGTAATTGGACAGATTCCAAAGCTTCCACTCTGATTCCCAAAGAAGCCCCTAAAGAAATCCTGGGTACTGTAGGCCACAGTTGGAAAATACTCTTCTATTGATCTACTGTCTATGAATATCATGTAGAGGTGTTGAGTCTGAGTCTTTATTTTAAAAGAATTGGTAGGATTTTGTGATAAATTAGGTAGGTACCTGGAATTAGCCAAACTGCGAGGTTTGAGGGCACAGTTTGCAAGACTGTTCTCACTTCTGACACCACCTGCATATTTGGGGGTTTCCCAGTACCACTCTCAGGTTTGATAGTTTAACAGAAGAACTCACAGAATTCACTGAAGGCTATCATACTCAGTTTATTATCAGGAAAGTATGCAGATTAAAATTGATTAAACAAGAGATACATAAGGCATAATCTGGGAAGGTTCTCAAATAAAGCTTTTGTTGTCCTCAGGACATGTTACTCTCCCAGCATATATGTGTGGCAGTAAGCACCAAGTATTGCAAACCAGGGAAGTGCACCTGAGCTTTGAGTTCTGGAGTTTTTATTGGAGCTTCTTTATGTAGTCATTGATTGACTGGTTGGTTGCCACATGATTGAGCTCAGTCTTTAGGTCAGATGATACTGAGCAATCTAAAGTCCCCACGCTAAAACACAGGGTTGGTCTTTGGGATGGCCAGCCACCAATTTACGACTATGGGGTGTGGTCTGCCACACACACACACACACACACACACACACACACACACACACACACACACACACACACACACACACACACACACACACACACACACACACACACACACACACACACACACACACACACACACACACACACACACACCACCCCCGCCCTGAACAAAAACATTCCTATCTTAGACGTAGATTACCTCCCAGAATCTGAGGGCAAAGACCAGACTTTTTCTTTGGGCAAGGCCAAACTCTTAACTATATAGGAGGGACTAGGGAGAAGGAAAAGTAAAAGATAACATCAAGATTGTAAGTCTAGATTCTGGTCTACACCTCCGAAACCACTGAAAACAAAGGGACAGTTGATGTGAAAATCTGTGGGAAATATGTTCAATTCAGTTCCCGACATTTTGGGGCTGTTTTCAACATCTTTCTTGATTTCCAAGAAGAAGTTTGTAGATAAATATAAAGGTGGTGAATAGACAGTTGAAAGTGTGGACTAGGACATCACCTGCAGGTACATGATGACTAAAGTCAAGGGTGGTAAGATGGCAAGGTGCTGAGGAGACAACATGTGCTTGGGGCCCACAGATTTGTATGTGGCTCAGAATTGACCATTTACTCTCATCTTGAGCAACGTGTGTGTGTGTGTGTGTGTGTGTGTGTGTGTGTGTGTGTAGATATATATATGTGTGTATATGTATGTATTTGATCTCTCAGCCTCAGTTCTTTTTTGTGTGTGTAAAATGGGTGTGCTAAAAATATGTGCTTTACGGGAGTCTACTTTTTAGAATTGGTTTAAAAAATAGAAGATGGAAATACTTTTGTAAACCTTTAAAGCACTAAAACAAATATGATCCAATTCATTGTAGAAGAAGGAGTTCTAAGAGGCCCAGAAATAAGCCCCCAGGTATGCTCGGGAAAAGGTAGTAAAGGGAGGAAAAAACAAAGAGTTTATGGAAAATGAGCAGCTTTAAGATAAAGGCACTTTGTATTAATGGTAGTCAAGAAGCTTAATTCCAGAAGGCAGGAAAGATACAGGGAAGAGTAACTGAAAGGAGTTTAAATTTAATTGAGCAGGGATTTTTTTGTGGTTCATCGATTTATTGTTTTATTATTAGGGGACATTTTTCTAGGACAAAAAAACCTTCATTTTTTTCCAGCTTTCTTGAGGTATAATTGACAAATAATAAACTGCACATTCTTAAAATGTCCTTTTGGATGAATTTTGACGTAAGTATATTAACTGTGAAACCATCTCGGAAATCAAGATAATGACCATATCTATCACCCCCCCCAAAGTTTCCTTATGCTCCTTTGTAATCCCCCCTTGCTGCTTCCCTATCCTGTTCTCCCACTCTCTCCTCCCTCCCCAGCCTGAAACCGCTGATCTGCTTTCTTTCACTATAGAACCATACAATATATACTGTTTTTGTCTTGCTTCTTTTACTAGGCATTTACCTGTCGATGGATACATGATGGGAGTTACTGTATAGAAAGAAGTCACATCATTTACTGGTTAATTGTATGTCAAGTGCAAAGTGCAGAAATGAGTCCAGAATAACTTGGAAGATATTTAGACTGTAGGCAGGATTATGTCATTGTCTCCTAGGCTATGGAAGTTGGATGCTGTCTGTTTATGTTTGATAGTTTATCGATGGGAGTTAGGTGATATCCAATTCTACTTGTGTTACCTGTTATTTATTTATATGGGCTTCTTATGGTGATATGAAGCCATGTAGAAGCTTTAATAACTCAAACCCGGTTTGTCAACAAGTTGAGAAGGGATCCGTTTCTCTGAGGCATTCTTATGTTAACCATATTCTCAGACATCAGTTTATAAAACTAAGATGCAGTTTATCAGTTCACTATGAAAAATAGTCTCTCTTTATAGACAGATTTTCTGGAAAATCAAATGCTAATCAGAAGATTGCTTGGTCACTCAGCAGTCATCACAAATTTAACTACTTGAAATGTTTAGATAATGCTTTTCCACAGGGTAAGGATCTTTGTGTATGTATCCTTTTCTCTAAAAAGATTTATCAGTAGTATGCCAGGCATTTATTTAATTGTTATCATTACAGTGAAAGAATAACTTAATTTTTTCCACTTTGTTTCAGTCTTTCTTAAGAGAAAGTTCAAACCTTTACCTTTTTATCTTTCACTGCCTTTCGGTGGTTAATAATTTGAAAGGCATTTGGGACATTGTTGTAAACAAATACTTTTTAAATACACTTCAGACTTGTTCTCTGTTGGAGTTCACTAAATCAGTATAGCAAAAAAGACAAAATTCCAGAACTTTTTCAGAATATTTCCAAATAGATTTACTCAGGTGCCACTGAATTGATTAATATTAATGTTTGTGTTAGTTTCTTGGGGCTATTGTGACAAATTACCACAAACTAGGTGGGTTAAAACAACGAAAATTTATTCTTTTTTTTTTTAGAAGCTATTTTAGCTTTATATTTTTATTTTATTTTATTTATTATTTATTTTCTTTATTTTTGGGGGCTGCGTCGGGCCTTAGTCGCAGCATGTGGGATCTCATTGCAGCGTGCAGGCTTCTCTCTAGTTGTGGCGTGCAGGTTTTCTCTCTCTAGTTGTGGTGCGCAGGCTCCAGGGTGCGTGGGCTCTGTAGTTGTGGTTCTTGGGCTTAGTTGACCCGCAGCCTGTGGGATCTTAGTTCCCCGACCAGGGATCAAACCCGCGTCCCCTCCATTGGAAGGCGGATTCTTTACTACTGGACCACCAGGGAGGTCCCAGAAAATTTATTCTTTTATACTTACAGAGGCCAGAGTCTGAAATTTATGTGCTGACAGGGTTGGTCTCTTCTTAGAGGGCTTGAGGGAGAAACTGTTCTGTGCTTTGTCCCTAGTTTCTGATAGCTGCTTGCAGCCCATGGTCCATTGGCTTGTAGATGCATCACCCCAATCTTTGCCTCCTTTTTATGACTTTTTCTCTTGTTTCTGCATCTCAAATGTCCCTCTCTCTTGTGAATCATTGGATTTAGGGCCCGCCCTAAATCCAGGATGATCTCATCCCTAGATCAGGATTTGCAAAGACCCTATTTCAAAATAATTCGAAGGGACTGGTGGTTAGGACTTGGATATATCTTTTAGGAGGACACAATTCCACCTATTACAATATTCTTATTAGGTGATACTAATAATAAACAGCTAACGTTTGTAGTGTGTAATGTGTGCCAGAAGTTGTGTGGCCCTAACTCATTTAATCCTCCCAGCCGACCTTTTGTTTTTCAGCAGTTAGGTTTTCTCAGTATTTCTGGCTTCGTTCTTTTTTATACTCAAAAAGTCTACTTCTTCAGAGACTCGTAGACCTAGATGAATGCGTGACAGCAGGATCAGTTTATCTTTAAATTATTCTGGGTATTATCAGCTCTAAAATTTAGCCCTTCAAATTTATTAGATGAAGGAAAAGGTTTCTGAGGTTGATCATGAGTCATGAGAGGGAAAAAGGTAGCTCTTTTCATTTTTGTGTTTCTTACCCTTGGAGGAAATATGGGAATTCATATGTATTCATGAACCATAAATTTTCTATGCATTTTAATATGATGAACAGTATGTAGTAGCACTCCGAGGGCTTCTTGGGCCAATCTAGGTAGAGGAAATGTTTAAAATGTGGTTCATTTTTGCCGTCCTTTATCCTAATTTATCCTTTTGAAACCTTTCTTTTGTACTTTTATTTTCACTCTAGCAAAAAATTCCCTAGTCTGAGATGTTGGGCTCTGAGCTGGATAGAGAAGTGGAAAATGCCATAAAGAAACTAAGGAGAGAGAAGTGAAAAGCATAATGGGAGCTAGAGGAGGTTTCATTTCAGTGTTTCTTATGTATTCCTGTTAGACAAAGGTACATGCATTTGACGGAATGTTTAGATTAGTGTAGCTGTAAGGCTGCCACATAAAAATTCAGGTCAGAAAGGATAAAAAATAGTATTTCTTTATGAATATCCCATTACCTTCATATGCCCACCTGACGTTGAAATCTGTGCCAGCTTTTTTTTGTCCTCCAAAGAATAATCTCTAAGTTCAAACTGAAGTAGTTTTAGTAAGACACCTTTAACAAAAATTCTCTAAAGCTGAGAGGAATACTGAACTCATTTAGAATTTTTTCTTTCAGATTTTATCCACGTGTCGTATATCTTCAGATTAGGTTATATTTATAAACAGAATGAATTATTCTTTTTTATTTTTTAAATTGGCTTGTTTGTCCTCCTTATATATTTTTAATACAATTTTTAAAGATTACCCTTCACTTACAGTTATTATAAAATATTGACTATATTCCCTGTGTTGTACAACATATCATTGTAGCCTATCTTACACCCAGTAATTTGTACCTCCCACTCCCCCACCCCTATATTACCTCTCACAGGTAACCACTGGTTTGTTCTCTGTTTCTGTGAGTCTGTTTCTTTTTTGTTATATTCACTAGTGTGCTGTAATTTTTAGATTCCACATATAAGTGATATCATACAGTATTTGTTTTTCTCTGTATGACTTATTTCACTTAGCATAATGCCCTCCAAGTCCATCCATATTACTGCAAGTGGCAAAATTTCATTCTTTTTTATGGTTGAGGGATGTTCCATTGTATATATATATACCACATCTTCTTGATCCATTCATCTGTTGATGGACACTTAGGTTTCTTCCATATCTTGGCAATTGTAAATACTGCTGCTGTGAACATTGGGGCACATGTATCTTTTTGAATTAGTGTTTTTGGTGTTTTTGTTTTTGTTTTTGTTTTTTTGATATATACCCAGGAGTGGAATTGCTGGGTCATATGGTAGTTCTTTTAGTTTTTTGAGGAACCTCCATACTGTTTTCCACAGTGGCTGCAACACTTTACATTCCCACCAACAGTGTATGAGAGTTCCCTTTTCTCCACATCCTTGCCAACGTTTGTTATCTGTGTTCTTTCTGATGATAGCCAGAATGAATTATTCTTTATGTCTGTAAAATAGGAACCTACAAGATGATAGCTAGTTATTACACTGCTATAAGTAACATGGGGTCAAGTCATAGTTCCTGAGAATCATGCCGTAGTTTACCTGCAGCACTATGAGCCATTAGTTCTGAAGACCCACATCAGCGTATATTTATATCTTTTCTTTTATATAGATGGAACCATTGAAGTTCTTATAATCTGAAAAAGAATGTAAATTGGCATAATGTCTGCAACTTGCACATGATAATTCCCCTTATCCATCTCTTTAGCTTCTTTTGGCAACTCCTCCTGGCTGTCTGTCTACCCGTCATACTGACCTTTTAATGCCTTGAAACGATTAAGCTCTATTCTGGCCTCTGGTAAATGCTGTGTCTTTGCCTGAACTGCTGTCTAGTCTTTTTCATATGGCTTACCCTTTCAGGTTAGCATAAATGTTACTATATACTTTAGGCCAGCCTTTTGAAACCCCTTGGATTAGACAAGTCCTCCTCTTTCTGTACTCTTACTTTTCCGTCACAGAACTATCATTTTAAATAATTTAGAGGTAGGAGGTTTGCCTTTTTTTTGTTCACCACTGTGACCCCTAGTAAGTAGTTGTAGCTCAATAAGCATTTATTGATTTGACAAATACACACATGGTATTTGCATTCCTTGTTTCCTATGATTAATATATTTACCTTATTTTTTTTCACTCAAGTAAAATGTTGAATTTTTTTTTTTTTCTTCTTAAGAGTTTGGCTGAATTGGAAGTATTATGTACTCATCTCTACATAGGGACTGATCTTACACAAAGAATAGAGGCTGAGAAAGCACTCCTGGAACTTATTGACAGCCCAGAATGTCTCAGCAAGTGTCAACTTTTATTAGAACAAGGAACAGTAAGTATTTGATAACAGCAATTAACAATGAAAGATCGGTAGGTATATGTCACTGTTGATGAATGCATGTAGGTTAGCAATGTAGGTTAACTGATAGGTATTTACCATGTCTTTTTACTGTAGTTTATTTCACTGTTGAAGAATTGGAAAGCCTGGAAAGAAAACTTAGGGAAGAGCCCAGGAGGTGGAAATAGGCATGAATCAAAATACATTCTTGATTCCTCTTGGCCCCTTTTTATGTCTTCTACCAGTGGCAAAAGTTACATTTTTAGAAAGTTGGAATTAAAAATCTAGGTGGGAGAGGCAGATTGTAATTAACTTTGAAATGTGAAGGAATGATTCAGAGGAATGCTGATTACTTCTTGCCTGCCTCTCTCCTAGAGATTCATAGCCATTCATTCAACATCATTTAGCAAGTATTTAAATGTAAAACCAGGCACTGTACTACCTACCTGCTTTATTTACAAGCATTAAAGTAACTCATAATTTAGTTGGGAAGGCATAGATGTATCACTATAAATAAAGAGCTGTGGAATGATATGGTAAGCACTATAGTAGGAGACTGTAGGATCTATAGAGCAGAGGTTAGCAAACTTTTTCTGTAAAGGGCCAGAGTGTAAATATTTTAGACTTTGTGGGCCAAGAGGCAAAATCAAGGATGTTTTATAAATATGCCTATTAGAAGAGAGAAAACAAATTTCCACAAAGTTTTGTTTATGAATTTTGAAATACAATAATTGAGTACAGTTTTTTTGTAGTATAAGTCTACTGATGAAAAGAATGGAATTATTCTTTTGGGGATGACATTTTGCTTAACTGGGGTTCAGAGTTAGTATTTCCTATCATTAGCATTGATTACAAATGTTCATATGTTAATACTGACCTGTAATGAGATTTTACAAATTTCATCTTTGGAAATGTCTCTTCACACAGATAGGTGCTACCAAATATTGATATCAGCTGATAAGCATATGATTTTAATTAAGCATATTCATCACTTAGAAGGCATGTATAGTGTTTTATTAAAACTTCTCTTGATATTTGTCTTCTAGGATGTCATTACATTCTAGATTAATCACTTCCAATTGAAGGTTAGGTGGAGGCTCCTCAATTGCTCAGTTAAATGGATTTTGAAATACGGAAATTTCCGTTGCATTTGCAACAAGGTCTGAAAAAAAGTGCTGCTGGAACATAGTTTGAGCTCAGAAAATATACTCAGCAATAGAGATCTTGCTACTTGTTTTAATATTTGATGTGTGGAAAGTATATAAAGCAGCTTGATATTACTTGTGATTCAATCAATGTTAGTTGTGATTAGAGTAACTTTATTGCATTATAAGTTTCACATTAGTACTAAGCACTGTTTGCCTTTTAGACAATTTTGTAACTTTAGGTTGAATTTATTAAGAGACATTATCAAGTTTGAAGCAAAAACTAACTTCAAAAGCTATTTAATGTTCAACAATAGTGGATAAAATTGGTTCTTCTCATTCAGAAAAATTTCAGTCTCAGTCCTGAGCAAGAAAAAATTGCAGTAAAACTTTACCACTGCCAAGCTATAGAACTACTGTGCAGTAGGGCAAGTCTGAATTTTCAGCTTCTATTTCTGACAGAAATTTCCAGAACTGAAGATGAATTCATGAAAATGAACTAAAGTCCACTGTTTTTTTGTTTCGTTTTGTTTTTAGAATTTTTTTTTTGATGTGGACCATTTTTAAAGTCTTTATTGAATTTGTTACAATATTGTTTCTGTTTTATGTTCTGGTTTTTTGGCCGCAAGGCATGTGGGATCTTAGCTCCCCCACCAGGGATCAAACCCGCACCCCCTGCATTGGAAGGCAAAGTCTTTTTTTTTTAAAATTAATTAATTAATTAATTTAGTTTTGGCTGTCTTCGTTGCTGTGCACAGGCTTTCTCTAGTTGTGGCGAGTGGGGGCTATTCTTCATTGCAGTGTGTGGACTTCTCATTGCGGTGGCTTCTTCTTGCAGAGCATGGGCTCTAGGTGCGCGGGCTTCAGTAGTTGTGGCACGTGGGCTCGGTAGTTGTGGATTGCGGGCTCTAGAGCACAGGTTCAATAGTTGTGGTGCATGGGCTTAGTTGCTCCGTGGCATGTGGGATCTTCCCGGACCAGGGCTTGAACCCTGTCCCCTGCATTGGCAGGTGGATTCATAACCACTGCACCACCAGGGAAGTCCCTGGAAGGCGAAGTCTTAAGTACTGGACTGCCAGGGAAGTCCCTGAAGTCCACTGTTAACACTACTGATTCATTAACACATGATAGATTCAAATATTGACAACAAAGTACCTACTGATGAATAATAAAATGAATACCACAGGCTTTAGTCTCTTACATTTTTACAAGCTTTGTAAATTTGTCCACTTAAGTCTTTTCTTTTTACCACCCTTGTTGGCACATTTTAGCAACTACTTCAGGTTGTACAGAATTAGCATTTTCTCAGCTTTTTTCAAGATATTCTGACCAATAATTGCATGCAGACTCTTCATAGCGATTAATTCTTTAGTCACTTCAAACTTAGCATTGACTTCTGGAATAAACAGATAATGTCGGTAACAGTATGAGCAGTGCATGTTGGTAACATCGGTAACTCATCAAGAACTAGGGAGAACCTCCAAATCATTCGCCTGGTTTGAAATTGAATTTTGATTAATATCTTCAACTATCTGGGCCTTCTTCTCACTGAAAGTCTAGTAGTCTGAAGTTTATGTTCTCTGCATGTGTAACTTTGGCTACTGCAATAAAATAATGGTGATTTAATTAACTCTTTTGGTAAGTGGCTTTCCTTACTTGGCTGACAAATGAGCCATTTCATAACCTAACTTTGGTTGCAGCCTCACTTTATTTTTTTGTGGAGAAATTTCACTGTTATAGATATTCTGTCTTAAATTTTCTCCTTTTTTCTGACTATTGATTACCTGTGAGTTAGGAATACTGACATGAGTGCTTGGTATGATGTGGTCAACATATGTTGTATTCTTTTAGGACAGCTATAGTACAATTGCATAAAAAGCACATTGCTTTGCTATCTGATTCAATAACAAAATGATCCACATTCCACTGTGCCTTAAAAGTTAGACATTTGAAGTGCTTTTCTATCTTTTCTTGTTTTGACATAACAGATATGCACTGGTAATAATAAAAGGTGCGTGTCATGTCATGGTGATACTCATGGCACTCTGTGCTGTGAAGTTAATAAGTACATCATTGCGGTTTATAGTGCACTGAGCAGCAGTGGGGAGGAGGCAGTGAGTGCCATATACTGTTTTAAGGATTTGACTCTGCTGTCATAGTCTGAAAGCAAACTATATGCGTGTGGCTGTGTTCTAATAAACTTTATTTATGGACACTGAAATTTGGATTTCATGTACTTTTCACATGTCACAAAATATTATTGTTTTTATTTTTTTCCCAACTGTTTAAAATAGTAAAATCCATACATAGCTCATGGGCCTTGCAAAAACAGGCGGGATTTGGTCCACAGGCCTTAGTTTGCTGACCTCTGGTCTAGAGAAAAAAAATAGGGCTATCTTTACAAGAGATTGCTAGGGGTAGAGTGAATAACTGAATCAGATTTTGAAGGGTTGAGTATGCTATTAAGTTAAGGCAGTTGGTGGTCAGAGTGAATACAACCAGCATGGATCTGAAGGAGGGGGGAGGTCAGGGTGGGAAAGGCATTGAAAGGAACTGAAAGAGGGCTGTTTTGGTCAAAGGATAGCAAAGAGTGGAACCAGATGAATTTGAAGAGATAATCAGAGGGCAGAACATGTAGGACTCTGTAGACATGGTAAGTGTATTTTATTTGAACTTGCTCATAATCATTTTTTTCCTCTTGCGGAGGATGGGCTCTAGGTGCACGGGCTTCAGTAGCCCAACAACTGCTTGCCATTTGAAAAGACTACCTATACCTTCCTCAACTACCCCACCCTTATGAGGGATTGTGTGTGTGTGCGTGTGTGTGTGTGTGTGTGTGTGTGTGTGTGTGTGTATTTTATCCCTTGTAAATCTGCCAGTTTGGAAAACCAGAAAAATTCCCAATATTGCTTAGCAAAAGTTCCTATCATAGTATTGTTTTTTGGCTGCATTGGGTCTTCGTTGTTGCGCGCGGGCTTTCTCTAGTTGCAGCGAGCTGGGTGGCTTCTCATGTTGCGGAGCTTGGACTCTAGGTGCGCGGGCTTCAGTAGTTGTGGCGCATGGACTTAGTTGCGCTGCGGCATGTGGGATCTTCCCATACCAGGGATCGAACCCATGTCCCCTGCATTAGCAGGCGGATTCTTAACCACTCTTCCACCAGGGAAGTTCCCTTATCATAGTATTTTGATTAATCTATTAAAATTTATATTTCTTTACAGACATCCTATGCTCAACTCCTTGCAGCAACATGTCTTTCAAAACTTATTAGCCGAGTCAGTCCTTTGCCGATTGAACAAAGAATAGATATCAGTAAGTGGTTTATTATGCTTTTTATCAAATTGCACTTTAAAAATAATTTTTGCTTTTAAATATGCTAAACTGTTAACAGGCTTGCAAGTTATTTTATTGTCATTTTTAAAGATGAGTAGTCAAGTCTCCTTTACACATGTAGTGATAAATAAATAACAATGTAAATAACAATGTAAATAACAATGTGTTATACAAAAATGTGTTGTCAGAAAAGCATTTGTTTAGTTTGATAATAAATAATAACTAGCATTTTATTGTCTATAGTATTTACTAAGATTTGCACTATCTCATTTTATCTACCAAACTTCTGAGATGGGCACTATTGTTATCCTCATTTTATAAATGAGGAAATTAGATTTGATAGGCTCTATAATGTGCCCAAGATCATCACACATCTAGCAAGAAGTAGAGCTGTGATTCAAACTTACACAATTTTTGTGGAGTCCATGCTCTTAGCGATTATCTTAACATCATATACAACTAAATGATGGGAAAGAAGTGTACCCTCCAGCATTTCTCAGAATCCTATATCAAAATCATATGGGATGCATATAAAATCAAAAGCAGATTCCTACTTATTAGGAAAATAATGTGTATATGGAGGAACAGTGCTTGGAACTTAGTGTAGTTGGAAAATTGATTCTATAAAGTACCAATATGCTTTCAGAAGTAATGTATTTTCATATTTTAAGTGTGTGAGTTTGTTTTTCATATGGACAAAACTCTGATAGTTGAGATATGGGAATTTTTTTGTTATCTTTGTTCATGATAGACTGTTGACTCATTTCTGCTCTCCAGCCTCAAGGTTTACATGATTCATATTTGTGTAACAGAAAAGTTAAAGTGTAGTATTATATATGATGGTTCTTTAAGCTCAGTTTTTGAATGGTCAAATCCCACAATGATTTGTCATTTGCCTCATATGTTTGACTGATATTTCTCTTAAGTACCTAATAACCGAGGGGAACTCCTTCAACTTGATAAAGAACATCTACCAAAAAAAAAAACCTACCAGGCTGAAGAAAACCTAGAGGAGAATTTATCCATGTTCTCATGGACTTGTGTGCTTAAGAAAGCAAAAGAGAAATTTACAGTTTAAAAAATAAGGGTTCAGACATTAAAAACCTGTCATAAAACATTGTGATTTTGTTTGTTTGACTTTTATACACATAAACACACATATTTTAGGTAGACTTTATTTTTTTAGAGCACTTTTAGGTTCACAGCAAAATTGAGCAAAAAGTACAGAGAATTCCCATATACCCCCTGGCCCCACACATGAATAGCCTTCCCCAGTATTAGCATACTGCACCAGAGTGGGTACATTTGTAACAGTTGATTAACCTACATTGATACATCATCATCACCCAAAGCCCATAGTCTATATTAGAGTTCACTCGTGGTGTTGTGCATTCCGTGGGTTTGGATAAATGTATAAATGACACATATCCCCCGTTATAGTATTATACAGAATAGTTTCACTGCCCTAAAAAGCCACTGTGTTCCAACTATGCATCCCTCCCTCCCCTCTAACTCCTGGCGACCACTGATCTTTTTTACTGTTTCCATAGTTTTGCCTTTTCCAGAATGCATGTAGTTGAAATTATACAGTGTGTCGCCTTTTCAGATTGGCTTCTTTTACTTAGTAATATGCATTTAAGGTTCTCCATGTTTTATCGTGGCTTGGTAGATCATTTCTTTTCTTTCTTTTTTTTTTAAAATTTATTTATTTTATTTATTTTATTTTTGGCTGCACTGGGTCTTTGTTGCTGCACCCGGACTTTTCTCTACTTTGCGGTGAGCGGCGGCTACTCTTTGCTGCAGTGCACAGGCTTCTCATCGTGGTGGCTCCTCTTATTGCGGAGCACAGGCTCAGTAGTTGTGGCCCACAGACTTAGTTGTTCGCGGCATGTGGGATCTTCCTGGGCTAGGGCTCAAACCAGTGTCCCCTGCATTGGCAGGCAGATTCTTAACCACTGCGCCACCAGGGAAGCCCGATCATTTCTTTTTAATGCTGACTGACGTGCCATTGTCTGGATGTACCACAGTTTATCTGTTCACCTTTTGAAGTACACCTTCATTGCTTCCAAGTTTTGGCAATTACGAATAAAGCTGCTATAAAGCAGGTTTTTTGTGTGGACATAAGTTTTCACCTCATTTGGGTAAATACCAAGGAGAGTGATTGCTGGATTGTATGGTAAGAGTATGTTTAGATTTGTAAGAAATCACCAAACTGCCTTCCAAAGGGGCTGTACCGGTTTTGCATTCCCATCAGCAATGAATGAGAATTCCTGTTCTTCCACATCCTTGCTAATATTTGGTGTTTTCAGTGTTTTGGATTTTGACCATTCTTATAGGTGTGTAGTAGAATCCTACTGTTTTTAATTTACAGTTTCCTAATGACATATGATGTTGAACATCTTTTCATATGCTTATTTGTTGTCTGTATATTTTCTTTAATGAGGTGACTGTTTAGGTCTTTTGCTTATTTTTAAATCAGGTTGTTGTTTTCTTATTCTCTGTATATTTTAGTAAATGGTCCTTTATCAGATAGGTCTTTTGCAAAGATTTTCTCCCTGTTTGTGGCTTGTCTTCTCATTCTCTTGGGCAGAAGCTTTTAATTGTAATGAAGTCCACCTTATCAAGTATTTCTTTCATGGATTGTGCCTTTGTTGTTGTTTGTAAAAAATCATCACCAAACCCAAGGTCATCTAGATTTTATTCCTGTTATCTTTTAGGAGTTTTTATAGTTTCACATTTTACATTTAGAGCTGTGATCATTTTGAATTAATTTTTGTAAAGTGTGTAAGTTCTGTGTTTAGATTCATTTTTTTGCATGTGGAGGTCCAGTTCTGCCACCATTTGTTGAAAAGACTATCTTTACTCCGTTTTATTAGCTTTGCTCCTTTGTCAAAGATCAGTTGACTGTATTTATGGGAGTCTCTTTCTGGGTTCTCTATTCTGTTCCATTGATCTATTTGTCCTTCACCCGTACCACACTGTCTTGATTATTATAGTTTTATAAAAATTAAAGTTAGGTAGTGTCAGACCTCCAACTTTGTCCTTCTCCTTTAGTATTGTGTAGGCTATTCTGGGTCTTTTGCCTTTCTATATAAACTTTAGAATCAATTTGTCAATATCCAAAAAAAATAACTTTCTGGGATTTTGATTGGGATTGCATTGAATCTATAGATCAGTTCTGGAAGAACTGACATCTCGACAACATTGAGTCTTCCTGTCCACGAACATGGAATATCTCTCCATTTATTAATTTCTTTGATTTTATTCATCAGCTGTGGTTTTTTGTAGATGTTCTTTATGAAGTTGAGGAAGTTCCCCTCTGTTCCTGGTTTGTTGAGAGTTTTTATCATGAATGGCAGTTGGAATTTTTGAAATCCTTTTTTTGTATCTATTTTGATCATGTGATTTTTCTTCTTTAGCCTATTGATGTGATGGGCTGCATTAATTGATTTTAAAATGTTGAACAATGCTTGCATACCTGGGATAAATGCCATTTGGTTGTGGTATATAACTCCTTTTATACATTGTTGGATTTGCTTTGCTAATAATTTGTTGAGGATTTTTGTTTCTATATTGATGAGAGATATTGGCTCAACTACAAGTTTTCTTGTAATGTTTTTGTCTGGTTTTGGTGTTAAGGTAATGCCAACCTCATAGAATGAGTTAGGAGGAATTCCCTCTCCTTCTTTTTCCTGGAAGAGATTGTAGAGAATTGGTAGAATTTCTTTCTTAAATGTGTGGTAGAATTCATCAGTGAACCCATCTGGGCCTGGTGCTTGCTGTTTTGGAAGGTTATTAATTATTGACTCAGTTAATTTAATAGATATGGGCCTATTCAGATTGTCTCTTGCACTTATCTTTTTAAAATGGATACTTAAAAAAAGAAAAGGTACACTCATTAAAGGAAATTCGGAAAAAAGAGAAAAGTAGAAACCTACCGCACAATTTCAAGCAACAAATGATGTGTTTCCTTTATGAGTTTCTTGGGTTTGAGTTACTACTCTTGCTTCTGCAAGTAGATTAGAATGTTATGAAATGTCTGACGTGTCAATAGAATAATTGGTATGTCAGTTAAAATGGAAAATGTGAAGATTGCCTCAAAGTCACATTGCCTTTATTACATCAACTCTAAAATTCTCATTCTTTCATGATATGGTCCCAGACTACATATTTCATTATTTCCCAGCATTAACTCTGTTGCATGTTCTCTGTGTCCAGCACACTGTTTTCTACCTATATTAGTATAATTAACGATGGCTTACCATCGCTCATCAATTAAATACCATTTCCTCAGCCTGGTGTTCAAGTCCTTTCATGAGCTTGTAATTGATGGATCGTCCCGTCCTTGTAGCCTTATATCTCGTTGGTACTAGCCTATTTGTACCAGAAGGTATTTTCCTCATGCCATGTTATTTCTGCCTTGGTGCCTTTTCTTATGTTGTTTCTCTAGCCTGGAATGCTGTCCTTTTAATCTTCTATTCAAATAAAAGTGTAGCTTAAGTTTAATTGCCTATATAAATCAGTCAATTCTCCTTCCCTTTCTCTGTCCTTCACTCCATCCCTCCCTCCCTCTTTCCTTCCTTGCTGACTCCCCTCTTCAAACAGCTTTATTGAGGTATAATTTATATACCATAAAGTTAACTTAAGTGTACAATTTTTGATTTTTAGTAAATTTACAGAGTTGTGTGAACATTTCCATCATCCCTTCCAAACTCCCCATGCTCATTTACAGTTAGTCCTGCTCCCATACCACCAACCTCTAAGATGTTTTCTGCCTGTATAGATTGACCTTCTGAGGATATTTCATATAAATAAAATCTTATCATGTGTAGTTTTTTTACATCTAACTTCTTTCACTTCGAAAAATGTTTTTGAGGTTCATCCATGTTGTAGCATGTGTCAGTATTTCATTTTTTTTATTATAGAATAATATTCCCTTGTATAGATGTGTGACATTTTGTTATCCATTCACCACCTGATGAACATATGGGTTGTTTTTGCTTTTTGGCCACTGTGAATAATGCTACCATGAACATTGACATACAAGTCTTTGTGTGGATATACTCATTTCTCTTGAGTAGATACCTAGGAGTGAAATTGCTGGGTCATAGGTAAGTTTATGCTTAACTTTAAAAAAAAACTGTCCAACTGTGTTTCAAAGTGCCTATACCATTTTGCGTTCTCAGCAGCAATGTGTGAACATTGCAGTTTCTCCACATCTTCACCTCATAAGTCTTACATTGATCTTCTTGTGGTAGTTTCTTTTTGTCTGTCTCTCCAAATATTTTATAAGCTAGCTCTCAAGGCATAGATTATAGCTCAAATTTTTGTGTTCACAGCATTTGGAATTGTTTCCATCAAAGCATTTGTAGTTAAATGTTGAGGTATTTACCTTCTCTTCATTTTTTTCCTGAATAACATGCTAGTCTTTGGGACCAAAGTAGAGATTGAGTCTTTCCCCTTTCTTTTATATTCTTTTTGTATGTTTTCTGATAGACTTTGTGGCATATTTTTTTACTTGACTTCAATTAATCAGTCAAAAATATTTCATATTAAATTTGTATAATGTGTAATACCTAAAGTTTCAGTCTAATGACAGTACACTCCAAGAGACTATCTACAAGTTTGGACTTAGTAGAGTTTTTGAATTACTAATTATTACTAAAATATATGGTTTGACCAGTATTTGAAAGCAGGAAACGAACAAACTCAAACCAAAACAACCTGACTCAGAGTCCCAATTTGGCCACTGTGACAAGTTGTTTCACCTCTTTGACCTTCATATTTTTTTGCCTAGGAAACAGAATAATAGTAATAGTAATATAAAAGCAATATCTTCACATTGCTGTGAGAGCTACATAAAGCTTTTTTTCTGGGAAGCGCTTGTAATTTCTAACTTGTTTCATAAATGCTAAATACTGTTGTTATCATATAGGCATTTGACACTCAAAGAGCCTTTACTGCATGGCTTTCCAAGTTTCTGTTAACTTTTGTTGGGGAATTTTTCCAGCTGTTTATTTCATTCTCCCATGTGTCTTTCTGAACATTTCATTTTCTTCTTGGTATGGCTTTTCCCTATTATCTTGGGCTGGTGATGATTAGATTGCTGTTGTTTTACTTGATTGTTATCATTGGCTCTTGCTTATTAAACTGGAACACTATTATAGGTCATGTAATAAGCATAACGTGAGAATATTTTATGTAAAACATTCAACTAAAGTAACAGAAATACAGTCTATTAAATTTTTTTGCCTTAGATAATAAACTTATTAGCTAGTATCTTTGCTCAGGGAGTTTGGGAAGGTGTGCTAAAGGTACCTAGCTTAAATGTGAAACTTGGTTTGTCTCCTGTTTTGTTGTTTTATTATTGTTGAGATTACCCTCCCAGTGGTTACCACTACCTACATATAGATTTCTCACATTCCCTCCGGGTTAAAATTTTTCAGGATACTAAAAATAAAAATAATAGAAGTAAATAAACCAGATTTTCTTTTATGTTCAGGAGGCAGTGTCATTTTCATAAGTTTTGTTATTGAAATAAAAGATTACATGTAATGAAGCTTAAGAGAACCATATTACTTTAATCCATAGCAGAAATCTCTTTCAGATTTATCTTAATGCTAGGAAAATCTGTGCTTTTTAATAGTATTTTTATTTGTATAACTGTGTATTTTTAATGTTAATAAAAATTAAGGTTGTAATGTGCTAGTCGTGAGAACTTTTCTTTTTTATATCAAGGTTCTCATTACAGTTGTCAAGAACAGCTGTTGAAAGTGTTCTTGGATTTTGGGGTTGTTTCCATTAAAGCTATTTTTAGTTAAATAGTGAAGTATTAATATTTACTTTTTCTTCACTCTTTTCCCAAATGGTATGCTGGCCTTCGGGGCCAAAGTAGAAATGGAATCTTCTCCCTTTAAAAAATTTCTTTCTTCTGTTTTTCTGATAGACTTTTGTGGCCCATTTGTAACCTCAATCACTCCTCCATTAGGAAGCTCATAGCTGAATTTGCTACCCACTTTTAATGATTTGGGTATATTAACTTTATTCCAGGCTTTACTCTTCTGTTCGTACTTTCTTTGACTTATGTACTTATTTTATCACATTATATTATTTGTATTTTTTTCTGCCACTTAAACAGCCAGATATCGCTTCTTGGCCTTTTGGCTAAGATCATGTGTAAACAGCCAGATAGTGTGTAGTCAGTTTTGCTATAACATGCCATATGTATTCCTAAAAGCACTATGCTGTGCAGTGATATGTAGTAAAACCACAGGGCTTATTAGAGAAATGGGCTTATGGAAATAAAATTGAAAAAGGATAGAAATCTAATAAAAGACATAGTAGAGTTTTACACATGTTAAATGGTTAAGAAATACTAAATAGTGGAATAAATACAGCATTTTATCTTGAAGAAGACCTGAAGTTTGTGGAAGGGGGCCCACTTCAACAAATAACTCATTGAAGTGTTGAAATTTGTGAGTTACTATGAAGGTAGAAGGAAGGTGATCTGAAATAGGATGGAAATTGTAACACCAAAAGGGCTGAGTCTGATAACACGAGATGAACTGAGATAGCTAGTAGATACATGCATTTTGAGTATGGCTTGGTTCGTTTGGCTTGGTTGCCGTTTTCGTTATTCACCTAGTTTCTTTCTGAATGAAATTATGCAAAAATGAAAGTGACATTCGCATTATACTCATATTATCCCCTAATATATCAATTGAATTGGAACAAATTTGCTTTTTCCAAATAACCCTTATAGGAGAACTGACTATATAAATAAGTACGTATCTTGGAGAAAGGGATTAACTTTTTGTCAAAGAATGTGTTGTCATCACTACCTGTTTTTACATTATTCGCATTAAGTTACTGAATAGTCCAAATGATCACAATATTTTTTTACAGGAAACTACATTCTTAATTATGTGGCATCACAACCCAAGCTGGCTCCCTTTGTCATCCAAGCTCTAATTCAAGTCATTGCTAAAATTACTAAATTGGGGTGGTTTGAGATTCAGAAAGACCAGTTTGTCTTCAGAGAAATTATTGCTGATGTGAAGAAGTTTCTTCAGGTAAGAAGGGATTATTACATTATAAGAACATCAGTAGTTGTTTTTTTGGTTTAGAAAACTGCTTTTCTTAAAGTTAAATGGTTTGTTTTGTGGCTACCAGAACCATATTAATTATGGTTTATTATTTATCCTCTGGAGCCTGTATTTTTTATTGCCAGGAAAAGAGGATCATGTCATATAACTTCCAAACCAGAAGAATGCAAATTATAATGTTTTATAATTTCAAAAATATATGTTGTCATTTGTAACCACGTGTGTCTTTGTATTGCATATATGCAAAACATGTATATAATGTTTTTCATGTATTATCTAATTTAATGCTAATTACATCTCTGTGAAGGGAATTACATTTTGCAAATGAGAAGACTGAGGCTTAGAAAAGTTAGGTAATTTGTATAGGATTGCATAATGATCTAGTAAAGCATAGCACTCGTACTTCAACAGGTTTTCTAAAGATATATATATTTAAAAATTTTTTTACATTATACATTGAGTCATACTAAATTCTCAAGAATGTTTTTAACCTAAATGATTAAAGTTATATACTCACATTTAACTTACACAAATTCAGGTATTTGGACTGGAAAAAAAAAAAGAAAGAAAGAAAAGAAAAAAGAAAAGCAAGAGGACACTAATTTAAACTGTGCCAGTGATTCCACTTGCCATTCCACATAGTATTTTATGTTGTGGGGTGTGATATGGGAAACTTAAATCTGCTCTTTTCTGTTCCTGTATGCCTCTTAGGATGACCATCATGCCCTGCTCAGTATGATTCAGATATTTAAAGATACATACTTTTTCATGCAAATGTTATCCCTAATCACAAGAAAAGTACCTTAGTTGGTGCTCTGCTGAAGAAACAGTGATCTGTTACAGTTCTCAAGGAAAAACTGGCAGTTTGGATTAATAGATGTTCAGTGTTGGTTTATTGGCAATTAGGGGGCTGTTTGGACTTTCTGAGATGTTATACCTTATACAGTAACTGTCAGATTTAATCCCTATGTAAGATGTAACTCCGTCATACATTGTAATGCTAGAAACCTCAGAATATGAAACACTAGACCATTCTGCTTCTCTTTTATTCGTATTGTTAAAATCCTGGTTAACAAATATTTGATTATCTAAAATATCACAAGAATAAGTGTATTTTTAGCCCTGAGGAGATCTGCTGTGGGACAGAGGGATAGTTTATTCAGTGACACATGAGTTTCTCACTTTATAGTTGTGCATATAATTTTGACTAACACAATAGCACCCCTCTCTTGTCCTTTACTAAGATTGTACACAGCTCATCAAGAATCCACACACACACTCACTGTAAACAAGAATAGACTTCAGAGTTCTTTTAAAATAAAATCAAGGTTGAAAACTGAATGAAATGAAATCATTCTTGTTGGCTAACATTTCTCAAGCTCCCTTTTCAATGGCTGATAAGTTGAGCTTAAGTTGGGCTTTAGTGTGCTTTTGTCAGTTTTGGAAGACCAGAAGAAACAGAAAATGTTTTCTCTTCAAAGTTTATTACAGTATCACAAAAAAAGCACTTGCTTTCTGGGTATATGACTTAACCTAACCTTCAGTCATGAGAAAGACAACTGACTTAGTGTTTTAGTACTCTAAAATAGTACCGCATGGTTCCTTTGGGTAATAACAGCTTCTGTGAATTTTGTACTAAAAATTATTTTAAGTTTGTTAAACTTTTAATGGCCTGAAATTTTGTATATCTTCTTTTCTCTGTTATTGTAACCTTATTGCTGCCATACTTCTAACATTTATATGCCTCCTTTCTACATACATACCCAGGAGATACTACTGTCATCTAGGACAGTGCTATTCAGATTGCTGGTTCACAGCAAGATAAGGGGTTTATGTCAGAATGTAAATCAACATGGTGCTTCCGTCATCGAGAGAGACTTGCTATGAAAAATATGCCAACTGAACTAAACAGTGTACTTAGTGACTTATCTGTTTTATATTTTGGTGCAAACTCTTTTGTCATGGACCAGTACCAAACCATTCTCAGATTAGAATCCAATTTGCAGACTACCAGCAGATTCATGGACTAACAGTTGGTCAGGGAACGACATGTTAAGGAGCATTGGCCTGGTTTACACAGAAGATGGATGCTTCAGTAATGTGAAATCTGTAGTTTATCATAGAGTTCCGATTGTCCTAAAGGGCCATAAAGAATTAAAATGCAAAAATTGGACTTCCCTGGTTGGGCAGTGGTTAAGAATCCGCCTGCCAATGCAGGGGATACGGGTTCGATCCCTGGTCCGGGAAGATCCCACATGCCACGGAGCAACTAAGCCCGTGCACCACAACTACTGAGCCTGTACTCTAGAGTCCACGTGCTGCAACTACTGAGCCCACATGCCGCAACTACTGAAGCCCGCGCGCCTAGGGCCCATGCTCCACAACGAGAGAAGCCACCGCAATGAAAAGCCCGCGCACCACAACGAAGAGTAGCCCCCGCTCGGCGCAGCTAGAGAAAGCCCGTGCACAGCAACAAAGACCCAGTGCAGTCAAAAAAAAAAAAAAGCAAAAATTATGGATGTTTCTTTTATTTTTTTATTCTGAGATAATTTGAATTTAGTTACACCTAGTGACCCAGTGTTAGTGAAATTCTGTGATAGTTAGAAGGAATGACCAGCTATAAAATTAAGACTTGAAAAGTGTATCATCTGTATTGCTTTCTTAAAATTATTATACTGTAATTGGATGATAGATTTTTTTATTTTCATACTTCCAATGTGATTTTGCAGTTGAGTAATTTGTTAGTAATGTGCATATAAAATCTGAATTTTGATTTGAAGGAAGTTATTGAGATCAAATTGGAAGCTGATTACATTAAAACATCATACTGTATTGATAGTCATGTATTTACTCAGTGCATTGGGCAGTTCACAAGCCTTCATTATAGATCCTTAGTAAATGCATATACATGCACTATTAAATAATATTAAAAGGGCGTAAGTGATCTTATCTGGTATTAGGTTGAGAGATTTAAATTAGTTCCTAAGTTATTAATTATTTACTGAATGCATCTATCTTCAAGCAAATTTACAGAGCTAAAAATTGTTTTTTGTTCTTTCTTATTCGTGGCCTTATGAAAAGGATTAAACTACACTCCTGTATTTTGAGGTTTAGTTTATTGTAAGTCCTACATGCTGAAAACATTTTATAGAGTATCATGCAGTTCTAAGGTAGGTGAGCTTTTTTCCCATTCAACTCTATACCTAAATTTATCCTTCAAAAAAATGAGCTTGACATTATTTTTATTTGTGGACCTCAGTGATTTTTCTATATATTTTAATAGATCTATTTCAAGAAAGTGTGATGTTTCAGTATTTAATTACTTGTAAATGTTACCTGGTTTACACATTAAGAACCAATCATTTGTCTCCATTTAGGCTAAACTTGTTTTTTTCTCCAAAGGGTACTGTGGAACACTGCATAATAGGAGTAATAATCCTCTCAGAATTGACTCAGGAAATGAACCTGGTAAGCCTTTCCATCTAATGGTGACATGAAGTTTGCTAGGTAATGTCATTTCTTTGATGTAAAATCTTTGTGTGGCTTAAAACTCTGAATAAGCAAGTCTTTTTTGGGGGGGGGTGTCTGTTTTATTGGTGGGATAATCAAGTATTGGAACACTTTTATTGTTACTAAAAATGACAGTAACAATATAAAGTACTACAAAGAACAGGAAATTAGACATGGTCCTCTCTCCATAGCAATTGGAGGATCGTCCTTTTATCCTCTGTATATATAGTAATATACTAATCGTAAAAATAAATTATACGCAAAAGTGGAACAAGCCTTTATTTGCTTACACATTAAAGACAAGCAGTTTAGCAGTTTGGTAAATTGATTCTCGATAATGGATACACAGCATGACTCAACAAAGAACAGAATACTTGGCACTTTGCTACTTGTTAGCATGGGTTTCACCCATACAAGGAGAGTTTGCAGAAGCTATACTTACCCCCCACCAACGCCTTTATGAACTCAGCAGCTGAGCACATCCTCACCTGCTCCTGTTCATTTTTGTATTTAACATGGTTCTAAACAGAACAAAAGTAGAAGTTGGGTTTTACATGGAATAATGTTACAATAAAGGGGAATGTATTGTTTATATTTAAGAACTTTTATCATCTTTTTTTTAAATTGAAGTACAGTTGGCGTACAATATTAGTTTCAGGTGTATAACATAATGATTTGACATTTATACATATATATATATATATGTGAATTGATCACATAAGTCTAGTAACCACGTGTCACCAAAGTTATTAAAATATTATAGACTATATTCCTCATGCTGTACATTATATCCCCGAGACTTATTTATTTTATAACTGGAAGTTTGTACCTATTAATCTTCTATTTCATCCAGCCCCCAGCCCCCTCCTCTCTGGCAACCACCAGTTTGTTCTCTGTATCTGTGAGTCTTCCTGTTTTGTTTTCTAGATTCCACATATAAGTGAAATCAGATGGTATTTGTCTTTCTCTATCTGACTTATTTCACTTAGCATAATACCTTCTAGGTCCACCCATGTTATTGCAGACAGCATGATTTCATTCTTTTTTAATGACTGAGTAATTCCATTGTGTGTATTTATACTACATACTCTATTCATTGATCTATTGATAGACACTTAGGTAGCTTCCATATCTTGGCTATTGTAATTGATGTTGCAGTGAACATAGGGGTGCATATATCTTTTTGAATTAGTGTTTTTGTTTTCTTTGGTTAAATACCCAGAAGTGGAATTGCTGGATCATATGGTAGTGCTATTGGGTTCTCCAAAAAAAAAAAATATCTTATGGAAAAACCCAAACAAACTTTTTGCCCAACCCAATCTTTTTAATTTTTTGAGGACCTTCCAGACTATTTTCCATAGCAGCCATACTAATTTACATTCCCACCAACAGTGTGCAAGGGTGCCCTTTTTGCCAGGTCCTTGCCAATACTTATTTGTTGTCTATTTAATAATAGCCATTCTGAAAGACGTGAGGTGATATCTCACTGTGGTTTTGATTTGAATTTCCCTGAGGATTAGTGATATTGAACATTTTTTCATATGTCTGTTGGCCTTCCGTGTGTTTTCCTTAGAAAAATGTCTATTCAGGTCCTCTGCCTATTTTTTATTCAGATTTTTTTTTGATACTGAGGGTAGGGAAGTTTTCAGCAATTATGGCTTCAAATACATTCTGTGCTCTTTTCTTTCTCTCTTCGCCTTCTGGGACCCCTATAATAATGCAAATGTTAGTATGCTTGTTGTCTTAGAGGTCCCTTAAGCTATCCTCATTTTTTTAAAACTCTTTTTTCTTTTTGCAGTTCCAATTGGGTTATTTTGACTACCCTGTCTTCCAGATTGCTGATCCATTCCTTTGCTTCCTCTAGTCTGCTGTTGATTCCCTCTAGTATATTTTTCATTTCAGTTATTGTATTCTTCAGTTCTTATTGGTTCTTTTTTATGTTTTCTATTTCTTTGTTGAAGTTCTCACTGAGTTCATCCATTTGTTTCCCGATTTTGGTGAGCATCTTTATCACTTACTTTGAACTCTTTATCTGGTAAGTTGCTTATCTCCATTTTGTTTAGTTCCTTTCCTGGGGTTTTGTCTGATTCTTTCAATTGGAAGGTATTCCTTTGCCTCCTCATTTTGTCTGACTCTCTGTGTTTGTTTCTATGTAGTAGGTGTATCAGCTACATCTCCTGGTCCTCAAACAGTGGTCTTAACGTAAAAGGGGTTCTGTGGGGCCCGGTGGTACCCTCTCCCTGGTCACCAGAGCGGGGTGCTCCAGGTGCTCCTCCTCCTTTGTGTGGGCTGTGTGTGCCCTCCTGTTGTGGTCGGGCCAAGATTGCTGCAGGCGTACTGGTTGTCGGGGCTGGTCCCGGCCCACCTGGCTGAGAGGTCTGGCTCTGAGTGCTGCAGGTGGGCTGATGTGCTGATCTGTGGTTTTCTCGTTGTCTCATCTCAGGAAGCACATGATTTGATTTGTTACATCACTAATGATGTTCACTTTGGTCACTTGACTAAGATGGTCTCTACCAGGCTTCTCTAATTGTACATTTATTCTTTTCCCCTTTGTAAATAATGAGTATTTTGTGGACAGGTAGTTTAAGACTCTGAAAATACCTTATTCCTCATTAAACTTTTAATTTATTCATTTATTATTTCTATCAGTTTGGATTCCTGGTTTCTAACTTTGTTTAATAGGTTATAGTTTGTTACTTACATTATATTTTGGTGCCCAAATTTTCCCAAATTTGGCCATTAGGAACCCTTTCAGGCTAGCATCTCTGTTCATTTGACATTTATTCACCATCCTTTGAACATTTTCTTACTTTCTGTCACAAGATGTTCCATACTTATCTTGTGTAGAACTAGGTACCTTTTGAAGAAAGCTTCAAGCTCTGAAGTGTGATTTTGACTTTGTATGGTAAAAAATGCATGGCTTCTGTGGAGACATTTTACTTAGCCTAATTTTAGAGCATTAACAACTTCAACTAGCATTTCTTAAGTACTTCTGAACCAGGCAATAGGGAGATCTACAATGCATAATGAAAATCAAATATAATTGTCAAATGTGAGCCAGGTAAATTCATGTAGGGTCAATAACAGGATGTATCTTCTAAGAAAAAGATCTAAACTTGAGGTTTCTTAAAAATTTAGAATTATATGTTACCATGCTTTTGTAGAAGCTAAGTCTAGTATTCCTGCAGTATATTCAAAATATAATCATCAAGAAGTAAAATATCCTTTGCCTACATGGTAGAGACATAGTTATGCAGTAGAAAATGGATGATAATCCCTCTTATCAAAAAAATTGGATATCTAAATAAATAACCCAAGTAGAATAAGCATGTATGCCTTGAAGATAACTCTGAAATAACACCTGGATTTGTGTTTTAGCTCTATTGCCTACTGCTTTGTCCAAACTTCTTAATGTCTTTAAACTTACATATCACTATCTGTAAAGCAATCATGACACTTTCCTTGGGTCTTATTAAGATTAGATAAGTTACTAGCACAGGTCCTAGTACATACAAGTACTCAGTAAACCCAAGGTTCTTCCCTCAGTGTTATAGATATGGTGTGCCTGTGAGCTTTAATTTTCTTGTATGTGAAAAGAGAATAATATATATCTCACAGGTTCGTTTTGAGGATTTAGTGAAATAATATGTGAAGAGTACATAAGTTGAGATTATAATGCTGTATGCTATTATTAATTTGTATTAAGGAGAAATTTTTATATATTGAGGGAAACTGAAGAGACAGACCAATTGAAGGAGAGAGAGATGGACGTTTGATTTAAAAGAAGGGGGAAATGCTGGAAATGCTAACTTGAATCTTACATAGTGGGTAGAGATTCCAGTAACTGCTTTCTGTAATCACTTTGGGCTTCTGTTATGTTTCATGTTTCTATAAGTAAATGTGGTATTTAAGTATAATATGATGGAGCTTAGGAAGTGTCAGATAATCAATTTTGATCTCACTACTTTTTTCACATCTATAAATATCAGGAAGGAAAATGGTTTATTTTCATCTTTCAGATACCAAAAGGAATGCTATAGCCACTGTAGCCTGTGGTATTAATAATTGTTTGGGTATCAGATTTCAGCTTTGTTTGCTGTTTCCTAGTGATAAATGGAAATATTAATGGTACTAATAGTATAGTTTTTGCCATATTATATTTTAGAGGCTCAAGAACTAGTCTTAGTAAACTTATTCTTAAAAAATATTTTTTATTAACTAATAAAATATTCAGGGGGAATATACTGTGATGTAGTAAATCAAATTTATGATTATTTATAATTTCTGCCTTGGTTTTTTTTTTTAGAATATCAAAATACATGAATCAGTGACATATCTGATATATATAGAAATATCACTTTCATATAGAAGAATCTTCTGTAACTGATTCAGTTTGCTGATTCACAGAATGTTAGAATTTGAGGATTATCTCAGAGATTTCCCATTTTATAGGTGGAGCCTGAGGAACAGGGAAGCTGTTACTTGCCTAATGTGAAATATGATACATGACTCAGGAGTTGTTTTCTAATTATTTTATTTTCTAATCTGTGTTTATATTGCCTCTGAAAGTATGATCAAATCTGCTTTTCAATTTTGGCATCAGTATAGTTTGTAGAGAGAGCACTGAATTAAAACAATACAGAAACTTGGGTTCTAGTCGTGGCTCTGCCATTATTAGCTCTTTGAGTAACCTTAAACAAATCACTTATACTAGTAGATTTTTAAAAGCTCTTTTAGCTCTATACTTTATGATTCTTTAATCATTATTTTCATTCCTTTTCTTACATAGTAAATTTTTGCTTTGCTGTTTGGCAAGTCTGGTTAAATAAATTCATCTTGAACTTTTTAGGTTGATTATTCTAGACCTTCAGCAAAACACAGGAAAATAGCTACCTCATTTCGTGACACTTCTCTTAAAGACATTTTAGTGCTAGCATGCTCTCTTCTAAAAGAGGTAAGTTACTTAATAATTCAGCATCCTGTTTCAGAAGAATTTCAGATGAATTCCCCTGTGCCCGTTTAATTTAAGTACAAATTAATTTGCACAAATCTATAAGCGGTTCCAAAAAATTCACTTTTATTTAGTCGGGATATAATAAAGTAAGATCCAAAGGGAATTTAGTAACTTGTCTTTAGACAGTAGTTTCATTATCTTCCTACCGTAGATTACTTATTACAGAAGCTATTTGAGACTTAGTTTCTGTATTGCCCTGCCCATATTTTAATGGGGTGCAGATGAACAATGAAATGACGGCAAGTTTTCCTAATTCATCATTTCTCAATATTTTTTCAGAGTTGAGCCAAGATAGTTGACTTTAATAATTTCTTTAGGAAATAATATTTTTCCGTTTGCTACTTAGTGCCCTATTGAACATTAGTATGTTCATAGTATGAGTCATAATTATATTGTGTTCTCTTGTAATATAGGGACTCCCTCATTCTACTCAAGCTTGTTAATTGGTGTAGTAGAGCATTTCCCAAAGTATGTTCCACTAATCACTAGTTTCTACTTATTTAAATTCTGTGATATAGTAACATGGTAACTGCCACACTAGGCCAGACTGAAAGTTCCTCTATTTAAAAATTTTTCTTTTAGTATGAAAAATTTTAACATATATACAAGAAGATCGAATAGTATAATAAACTCCCTTAGACCCAGCAACCAGATAAGCATTAACAACTCGTGACCAATCTTGTTTCATCTCTATGAACTAACTAACCACTTTATTTCTTTCTGTGTTTTTCATGAAGCAGAATCCCAAGCTTCTTATCATTTCCTCCACACATATTTCACATTGTATCTCTAGGAGATATAATCTGTTCTGGTTGTGTCAGAATGAACATTTTGAGGGGGTCGGGATTGTTCTCCAGGAGCTTGTGAGTGTCCTCCCACATTCAAACAGCTCTGAGAACCTTTGTTAGCTGAATGTGTATCGTTTATGCATGAAGCTCCCCTACTTTTTCTTGAAGAATATTGTATTTTCAGCTTGTTCCAATTGCTTCTTTGAGCTAACAAATCCTGTACATTTATACATTTGTGCTGTGTAAAGTATTTGTCCTAAAGTTACTTCCTACAACTTTAGAAGGTGATCTCCAGTATGCAGTTAAATATGAAAGGTTTTAACCCCATTTTACAAGATTAAATTTGAAAATTTAATCTATTGTAGATTTTTGTTGATAGTGATATTACAGTTTTTTTCTGATATATACAACATAACTATGAAAATTCTTTTTTTTTTTAACTAATTTTAATTTGGAACTGAAGAATTATTTAAGTTAGTTGACTAAAATTCTTTTAATTGACATACGTCATAATGTTTCATTTGACTCTGAACCTCTTTCAGGTGTTGGCCAAGCCTTTAAACCTTCAGGATCAAGGTCAACAAAACCTAGTAATGCAAGTCTTGAAACTGGTCCTCAACTGCCTTAACTTTGACTTCATTGGCAGTTCAGCAGATGAATCTGCAGATGATCTTTGCACAGTACAGATTCCAACAACTTGGAGAACAAGTAAGAAAAAAGTTTAGTGTAAGGAATGGTCAACATAAAATACACAGGATTAGCAGTATAGTTGCTTTATGTGCAATTATCTCTGTTTTTTACTTGGCAATCAAAAAGTTCAAAAAAATTTGTAACCTAAGGTAGCTGCTGATACCCAATGTTGAAATCTGTTTTCCTCAGTTCATATCATAGTAACCTCTGTATTTTGATTTTGGAAAAAAGAAAAGACAACTCTAGAGTTGGAGGATGACAAGTTTAGGTGGGGAAATGAAGAGCTCTGTTTTGAAATTTTCAGATAAACAGTAGGAGAGGATATAACACTTGGCAGGAGATATCAACATATTTTTCAAAGTTATAAAGAGAATGAATTAGAGTAGCTAACTTAGCAGAGCAGAATTGCAATTTACTTTGTTACAGAGAAGGACACCAATAAAGAGCAAACTCACTTGCTCTCACACATCCCAGAAAGATGATGGCAATAGGGCTTTCCTATTGAAGTCAGAGGTAGGGAATTGGGCTGAAAGGACTTGGTAAAAAGTCTATGTTCTGCACAAACACCCTCGGGATCTTCTCTACCACCTCTGTGCAGCTCTGTGACTGCCCTTTTCCCTTCCTTCCCTATGTGTACTTCCCTCTAGATTCCCAAGACCAGAGCTTTTTTCTCTTGAGAAATTAAACTGGAGAGGTTTCTCATTCAGGGGTATCAGATATAGTAGAGAAACACCATACATTTGGTGAAAACTTCTAATATGGAAGTCAGAGACTAAAAGAAACAATTAAAAGGGACTTTGTATCTTGATAGTAGTGATGAATGCATGAACCAGCACATGTAGTAAAAATTGCACAGACTAAATACACATACACACACACACACACACACGAGTACATGTAAAACTGGGAAAGCCAAATAAGATTGGTGGATTGGATTTTATCAGTGTGCCTTCTTGATTGTGATATTGTGCTTTAGTTTTGTAAGAACTTACCATTTGGGGAAATGGGGTAAACAATACATGGATCTCTCTGTATTATTTCTTGCAACTGCATATAAATCTAATTATCTCAAGAAATCTTTTTTTAAAAAGGGAGAGTTAGTAGAAACAGAGACAAAGTGAAGAGTCGAAGTAAATTTCAAAAAGTTTTAATTACTATCCTCAGAGAGATAAGAAAAGGTAATGCATTCCTGAAACATGAATAGGATATTGTTTCAAAAACGGAAGTTAAGACAGTGTTCCAGATATACAAGTTGCCCAAATAAAACATTCAGTAAAAGAATTGGAAGATAAAGCTAAGGAAATATCCCAGAAAGTAGAACAAAAAAAGCAAGAAGAGATTTGATAGAAAAAATGCAAGAATATTAAAGCGTGAAACTAGGAAGCTTGACATCTGACTATTAGGAGTTCAAGAAAGGACAGGAAAAAACAGAAGGCAATTTGCAAACAATACCAAAAAAAAATTCTCAGCAATGAGATACATAAATTTTCACATTGAAAGATCCCATAAGTACCCAACATAATGAATGAAAAAAAATACACTAAGCTTCGTAATCATGACATTTCAGAATAACAAGGACAAAGAGAACCTAAAATCTACCGGAAAGAAAGTCACCTACAAAGGATTGGGATCAAGAATGGTATTAGAGGGCTTCCCTGGTGGCGCGGTGGTTGAGAGTCCGCCTGCCGATGCAGGGGACACGGGTTCGTGCCCCGATCCGGGAAGATCCCACATGCCGCGGAGCGGCTGGTCCCGTGAGCCATGGCCGCTGAGCCTGCGTGTCTGGAGCCTGCGCTCTGCAACGGGAGAGGCCACAACAGTGAGAGGCTGCGTACCGCAAAAAAAAAAAAAAAAAGAATGGTATTAGATTTCTCAACAGTAGTACTGGAAGCTAGAGGACAATGGAGTAATATCCTCAGACTTCTGAGTGAAAATAATTTTCAAACTAGACTGAGATTACCAAGCATAAGAGAATAAAGATATTTTCAGACGTGTAAATCGTTCTGAAATTTAGCCCTTATGTACTTGCTGTTATGAAGCTACTTGATATACAAGCAAGAAAATGGAGGATATGGAGTTCAAGAAAGCTTTAACACAAGATGACAATCAGCAGACATAAAAAGGAGATAATTATGTAACACATTTTGGAACAGCCAGTCTAAGTTGAAGAAGGCTCCAGGAGGAAGGGGTGGGAAAATGGAAGTGATAGGTTATTTGATGCTATTGACCAGGTGGAAAATGGCATGAAGAACATTTTGCAAATCTGTCAGAACATTTGGAAAGAATTAATGACAGATATCGATCTACACAACTAAGCACAGAAAAGATGCTGTGATTAAATCCAGGGAGTGTAGGAAATGTGATATAATCATAGTATACTTGGCTTAGCTGTTAACATTATTTACCTAGTCATAATAAAGTAAACACTTAGAATTGATTTAATTCCTAATTGTTATAACAGTGGATGGATTTTTGAGAGAGGATGGATTGTAGAAAGAGTGGTGGGAGTAGAGGGGAGAGTGTACCGTAACAAGGTCATTTGAGACCTAAAATAAAGTAGTCAAAGACATGTAATACAGCACGTAATTTGGAAACATGTATTTAAATATAGCTAAGAGTTGAAAGGCAGTTGGAATGGAGTAGGGTACAGCTGTTTTTTACTATTTACTTTTTAGTACTATTTACTTTTTTATACTATTTGAATTTTTAAATGTTTTTATTACCTTAATATAAATGAAAATAGAAGGTTCTCTCGATAGGAACTGTAGGTGCTACATGGAAATAAGGAACATCTTAGCTAATTAATTTTTATCTTTGTATTATTTCATATTTCAAAGGAAAATAGCTAGGAATTAAAAAGGAATTAAGCCTAACTGCAAGGAAAGATTGGCCACATGCAGAGGTCTTGGAGTTCTTGGTTTGTATGATAATGTCTTACTATGTGAAGATCACTGAATTGAAAGTAATGGTGTTAGAATTTTTTTTTTTTTCCAGTTTTCCTGGAACCAGAAACATTGGATCTTTTCTTTAATTTGTATCATTCACTTCCACCACTCCTATCTCAGTTAGTAAGTAAAACTCATTCATTATTTCATTAAAAAGTACCTGTGATATTTATCTAAGGGTGGTACATATTTATTTATATTCTTGATTAGGTTTACCTCTCATAAGAGATTCTTACATCATCTGGGATTTATATTACGTAAGCTATTTGTCAGTTTCTATTTATAGTCCATAGTTCCTGTCATTTCACTGGTGAGCCCAAAACCCATAACTGGTGATTTCATTCCTGCCCGTAGCCAAGACAACCTATCAACCTCTAAGTATCTTTTTTCCTACTCAGTGCCCCCCACCCCAGCTCTTCTTCTGGGCCTCAGTCCAGTAGTTTGCCACCCCACCTGTTACCTTCCCTTTTCTTAACCTCTCTAACTCTTTCTCCACTTTGCTTGGCTCCATGTCAGGCTTGCCATGTGGCCCCCATCAGATATCTCCAAGTGAGAAACAGAGGGGATCTGCTCACTTGATTTTGTGCTCATCACTCCAGCTGTTCATTTATTTTTTGAATCAGATTCTGTTGTGTGCTAAAAGATTCTTGAAACTCTTTGGTTATAGTATGGAACTTTGAGACTCTGTATCCCATCTTTGTGGAATCTAAAACAGAGACCAGGCAAGATTGAAAAAAAAAAGAAAGTTGTTAGCTTAATATCTAAGCTTGTAGAAGTGAAGTTGGGGAATTCTTATATTGTCATTTCCTGAAAAAAGATGTTCCATATTTAAAGTACATATCAGCAGTATGTTTGTTTAGATATGTTATCACCTAGAAGGGAGGAATAGGTTCACAAAAATACTCCCTCCCTTTCTTAGAAAACATGTTTGCTCAAATCGAGGGTTTTAAGGGGGTGGTTTTTAAACTGGGTTTCACAGGACACTCATGTTTCCAGGTGGTGCCACAGAACTTCAGCCTTCTGTCTTTTAACCAGAATAGTCTTGTTTTTAGTTGTTTAAAAACCATGGTTTCATGTACAGTTATGTTTTGGGATAAAACAAACAAGCTACTCGTGCTTAAAAGTAGATTGGAAAGCAACTGCTTTAAGAGAATGTAACTGACATTTATTGGGCATGCCCTATCCTATGATGCTTATCTCACTTCATCCTCACAGTGGCCCTGCAAGGTAAGTATTGTTACCTTCACTATGTAGACAAGGAAACAGATCCAGAATGGCCTAAGTGACTTCCTTCAGGGCAGTGAACTAAATTTTGGAGTTGAGATTCAAACCCAGGTGGTTTTGGCCCCAAACCCCTGGATATTTTTATTACGCTAGTGGTTCCTGAACCTTCTACACATCAGAAGGGAGTTTTGTTTTTTGGGTTGTTTGCTTGGTTTTTGTTTTTAACATTAAGGACTGTGGCAAACTGAGTAACACCTAAAAAGGCTATCCTCTGATTTTTGTCCCTATTCTCACCCTTGCCAAGAGAGCCAGACATTTTGTGTGAAATCTCCTAACTGGAATATTTATATATTGACAAATAATTCTTTTTTTTTTTTTTTTTTTAAAGTGGGCAAGTTTACATATGTGGGCCAGTTTGGCCTGAAAGTTGCCAGTTTTGGGCCTCTCAGTTAATGAACAAATAGGCTTCAGTGGGTTCCAGTAGTAGAATTAAGAACCCGAGAAGTGAAATTGACTGATAAAGTATTAACTTCAGAAAGATAACTAGGCCACAGACACTTTGCAGGAATTTTTATAGGGTATCTAACTTTTTCAGCAGCATTTTCCAAATTGTTCCTCAAGGTATTAATAAATGGTGTGGGCAAGATGTTTTATCACCAGATAAATTTGGGACATGCTGGATTAAGTAAAGTTAAAGGATTTTTTTCCCACTTGCAGGATACCACAGTGCATATTGTACAGTAGTTCCCAAATGTATTCTACAGCAAAACCATATTTTCTTTTTGGTGAAACACCTGGTTCGTTGGTTTACAAACAGATTAGGCATCAAAAGCAATTGGGAGCCTTTGAGTGTATGCAGGTTCCGGCTCTACTCTGGTGTATTTAATATATACAAAAATATTAGAGGAATTTTACACAGAAATAGGAACTCTAGTGGTGGGATTGACGGGTTTTGGGTGGTGGTAATTATTGATGATGTTTAGCTTTCATTGTTTTTGGAATCTATAACACTATTTTATCATTAAAATTAAAAAAATTTAAATGTAAAGAATAGTGTTCCTTACATGTGGCCTTACATTAATTTTAAAGTTGAAATGAATTTTGTTGTTCCTGTTTTTAGGCACTTTCATGTTTAGTTCAGTTTGCTTCTACAAGAAGGTCCTTATTTAGCAGTCCTGAACGTGCCAAGTACCTTGGTAATTTAATCAAGGGAGTAAAAAGGATACTTGAAAACCCTCAGGTATTTTTGAAGTAATTTAATTAATATTTACCATATTTAAATACAGTTTTTCTGCTGAAAGGTGCATAATAAACTTATGACTTTATTACGATTCTGGAAGAAAATAAGTATCATATTCTGCTTTCTTGGATCTCATTTGTAGTATAAATGGGCAGCTTTTAAAAGTGAATGTTTTCCTGACTGACTGCTGTGTTGTTCTTTTTATTTTTCCCATTCTTTTAGGTAAATATGAATAGAGGTTGTATACCTTATTATGCTTCTGCTTTCTACCATTGTACTTTCCTTGCACTTCTTAAATTACTGAAGTGATTAATTCAATCATATCTACCTTCTAAGCTAGAAGACAGTATAAATCTGGATGTTAATATTGGAATAAGTGGCTTTAAATTATGAATATCTTTTTTGCCCTCTTGTGGACAATAAAAATTTGTAGATTTTTAAATCTACTCTCTATGTTAACTGCAAATCTTCAGTGGCAGTGTTCATTTCAGAGACTTGCACAGCCATTATAAATTAGTGATTTTGGATGCCTAGATAAAATTTGTTTCACTTTTGGTTTAAAATATCTGTAATGAAAGTACAAATATTAAAAGGTTAAATGATGATTTAAGGAGGTTTATCTAAGTCTCTTGGTTATTAATAACTTAGGGGGGACATATAATATCTATACATAAAGAAAACATGCTTACTCTATAAAGAACAGTTGTTTTTGCAGATTAAGAGGTATTTTATGTGTTGTGCATTCGTTTTATCTTTTCACTGTTGGCATAACTGTGAAATTTATGTGTTTTGCTGATAAATGGGATTTTTACCAGTATATCGATACTTTAAAATTTTTAGTTGTTCAGCTCACTATCATCAGTCAATATGTGGAAGATAATATGCTAATATCAGATAATTCTCTTAATTGATTTTCCAGTATCCTCATGTTGATGTTTTATGGCTCTAAAAGTTAATTTGAATATTATATATATTTTTAGAATTATAAATATGTATTAAAAGACCCATGAATACAAAATATATTTTTAAATTAGTCCTTAATAATTAGAAACTATGTTATATTTTTTCATGGGTTGAAATTTTTTACAAACTCTTTCACTATTAAACAGATACTGAAAGATACTTGAATTCTGTTTCATGCCAGCTATAGTACAGAGTTCTCAAACTATAAAGATAATAACATACATGTCCTATCTTCGAGGAGCTCACTGGGGGCACCTTTCTTGGTCTTTCCTTCTAAGCTGTCCTCCCCACGAAGTTACCTCTGTTTCTTGTAGTACTTTTGTTAAACTTTCTGCTCTACATTGCAGCAGTTTATTTGAATGTCTTAAGAGACAAGGAGTTGCTTGAGGACATAATGCCTCTAGGTACTCAATAAATATTTGTTGAATTAAAAGATGTTTCTGTTATTTGTGGGTACACATTTAATGTAAGTAGTGGTATTGCTCTTTTCCAGGATTTCAAGAGCCCATTCTTATTTTCTATCTTAAATATTTTTCAGGTTTTGTATTGACTTCTATTTAAGTCACAAGGTACACACTCTCTCTCCCTCTCTCTCCACCCTTTTCTGTCTCTTTTCTGTCTCTCATGCAAGTTTTTTTGGGGTAATATAGTGGTTCCCAAACATGATTTAGTCATCATGGTCAAAGCTTCCTCCAAAGCCTCTAGTTTGGATTCCTTATTATTAATCATTTATGACAACATTAAGTCCAGTAGGAATCATTTGGTTTTTTGTTGTTAAGTTTTTTAAAAAGCCTTTCTTTTTGTCTCATAATTTAGGGTTTGTCCAATCCAGGTAATTATCATGAATTTTGTCGATTTTTGGCTCGTTTAAAGACAAATTACCAGCTGGGAGAATTAGTTATGGTGAAGGAGTATCCTGAAGTTATCAGATTGATTGCTAATTTTACCATTACTAGCCTACAGGTAAATAAAAATATATAGTTGATGTTAAACTGTAGATAGTTTTAAAACACTTTCTTGGTAAGATTTGGTAGGGATTTTAAAAAACATTTATTAGAGCACTTTGCTAAAAATGTTCATTGCAAGATTTTAGGTAAAATACTTCTTTGTAACAAATTTTATAATAATAAAAATTTAGAGGCCATCTAAATATCTAATAATTAAAGACCAAATTGAGATGCTGTAGTAAAATCTATGTGGAGAAATAAAATAAAGTTTTACAGATTAGTTTTTGGAAAAATTCTTTTTGTAAGTTTGGGGGGAAGTTTTAAAACCATATTTTCCACATGATATCAACTCTGTGAAAAAATATTCCTGGAAAGATTAGAAGGAAGTTCACAAACATTTAACAGAATTTGCTATTTTAAATGTTCATTGGTTATAATCAGAATAAAAGTTTATTTTAAACTGTATGTTTACTAATTTTGCCTCTCCATTTCTTATTCTAGGAAGACATAATGTCATTTTAAATAACGTTTGCTTTATTTTTTTGTAGCATTGGGAATTTGCTCCCAACAGTGTTCATTATTTATTAACTCTCTGGCAAAGGATGGTAGCATCAGTTCCTTTTGTGAAATCAACTGAACCCCACTTATTAGACACTTATGCACCAGAAATCACGAAGGCCTTTATCACTTCTCGGTTGGAATCTGTTGCCATAGTTGTGAGGTATTGAAAACTAAATGTTTTTGTTGTATTTTCATCTTCTGCATCTTGGAATTTTTAAAAATGGAGGTAAAATTTACCTATGGTAAAATTCACCTTTTTTAGTATACAGTTCTATGAGTTCTGACAAGTGTATGCCGTTGTGTTTAACAGCACAATCAAGATATAAAATAGTTCCATCACCCCAAAAAGTTTTTTTAGGTTCCTTTGTAGTCAGACCTTTCCCCATCCTCAGCATCTGGCAATTATTGATGTTTTGTTCCCTCAGATTTTTGTCTTTTTTGGATGTTATTACATAAATGAAATCATATAGTATGTAGCCCTTTAGTCTGGCTTCTGTCACTTAGCATAATGCATTTGAGATTCTTCCAATTTGTGTCAGTAGTTCTTTACTTTTTATTGGTGAATAGTATACCATTTTATGGATATATCACAGTTATTAGTCCACTCACCTATTGATGGACGTTTGGGTTCTTTCTGTTTTTGCCTTTATGAGTAAAATAGCTGTAAGTGTTCCTATACAGATTTTTGTATGAATTTAAGTTTTTATTTCTCTTGGATAAATTCCTAGGTGTGAGATTTCTGGGTTGCCTGGTAAGTGTATATTTTACTTTATAAGAAATTGCCAAACTATTTTCCAAAGTTGCTGTATCATTTCACATTCCCACCAGCAGTGTATGAAAAATCCAGTTGCTCTGCATCCTCACCAGCACTTGATATTGTCAGTTTTAAAAAATTTTAGTCATTCTAATAAGTGTGGTGCCTCATTATGGTTTCAAATTGCATTCCCTTAATAACTAACAATGTTGAGGATCTTTTTATGTGCTTATTTACCATTTGTATATACTCTTTGGTAAAATGCCTGTCAAATATGTTCCCTTTTTTTTATTGGGTCGTTTATTTTCTTATCTTGCGATTAGAGAGGTCTGTATATTCTGGTCACAAGTCTTTTTATCATATGTGTTTTGCAAATATTTTTTCCCAGTCCATTGCTTGCCTCTTCATTTCCTTAACAGAGTCTTGCAAAGAGCAGGAGTTTTAAATTTTAATGAAGTCCAATTTATCCTTTATTTTTTTCTTCTAGAAGTTTTATAATTTAAATTTAGGTCCATAATCCATTTTGAGTTAATTTTTGTATATGATATGAGGTTTAGACTCAATGTTATTTTTCTTTCCTTTTTTCCTTTTTGCATAGGGAAGACCAGTTATCCCCAACACCATTTGTGAAAGACTATCCTTTCTCCATTGAATTGTCTTTACTCTGTTTTCAAAAATTAATTGACCACATATGTATGGTTCTATTTTTGGACTCTGTTCTCATTAGTCTCTGTTTTTCTCCTTCTGCCAGTAGCCCCTGCCTTGAGTACTGTAGCCTTATAATAAGCTTTGAAATCAGGTAGTGTGAATTTTCACCTTGGTTTGCCCTTTTTAAAATTGTTTTGGCTCTTTTACTTCCTTTGCTTTTCTGTGTAAATGTTAGAATCATCTTGTCAGTATCTAGAAAAAAAAGTCCTGCTGGAATTTTGACTAGAATTGCATTGAATTTGTAGATTAATTTGGAGGAAGAATTGACATCTCAGCAATTTTGAGTCTTTTAGCCAATGAGCATGTTTATCTTTTATTTAGAGCTCTTCTGTGATTCCTTTCATCACTGTTTTGTATTATTCAGTCTTTAGATCTTACATATATTTAAGATTTAATTAGTGTTTTATGTTTTCTGGTGCCTTTGGAGATACTGTTTTTTAAACTTAAATTTCCAATTGTTCATGTTAGTATATAGTAATGAATTCTATATATTGATCTGTATTGCTAGCACCTTGGAAATACACTCACCTGTTAGTAGCTCTCTTGTGGTTCACATTTTCAAATATAGACATTTTATTTCTTATCTTACAGTCTATGTCTTTTATTTCTTTATCCATGATAGAATTTTTATTTAACATAAATAAAGCTTATTTGTGGTGAATAAAAGTACATCTCATTCTAACGTCGTCTGCAATCCTTTTCTTATATATTTGCAGAGATAATTTAGATGATCCACTGGATGATACCGCCACTGTGTTTCAGCAGTTGGAGCAGTTGTGCACTGTTAGCAGATGTGAATATGAGAAGACATGCACTCTTCTTGTACAGTTGTTTGATCAAAATGCACAGAATTACCAAAAGCTTCTGCATTCAGCTTCTGGAATAACTGTGGACATGGCAATTCAGGAAGGTCAGTAAATTTTATATGACCATATAAATAATATAATAATATGGTATTATGTTGAATTTTAAGTAGCTTCATTAATCAATTTATTTAATAATTTTACTGCAACGTATTTTTGTTTATTTCCCCCAATTCTGTTCCTCTAATAATCCATTAATTTTAATAACCTTCTGGGTATTTTGTTGGCTTGATAGTTTTAGTTCTTTATAAGATTCACAGGGAATATTTCTCTCTGGATTCACTATCAAGAAAAGCTGATAATGATCTTTGAGTAGAGTTTATTAATTTATAACTATCTTTTAACTAATCACGTTTCCCTCTTTGCTATATCTGACTGCAAATTCAGAGCCCAGTTTTAGCCAGTAAAAATTTACCGAAGACCTCATCGTGGTTTTGCATTTGTTTATTTGCCTTCACCATGGCTTTATTTTATTATTATATTTCAATTTCTCAATTTCCTCTTTATTTTTCATTCTTTACTGAAGGAGAATTAATTTATTTCTGTATATTTCCTTAATATGAAAGGATTTTCAGGAACATAGGGAATTAAATACACTTTTCAGATTTTAAGTGGGATATCTTATGAGAACGGAACTGGCTATATACATTTCATTTTTTTCTTTTTACATCTTTATTGGAGTATAATTGCTTTACAATGGTGTGTTAGTTTCTGCTTTATAACAAAGTGAATCAGCTATACATATATATATATTCCCATATCTCTTCCTCCTGCGTCTCCCTCCCTCCCACCCTCCCTATCCCACCCCTCTAGGTGGTCACAAAGCACCGAGCTGCTCTCCCTGTGCTATGTGGCTGCTTCCCACTAGCTATCTGTTTTATGTTTGGTAGTGTATATATGTCCATGCCACTCTCTCACTTTGTCACAGCTTACGCTTCCCCCTCCCCATATCCTCAAGTCCATTCTCTAGTAGGTCTGTGTCTTTATTCCTGTCTTACCCCTAGGTTCTTCATGACTTTTTTTTTTTCTTAGATTCCATATATATATATGTTAGCATGCGGTATTTGTCTTTCTCTTTCTGACTTACTTCACTCTGCATGACAGACTAGAGATCCATCCACCTCACTACAAATAACTCAATTTCGTTTCTTTTTATGGCTGAGTAATATTCTATTGTATATATGTGCCACATCTTCTGTATCCATTCATGTGATGATGGACACTTACGTTGCTTCCATCTCCTGGCTATTGTAAATAGAGCTGCAATGAACATTTTGGTACATGACTCGTTTTGAATTATGGTTTTCCCAGGGTATATACCCAGTAGTGGGATTGCTGGGTCATATGGTAGTTCTATTTGTAGTTTTTTAAGGAACCTCCATACTGTTCTCCATAGTGGCTGTAGTAATTCACATTCCCACCAGCAGTACAAGAGTGTTCCCTTTTCTCCACACCCTCTCCAGCATTTATTGTTTGTAGATATTTTGATGATGGCCATTCTGACTGGTGTGAGATGATATCTCATTGTAGTTTTGATTTGCATTTCTCTAATGATTAATGATGTTGAGCATTCTTTCATGTCTTTGTTGGCAATCTGTATATCGTCTTTGGAGAAATGTCTATTTAGGTCTTCTGCCCATTTTTGGATTGGGTTGTTTGTTTTTATTGAGCTGCATGAGATGCTTGTAAATTTTGGAAATTAATCCTTTGTCAGTTGCTTCATTTGCAAATATTTTCTCCCATTCTGAGGGTTGTCTTTTCGTCTTGTTTATGGTTTCCTTTGCTGTGCAAAAGCTTTTAATTTTCATTAGGTCCCATTTGTTTATTTTTGTTTTTATTTCCATTTCTCTACTAGGTGGGTCAAAAAGGATCTTGCCGTGATTTGTGTCATAGAGTGTTCTGCCTATGTTTTCCTCTAAGAGTTTGATAGTTTCTGGCCTTACATTTAGCTCTTTAATCCATTTTGAGCTTAGTTTTGTGTATGGTGTTAGGGAGTGTTCTAATCTCATACTTTTATATGTACCTGTCCGGTTTTCCCAGCATCACTTATTGAAGAGGCTGTCCTTTCTCCACTGTACATTCCTGCCTCCTTTATCAAAGATAAGATGACCGTATGTGCGTGGGCTTATCTCTGGGCTTTCTATCCTATTCCATTGATGTATATTTCTGTTTTTGTGCCAATACCATACTGTCTTGATTACTGTAGCTTTGTAGTATAGTCTGAAGTCAGGGAGCCTGATTCCTCCAGCTCCATTTTTCTTTCTCAAGATTGCTTTGGCTATTCGGGGTCTTTTGTGTTTCCATTACAAATTGTGAAATTTTTTGTTCTAGTTCTGTGAAAAATCCCAGTGGTAGTTTGATAGGGATTGCATTGAATCTGTAGATTGCTTTGGGTAGTAGAGTCATTTTCACAGTGTTGATTCTTTCAGTCCAAGAACATGGTATATCTCTCCATCTATTTGTATCATCTTTAATTTCTTTCATCAGTGTCTTATAATTTTCTGCATACAAGTCTTTTGTCTCCTTAGGTAGGTTTATTCCTAGATATTTTATTCTTTTTGTTGCAGTGGTAAATGGGAGTGTTTTCTTAATTTCACTTTCATATTTTTCATCATTAGTGTGTAGGAATGCAAGAGATTTCTGTGCATTAATTTTGTATCCTGCTACTTTTCCAAATTCATTGATTAGCTCTAGTAGTTTTCTGGTAGCATCTTCAGGATTCTCTATGTATAGTATCATGTCATCTGCAAACAGTGACAGCTTTACTTCTTTTCTGATTTAGATTCCTTTTATTTCCTTTTCTTCTCTGATTGCTGTGGCTAAAACTTCCAAAACTGTGTTGAATAATAGTGGTGAGAGTGGGCAACCTTGTCTTGTTCCTGATCTTAGTGGAAACGGTTTCAGTTTTTCACCATTGAGGACGATGTTGGCTGTGGGTTTGTCATATATGGCCTTTATTATGTTGAGGAAAGTTCCATCTATGCCTACTTTCTGCAGGGTTTTTATCATAAATGGGTGTTGAATTTTGTCGAAAACTTTCTCTGCATCTATTGAGATGATCATATGGTTTTCTCCTTCAGTTTGTTAATATGGTGCATCATGTTGATTGATTTGCGTATATTGAAGAATCCTTGCATTCCTGGAATAAACCCCACTTGATCATGGTGTATGATCCTTTTAATGTGCTGTTGGATTCTGTTTGCTAGTATTTTGTTGAGGATTTTTGCATCTACATTCATCAGTGATATTGGCCTGTAGTTTTCTTTCTTTGTGACATCTTTGTCTGGTTTTGGTATCAGTGTGATGGTGGCCTCGTAGAATGACTTTGGGAGTGTTCCTCCCTCTGCTGTATTTTGGAAGAGTTTGAGAAGGATAGGTGTTAGCTCTTCTCTAAATGTTTGATAGAATTCGCCTGTGAAGCCATCTGGTCTTGGGCTTTTGTTTGTTGGAAGATATTTAATTACAGTTTCAATTTCAGTGCTTGTGATTGGTCTGTTCATATTTTCTATTTCTTCCTGATTCAGTCTTGGCAGGTTGTGCATTTCTAAGAATTTGTCCATTTCTTCCAGGTTGTCCATTTTATTGGCATAGAGTTGCTTGTAGTAATCTCTCATGATCTTTTGTATTTCTGCAGTGTCAGTTGTTACTTCTCCTTTTTCATTTCTAATTCTGTAGATTTAAGTCTTCTCCCTTTTTTTCTTGATGAGCCTGGCTAATGGTTTATCGATTTTGTTTATCTTCTCAAAGAACCAGCTTTTAGGTTTATTGATCTTTGATATCGTTTCCTTTATTTCTTTTTCATTTATTTCTGATCTGATCTTTATGATTTCTTTCCTTCTGCTAACTTTGGGGGTTTTTTGTTCTTCTTTCTCTAATTACTTTAGATGCAAGGTTAGGTTGTTTATTCGAGATGTTTCCTGTTTCTTAAGGTAGGATTGTATTGCTATAAACTTCCCTCTTAGAACTGCTTTTGCTGCATTCCATAGGTTTTGGGTCGTCGTGTCTCCATTGTCATTTGTTTCTAGGTATTTTTTGATTTCCTCTTTGATTTCTTCATTGATCACTTCGTTATTAAGTACTGTATCGTTTAGCCTCCATGTGTTTGTATGTTTTACAGATCTTTTCCTGTAATTGATATCTAGTCTCATAGCATTGTGGTCGGAAAAGATACTTGATACGATTTCAATTTTCTTAAATTTACCAAGGCTTGATTTGTGACCCAAGATATGATCTATCCTGGAGAATATTCCATGAGCACTTGAGAAGAAAGTGTATTCTGTTGTTTTTGGATGGAATGTCCTATAAATATCAATTAAGTCCATCTTTTTTAATGTATCATTTAAAGCTTGTGTTTCATTATTATTTTCATTTTGGATGATCTGTCCATTGGTGAAAGTGGTGTGTTAAAGTCCCCTACTATGAATGTGTTACTGTCGATTTCCCCTTTTATGGCTGTTAGTATTTGCCTTATGTATTCAGGTGCTCCTATGTTGGGTGCATAAATATTTACAATTGTTATATCTTCTTGGATCAATCCCTTGATCATTATGTAGTGTCCTTCTTTGTCTCTTGTAATAGTCTTTATTTTAAAGTCTATTTTTTCTGATATGAGAATTGCTACTCCAGCTTTCTTTTGATTTCCATTTGCATGGAATATCTTTTTCCATCCCCTCACTTTCAGTCTGTATGTGTCGTTAGGTCTGAAGTGGGTCGCTTGTAGACAGCATATATATGGGTCTTGTTTTTGTATCCATTCAGCCAGTCTGTGTCTTTTGGTGGGAGCATTTAATCCATTTACATTTAAGGTAATTATCAATATGTATGTTCCTGTTCCCATTTTCTTAATTGTGTTGGGTTTGTTATTGTAGGTCTTTTCCTTCTCCTGTGTTTCTTGCCTAGAGAAGTTTCTTTAGCATTTGTTGTGAAGCTGGTTTGGTGGTGCTGAACTCTCTCAGCTTTTGCTTGTCTGTAAAGGTTTTAATTTCTCCATCAAATCTGAATGAGATCCTTGCTGGGTAGAGTAATCTTGGTTGTAGGTTTTTCTCCTTCATCACTTTAAATATATCCTGCCACTCCCTTCTGGCTTGCAGAGTTTCTGCTGAAAGATCAGCTGTTAACCTTATGGGGATTCCCTTGTGTTATTTTTCCCTTGCTGCTTTTAATATGTTTTTTTTGTATTTAATTTTTGACAGTTTGATTAATATGTGTCTTGGTGTGTTTCTCCTTGGATTTATCCTGTATGGGACTCTCTGTGCTTCCTGGTCTTGATTAACTGTTTCCTTTCCCATATTAGGGAAGTTTTCAACTATAATCTCTTCAAATATTTTCTCAGTCCCTTTCTTTTTCTCTTCTTCTTCTGGGATCCCTATAATTCAAATGTTGGTGCGTTTAATGTTGTCCCAGAGGTCTCTGAGACTGTCCTCAGTTCTTTTCATTCTTTTTTCTTTATTCTGCTCTGCAGTAGTTATTTCCACTATTTTATCTTCCAGGTCACTTATCCGTTTTTCTGCCTCAGTTATTCTTCTATCGATCCCTTCTAGATTATTTTTAATTTCATTTATTGTGTTGTTCATCATTGCTTGTTTCCTCTTTAGTTCTTCTAGGTCCTTGTTAAATGTTTCTTGCATTTTCTCTATTCTATTTCCAAGATTTTGGATCATCTTTACTATCATTATTCTGAATTCTTTTTCAGGTAGACTGCCTATTTCCTCTTCATTTGTTAGGTCTGGTGGGTTTTCATCTTGCTCTTTCATCTGCTGTGTGTTTTTCTGTTTTCTCATTTTGCTTATCTTACTGTGTTTGGGGTCTCCTTTTTGCAGGCTGCAGGTTCGTAGTTCCCGTTGTTTTTGGTGTCTGTCCCCAGTGGCTAAAGTTGGTTCAGTGGGTTGTGTAGGCTTCCTGTTGGAGGGGACTGGTGCCTGTGTTCTGGTGGATGAGGCTGGATCTTGTCTTTCTGGTGGGCAGGTCCACGTCTGGTGGTGTGTTTTGGGGTGTCTCTGGCCTTATTATGATTTTAGGCATCGTCTCTGCTAATGGGTGGGGTTGTGTCCCTGTCTTTCTAGTTGTTTGGCAGAGGGTGTCCAGCACTGTAGCTTGCTGGTCGTTGAGTGAAGCTGGGTGTTGGTGTTGAGATGGAGATCTCTGGGAGATTTTTGCCGTTTGATATTATGTGGAGCTGGGAGGTCTCTTGTGGAGCAGTGTCCTGAAGTTGGCTGTCCCACGTCAGAGGCACAGCGCTGACTCCTGGCTGCAGCACCAAGAGCCTTTCATTCACATGGCTCAGAATAAGAGGGAGAAAAAGTAGAAGGAAATAAAGAAAGAGGATAAAATAAAATAAAATAAAGACATTAAAATAAAAAATAATTTTTAAGAAAAAAAAATTTTTTTAAAGAAAAAAAAAACAGACGGACAGAACCCTAGGACAAATGGTGAGAGCAAAGCTATACAGACAAAATCTCACACAGAAGCATACAAACTCACAAAAAGAGGAAAAGGGGAAGAAATAATATATCTTGCTCTCTAAGTCCACCTCCTCATTTTGGGATGATTTGTTGTCTATTCACGTATTCCACAGATGCAGGTACATCAAGTTGATTGTGGAGCTTTTATCCGCTGCTTCTGAGGCTGCTGGGAGAGATTTCCCTTTCTCTTCTTTGTTCACACAGCTCCCCGGGTTCAGCTTTGGATTTGGCCCCGCCTCTGCGTGTAGGTCGCCTGAGGGTGTCCCTTCCTGCCCAGACAGGACGGGGTTAAAGGAGCAGCTGATTCGGGGCCTCTGGCTCACTCAGGCCGGGGGGAGGGAGGGGTACGGAGTGCGGGGCGAGCCTGCGGCAGCAGAGGTCAGCATGACATTGCACCAGCCTGAGACGCGCCGTGCGTTCTCCTGGGGAAGTTGTCCCTGGATCACAGGACCCTGGCAGTGGCAGGCTGCACAGGCTCCCCAGAAGGGAGGTGTGGAGAGTGACCTGTGCTCGCACACAGGCTTCTTGGTGGTGGCGGCAGCAGCCTTAGCATCTCATGCCTGTCTCTGTGGTCCACGCTGATAGCCGTGGCTTGCGCCCGTCTCTGGAGCTCCTTTAGGCCTTGCTCTTAATCCCCTCTCCTCGCGTACCAGGAAACAAAGAGGGAAGAAAAAGTCTCTTGCCTCTTTGGCAGGTCCAGACTTTTTCCCAGACTCCCTCCCGGCTAGCCGTGATGCACTAACCCCTTCAGGCTGTATTCATGCTGCCAGTCCTCTCCCTGTGCTCCGACTGGAAGCCCAAGCCTCAGCTCCCAGCCCCCGCCCGTCCCAGCGAGTGAGCAGACAATCCTCGGGCTGGTGAGTGCCGGTTGGCACCGATCCTCTTTGGGGGAATCTCTCCGCTTTGCCCTCCGCACCCCTGTTGCTGTGCCCTCCTCCGCGGCTCCAAAGCTTCCCCCTCCGCCACCCGCAGTCTCCGGCTGCGAAGGGGCTTCTAGTGTGTGGAAACCTTTCCTCCTTCACAGTTCCCTCCCACTGGTGCAGGTCCCGTCCCTATTCTTTTGTCTGTTTATTCTTTTTTCTTTTGCCCTACCCAGGTACTTGGGGAGCTTCTTGCCTTTTGGGAGGTCTGCGGTCTTCTGCCAGCGCTCAGTGGGTGTTCTGTAGGAGTTGTTTCACGTGTAGATGTATTTCTGATGTATCTGCTGGTGTTGGAGAGTCTCCTGCAGAGGCAGGTGGTGGCTGTGTCTCACTTTGAGGACAAGAACAATGGCAGCAGAAGTTCTGGGAAGCACTCGCCCTCCCAGAGTCTGCCATTAGCCTCACCAAAGAGGCCAGGTGGCTATATACATTTCTAATAGGAGGCAGTTTAATTAAAGTTCCAGGATGTTTTTGTTTTCTTTCATATTTGTTTGGAAAGTGAGTGGTAAGGGATGATAGTCAAACTTTGAGTGATTTTCCATTTAAACTCTTTTTAAAAAAGTTCTTTAAAAATTATTCTATACATTTACGTATTGTCTTCTAAAAATGACTTCTATTCATTATCTGTTTTTTTTGGTTTTTGTTTGTTTTCTGAGTCACACAGTACTGCTCAGCAGCAGATAGAGGAATAGTTAACCTTCTTGAAATGTTCTCTTTTATTAGTATCTCATTATAAATTAGATGGAGGAGAACTAACATTTTACTTTGTAGCATCTTGTCTTCATGACTGAATTCTTTCTTTAGCAGAGTTCTGAAAATTATTAAATATCCAGTACATACAAAAGGGTATTTATATATTTTGAGCCATAGTAACTAGCAGTAACAAGCACCATCACATAGCTTAAAGAACAGGTCAATACCAGTATCTTTGCTGTTCCCTTTTTCCTACCAGCAAAAAATACTTGATGTTTGTTCATTAATTGATGCCTCTTTTTCATAGTTTTACTGCATATGTATGTACTCTGAAAATAATGCATGGTTTTGCATATTTTTGAACTTTATACAAATAGAATCAAAATTATTTATTCTTTTACAACTTGCTTCATTATTTTTTCTCAGTGTTGCATTCATGAGAGTTTGTGTGGATGCTGTAGCTGTAGGTCCTTCATTTGTACTGCTGCAGTGCTGTTGTTTGAATATACTGCAATTTATTGATGCATTTTCTTGTCAGTGGGTATTTGTGTTTTCTGTTTTCTGCTAATGCAATGAATGCTGCTCTAAAGATTGTTATATATAGTAATTACACAGTCAGCTTCAGTAGGCAATGCCAAACTATATTTTACAAAGTGATTGTACTACTTTATATCCCACCCACTCTTATCTAGATCCTCACCAATGGCTCATAATGTTAGACTTTTTGTCAGGCTAGTTGAGGTAATATACCTCATGCATATTTTACTTTTCACTCTCATGATAATTAATGAAGTTTAGTGTTTATGTTTATGTTCTGTCATCATCAGTGATATATATGTTCATCACTTGTGTTCATTTCCTCCTCACCATTTGGATTATTTTGGTCTTTGTTTTTTTTATACTAATGGAGCTCTTTATAATATTTTAACAGTAATCCTTTAGTTGTTTGAATTGTAAATATTGCCCTCAAGTTTGTTACCTGTTTTTACGTGTAACTTTAATGTGTCTGTTCTCTTAGTTTTCATATCTAATTTTATTTTAATTAATTCACCCAATCTTTTGAAGAGGTATTATATTTATGTTGTCCAGAAAAAAGAAATTAAAATGGGTTCTGTTCCAGTCCTATAATCTGTCCTACTGTTCTTCACTCTAACAAATAACGATTCTTTTTTTTCTTTTTTTTTTTTAATAAATTTATTTACTTATTTATTTTTGGCTGTATTGGGTCTTCGTTGCTGCGCGCGGGCTTTCTCTAGTTGTCGTGAGTGGGGGGCTACTCTGTGTCGTGGTGCGCAGGCTTCTCGTTGCGGTGGCTTCTCTTGTTGTGGAGCATGGGCTCTTCAGTAGTTGTAGCACACGGGCTCCAGAGCACAGGCTCAGTAGCCGTGGCACACAGGCCCAGTCGCTCCACTGCATGTGGGATCTTCCTGGACCAGGGCCCGAACCCGTGTCCCCTGCATTGGCAGGCAGACTCTCAACCACTGCGCCACCAGGGAAGCCCAAATAACGATTCTTATTGGTTTTGCATCTTTCTGAAGTTTCTGTATGCATGTACAATTAGGAATATATAAGTTCTTATCCCCTTTTATTTACATGGAATGTGGCCTACCACACTCACATTTTACTCCTTGCTTTTTCTCATTTAACAATGTATTTTATAGTTATTCTCAAATCAGTATACAAAGAATACTTAATTTTTGTAGATGAATAATATTTTATTTTTTGAATGTGTCATAATTTATTTAACTATTCTCTCCATTGTTGAGAATCATTTGAGTTATTTGCCATCTTCTGCTATTAAAACTAATGCTGTACAGATTAACCTTGTACTTGTCATTTTATATTTATGCGAGTATATCTGTAGGATACATTTCCAGAAGCAGAATTACTGTTGGGTAGAAGGGTTAATGTATTTATAATTTTTATAAATATTTCCAAATTACTGTCTGTAAGGATGGCACCAATTTACTTGTCCACCAGCAGTCTATGAGAGCTCCATGTTACTGCCTTCACAGGACAGTATTAACAAGCTTTTGAATTTTTGGTAATCCTATAGGTGAAAAATGATTTCTCAGTATAATTTAACATTCTCATATCAGTGAGGTTAAGCATTGTTTATTTAAGAGCTATTTGGTCTGGTTTTTTTTTTTTTTTTTTTTTTTTTTTTTTGCAGTACGTGGACCTCTCGCTGCTGTGGCCTCTCCTGTTGCGGAGCACAGGCTCCAGACGCACAGGCCCAGCGGCCATGGCTCACGGGCCGCTCCGCGGCACGCGGGATCCTCCCGGACCGGGGCACGAACCCGCATCCCCCGCATCGGCAGGCGGACCCCCAACCACTGTGCCACCAGGGAAGCCCTGGTCGTCTTTTTCTGTAAAAGAATTACTCATTTTTTTGGCTCAGTTTTTTGTTGTTGGGTTATTGGTTCTTTTTTTCTCATTGATTTTTTTTTTCCTCATTGACTTTTAAGAGCTCTTTATATTTTAGAAAAATGAGCCCCTTGTCTGTGTTGAGTTGCAAATATCTTTTTCTTTTTTTTGAGTATACAGTTTGCATTTAGTAGATACATAGCCATGTAACTACCACCACATTCAAGATAGAGAACCTTAGAAATAATTTTCTCATGCCCTTTGATCCGTTTTCCTAACTCTATATCCAGGTAACCACTGGTTTTTGTCACTATGGTGCATCTCTTTTGGGTTTTTGTGTAAATGAAATCATACAATAACTAGTCTTTTGTGTTTGACTTTGTTTGCTTAGGATAATGGTTTTGAGATTCAAACATATTTTATATATAAATATTTTGTTCCTTTTTATTGCTGTGTAGTATTCCATAGTATGGCTTTTTCTTTAGTTTGTCTAGCTGTTTACCACTTAATGGATATTTGAGTCATACTTACAGTTTTTGGCTGTTATGAATAAAGATGTTGTGAACTTTTGCAGACAAATCTCTGTATGTACTTAAATTGTCATTTCTCTTGGGTAAATACCTGTGACAGTTTGCTGGGTCATATGAGAAATGTGTGTATAATATTATAAGATACTACTACGCTATTTTACGAAGTGTACCATTTTTCATTCCCATTAAGAATGCTCCACATCTTCATCATCATTTGATATTGTCTTGTTAACTTTAGCCATTCTACTGGGTATCTAGTAGTAGTATCTCATTGTGGTTATACTTTGAATTTCCTTGATAATTAATGAAGTTGTGCTTTTTTGGCCATTCTTATATCTTCCTTTGTGAAATGTCTGTTCACAATTTTTGCCCATTTTTATATTGGGCTGTTTGTTCTTTTGTACATAGTCTTATTATTGAAATTATAAGTGTTTAATATATTCTGTATACAGTCCCTTCTTCACATACATGTTGCAAATATTTTCTTCCTGTCTGTCGTTTGTCTTTGCAACTGTCTTTCAAAGGGCAGAGTTTTAAATTTTGATGATCTGCCTTTTCAATTTTTTCTTCATGGCTTATGCTTTTTATATTTAAGAAATCTTCTGTAACTGAAGTCCACGAATATGTTCTATATTTTTCTTCTAGAACTTTAATAGTTTTAGCTATTATGTTTAAGTCTGTGATCCACTTTGGGTTAATTTTTGTGAATGATGTGAGGTAAGGATAGGGTCTCCTCCCCAACCTGTACAGTTATCAAGTTGTTCTAGCACCGTTTGCTGAAAAGACTGTCTTTTTTTCCTATTGAATTATCATGTACCTTTGTCAAAAATCAGTTGGCCGTAAAAGGCTAGGGTCTGTTCCTAGACTCTATTCTGTACCATTGATCTAAATTTCTATCCTTATGCCAATATTATACTGTCTTGGTTACTATAACTTTATAAGTCTTGAAATCAGGTAATTTAAGTCTTTCAGTCTTGTTCTTCTTTCTCAAAATAGTTTTGTGTTCTACATCTTTTGGTTTTCTGTATTAATTTTAGCATCAACTTGTCAGTTTCTTAAAAAAAAAAAACCTCATTAGAGTTTTGATTGAGGTTGCCTCAATCTATATATCAGTTTGGTCCATCTTAATATCCAGTTGATGGACATGATATATTGCTCCACTTATGTAGGTGTTTTAAAATTTTCTTTGCAATGTTTTATTGTTTTCAGTTCATAGGTATTAAAAATCTTTCACAAAATAAATGCCTATATATTTTGGTGCTATTGTAAATTTTGATTATTCTTTGCTATTTTATATAAGACCAGAATTGATTTTTGTCTTTGTGTCCTGTGATTTTGCTGAATTTACTTATTAGTTCTAATAGCTTTTTTTGTAAATTCTTTAGGATTGTTTTATATGATCATGTCACCTAAAATAAAGACAGTTTTATGTCTTGTCTTCATGCCTTTTATTTCTTTTTCTTTCCTTATTCCACTGGTAGGACCTTTAGTACAATGTTGAACAAAAGCGATAAGAATGGATATTCTGGCCTTGTTTCTGTTTATACATAGAAAGCATTGAGCCTTTTACCATTGGTAATAAATTTGATGAAGTTCCCTTCTGTTTCTCAGGCGATTTATAATGAGTGGGGCATTGATTTCTTTGAATGCTTTTTTATGTACCTACTCAAATGACCTTTGTTTTCTGTATTATTTTACTAATATAATGAATTATATTGGTTGATTTTTCTGTTAAACCAGCTTTCCATTGCTAGGATAAATCCTGCTTGGTTACGATACTGTTCCTTTATATAGTGTTAGATTCAGTTTGCAAAAATTTTATTTTACATTGATGTTCGTGAAGGATATTTGTCTGTAGTTTTCTTTTTTGTGATGACTTTGGTTTTGGTAACAGGATAATACTGGCCTCATAAAATGAGTCAAGAAGTGTTTCTTCCTCCTTCTTTACTTTCTGAAAGAGTTTGTGTTGTATTGGTATTATTTCTTTCTTAAGCATTTGATAGGATTCATCAGTGAAGCCAGTGGGCCTGGAGGGTTTATTGTTATGAATGAAATTTTGTTAATTGGTATAGGACTATTCAAATGTTCTCTTTCACCTGGGGTCAAATTTAGTCATTTGTGTGTTTCAAGGAATTGGTCCTATTTTTAAATTTACTGGAATAAAGTTATTTCTAATTTTTCATTATTATCCTTTTAATGTCTGTGGGATCTGAAGTGATGTCTTTTCTTTCATTCTTCCTATTTTAAAAATTGAAGTATACTTGCCACATAATATATTATTTTCAGATGTACAACAGTAATTTGGTATTTGTATATATTAGGAAATGATCACCACAAAAAGTCTAGTTAACATCCATCACTACACATAGTTACAGATTATTTTTCTTGTGATGAGGACTTTTGAGATCTACTATTTTAGTAACTTTCAAATATGCAGTACAGCATTATTAACTATAGTCACCATGCTGTACATTACATCCCCATGACATTTATTTTATAACTGGAAGTTTGTACCTTTTGACCCCCCTTCATCCATTTGATAAGTTTTGCCCTTTTTCTTTTTTCCCCCTGATAGACTAACTAGGTATTTATCAACTTCGTTAATCTTTTCAAGAAATCAACTTTTAGTTTCACTGATTTTCTTTCCTTTTTTTTTTTTGTTCATTTTTTATTTCATAAGTTTTTTGGGGGGGCTTTATTATTTTCTGCCTTATACTTGATTTTATTTGGTCTTTTTTTCTAATTTTGGATGGAGGCATCACATCTTTAATTTTTAGATTTTTTTGTATTCTAATAAAAACATTTAAAGTTATAAATTCTGCTTTGAGCATTGCTTTAGCTGCATATCATGAATTTTGATCTTTTATTTTCATTATCATTTAGTTAAAATTATTTTCTAATCTGTTATTTCTTTGGTAGTTTCTGGATTATTCGAAGTATGCTTTTATTTCCAAATATTTGGGGCTTTCCTAGTTGTCTTATTGTTTCTGATTTCTAATTTAATTCTACCTTGGGCAAATATCATTTTGTATGATTTCAGACTTTAAGTTTATTGAGACTTGTTTTATGACCCAGCATATGGTCTCTCCTGACACACAGACCATGTACACTTGAAAAGAATATGTATTTTACCATAGCCATAGTTGGGTATAGTAGTATGTAAATAGAAGTTAAGTCAAGATGATTAATAGTATTGTACAGATATTCTTTGTTTTTACTGATGTTTTTTCTGTTATTTTTGGGGCCTATTTCTATTATTTACAGAGAAAGAGGTATTAAATCTCCAAATATGATTGTGGATTAGTCTATACTACTTTTTATTTTTTTTTTATTTTTTTATTTTTTTTGGTGGTACACGGGCCTCTCGCTGCTGTGATCTCTCCCGTTGCGGAGCACAGGCTCCAGACGCGCAGGCTCAGCGGCCATGGCTCACGGGCCCAGCTGCTTCGTGGCATGTGGGATCTTCCTGGACCAGGGCACGAACCCGTGTCTCCTGCATTGGCAGGCGGACTCTCAACCACTGTGCCACCAGGGAAGCCCTACTTTTTATTTTTTTAATTAAAAAATTTTTTTTTTATTTTTGGCTGTGTTGGGTCTTCGTTGCTGTGCGTGAGCTTCCTCTAGTTGTGGTGGCTTCTTTTGTTGCAGAGCACAGGCTCTAGGCACACGGGCTTCAGTAGTTGCAGCACGCGGGCTCAGTAGTTGCGGCATGTGGGCCCTAGAGCGCACGGGTTTCAGTAGTTGTGGCTTGCGGGCTCAAAAGTTGTGGCTCGCAGGCTCTAGAGCACAGGCTCGGTAGTTGTGGCACACAGGCTTAGTTGCTCCGCGGCTTGTGGGATCTTCCTGGACCAGGCATCGAGCCCGTGTCCCCTGCACTGGCAGGTGGATTCTTAACCACTGCACCACCAGGGAAGTCCCATATACTACTTTTAATTTTCAATTTTTGCTTCATTTAGACATTTATAATTTTTTGTCTTCCTTGTTAATTGATCCTTTTATCTTAAAATCTACCGCATTTGATATTACTGTAGCCAGTGCCATCTTATGCTTTCTGTTTACATGGGATATCCTTCACCATCCATTTACTTCCAGTCTGTCTGTGTCTTTATTTTTAAAGTGTGTCTCTTGTAGACAGTGTATAGTTCTTCCTTTAAAAAAAAAATCACTGCTGACCATCTCTGTCCTTTAATTGAAATGTTTGGTCCATCTACTAAATGGGGTGGAGGGAGACTATCAACTCAATACCATTTAAACTGCTTCCTTAGAATAAGGTTTTTCTTATCACACTGGTAGTCTGTATTTAGGCCACTCGCTGTGTGAGGTCTGAATTGAGGTATTTTTCCTTCTTTCCTGTGACTAACATGGAAGTCAAGTTAGACGGTTTTCTGTTTTGTCTTTCTTTGTCTAGGGCAGACAGTTCACTTCCTTGCTAAGGGTGTTAAGAGTTTCTTGTTGGAGTCCTCTTACTGGGCATGCCCTAGGCTTTGTCCTTTGTCCTTCAAACAAGAAGCTCAAGTTCTCTAGTTGTTTCTATGCCTATATCTCAGTTTCAGCCCAAACATCTATTTTTGCCTTTGTGGATTTATTTTACTTTCTTACCAACTCAGTAATATATTACGTGCCTTTGTGCAAATTAGAAAAAACACCCAGGCAAGTATAGTATGCTAGTATGGTGAGTAGAGTACAGGCTGGATTTCAGTCCCCGCTTGTCCCTTCAGTTCTTTTTGTAGATATGTGGTTGCCCTGTAAGCCTGTCTTATAGTGTTTTGGGTTTTTTTTGCCTGATGACACAATGGCAGCCTTATATAATATCTTTTCTGATTCATTTTTTATATTAATTCAGATTATGTTATAATTTACTTCATGTTTTACCAACTACCTATAAAAATCACATTTTTTGTTTTTGGTTTTATATCACAATTAGTGTTTGCTTCTTTAAAAGTAAAGAAATAGTAGTAACTTTCACTTCAGTGTGGTCAACTACATGCTCTGAAAGGCGTTTGAGCTGCAAACAGTCAGATCCTGCATTGCTTGGCTTGAAATAAGTATATGAAATTTCTGAGGTTCCTACTCCTCCAGTCTGCTCTCCTCCACTTCTCTGTCCCTCTCTCTTCTGACTACTTCCCCCTCAAAAAATGAACTTCAACCAGAATGAACTGGTGGGTAGCAAACAAGGGCAAAAAAGGCAGTGTTGCCTTTAAAGGCAAATTATCAATGATTAAATTGGTGGCAAAGCCTTAGGCTAGTAGCAAAGTCAGTGTACTGAACTTGGGATTCTTATATTAAGTTGGGCCCTTGAGAGGGGATATAGTGGTCTGAAACTGGTAGATCCCCTTGCCTTCCAGCAAAAAAGTAAATAAAATCTTCTTTAAAGAATAGCAACCATACTTTAGTGCCTTAAGAATCCTGCAGATTAAGAGCAGTCAGTTAACTCTTCATGACTTAAAAAATAACCAGCACACAAACAACAAAACAAGATACCATGACTGAGCACTAACAAAAACAGTGAATGGTTTATTTGATTTAGATCTCCTCAAGGACTTAAGATATTGGAATTTTATAGGAATATAAAATAATTATGTATGAAATGTTTAAAGGAAAAAGTTAGAACTACAGGTGAGCAAACAAGAGAATGAAAAATGACCAGGCAGATTGAAGAAGACTCAAATGAAACTTATTATTGAAAAAAATATTTTTTGTGATCTAAAATTTAATGTATTTGTTAAACAGTAAATTAGAGCCTGCTGAGGAAAGAATTAGAAAATTGGCAGTTAGATTTGAAGAAATTTTTAAGAATGTGAGGAAACAAGGAAAGTAACTGTTTTTTGTTTTTTTTAAAAAAAACTGGTGAAGGATTTATTTTTTTAATTTTTTTTGGCCGCACCTCACGGCACGTGGGAATCTTTGTTCCCCGACCAGGCATCAAACCTGTGCCCTCTGGAAGTGGAAGCATGGAATCTTAACTACTGAACCACCAGGCAAGTCAAAAGTAACTATTACAAGACAAGTTAAAAGATGGAATGAAGAGGTCAGATATGTCAGGTTGGATCCCAGAAGACAGAATAGAGAGAATGGAACAGAAGCAATAATGGAAAACATTCTTTCTGAGAAATTTTTAGAATTAATGAAAGACATGCATCTGTCAATACAGCAAATCCAAAATGTACCAGTCAAAAAAACCAGCAGTTTAGTCAAACTGTGTAGCTCTGAAGACAGAAAATCTCAAAAGCAGCTTAAAGAGTGTAAAATAGACCGAAAAACTCACTTCTCAACAGTAAAAATGTAAGCCAGAAGATTGTGGAATATTATTCTCAAAAAATTGAGTCAAAGTAATGGCCATCGTATAACTGTATGTCAGAAAAAGTATCTTTCATGAACAAAGATACTGAAACCACTTCTGGACAAGGGAAAACAGAATTTTTACTACCAGTAGATCTTTACTGAGGTTCTTTATTAAAAGTTTTCATTAAACTTTCTAAAGATTATTTTTCAGGAAGAAGGGACATGATTCCAGGAGGAAGGAAAGGAACACACAGAAATTGGTAAACACACAAATCTTAACAAACATAGCCTTATATTTTTAAAAAAGTTATTGTTTTTAACTTGTGAAATTAAAAAAGAAACTACCATAAACAGTAGTACACGAGAGAGGGATGTGATAAGAATTAAAATTGTCTTAATGCCTTGTTTTATTTTGGAAGAGAATTAAGATGGTAAAATTTCAAGAGTAACAAAAGTGTAAGATATGTGATTAACTTCCATCACACAGTAGAGGAAAAATAATGAAATAGGTAAACAAGCAAACTCAGTGTTTTAAAAAGCCAAGAAAAGAGAGACAAAAAGAAAGACAGTAATAGAAAACAAAATAGTAGGAGCATTCCACATACATTATTAATCTAATAAACATAAATGAATTAAATTTACAATTAAGCCAGATTATAAAGTTGAATATTTAAAAAAATATTCCAGTGAGCCAAATGCCCATTATAAGAGACATACTCGGGGCTTCCCTGGTGGCACAGTGGTTGAGAGTCTGCCTGCCGATGCAGGGGACATGGGTTCGTGCCCCGGTCTGGGAGGATCCCACATGCCGCGGAGCGTCTGGGCCCGTGAGCCATGGCTGCTGAGCCTGCGCATCCGGAGCCTGTGCTCCGCAACAGGAGAGGCCGCAACAGTGAGAGGCCCGCGTACCACAAAAAAAAAAAAAAAAAAAAAGACATACTCAAACCTTTAAAACATAGAAAGTTGAAAGTAAAAGGATAAAAAAAAAATGTGCTGTGTAAATACGATCCTAAAGGAAGTTGGGGTGGTTATATTAATATCAAACAAGACTGTAAGATAAAAAGCATTACTAGAACTGGAGATAATCGTTTGTATACTAAGGAGGTATAACAATTTCAAATATCTAGTACCTTGAAATAGTCTCAAAACGTCAAGCAAAGAATGGTGATCCTGTGGGAGAAATTGACATATGTACCATTATAATGAGGAGTTGCAGTACATTTCTGCAAATTATTGTTGATAGATATGGAAATCAAAAGGATTTGAACAATATAATTAACAGACTTTATTGAATTGATGTATATAAAATGCTGGAACCAACAATTAGAAAATATTAATAGGACATGTGGCATGTTTTTAAAGGAATTGACCAAGAAGAACAAAGCTAGAGTCATCATGCTTCTTGACTCTAAACTATATTACAAAGCTATAGTGATCAAAACAGTATGGCACTGGCATAGAAACAGATACATAAATCAGTGGAACAGTATAGAGAGCCCATAAATAAACCCATGTCCACATGGTCAGTTAATATATGACATAGAGCTAAGAATATACAATGGGGAAAGGACAGTCTCTTCAATAAATGGTGTTGGGAAAACTATATAGACACATGCAAAAGAATGAAACTGGACCCCTATCTTACACCATACACAAAAATAACACCATACACAAAAATAACTCAAATCGAAAAGACTTGAACATAAGACCTGAAACCATAAAACACCTAGAAGAAAACATAGGTAGTAAGCTTCTAGACATTGGTCTTCGCTGTGATATTTTGGACTTGACACCAAACGCAAAGGCAACAAAAACAAAAATAAGTAAGTGGTAAGTGGGACTACATCAAACTAAAAAGTTTCTGCACAGCAAAGGAAACCATCAGCAAAATGAAACGGCAACCTACCAAATATGAGAAAATATTTGTAAGTCACATATCTGATAAAGGGCAAATATCTAAAATATGTAAAGAACTCACAGAGCTCAATAGCAAAAAGATAAACAGCCCAATTAAAACATGAGCGGGGGATCTGAATAGCTATGTTTCCAAAGAAGACATATGAATGGCTTTCAGGTACGTGAAAAGGTGCTGAACATCACTGATTCTCAGGGAAATGCAAATCAAAACGACCATGAGATATCACCTCACACCTATTAGAATAGCTGTTATCTTAAAGACAAGATATAACAACTGTTTGCAAGAATGTGGAGAAAAGGGAACCCTGTGCACTGCTGGTGGGAATGTAAATTGGTATAGCCAATATTGAAAACAATATGGAGGGTCCTCAGAAAGTTAAAAACAGAACTACCATATGATCTAGCAATTCCACTTCTAAGTATTTGAAGAAAATGAAAATACTAACTCAAAAGGATATCTACACTCCCATGTTCATTGCAGCCTTGTTTACAATAGTCAAGACATTGAAGCAACCTAAGTATCCATTGCTGGAGGAGTGGATAAAGAAAATGTGGGGTGTGTGTGTGTGTGTACACATAAACATATGTATGTAAAATTATTATACATTATATATATATATATAGTATATAAGGAATATTGTTCAATCATGAACATCTTGCCATTTATGACAACACGGATTGACCTTGAGAGCATTTTAAGTGAACTAAGAGAAAGACAAATACTGTATGATTTCATTGTATATGGAATCTGAAAAACAAAACAAAACAAACTCATAGATACAGAGAACAGATTGGTGGTTGCTGTGGTAGTGTTGGGGAGTGGGTGAAATGGGTAAAGATGGTCAAAAGGTATAAACTTCCAGTTATAAAATAAATAAATCATGAAGATGTAATATACAGCATGGAAACTATAGTTAATAATACTGTATTGCATATTTGAAAGTTGCTGAGAGTAGATTTTGAAAGTTCTCACCACAAGAAAATAAAATTTGTGACTGTGTGGTGATGGATGTTAACTAGACTTATTGTGGTGATCATTTCCCAATACATACAAATATCAAATCATTTTGTTGTATACCTGAAACTAATATATTTCAATTATATCTCAGTTTTAAAAAATTAAACAAGTATTAGTACATAAAGCAAGTCTCAACAAATTTCAATGACAGTATCATAGAGTCCAGATTTTCTTACCAATTTGCGATTAAATTAAAACCAACCTGTAAAAATTACAAATTCCATAAAGTTGGTAATTTTATAAACATACTTCTGAGTAATTATGGAGTAAAAGAAGAAGTCTTAAGGAAATTAAAAAACAAAGAAAAGTGGAAATACAACATGTTTGGAATTCAGTAGGAAATTTATTTCACAAAAACAAGAAAGGCTGAAATGTGACTTAAGCATCCAAGTTGAGAGGTTAGAATGAGAGGAGCAGATCAAACCCAAAGAAAGGAGAAAGAAGGGAACAAAGAGCAGAAATTAAGGAACTAAACAACAAAGATTCAGTAATATCAAAAAAATCAAGAGTTAATTCTTTAAAAGTACTAATAAAATTGACAAACCTCTCATGAGATAAGAAGAAAAGAGAATTCACAAATAACATTAGGATCAAGAGGGGAAATACAATTACAGATACAGCAGAGGTTTAAAAGATAAAATTATACATAGTATTTTTTGAAGTCAACAAATTAGAAAACTCGAAATTAGTAAATTTCTAGAAAAATAACTTAAAATCAACACAAGATTTTTTTTAAAAATACCAGAAGTCGAAGAAGATATTTTCAACACATAGACACACACTAACCCAAGCAAGGATCTAGAAGAACCTGGAAATAAATCCTAGAAATCAATAAAACAAGCAATTCTTTAGGGAAATGATCAATAGATACAAATAAGCATGTCACTACTCATAAGAGAAAGGGAAATCAAGGCACATGAGATACCATTTTACTTCCAGTAGATTGGCAAAAGTAAATCTTACAGGAGAATGTAGATCAAAGGGAATTTTTACATCCTTCTGGTAGGAATATAAAGTATAGTCACTTGGAAGTAGACTGGAAATCACTTTGGTGTTATCTTGAAACGTGGAACATTTGAATACTTTCTGACCTGGCATTTCCACTCTTAGATATGTCCTTTAGAAAAGCTCTTCTAAACAAGAGGACATGGCATGAGAATGTTCATAGCCTTAATGTTATTAAAGGCAAAAAAATGGAAAAAGCTCAAATGTCCATCAACATGAAAATGGATAAACAGATCATAATATAGTTATACAATGGAGTATTATATAACATTAAAAAATGAACTACAGATATACTTAAAGATGAATTTCAGAAATAATTAGTGGGGGAAAAAAAAATTTTCAGAAAGCTATATATAGTATGAAATGCTTAGTAAAGCCCCAAAACAAGTGAGACTAAAAATATATTGTATAAGAATGTATCTGTAAGTGATAAAACAAAAAGATGTCAAGAAAATAGTAAGCATCAAATACAGTCATGGTTACTTCTAGGGTGCAAGGTAAGGGGGGATGCTAGGTTCGGGGTATGGAGATAGGTGTGACAGTATTGGTAATGCCTTGGTTGTTAAATTGGATAGGGGGTTCACAGGAGTTTGTTTTATCATACAGTCATCCCCCTGTATCTAAGGTTTCTGCACTTGCTAATTCAACCAACCACAAAAAATATTCCCCCCAAAATAAAATTCCAGAAAGTTCCAAAAAGCCAAACTTGAATTTGCCATGTGCCAGCAACTGTTTACTTAGCATTTACATTGTACTTACAACTCTTTACCTAGACTTTACATTGTATTAGGTTTATAAGTAATCTAGAGATGATTTAAAGCATATGGAGGTTACGAATAGGTTATATGCAAATACCGTGCCATTTTATATAAGGGACTTGAGCATCTGCAGATTTTTGTATCCATAGAGATCCTGGAAATAATCCCCTGTGGATACTGAGGGAAGACTGTACTTTACATACATTACATATATTCGTTCATATGTATCAAATATTAGTTACAGTGTAAAAAGATTCAGTTGTAAAATCAAAGACTTGTTTTCCTACAAAAGGGTATTGGAAGAAAGTATAGCTGTTCTAAGATACATGAATGGAATTAATTGAAATATAATCATTTATTGGTATTAAATAGGCCTATCTATTGAATAAAATGTCAGACCCGATTCTTTTTTGTTTTTTTTGGTTTTTTTGGACTGCGTTGGGTCTTCATTGCTGCGTGCAGGCTTTCTCTAGTTGTGGCAAGCGGGGGCTACTCTTTGTTGCGGTGTGCGGGCTTCTCATTGGAGTGGCCTCTCTTGTTGTGGAGCATGGGCTCTAGGCGTGCGGGCTTCAGTAGTCGTGGCGCGTAGGCCCAGCAGCTGTGGCTCACGGGCTCTAGAGCGCAGGTTCAGCAATTGTGGCGCACAGGCTCAGTTGCTCTGCGGCATGTGAGATCTTCCTGGACCAGGGCTCGAACCCACGTACCCTGCATTTGCAGGCGGATTCTTAACCACTGCGCCACCAGGGAAGCCCCAGACCTGATTCTTGACTAATACAAATTCAGGGAGTTTTTGTAGTTGTAGTTTTAATAAAACATCATTTCAAAGTTTCTAATATAATGCCTGATACATGGAAATGTTTAATAGATATTTTTTTCCTTTCTTCTAGTCAAAAGGTTAGTGAGAAGGAGTCTGTCTGCCCTATAAAAATATCTGTGGTCTATTCAAAAATAATTGTTTTATATTATGAAAAGTGCCTAGTGTGGTTCTAGTTTGTACTGCTGTATATGGTAGTATTCAATTTCTTTTGTGTAAAGACTTCAGTTAGTGTTGAACAAAGAAAATTATATGCTCTCGTTATGTGTGCTTTAATTTAATGCTTAATGGCTTTTAATGTTACAAAATAAGTTTATTATTATATTATGATCTCACTTGTATTATATTGTCTTGCTCTTCCATATTCGTGGTGATATGGTCATGGTTTACGAAAAGAATAATCCCTAAGAAATAGATCGTTAACAGTAGTTAACGATTACTTGTGATCTAGGGTAATGACTGATTTCTTTGGGATTATTGCAGTTATAAACCATAATTACAGATTATTACAGCAATAATTATTTTGTTAAAGGAAAAAATGTTCTGTCCTTGAACAGCTGCTGAACAAGTGCCCTGAACATTTCAGAATAAATCGAAAAATGAAAAACTATAATGGAAATGTAATCTAAGATGAGATTTTTTAAATAAAATTATAGATATGAAACTCATGTATAGGATATTTAAATTTCTAAATGCAATTTAGATTTATGGCTTTACATGGTTCTTTAAACTTTGTGGATATAATTCTGTAACCAATGTAACTTTTTAACATCTATTATTCTAAATGCTGTAACTCTAATATTCTAGAGTTTTAGGGTAAGGTTTAATGTGTATGAGAAATATCACTCATTCAGTGAAATAGGAAAATTGTATTTGATAGATTAATTAAAATGCCTTTATATTTCATTGCATTGTTCATTTCTAACACTAATCCTAATTTATTCAGTTAGTAGTTGTTAATTTTTAGGGTTAAAAATTCCTGCTTTTTTGTCTCGTACAATAGAAATCACTGCTTTCTAAAACAGGGAAAGAGTAAATATACATCCTACTTCTCTCTGAATAAACTTCCATTCAAAATTTACCATAATTTTAGAAAAAATGCTCACAATTGATCACATGCTATCTTTGCATAGCATTCTTTGATATCAAAGCCTTAATTTCAAGGTCACAAAATAAAATGAATTAAAGAATAAAAAATTAAAATTTGAGAAATTCTTGTCCTATATTTAGTATTTATTATTAGACAGTGATACTCATCACACTGCATTGAAAAATCATCTTTTCAATTTTCTCTCTCTCACCAGGTTCAACCTGTTGGGCATAGGGTCTCTTTCTCCCTTCTCACCCTGCCTTATACATATTTAGTTATATCCCAGTGGACAGAACATGGCACATAGTAGATATTCAGCAAATGAATTTTCTGAAAATTCTGAAAATTCTTGAGGGTTTTTTTCAGTTCAGGGTTTTTGTTTGTAGACACAGCTAACTGTAAGTAGCTTTAATTGTGAAAAGCCTCTTTGGTAGAGAGGGAAGAACTTAAAATTTCTTAAATATTGTGTGACTTCATTTTCTTGAGCAGCTTGAAAGTAAAACTTAGAATGGACATATAAATATTCCATATTGATATGTTTTATGGCTTTTGTAGCTATGATATAGAAGAACTAAAAACAGTATAGCTATTTAATAATAATAGCCAACATTTAGTCAGCCCTTGTAGCAGGAATTATTAGGAGTACTTTACATGCAGAATACCATTCAGTGCTGTCAGAAGCCTATGAGCCAATTATTATTAGCATTTCATATTTATAAATGAGGAAATTAAAGCCAAAAGATTGAGTAACAAGCATAATAAATAGTAGAGGCAGAATTTGAATCCAAGTTGTGCTCTGGGTGGCTAAATTGTATTGCCTCCATTTTTAAATATTGATCTTCCAACAGAGAAATATAAAAGTTACATGTATAATCAGTGTCTGTTTTCAAGATGGCTTGTTTTATGAAGAGCTAGTAGGCAGATGTTTCTACATTTACATTAGTTATAAACTCCAAAAGTAAGTTTGCTTATTTTAAATTCAGCTATTCAACAAATGTTAGTTTCATGTGTCACATATACTTGGTTTTAGGGTGGCTGGTTTGGGAATCAAAAGAAGTGTGAATGCCCTAGAAATGATGCCAAAGGGAGATGCAGTCTCATCTGTAGTAAAAATGTGGGAGACAGGTGGAGAACAGTCAGGATTAGGAATTAAAATGTATTAAATAAACACTTAAGAGGTTGTTGGATCATCAAGGTCTGTCTAGCTGATTGACCACTGTGTTGTTCAAGTACTTCCTTTAATCAGTCTTGAGAGGAAGTGGTACATATCTCATAATGGTATGAGAATGGACTCTTGGAAATCCATTGCCTATATTTGAATCATGTACTTCTTAATAGGGATTTGTGACACTAAATAAATATAGGTACAGATAGTACATATAATGTTTAAAATAGTACTTAGTGCATGTTAAGTACTATTTAAATGTTTGCTATTTTTAGTAATAGTGAAGCTTACTTTAAGCAAAATTAGTATCTAAGGATCTAAATAGATAAAATATATAAAGAAGGTTATTATTTAGATTTAAATAATATTTTTCATTTTGAGAAATAATTTGCAGTAAGATATTTTTAAAATAATGACTCTCATAGGCAGGTAAGTTATTATACTACATTCACCAAAGATTATGGTCACAATGTTTTAGATTCGTATCAATTATATAAAATGTGTATGCCCCACACACATTGGAGCACAATCTATTGATGATAACCTTTGTAAGATTCTGAGAAATACAGTCGATTCTCCTTATTTGGTATTTAATGTTCTATAAAGTTTCTGTGAACACTGAATTAGCAAATATTAAACCATTGCTCTTAGGGGAAATACAGGTTGGGTTCCTGCAGGCTTCTGGTCACATTTTCATCGACTGATCAACATACAACCTTGTGTTATGTATTCTTGCTTAAAGATACTTTACATTAATATATATCATTGATTCGTTAACATTGAACTCACAGCCAACAGCACTACAACCCATGCCTGGACGAAGCTTAACACGTGTTATTTTCTCTACAAGGTACATAATAGCTTTTTTTTTCACTTAGGAACACTAGGCAACACATTAGCACTACTCTTGTTGACTATTTTAAACAGTAAAATTATAAACAAGGAGCACAAAAGTGAAAAAACAATGTGATACCAAAAGGATACCAAAAAGGGATACTTAGCTGTTTATAGTATGAGAGATGAAACAAGAAAGCAGATTGTTGCTTTGTTTTACCTGATCTTGGAATGTGAACAATGGGCAACTTAAATTATTTGCTGTTCTGCATCTGTCCATGAATGATCACAAGTATTGATTTGGGGGATTACAAATAAATTTTACTAAGTAGATGAATTTGCAAATAGCAGGCTAGACTAGATCATACCTTGCGTTGAATGTGCTTTAAGAAGCTGCTTTTATTTAAGCAATAGAAATGTAAGTACCATTAACATTCATTTTTAATAACGACTCCACATTTTAATGTTTACTAAATTGATAATAAGCTGTTAACTTCTTCTTGCCTGGTTCATGCTGTATTTTCTATGTAATGATTTCTTAATTCAATAACCCATGTCTGTTTGATGACTTATGTATGCCAGGCACTGTTTCAGGCTCTGGATATGCAATAGACAACCAAACAGAAAAAATAACAGCTGTCATGCAGTGTACATTCTATTGGAATAGACAAGTAACAAAGCAAGATAAATAATAAAATATATATTATGTTAGAAAGTGATAAGTAAAATTTAAAAAAATAATGAATCAGGAAAGGTGGATATGAAATGTTGGCAGATTGTATTCTGGTTATCTTTTGCCCAAAACTTAGTGGTTTATCAAATAACAATTTTATTCTTATCTCTCATTGTTCTCTGGGATTGATAAGTTTCAACTGGATGGTTCTCCTTTGGTGTCTTTCAGGCGCTGTAATCAGGTGACAGCTGCAGCTGACATCACCTGAATGATTCTTTACTCACAAGTCTGTTCTCTTTGCTGGAATATTTGATGAATGGGCTATAGTTGGGCATTTCTCTCTCCATGTAGTCTCTCTATATGACTAGCCTTTAGGTCTCAGGGTATGTGGTCTTCTTACATGGTGAATGGCTTCCCCTAAGTGAACATTCCCTGAGAGACTGGAGGAAGCTGCCAGTTCTCTTAAAGGCTAAGCCCAGTGCTGGAATAAGTGTCACTTCTACCATATTCTTTTAGTCAAAGCAGTCACAGTCCAGCCCAGACTTACGAAGGATTGGAAAAGTAGACTTCACTTCCTGATGGCAATTGCATACATGGAGGGAAGGAATTGATGGGTATCTTGAAGACACACTACCGTAGTCTCGGTATTGAAAATTGATAGGATAGCTGTGTAAGACCTGACTGAGAAGGTGCATTCAAAGTGAGACTAGTCAACATGGTTGTATCTTTCTGCAGGTACATTAAGCTGTGTGAGGATAGGCAAAGGGTAGGTGGAGAATTGGATTTAAACAATTACGGTTTTGTAAGATGCATATGTCAGAGGAGGAGAGAAGTTGACATTGTATGCAAGACAGAGATTATAATGATAGACAGTAGAACTGGAGGTAGGTAAGCATGGTAGAGAAGACATGAAGGGTGTAAGAAAGTGAAAAAAACGGCAGATCCCAAAAAACTATTAGAACTAACAAAAGAGTAACAAAGTTGCAGGATACAAGATCAATAGACAGAAATCAACAGTGGGTTTATATATTTTCAATGAACAATCAAAAATGAAGATAACAAGTCCACTTACAATAGTATTTAAAAGAATAAACTACTTAGGTAAAAACTTTACAAAAGAAGTGTTAAGTCTTGTACACTGACACTGTAAAACATTATTAAATCAAATATCTAAATAAATTGGAAGACATCATGGTCATGGTTCAGAAGACTTAATATTGTTAAGAAGGCAGTATTCCTCAAATTGACTTAATGGATTCAGTGTAATCTCTGTCAAAATCCCAACTGGCTTCTTTTCAGGAATTGGCAAGCTGATCCTTAAATTAATGTGGAAATCCAGAAGACCCAGGATATCCAAAGTAATATTGAAAAAAAAAAAACAAAGTTGAAAGACTCACACTTCCTGATTTCAAAATATACGACAGAGCAATAGTAATCAAGACAGTGTGGTATTGATGTAAAGGTAGACACTAGATCAATGAGATGTAGTTGAGAGTTCAGGTATAAACCCTCCAATTTGTAATCAGTTGATTTTTGACTGTGGTAGGAAGACAGTTCAATGACAGAAGGATTGTCTTTTCAACAAATGGTGCTGGGACAGCTGGATGTCTGCATGCAAAAGAATGAAGTTGGAACCCTATATCCTGCCATACACAAAAAATTAAAATGAATCATAGACCTAAATGTAAGAGTTAAAGCTATGAAACTCTTAGAAGAAAACATAGGACTAAATCTTCATGACTTTGGGTTGGGCAATGGTTTCTTAGATTTGACAGCAAAAGCTGAAATAACAAAGGAAAAATTAGCATTATGTACCACATGAGAATTTAACATTTCTGTGCGTCAGAGGACACCATGAAGAAAATGAAAACAACCCACAGAATGGGAGAAAATATTTGCTAATCATATGTCTGACAAGAGACTTGTATCTAGAAAATATTTGCTAATCATATGTCTGACAAGAGACTTGTATCTAGAATATATAAAGAACTTTTACAACTCAATAATAAAAAAGATAGATAGCCCAATTTTAAACTGAGCCAAGGATTTAAATAGACATTTCTCCAAAGAAGACATACTTATGCAAGATCACATAGCAGATTGGTAGAGCTGGGATTCGTAGTTGTATCTGGCTCTAAAACGTGTCATTTTCACTATTATACTACCTTGGTGAACTTAAAATCCAACTCTTCACTCTGTCAAGAACTGAGTTCACAGTAGTTTATCACTTGTTTGGAAGAACTTTTGCTAATTTTAGAATATCGGGAAAAATAAGCTTTATTTCTGTCAATACTTTCTAAATGATTTTTTCCTTGTTATATATTAGGACGTCTTGCCTGGCTGGTATACTTGGTTGGGACAGTTGTTGGAGGAAGATTAACATATACCAGTACAGATGAACATGATGCTATGGATGGAGAATTATCCTGTCGGTAAGTAGTAGCCATGTAATTTACAGAAATTTACTAAGTACTTAGAAATTTAGTTACTGAGCTGCTAGTATGAGCTAAAGCATTTTGTACTTGGCCTTTTGGAGAAGGTATTATTTTCCTTTTTACTGATGAGAAAACCAAGGCTTAAGTGATTTGTAGAAGTCATATCTTTAATAAGTAGTATAGTCAAATATATTCATATGAATAATATGAGTAAGCTGGTTTTCCATATATTTTAATTCACTTTTAATAACATCTTTCTTTATAACAAAGTAATACATGTTTTTGTTGAACACTAAAGATTTAAATGAAAAGGAAGTTATACATTAATTTGGAAATAACTACTGTCATTTGATAAAGATCTTTGAGTAATTAATGTTTGAGAGTATATATACATTACATGTGTATTTCTCAACTTTTTTCCAACAAAAATTATACTATAATATTGTTTTGTAAACTAAAATGGGGATACTAGTACTATATCTAATTCATTTGGGGCTGTTATAAGGATTAAATAAGTTAATAATTTAAAAATAATTTTAAAGTGCTTAGGACAATCAATGCCTGGCCAGTAGTAAGCACTATATTACCCAAAAAAACACCCAAAATAATTCTTTTTTAAAAACTCAAACATAATAATTATTTATAAACATTTTATCTAGACATGACATATTCTAAGCTATACCATAATTTAAATAGGTCCTTGCTTTGGGAATTTTAGGTTGTTTCTCAATTTTTCCTTATTATAAACGTGAATATTCTTTTAGCTATATCTTTATGTAGATCAAAATAATTTTATTAGAGTTAGGTCCTAAAAGCTAAATAGCTGGTTGAATAGTATATAGCACTTTAAAGACTTTCAATACACATTACCAAATGGCCTTCTGGAAAAGTACCAGTTTATCCTCTGAGCCCAAAGGCCATGAGAGGCTATTGGTTTTTTTTTTTTTTGCAGTTGAACACTAGGTGGTAGGATTCTTATCTTTGCCAGTTCATAGGTAACTGATGTCTCATTTTTATTTGTATTTCTTTGTTTACAAGTGGTGTCAAACATTCTTTTCCATTCCTTTTCTTGCCATTTCTATTTTCTCTTTGTGATTTTTTATTATATGTAGATTGTATCATTCATCTGGTTTTCTTTTATGATTATCTTTCCTAATCTATCCGTAAGAACTCAGTATATATCAGTATATATCAAAGATTGTAATATTTTGCTATTCATTTTGCTATTCATTTTCTCCATATGTTTTAATTTGTTTTAGAAATTGCTTTTTTTCTGGCTTTAAACATTTATATATTAAGATCTATGAATTTTTTCTTTCATACTTCTTTCAATGCTCATGTTTAGGAAGGTTGTTCCACACCTGGATAATAAAAATATTCTGCTATATTTTCTCCTGGATCTTTTATGGTTTCAGCTTATATTTAATTTTTAATATATCCAACATTTATTTTGTTATGTACTTTTTCGAAAATTTCCAAGTGTTAACCAGTTAATGTCAAACCCCACCCTCTACTGATTTGAAATGCTGCATGTATCTTACACAAAATTCTCATGTCTTTTTCTAGGCCTTTCATTCTTCTCCACTGATCTTGGAAGTCTATTAGTACACCACTATCACCCTACTGAAGTCTTTAGTATGATATTCTCCCTCATTATTATTCTTAAATATATTCCTAACTGTTTAATAAATTTGTTGCCATTTTGAATAGAGATTTCTCTCTCATTTCATACCCTTTTTAACCTTTAAACTACCTCATTTCAATGAAATTTGAATCTGAGTGGAACATAAATATTTTTAGTTTTTCTTAAGATTTATTATTTCCAATATCAAACCACTTTAAAATATGACTGGGGCATTCTCAAAATGCTTTGATTAATTTTTTTTTTTTTTTTTTTTTTTTGCGGCATGCGGGCCTCTCACTGTTGTGGCCTCTCCCGTTGCGGAGCACAGGCTCCGGACGCGCAGACCCAGTGGCCATGGCTTACGGGCCCAGCCACTCCGCGGCATGTGGGATCCTCCCGGACCGGGGCACAAACCCGTGTCCCCTGCATCGGCAGGCGGACTCTCAACCACTGCGCCACCAGGGAAGCCCTGCTTTGATTAATTTTAAACCAAGTGAACAATTTACTTCTGTAACATCTTTTAATATTACATATTTAGTAAAGTTTTTGCTATAGTTAGTTCGATTTTTTTTTTTAATGTTTTCATCATCAAGTAGAGAATTTCCCACTGGCACTATTTTCCTGAAAAATATATATAACAGGAAATAAACAAAAGTATCTGCCAAGTAGAAAATTTTAATTTTTTCTTTAAGCGGCAAACATATTTAGCTCTAAGTAAGATTTGTTTTGTGTTTAGCCTGTCTTCCCTAGGAAACAAAGTCTTAGTTGAAGTTTATGGGCTAAGATTTTTTTGTGGGGTGGGGAAAAGGATACCTTTTCAGGGAAGAAAGCATGAAGGAAAAGTGAGTAAAAGATAAAACAGGTTATGTGTTGATTAGTTGATGAAAATATTGTGACCAGAGTTCCTCGGGAACCTATTCCTGTATTACCTCTAAGAGCAGTGGTTCAGTATTTGCTAATTCAGTTTTTACGGCCATTTTACAGCACATAACTACCATAAATAATGAGAATCAACTATAGAAGGTGGTGCATTACACACCTGGTTGCTCATTTTTACAGGTTTCCCCAGAGACCACATGGAACAGCTGTGCTTCAAAGCAGTCCATCTTGGTGGGGGGCGGGGGGGGGACGAGGACTGAGGGCAAGTGGTTTATATGTTCACTTATTTCTGCATCCCAGTTTTAGTGGTTGAAATCTACTCCCGGAGTATATAACTTTTCCATACTTCTTAGTTGTGTTCCCTGGCCTCTTTGAGGAGCTGCTGGGGAAGCCAGAGCTACTATTGGTCCTGTTGGTTGGAGGTAGGGGCTGGCTGGAGCTATGGTAGGCCTTTCCTCCCCCTGAGTGAGGATTTATAACTGCAATAGCTGTGCGAGTCTTTACTGGGGCTGCAAGGCAAGTGGTTGAGCCCAGGGGACAGGAGGAGAGATGGTGGTGGGGTTGGTGGGGGGTTAAACAGGGCCGAGCAGATTCAAGGTGGGGTATGTACCAGGACTTACATAATTTGCCTAGAAAAAACATAAATATATGTGTTTTAACATACTGAGATTTTAAATTAAATAAGAATGATGTTATATGTAAAATTTTAAAATATCAATTTCACATGGAGAAATTCCAGGTAACTAGAACTGTCATACTATTGCCTTTTGGTGTTGTTATATGATAACCTTTTTAACTCCTGGGAGGACACTACCAAATTAGACGTTGAGGAGCTCCTGCCAAAAATCTATGTGTTATTTTATCAGAAAAAGGTTGATATTCATAAAAACTTTCAATATTGTGATAATGATATTTAAAACATGTTACTTTAACATTTTTAAATATGCTGCTTTAACTTAGCAAATAAGTATATTTGTGCTCATGCCACACAATTCTGATTAAATAAAGATAACTTTATAATCATTTCAGTGTCATTCATCATGACCAGAATGTAAACCTCTTGAGAGATTTCCCAGGGATTTTGTCTTGTCCTGTATCCTCTCTAATTTGCTGGTGGCTGCTTCTTTTCGGTTCATTCCTCTCAGTTAGGCCACCCTCTGTTTCTGTTTCTTCATGTTGCTCTCACCTGTTCATCTCTCAATCATTCCTCATTATTCATTGAAGACTTTTGCAGCTAGCTCAGTGTTTTGCTCTCTGCCCCAAACACTGCTGTGATATAGATGACTTCAACTTCTTTCCCGTCCGGTAGTGTTGCTTCCTCTTCTCTACACAAGACACTTCCAGCGGCTTCCTGTCACACGTGAAACAAATTCCAAATTCTTGCCATAGCCCAAAGTGTACTGTGCTACTTCTCTGACCTTATTTCCTATCCCTTTTCATTCAACTCAGCTACATACACTGACCTCCTTGCTATTGAGTATTACCAATATGTTTTCACTTTAGGGCCTTTGCGCTTCTCTTCTGCTAGGAATGCTTTCTCCCAGATGTTTATGTAGTACTCCGTCACTTCAATCAGGTCTGTACCCAGATGTCTCTACTTCTTTTGACCTCCCTATCCAAAATAACATCCTTATCCTGCTTTATTTTTCTTCACAGCACTTATTACCTCTTGATGTTTATTCCACTAGAATAGGGAAGGAATAAGCTTTATCTGCTTTGTTCACTGCTGTATCTTTATCTCATCTGCCTGGCAAAACCTAAATTCTGAAGGAATTCAGAGTTTTCTCTTAATTTGTCGAGTGATAAAAGAAATTGCACACTTCTTTAGATAGGTACCATTGCCAACTAAGATATCTTTTTTTTTTTTAACCTTAACTGAGCCCTCAGCATGGCTCAGTGATTTGTGTTATTTTAGTAATTCTTATCTTCTGACTTCCAAACACTTACTGAACTGTTTTCCTTGCATGTGTTGTCCCACATGTACCTCTAATTCAGTGACTAAACTTAAACTCATCTCTTCCATCCACTCCCGACCCTGACTCTCTTTGTGTGTCTCATCACTGTCCATTCAATTGCCTAGGCTTGAATCCTGGGACTTCTCCTTAACTTTTTCTTTTTTCTCTCACCAGCATCCTTATAGTAATCAAATTCTGTCACTTCTACCTTCTGCTTATCCCGATTAGTCCAGTTATTTCTGTTACCCTTGCTGTTTTAACTCCGGTCATCATTTGCCCGGATTCATGCTGCAGTTTTATGTGGGCACCTTGTTTCCTCTCTGGCTTTCTAAAATAAAGATTTGATTATGTCTGTGCTTTGCTTAAAGTCTGCAGTGACTTTCATTGCTACTGGGATTAAAATCAATGTAATTTATCAGGCTCTTCGTAGTCTGGGTCCTGCCTGTCTCAGTAGCTGCATCTCGTACCACTGACTGTCTTATAGCTGTATAGAACTTTTTTTCAGCTCTTAAATGAGCCATGCTTCCCCCCCTGCCCCCCCCCCCCCCCCCCCGTCTAGAAAGCTGCACATGCGTTCCCCTTTCTCTTGACCCTCTCTGCTCTGTTCCATCCTAGAATGTTAGGAGCTCTCGCTAATTTCTTTGTAGTGTTTATTATAGCACTTGTCATTCCTTATTCTAATTGCTTGTTTTACTGTCTTTCCCTGCATAAGCTGTAGATTTCTGGAGGACTGGGAATATATATGTTTTGCTCAGTATTGTATTCTGAACTCCTAATACATACCTGCCATATTGTAGGCCTTCAGATATTTGTTGACTGAATAAATACTTACGGAATTGGATATTAAGGGGAATATAAAAGAACTGATTATCCAAACATTCATTTCTTTATACTTGAAATGGTATACATATACTTGGATCAAAATTATTTAATATTTATCTTTTTACTCCCTCCATGCTCCAAAGATAATTTAAGATAAAGGTAAAAATAAATGTAGGACAATAAATTGAAACACAAGTGAATATTGTATATACAATACAAGCTTTGGTCTTATGCACTTATTAGAGGTGGCCACAGATCTTTGAAGGACACTGTGGCAGAGACTACTAGTTGTCTTGTATCTCTTCTTTCCTTCTTCTGCAGTAATAGAATACCTAAAATGTTTTGCTGGGCATTGGCCACCTGAATAAGACTAGATTTACTAGAATCTCTTGCAGCTAGGTATGGTTAAGTGATTATGTTCTGGGCAATTGAATGTAAGTGAATGTGGTACGTGTAACATATATGCACATGAGTGGAGCTGAAGAAGCCATCTTAGACCATAAAGTGATTGGGTGAGTGGAGGCAAGTGTAACAACAAGATGGAAGGAACCTGAGTCCCTGATACAACGTGGAACACCAACTAGTCCTAGAGCATTGCCTTGAATTTTTTTTGCTTGAGAGAAAAATAAACATCTATATTGTTTAAACCATTGTTTTTGGATTTCAGTCACTTGCAACTGAACTTCTTGTACGACTATCAAAGCTTATTTGACAGATGGATCATGTACCCTTCTGGGAACTCTTTCCTACTCTCCTGTTGGGGATTGTTGGGGTGCCTTTGCAATTCATATCAAGCTGGTGATTTGCATTGCCTCTTAAGCAGATGTGAATCACCAGCTTGATATGAGTTGTAAAGGCACCCCAACAAACTTGGCTATTGGTTTCATGTCTTCCTCAGAGTTTTGGAATGTATGTTATTAAAAGGAAATAAAAGTAAACAAGCCATTGCATAGAATCAACAAAGAACCAGAGTAAGAAAAAGGAGGTCCTACTCATAAAGAATTTAACAGCAGTATATGCTTTAAGTCACTTAAGAAAGCACCTGGATCCAGAGATGAAGTTTGGTGTGTGTATCTATTTATTTAACTAAAAATTACTTCAGGAGTCTGTGCATTCACAAATACACAGACTTTAAAAGTGAGCTATGTCCCTCCTTTCAAAATCAGAGAATAAACACATCTTTTTAGGAAAAACAAACAAACCTGGTTGACTCATTCTTAAATTTGATCTTTATAAGCTTTCCTTTATGAATTTTAATAGCATTAAAGATATTTAGTAAGTGAAGGTACTTTTAAATAAGTAGCTTAATTTAGGAATTAATAACTATAAAAATGGTTACCAAAATATTATTTCATAACACTTTGGCAATAAATACCAAGTTTTTTAAAGAAGTTCATTTGCTGTAACCTACACATTTTGTTCCTAGAACTCTTTGCTGGTAGGGAATAGGAGAATAATTATATTTCACTGAAATGTAAGTTTGTATTCAAAATGAGATTATTAAAATTTGGTGTAGCTTTAATTTTATACAACGTTTTGGAAAGTTATTTAATAATATGAAAAAAATAATTGGGCAAGATATGTTTAGTGAGACAGTTCAATGGAATAAAATAAACGGTCCAGGAAGTAATATGAATGCATAAATAGACCTAATGTATGTGATAAGGGGGTAATTCAAATTAGTGGGCAAAAGACAGACTATACAAGAAAGAAATGGTGTTGAAGCAGCTGGGTAGCCATCTGCGAAAAAACGTTGATCCATATCTCACCAGATAGGTTCAAGGTTAATTTCAGTGTATCATACAGTTGAATGTAAAAAGATGGAACAAAAACACCTCAGATTTGGGTAAGACCTTGTTATTATATAAAATCCATAAGAGAAAAATTGGTAAGGTTTTCTGCATAAGAAAAAGAAGAAAAACATGCATGGTATTAAAAAAACACCATAGGGCTTCCCTGGTGGCACAGTGGTTGAGAGTCCGCCTGCCGATGCAGGGGACACGGGTTCGTGCCCCGGTCCGGGAAGATCCCACATGCCGCGGAGCAGCTGGGCCCGTGAGCCATGGCCGCTGAGCCTGTGCGTTCAGAGCCTGTGCTCCGCAATGGGAGAGGCTACAACAATGAGAGGCCCGTGTACTGCAAAAAACAAAACAAAACAAAACAAACACCATAAAGTCAAAAGACAAATGAAAAAGTGGGGAAAAATATTTACATCTCAATCACAGGCAAAGGGCTCAGTTTTCTAATATATAAAGAATTTGTAGAAATTAGCAATAAAAAAATAACCCAACAGAAAAATCAAAAAAGGATATGAGCAAAAAGGGCACACAAAAGAACATATGTATTACTTAAAAATATGGAAAATTTTGACTTTACATTCATGAGAGAAATACAAATTAAAACTTCACTGAGATACCATTTTTCAGATTCCAGTAAATTGTAGAGTTTAATATCACCCTGAATTATTTATATGTATATAGACACTCTCATTTACTGATGATGGGAGTATAAATTGTTTCAGTTTCATTGGAAGGCAATTTTGTAATAGCTATCAAAATTGTAAATTCATTTTCTCTAAGCTAGTAATTTGACTTTTACTGTGTATATTATAACTGAACATGTGTGCAGTGATGTGTACAAGATTGTTAATTGCAGCATTTTTGTAATAGCAAAAAATTGTAAACAACCTTAGTGTCCCTCAGTGGGGGAAAGTATGAAAATAATGTGGTATGTTCATATAATGATGTTCAGCAGCTGTAAAAAGAGAATAAGGAAGCTCTTTATATCTGACATGAAAAGATCTCTAAGATATATTATTAAATGAAAAAAGCTAAGTTTAACAATATAACGGTGTAGTATGCTCCATATGTGTAAAAGAGTTGGGAGGAGAATGTATAGTCATACATGCATTTTAAAAGTCTCTGGAATGACACAAACTGTTAACAGCGTGTGTGTGTATCTTCTCGTGTGCATACATGGAAGGAAGTGAGTGGGTTAGGGCTAGGCATATCCGCCTTTGCATAATGAGAAAAAAGAGAAATAGGTGCTGTCTCCTCCAGAACTTCTACTTCTGTTTCTTAAAAATTTTATTATGATATGCTAATTTTGTTAGCACCAGGCAGTTGGCAGCCATTCACTGGAAAATTTTAATGAAAATAGATAGATAACAGAAGGATTTGGGGGTGGGGGGAAATTCTAGACTAAGCTTTTTATTCTATTAAGCTTTTTCTCTAGGAAATTTAATTTAACCTTTAGTTCATTTATGATTTTTTGATAATAATAGTTGCATACCTGTAATAAAAATATTTGATTTTGTTAAGATCATCTTGTAATTTATTTCAGGTAAAATTTTTATTACTCATTAAGAAAGTGATACAGCTTGATGGCTGTACCTCTTTTTTTTGTATTTTGAACCATATGACCCCAAAATATATAGTTATATGAAAATATGTTGTAATGAAAAAGTAAAATACAAAACTACACATTCAATATCATTTTTCTTTTACTAAAATATTATATATATACATAAATATATAAGTTAATACCTGCGTTTATATAATAGTTATAATTGTAGATATTTACTATATATGTATATGTCATATGTATCTATATATAAATGTTTAGTAAAATAATAAATGCATGTCCATGTAGGTTTGTATGCATGTATATGAAGTGCATGTGTTAGGAAAAAGGGCTAGAAGGAATTAGACCAAATTGTAGTATCTCTTCATGGTAGGATTTCAGATGATTTTTAAAAATATTTTCGTTATAAGCATTTGTATTTTTCCACTTTTTATATTACGTAAAATTGATGATAAATGTTTTAATGGTATTTCTCTAAGAATTTTTACTGAAGCTTCTTTTTTCCTTCATGAAAAGAGTTTTTCAGCTTATATCTTTAATGGATACCGGATTGCCTCAGTGTTCTAATGAGAAAATAGAACTTGCAATTCTGTGGTTCTTGGATCAGTTTCGTAAAACATATGTTGGTGATCAACTTCAGCGAACCTCAAAGGTAGGTTTTTACTAGAGATTAAAATTAATGTTATTGAAGATGAAGAAAGGTGTTCACATGTAACAGCTTTAAGCTGAATGATATATTTGGGCAATTTCTACATAAGAAATTTAGTTGATCAGTTGAAGTCAGTTGATTAATTGGTATTGAAGGCAATGTGAGATTGCTTGTTTTATGCCTAGATTTACCATTGTCTTTGAAGATTGATTGGCAGAGTTAGAGAATATTTTTTATGTGGTTAGTCATTAGTTAAGATTATTTTAAACACCTTAATGAATTTTGCCTTATTGTATTTCAAGGTTTAAAACATACGATTTACTCTTTTAGTAGTTCTGAGGGTTTTGGTGGGGGTTTTTTTTGATACTTATTTTTGTGGTTTCCAGTGTATTTTCCACTCATTTCTTGGCATTTTTACATGATAAATGATGAGGACAAGAAGAGTAAGACATGCCTTTGAGAGGCTGCAGTTAACTTAGTGAAGGGAACATTTCTACTATGGTGATTGAAAGTTTAGCATTAGCAAGTTCAGATGAATTGATCTTAAGGCATTAAGGTATTATTGAGGGCATTTATGTGAACCCTAACCAGATATTTAGTAGCACTTGGACACTGAGTAAGATCTATGAGGTTTTTTTTTTCTTTTCTTTTCTTCCTAGAGTAATAACTTTCCAAAACCTTCTCTGTTGGAAGTCCTAAGGATATTCTTATCTCCTTTGTATTAGTAATGTTAAGAGATTAAGTTCTAGAATAAGCTTTTTATATTGAACTGAGCTTTGTTTTCCCTGGGAAATTTAGCTTAACCTTCAGTTCATTTATGGTTTTCTGTTAATAGTAGTTGTATAGTAGTATGAAAAGTATTTGATTTTGTTAAGATCATCCTTTAGTTTACTTCAGGTAAAATTTTCTTTGCTTTTTAAGAAGGTGATGTAGTTTGATGCTTTCTTTGTGAAATACATTGTGATATTTTATTGCCATTTAGGATTTGTTTTCATTCAGGATTAATATCAAAAAAATTTTCTTAGAGTTAAGCTGACATTGAATGAGACAACTAGGGAGAAAAAGGAGTAGCTAGATATAACTGTTTTAGGTTGACAGTAAGGCAAATTAGAATCAGACAAAAATTACATGGTATAAAATTTATACAGGGTACACATTGAATTATGATAAACTGTCTTGTTTTAAATGTACCCAGAGAGTTTATTTTGCTTTTGCAAAAGTGAATACTCTTGAAACATTGCTTATCTAATATCCATTTGGTCTGGGTCCTAAATCAGAACAGTGTAATATGAAGTGGAAAAGCCTTAAAATTATTGTGGTTAAAGCACTTGGAAATAATTATGTAAAATGAAATCGATTGTTTTAGGGCAATGGGTTTGAGAAGTTTTTTTCCTGAAGATTCTTATATGTATATAACTTTTAATATAAGGTAATTGTGAAAAAAGTGAATTATAAAAGATAAGTTTTTCTTTTTTGAAATTGCTTACATATTAGGAAAAAATAAACACATCATCAGACTGGTGTTGATTCTTTTATTTTAATTTTACTCTAACATTTTTGATGCATCTTATCCTATTTTCAAAGAGAATAAGGTGATTTTATTTCTGAGGCATTCCTACTGCATAACCTTGAAGTGAGGCCAAAGCTTTCCACTTTTCTTTTTTTTGGCTTGTCTGCTGATCTGCCTTAGTAGGAACTGTTTTGGGGGTCCTTATTGTGTGCCCTGGCACTCTTCTAGGAACTCTTCACATTCTCTCTAGGTCTTATAACAAGCCTGCAAGTTTGGTATTATTGTTCCCATTTTACAAATGAAAGAAAAGACTGTCTAAGACATTTAAAATAAGTCCTCTACATACTGTTTTTCTGTCAACCACACTAAGGAGGACCAGATGGAAGATATTTTTTGGTGAGAGCATTCCGGATTATGGCAAAAAAAGGGAGAGCATTAGGTTAAAGTAAGCGAATAATGTTCAGTGTGTACTTATTTTGTACCAGGAACTTTCCAAAGCTCTCTTAAGCATTATGTCATTTAATTGGATCATATAGAGTATGACTTAAAGTTCTTCCGTCTCTTTTCTATGTATGTCATCAGTTTCATGCTTCACTACTCCATACTTGTATTACATACTTTATGTGTACTAAATTTTTTTCAGCTCCTTTAACAGTCTACATTCTCTTTCAATTCTGGACCTTTGAAAAAAATTGTTTCCTTTGCCTAGGACACTATTTTTTTTAATTCATCTTCCACTTCCCTGCCTTACTTAGCTAACTTCTACTTTTCTTTCACGTCAGATACCCCATCCTTTAGGATGCTCTTCTTAACTTAAATTCTGGGAGAGTTTCTGTCTCCTATTTTAGGATTATTATACTGCATTGTAATTATTTCTTAGCAAAACATATAGAGACTATAATCTGGGTTAGGACTGTTCTGTCTTCTTTATTGTTATCACCTCCACATGCTTGGCATATTCCTTGTATGCTTTCTACTAGATAATGGTTGAATGTATATATTTAGTAGAATTTCATAGGAATAGGGTCTAGATATCATGTATAATACTTTCAGGTAATAAAGGGTATGTTCTTGAGTTGGAAAATGATGCTGACTTTAGTGAAGTTGTTTGACAGTTTTTTTAAAAAGACATAATAATTGATTTATTTTTAATTGATTTATTTAATTTATTTATTTTTGGCTGCACTGGGTCTTTGTTGCTGCACACGGGCTTTCTCTAGTTGCGGCGAGTCGGGGCTACTCTTTGTTGTGGTGCGCGGCCTTCTCATTACAGTGACTTCTCTAGGCACGGGCTCTAGGCGTGCGGGCTCAGTAGTTGTGGCATGCGGGCTTCAGTAGTTGTGGCTCATGGGCTCTAGAGCACAGGCTCAGTAGTTGTGGCTCATGGGCTTAGTTGCTCCGCGGCATGTGGGATCTTCCCGGACCAGGGCTCGAACCCATGTCCCCTGCATTGGCAGGCGGATTCTTAACCACTGTGCCACCAGGGAAGCCCTGTTTGACAATTTTAAGTAAGGTATACCATTAATAAGCATCTTAAAAATTCTATAAAAGCCTTCATGTGCAAAATAATATAATTTAGAGAAATAAATGCTCCAGGAACCAAGGTGGGAATCATTGAAGTGATTGTATAGAAGTATGTCCTATAAGTGAGAAAGAAAAATCATAAATAGTAGCTGTAGGTATTAATTGAGCAATTAGTCTGTGCCAAAGACTTTGCTCAGCACTTGACAGGCATCTAATTTCATCTCACAGAAACTCCATGGAAATAGTTATCTTTATTAACATCCCCACCACTTTTTACAGATATGGAAACTGAGGCTTGGAATAGTTAATTTGATTAAGTGGTTGCACCTGGATTTGAACCCAGGACACTTGATAGAGCCTTTGCTGCTAACCACTTTGCTGTATTGCCTCCTGTTGGATCTTTGACAGGGATATTGAATGGGCCTTTCAAGCTCAACAGGTTCTAAAAAGAAACATTGTCTTCTAAAATGCTTTCTACCTACTTTTCTTTTTTGAGGAAGAATGACTTTTAACCCAAAATTTCCACTTTGTTCTTATTTCTTATGTCTAATATGTCACCTATTCTTGCTGATTTTATTGCCTAAATATCTCTCAGTTCCACTCCTTTCTCAGGAGTGGAACTTGCCTTTTTATTCTTGTTACTGCTTACATTTCTCACTAGATTTCAGAAGTCTTCTGGTTGTACTCTTTGTTTCCTTTTTGCCTTCTTCCAGTCCAGTTTCCATACTGCCACCAGAGTAATCTTTTCTTCAGTAGAAAACCAGAGAGAATAGTGTAATGAATAGTCACACATCCATCTTCCAGCTTTGTCAAATCTGAATGCTTTGCCATATTTACTTCAGATCTGTATATTTTAAAATTAAATATTGAAAACATATTGCTCTGATTCTGTTTGCCTCACTTCTTGCCCAAAAGTAACCACTACCCTAAATTTAGTGTGATTTTCATGCACGATATCATTCTTTCCCACATTTCTGTGTATTTATTAACAAAACATAGTATTATTAACTTTATAGAAAATTATTAGGCAGAAACTTGCCTTTTTTGATCAACATTGTTTTTGAGATTTATCCATGATGATACATGTAGTTTTTGTTTGTTTGTTTGTTTGTTTCAAAGAACAGGTGTCATTCTTTTTTTTTTAATTTATTTGTTTTATTTATTTTTGGCTATGTTGGTTCTTCGTTGCTGTGCACAGGCTTTCTCTAGTTGCGGTGAGTGGGGGCTGCTCTTCGTTGTGGTGCATGGACTTCTCATTGCGGTGGCTTCTCTTGTTGCAGAGCAGAGGCTCTAGGTGCACGGGCTTCAGTAGTTGCAGCACATGGGCTCAGTAATTGTGGCTCGCAGGCTCTAGAGCGCAGGCTCAGTAGTTGTGGCGCACAGGCTTAGTTGCTCCGTGGCATGTGGCATCTTCTGGGACCAGGGCTTGAACCCGTGTGCCCTGCGTTGGCAGGCAGATTCTTAACCACTGCGCCACTAGGGAAGCCCTGATACGTATAGTTTTAAGTATTTTAATTATTTAATGGTATTACAATATATTACTGTGCCATTATATATTCTTTTTTTTTAAATATACATTAGGTGTTTCCAGTTTTAACGTTTACAAAAAATACTGCAGTATGTATACTAATACCTATTTCCTCATGCATATGTATGAGTATCTATTTTTTTTTTTTTTTTTTTTTTGCGGTACGTGGGCCTCTCACTGTTGTGGCCTCTCCCGTTGCGGAGCACAGGCTCCGGATGCGCAGGCTCAGCGGTCGTGGCCCACGGGCCCAGCCGCTCCGCGGCATGTGGGATCTTCCCGGACCTGGGCACGAACCCGTGTCCCCTGCATCGGCAAGCGGACTCTCAACCACTGTGCCACCAGGGAAGCCCTGTATGATTTTCTTGAAGGTAAATACTAGGAGTGGAATTGCTAGGTTGTGGAATGTTCATATCTTCAGCTTTATAGGATATTATCAAGTTGCCCTCCTAAGTGTTGTAACAGTTTATTCTTCCTCCCCCAGCAGAGTAGGTGTGTGTTGCTGTATATTGTCATAATACTTGCTTTTGTCAGTCTTTAAATTTTGCCGTTCTTCAGGGAACACATTTCTTACTGTGTCATTTCTCTGCTTAAAATTATTATTGATTTCCCATTATTTACAAAATAAATTTCTTCTTATGGTCAAACTTCACCTACCTTTGCAACTTTTTCTTTTGATACTGCATTCTATTCTATGACGTGATGTATATGTGCTGCTGTGTATTTATTTCCTGCTTGCATATTTCAATTATCCAATGAATATTAATAAGTAACTACTTTATATTAAGGCCAGGGATACAAAGGCAAATAGGATGGTCCATCTCCCCAGTAAGTTTATAAATTAAAGAGGGAAGATAGCAAATAAAGAAAAAAAATAGAAAATTTATCCATGTCTATATTTAAACAGTATATAAATAAGGAAAAGACAGACTGTTAAATAAATGCTACAAATATATTTTGTTATATCTATGTAAAAATTGTATTATTCACAGCACACAAATATCAAATCCAACTAAGTTAGAAGACTCTTAGTGTGCAAAGTAGAAGATTATGATTTAGGGGTAGGGAAGGATTTTTTTAAGACATAAAAAGCCCAAAGTGTAGATACAAAGGTTGATAAATTCTACCCATTTTAAAAGTAAAAACTTCTGTGGATAAAAAAGGTACAGTAAACAAAGTAAAAAGACAACCTGTAGACAGGTTGTAAGATATTTGTAATACATGTAACTTAAAGAGAATCAATATTCAGTTATATAAACAATTTCTATGAATCAATAAGAGAAAAACAACTCAGTAGAAAAATGGGCAAAAGATGTGAATAAACAATTCACAGAAGAGGAAATCACAGTTGCCGATAAACATGAAGAAATGTTCATCCTTTTGTGGACTCGAGAATGCAAATTAAAGCTACAGTGAGATACCGTATTATACCTGTTAGCTGGAAACAGTTACAAAGTCTGACAAGTGTTAAGTATTTGTCAGGAAGTAAAATAGCAAACACTCTACACTGCTGGTGGAATCCAAATTGGTAAAATTGCTTTGGAAAACAGTTTAGCAATATTTAAGAAGGTTAAAAATGCATATACTCTTGGATCAGGGAACATAAATTCTAAGAACATACTTTAAAGATGCTCACGTGTACGGATGACTTATTTAAGAGTATTTTGGATACAACATTGTAAATCAACTATACTTCAATAAAATTAAAAAAAAAATATTTCAGGTATACAAACAATTGGAAAACTTAATTTTAAAAATACCATCTACTCTAATACCCCAAAAGCCCTTCATAAAATAGGAATAAATCTAATGAAAGATGTACAAGACGTGTACAGTGTAAACTCTAAAACATTGTTGTAAAAAATTAAATGAGCCCCAAATAAATGGACATATATATACTATGTTTATGAATTGGAGACTCAGTATCATTAAGATCACTTAAGTAAAGTAAGTGGTAACAATGTGTCATGAAATAGAGAATATCGATAAAGGGAAATTTTTAAAAAAAGAAACAAATAGAAATTCTGTAGTTGAAAAGTACAATAATTGGTATGAAAAGTATACTAGAGGGGCTCAACAATATATTTTAACTCGCAGAAGAAATAATTAGCAAACTTGAAGATTGACTATGTCTTAGTTTGGGCTGCTATAATACATACCATTGACTGGGTGGCTTAAACAACAAAAAATTATTTCTCACAGTTTTGGGGGCTGGTAGCCGAGATTAGGGTGCCAGTGTGGTTAGGTTCTTGGTGAGGGCCCTCTTCCTGATAGTGTCCTCACATGTCCTTCCTTGCTCCATGCCAAAAATGAGAGAGTGGTTCTTTGTCTGCTCCTCTTTTTATAAGGGCATTAATCTCATCATGAGGGCCCCACCCTCATGACCTCACCTAACCTTCGTTACTTCCCCCAAACCCCACTTACTAATACCATTCCTTTGGAAGTTAAAGATTTAACATATGAATTTTGGGGGACACAAACATGTAGCCCATAACAGATGGCTAGAGATTATAGAATTCAAAAAACAGACAAAAAAGAATGAAGGAGGGCTTCCCTGGTGGCGCAGTGGTTGAGAGTCCGCCTGCCGATGCAGGGGACACAGGTTCGTGCCCCGGTCCGGGAAGATCCCACATGCTGCAGAGCGGCTGGGCCCATGGGCCATGGCCACTGAGCCTGCACATCTGGAGCCTGTGCTCCGCAACGGGAGAGGCCACACAGTGAGAGGCCCGCATACCACAAAAGAAAAAAAAAATGAATGAAGGAAAATGAACAGAGCCTGAGAGAACTGTAGATCCCCGTTAAGTACACCAACAAGCATATGGAGTACCTGGTAGGAGGAGTAACAAAGAGGACAGCAAGGAGCAGAGGGCTTCCCTGATGCCGCAGTGGTTGGGAGTCCGCCTATCGATGCAGGGGACACGGGTTCGTGCCCTGGTCTGGGAAGATCCCACGTGCTGTGGAGCGTCTGGGCCCGTGAGCCATGGCTGCTGGGCCTTGTGCGTCCAGAGCCTGTGCTCTGCAGTGGGAGAGGCCACGGCAGTGAGAGGCCCGCATACGGCAAGGAAAAAAAAAAGAAAAGGAAAGAAAGCAGAAAAATATATTTAAAGCAATAATGGCTTAAAAATTACCACATTTGTTGAAAAATATTACCCATCAAAGAAGTGTAATGAGAAAGGTCCATACTAAAATCACACCATAGTAAAAATGCTGAAAGACAGACAAAGAGAAAAATTTGAAAGCAACGAGAGAAAAACTGCTCCTCACATACAAGGGAACTCCAATAAGATTAATAGCTGATTTATTTTTAGAAACAGTGAAGGCCAGAAGACATTTGGATGTCATATTCAAAATGCTGAAAGAAACTGGTAACCAAGAATTCTATATCCAGCAAAACTATCTTTAGAAATGAAAGGAGAATTAAAGACATTTTCAGATAAACAAAAACTGAGAGAATGCATTGCTATCAGAGCTGCCTTATAAGAAATGCTAAATGAGGTACTGCAGGCTGAAAGCAGGTGATCTCAGACAAATTCATATGGATCCACGGAAAAAACCAAGAGCACTAGTGAAGCTAATTAAGCAATTATAAAATACGGTACTTCTCTTAACTGATTGAAAAGCAATTGTATATAACAGTTACATATTTTATATACATATACACTGTATCGATAGCATATAACATGTAGAGATATCAATAGCAGCACACAGAAGGTGGGTGGGGAAAAAGAAAGGTGGGTGGAAGTGGAGTTGTGGAAATGACACAAGATGGTAACTCAAATATAAGAATCAATAAAGAGAACTAGAAATGGTAAATAAGAATGTTTATCTAGCAAACACTTTAAACATATTCTTACTTTTTTTTCTCTCAACTTTAAAAGACAAAATTACCTAAAGAAATAATTACCATAGTTTATTGTTGGGTTTGTAATGTGTAGTTGTAATATGTTATAATGTACAATAACAATATTACAAAAGGGGAGCAAAAAGACTAGAGCTATGTAGGAGCAACATTTCTTTATCTCATTGGAACTAAGTTAGTGTAAATCTGAGGTAGATTCTGTTAAGATGTATATACTGAGCCCAAAAGCAACCACCCAGAAAGTTACCAAAAAAATGTATAGTGAAAAAAGTCATTAAAGTTTTTAAAATGTTACATTAGAAAATATTTGCTTAATGCAAAAGAAAGCAGTACAGGAAAGCTAGAGGAACAAAAAAGACAGTAGACATTTTTTAAAAAGTAAAATGGCTGACATAAATCTGACAATATCAATAACAACATTACATTTAGAATAGATTATATAATCTAACCAATAGGCAGAGATTGTCAGATTAAAAAAAAATGTCCAACATGCTATCTACAGAACACACTTTTTAAATTCAAAGATACAAGTAGATTGAAAGTAAAGGGATGGCAAAAGATATACAGACAGCAACCATGAAAAAGTTGGAGTTGGGCTTCCCTGGTGGCGCAGTGGTTGAGAGTCCCCCTGCCGATGCAGGGGACACGGGTTCGTTCCCCAGTCCGGGAAGATCCCACATGCCGCGGAGCGGCTGGGCCCGTGAGCCATGGCCCCTGAGCCTGCGTGTCTGGAGCCTGTGCTCTGCAATGGGAGAGGCCACAACAGTGAGAGGCCCACGTACCGCCAAAAAAAAAAAAAAAGTTGGAGTGACTATACTAATATCAAACAAAATAGACTTTAAAACAAAAAATGTCACTAAGTATGAAGAGGGACATTTTATAATGATAAAATAATCAACCCATGAGGAAGATATAACAGTTACAAACATATTACTACCTAAGAACAGAGGCAAAAACTAAAGCCTCTGTTTTTTACATGAAGCAAAAACTGACAGAAATAACAATGTTAATTGAAGAATTTAATGCCCTAGCTTCAATAATGAATGGAACAACTAGACAGAAGATCTATAAGGAAGTAGTAGACTTGAACAGCACTATAAACTAACTGGACCACAGACAACTACAGAACACTCCACCCAACAACAACAGAATATACTTTTTTCCCATGTACACACAGAACATTGTCCAGGATGGACTACGTGCTTTACCATAGAACAAAACTCAGTAAACTTAAGAGGATTGAAATAATACAAAGTATGTTCTCCAACCACAATGGAATGAATAGAACTCAGTAAAAAAGAAATTTGGGGAACTCACATATATGTGGAAATTAAACAACACACTTCTAAATAACCAATGAGTCAAAGAAGAAATAAGAAGCGAAATTAGGAAATACTTCTAGGTGAAGGAAAATGAAGACACAATATACCCTAACTTATAAGATTCATTTAAAACAGTACTTAGGTCTAACTTTATAGCTATAAACTCCTACATTAAAAAAGAAGAAACATCTTTAATAGCCTAACCTTCTACCTTAACACTGGAAAAATAAGAAACTAAACCTAAAGTAAGCAGAAGGAAGGATATAATAAAGTAAGAGTAGAAATTAATGTAATAGAAATTATAATTCATGGGAAATTAAATCACCATAATTCAGGAGAATTCATTTCAATACTATAATGACATACCACTTCACTCACCCCTAGGATGGATATAATCATAAAGACAGATAATAACATATCGGTAAAGATGTGGAGAAGTTGGACCTTCATACACTGTTGCAATGTAAAATGGTGCAGCTAGTTTGGAAAACAGATTGGAAGTTCTTCAAAAAGTTGAACATAGAGTTGCCATATGATCCAGTAATTCCAGTCCTCTGTATATACCCAAGAGAAATGAAAGCACACATCCACATAAAAACTTTACACACTATTCGTAGAAGCATTCCTTGTAGTCATTAAGTCAAAAAAATCCAAATATCCATCAACTGAAGAGAGGATAAATAAAATGTGGTATATCCCTAAATGGAATATTATTCAGTCATAAAAAGGAGTGAAGTATTGATACATGCTACACCATGGATCATCCTTGAAAACATTACGCTAAGTGAAAGAAGCCATTCACAGAAGAACAAATATTGTGTGATTCTACTTATAGGAAATTTCCAGAATAGACATATCTATAGAAACAGAATGTAGATTATTGTCTAGTAAAGGTTTCTTTATGTTGTGTTGAAAATATTCAAAAATTGATAGTGATGATGGTTGCAAATATCTGTTAATATACTAAAACCAATTAAGTGTACACTTTAAATGTGTGGTTTTATGAATGTCTCAACTACTACCAAAAAAGGACTAAAGCTCACTTTTAAAATGGGGAAAAGATTTAAACAAGCACAACTAAAGAAGATATCTAAATGGCCAATAATCACATAAAAAAATGCTCAACATTGTTAATCATCAGAGAAATATGAAAGAAGTATCATTTCATGCCTGCCAAAATGGCTAAAAATGAAAAGACTGATAAACCCAAGCCTTGACGATGGTGTGGAATATATGAAACTATGATGTGTTGCTGATGGCAGTGTAAACTGATGTATCCATTTTGGGAAACTATTTGATGAATCTACTAAAGCTGAACAGAGCTTACCCTATAGTTCATCAGTTTCACTCTTAGGTATTTACCCAGAAGAAATAAGTTTATATATCCAAGTGACTTATATAGGAATGTTCATAGTAGCTTCATTTATAATGTCCCCAAACTGGAAACCTATTTCACCAACAGTCTAATGGATAGATAAATTAATGTGTACCACATGGCAGTAAAAGAAAAGAAAAATATTATGATACATGCAGAAATGTGGGTAAATTGATAATTTAGCCATGATGATGAATGAAAAATTAGACACAAAGTATACATGCTTTATGATTCTGTTTAACAATTTAATGTGCTATTTTGATTGATTTGTGAATATCAATCCATCCTTAAGTCCATGGAATAAATCCCACTTGATCATGGTGTATGATCCTTTTTATATATTGTTGGATTCAGTTTGCTAAAATTTTGTTGAGGATTTTTACATCTGTATTCATCAGAGATATTGGCCTGTAAAAAAATTTTTTTGTAGTGTCTTTGACTGGTTTTAGTATTAGAGTAATGGTGGCTTTATAGAATGAATTTGGGAGTGTTCTGTCCGGTTCAATTGTTTGGAGTAGTTTATGAAGGATCAGTATTAGCTCTTTGGTAGAATTCCCCTGTGAAGCCATTCGGTCTTGGACTTTTGTTTGCTGGGATTTTTTTTTTTATTACAAATTCAATTTTACTTCTAGTGATTAGTCTGTTCAGATTATCTGTTTCTGATTCAGTCAAGGAAGGTTGTATGTTTCTAGAAATTTGTCCATTTCTTCTAGGTTGTCCAGTTTGTTGACATATAACTATAGAATTCTCTTACAATTTTTCTATCTCTTGGGCTTCCCTGGTAGCACAGTGGTTGAGAGTCCGCCTGCCGATGCAGGGGACACAGGTTCGTGCCCCGGTCTGGGAAGAACCCACATGCTGCGGAGCGGCTGGGCCCGTGAACCATGGCCGCTGAGCCTGCGCGTCCGGAGCCTGTGCTCCGCAACGGGAGAGGCCACAACAGTACCAGAGAGGCCCGCGTACCACAAAAAAAAAAAAAAAAAAAAAAATTTTTTTGTATCTCTGTGGTGTTGGTTATTTCTCCTCTTTCATTTCTTATTTTGTTTGTTTGTGTCCTCTTTTTTTTTCTTGAGGAGCCTATCTAAAGGCTTATCAATTTTGTTTATCTTTTCAAAAACCAGCCCTTTGTTTCATTGATTTTTTTTCTATTGTTATTTTTGTCTCTATTTTATATTTTTCCTCTCTGATTTTTATTATTTTCTTTCTTCTGCTGACTTTGGGCTTCGTTTGTTCTTCATTTTCTAATTCCTGTAGGTGGTAGGTTAGGTTGTTTATTTTAGATTTTTCTTGTTTCTTGAGGAAGCCCTGTATTGCTATAAACTTCCCAATTAGAACTGCTTTTGTTGGTATCTTATAGATTTTGGAAAGTTGTGTTTCCACTTTCATTTGTCTTGATGTATTTTCTGATTTCCTCTTTTATTTCTTTATTGACCCATTGGTTTTTTAGTAGCATGTTGTTTAGTCTCCATGTGTTTGTTTTTCCCAATTTTATTCCCATAATTGGTTTCTAGTTTCATACTGTTTTGGTTGGAAAAAGTGCTTGATATAATTTCTGTTTTCTTAAATTTGTAGAAACTTGTTTTGTGGCCAGCATGTGATCTATCCTGGAGGACATTCCATGCGCACTTGAAAAGAACGTATTTTCTTCTGTTTTGGGATGGAATGTCCTGTAGATATCTGCTAAATAAGTCCGACTGATCTAATGTGTCATTTAAGACCACTGTTGCCTTATTGATTTTCTGTCAGGATCATTGTGTATTGATGTAATGGGGCATTAAAATTTCCTACAATTATTGTGTTATTGTCACCTTCTCCTTGTATGTCTATTAATATTCACTTTATATATTTAGGAGCTCCTGTCTTAGTTGCATATATGTTAACGAGTGTTATATCTGCTTCTTATATTGATCTCTTTATCATTTTATAATGCCCTTCTTTGTCTTTTGGTATAGTCTTTGTTTTAAAGTGTATTTTGTCTGCTATGAGTATTGCTACCCCGGCATTCTTGCTTTTATTTGCGTGAAATATCTTTTTTTCCATCCCCTCATGCTCAGTCTGTGTGTCTGTAGCTCTGAAGTGAGTCTCTTATAAGCAGCATAGAGATGGGTCTTATTTTTTTATGTAGTCAGCTACCCTGTGTCTTTTGATTGGAGCATTTAGTTCTTTGACACTTGAAGTGATTATTGATAGGTATGTACTTATTGCCAGTTTGTTACTTGTTTTCTGGTTGTTTTTGTAGTTTTCTTTTCTTTTTTTCTGTTCTGGTTTGATGATTTGTTTGTTTGTTTTAGTGGTATGCCTGTATCCCTTTCTCTCTAGTTTTTGTTTATCTATTGTAGGTTTTTGACTCGTGGTCATTGTGGGTTCATATGTGTTGGCCTATAACTATATCTACTTGTTTTAAACTGGTATTCATTTAAGTTCAAATCATTCTAAAAGATCTATATTTCTGGGCTTCCCTGGTGGCACAGTGGTTGAGAATCTGCCTGCCAATGCAGGGGACACGGGTTTGAGCCCTGGTCTGGGAAGATCCCACATGCTGTGGAGCAACTGGGCCCGTGAGCCACAATTACTGAGCCTGCAGGTCTGGAGCCTGTGCTCCGCAACAAGAGAGGCCACGATAGTGAGAGGCCCGCGCACCGCAATGAAGAGTGGCCCCCACTTGCCACAACTAGAGAAAGCCCTCGCACAGAAACGAAGACCCAACACAGCTATAAATAAATAAATTAAAAAAAGAAAACAAAAGATCTATATTTCTTTACTCTCCTCTCCCACATTTTGTGCTTGTGATGTTGTATTTTACAGCTTCATGTTTATCCCTTTAATGTTTTTTGTAGTTATAGTTGACTTTACAATATTTTGTCCTTTAATCTTTGTACTAGCTTATATAAGTTGTTGATCTCCAGCCTTTACTGTATATTTGCCTTTACTAGTGAGTTTTTTTTTTTCCTATCCTATAGATACTTAATTCTTGTTATATCCTTTTCTTTTGCACTTTAGAGAAGACCCTTTACATTTCTTTTATGGAAGGTTTAGTATTGATGGTGATCGGGTCCTTTAGGGTTTTTTTTCTCCTCTGCTCAGTGGCTGTCACCGTCCTACTGGGGGCAGGGGCAGGTTTCAAGTTGCTGAAATAGAAGCCCTGAGGATCAGGTCTGAGCTGGCTCTGTTCCCTCTATGTGTGTGCTCTTCCTCCTCCCAGCACTGGCACCCTTGCCCTAGAGGGGAGCAGTGCTGGAGCAACAGGGGCTGGAGCAGGCCCTTGGTGTGGATCTGGGCACAGGATTGTGGCAGTCCCAGCTGGAGTCAGAGTCCTAGACCACTTATGTCAAACTGCTTCCATAAATGCCAGTAATGACCGCCCATATCCCATTCGGGTTTTGTTCAGGGTTCAAGCCACCTTTGTCCCTCACAACTGAGCACTCCCCTGAGCCACTGCAGCCCTATCCCCAGTGTGGAACCATGTTGCAAAGCAAGCAGGGCCAACGTGGGCGCTTAACTGAGGTTGGGCCTTGCGTTGGGACAATCACAGGAAACTTGTAGGAGTCTAGGGCAGTTTCACTCTGCTTTCTCCACTTTATTTCAAGAGTAACCAAGTGTGTGTATGCCCTTCACCAGCAGAATCTAGGTTTCTTACAGCCTTCCTGTTTTTCCCACTGGTTTTCTGACCAGCTAAGGGAACTTGTATTGGTGGTGTCAGACTGCAGGGCTGGAGCACCCAATATGTGACTTGAACCTCTCACTCCCTAGAGAGGATCCCCCTCCTATTCTTGGTCCCCTCCCAGGGACCCAGGTCCTGACCTGATCGTTTCTCTTTCCTTCCTACTGGATTCCGTGTGGATCTTTCTTACAGCCTTGGTTGTACAAGAGTTAGCAACTCTCCAGTTATTTTAGTTTTCAGTGGGAATTTCTCGAATGTAGATGTATTTTTGATGTGTTCATAAGTCCCATGTCCTCCTGCTCCACGATCTTGATCTGAATCCCCCATTGTAATTTTTAATCCAGTTAAAATTGAATTGTAAATTTTAAAATGGGATATGGAAGAACCTTTTTTATAGACACACACACACAGAGATCTTGGCTTCTGAATATTTATCAGTAGGTGGAAATTTTGAACTTTGTTTTTAATTCCCTTTATTTATTCAAGCCAACCCTACCCATAAACATCAGTTTTGCTTTTGTTGGTTACAGAAATCTCACCAGTAAGTTGAATTGCAAAAGTTAGTTAAATTGTGGTCGTTTAGATCTTGGAATGTACTTTCCTTTAAAAATAGATCTACAAAGAACTATTTAATCAGTGACACTGATAAGCCATAGTATTAATAGAAGTTTCCTGAATTTTGGCCTCCTAAACTAGGATACCAGAAATTGAGGAGGAAGCAAGTTCCCTTTCCCTCTTAGGATTTAAATTTTCAAGTAGACAAGTTAGTCTTAGAGGTTTTCTCTCCTTTTCTTCACTCCCAGTTTTGACATCCTATACAGTCAGTCACCACCAGAGGGATTTCATTCTTTGAAATGATCTGTAACTCTCTTTTCTCCATCACCACACTACGCACAGCAACACACATGCACACAGCAACACACAAACACACACCTCACAAATTTGCTTTTTTTCTAAACACTTGGCATCTGCTAGGTGTCAAAAGGGAAGACTCCCAATTAATGGATGAATGAATTATCCTAGGAAGGATTTACCTTTTCTAAAGAAGATATTTATTAGTGCCAAAGAATTTCAAATAGTATAACAAAGTGAAGTAAGTAAAAAAATCACTCTGTTTGAGGTAGTTACTTAGATTGAGGCATTACGTGGTCTGGGAATGCACTCTCATGTTATTTCTACTTCCACCTCCCCCTTTTTTGCCTTCATCCTCCTGAATTAGCTATTTTCTAAAAATTTGTAAATTGCTTTTCAGGAAGGTTCTCAGGGCATTGTTAGGAAGCCAAAGGGAATAAAGGCAACATACTAATTTATAAATAGGTGACCATGCATTCAGATTTGCCTAGGATTGTCCCAGTTCACACTTGTTGTGCTAGCATAATTGATAATTAATTGCTCCATCTTTTGTTCTCAAAAGTGTCCCTGGATAATAAGTTATATGGTCCCTTTATGTACAAGCCATATGTTCATAAATAGGATATTGTAGTAATTCATAAATGGGAAATAACTTTATTAAGGTCAGGCAAAGTGATCCTTTTCTTTTGCTTCTCTGGCTCTCCATACCTGAGTAAAAGCCTTATTTATAATCATCATGAACTAGTGATATATAAGCACATTGTATCCTTGTAATTCTGTGGAATAACTTGGAATTTGTACTAAGACAGTAAGTGACTGTTGATGTATTTTCAAGTTATCCAAAATAGAAATGGGAATATTTCAACTTTCAAGTATCATCTTTGTATATGGATTTCTAAATTGTGTTTTGTAATTACTTTACCTGTTATCAAGCTTTTCTCCTGTTGAGTACCACATGAAGCAGCAGATGGCATTCTCTCTCTACAACTGTTAGATCCTCCTGTGTAGAATATTAGTAACAGTTACTGGTAAATCGAGTAGGGAAGCACGTGAATAATGAAAAAGAAAAACATAATCGTAACGGTAACTTAAGTAGACTGCTGTAACTATAATTGGCAATCCAGTGTTGAAATAATGTACTTGCTGCTTTTCCAGGTAACTTGGATATATTTCAATTTTGGGCAAAACAGTTTTTGTATATGTATTTAATAACAGTTTTAGGAGAAAGTATTTAAGAAATCACATGAAAATTGTTTTGTGCATAGGATTTTCACTTTGGTGAAAAATACGTAGCAGCTTTAAAACATTTAAACAGTAAACATTTAACAGTAAAAAAATATTCTAGTGTAACAAGTATATCCTGCAGGTTGTAGGGGGAAGAAAGTACCTTCAAAAGTTGATTGTTTTTTTTGAAGTTTGAGTAGAGAGAATAATGATCACTGACTTTGGGATTTTTAGAGAATAATGATCATTGACTTGGGATTTTTTTTTTTCTATTAAGTGTTTTAAAACTTTTAAAAAAGTTTTCGAACTTTCATTTTGAGCTGCTTTCACATTTCCTGTGTAAATGTATCATAATTTGTCTGTGTGATAGAGTGTTTTCAGAGCTAGCTATGTTTTCCTTCTTGGATAATGGTTAGTGCTTATAGTCCTAGGTAATGCTTATAGTGCTGGATTGTTTTATTGCGCAAGGATTTTTTCTTTCAATTGTCATATAATACATCTAATACATATATAATACATCAGAGTTCAGACAGACCCTTTTTTAAAAATATGATTTCTCTACCCCCATTCCCATGTAATTCATCTTACTTGATAATATTTATTAACTATTGAAAAAACACATTCTATGTCTCTGCTTAATAGAAAGTTGAGCAAAGCAGCCTAAGGCCTAATTTTTTTTTTTAATGTTTTTGCTTTATAAATGGATTTGCCAAGTTATGCTTGGCACTCCACTCCCTAAGTGCATTTAAGTGTTGATTCAAGAGCATTAAGTACTAGACAGGGAGGTTTGCAGCAGAAAAATCTAAAGTTAAAATCTTAGCAGCTGTTAATAATTGAAATTATGATGTAATTTGGAGAAACACAGGATTTAAATTGGAAAAATAATGGGCTTAATTTATTATTTTTAAACTGACTCCAATGTATTATTTATCATACCAAATCAAATATACCATTATTTGGCATATGTAATCATGTAATTCTTTATACATGTATTCCTTAAACACTTATGGTCTTCCCTGTGCTTAGCACTATGCCAAATCCTGGATATTCCAAAATAATGATTATTTGTAAAAACTTGATAAAGTATATATGCTTATACACAGAGTATTTTAAATCTGTATTTTCTTATTTTTTCCATTTATTTTAAATGATTATAAATTCTGAAGCATTTATAGAATTTGACATTTGTGGACAAAATGAACAAAGTAAAACTACATGTGCATTTGGATTATGAATGACATATTTTGGATTGTTCTCTTCATTAATTTTTTAAAAGGCAGACGATAATACTTTCTTTTGGTGGTGATTTTTTTGCCTCAGATACATTTATCTGAACATCTTTTGATGTTTGAAATTTTCCTAATGATTCTAAGAAATTGTTGTGACAAAAATAATAAATGAAATAGTATGTGGATGTGACTAAGATGTGTCTTTGAAGCATTTTCAGCACTAAAAAACACTCAGTTTAAAGAGGTTTTAGTTTTTAAATTTTACAACTAAAACATTTTTCTCCCCACATTGGTCTGTAGTTTTTCTGAATAGGTATTGGGTCTTGTGGAAATCACACACAAGATGATCTTTCCCAACAAATCAAAAGGTGAGGCATGCAAGTCTACTGAATTTACACTAGAAATGTGTTCACCTGTGATGGTGTTGCTAAAATTGGTTATCTTCTTTATTATTTAGTGTCAAAGTAGTTATCAGTGAGAATCTCCTACTTCATTCCAGAAAGTATTTTCTTTTCTTCTGTTAATAATTGCTTTAAGTGGCTTGCTTGAAGGGAATCCAGATGAGAGAGGATCCATCCTACTTCTGCTGCAGAAACCCTGAAGCTACGTAAAATTTGTAAATAATCCATCCCACATCTTTGTTTCTTTTAGCTTCAAGGAATGCTTAACACCTATTATATATTATAATGACTGGATGATCAACTGGAATGATGAGAAAAGTTATTTTAGCTACAAGTTTGTAAATAAATATGGTTAAAATATTTCCAGAAGAGTTTTAGGCTTTAAGATGGTGATTCTATCTCATCAAATGTTTTCTACAAATCTGAATGAGGAATATCGTGGATCATTCTTTAATCGTTTATTTAATAATTCTTTAAAAGTTCTCTATATTAATTATTTAATCAATTATTTACTGATATGTTATTCTTTTTTGGTAGTATAAGAAAGTAATCGTATTATTTCCAAGGCATGTTAGTATTTGAAGAATAGGTATGTTTAGCCTGAGAGCGAGCCTGATATTAAGTAGTTAAACATTTTAATAATATATTCGTGTGTGTGTTTATATTTTTCTTCCTCAAATATATATTGTTCATTGCTAATTCATGTTCTTATCTGATAACTAGGAAGAAAAATTAACAAGGTAGGCTTATTGAAATATGTACATGAATGACAGTCCAGAATTACAGGCTATTTATTAACTTAATAGTGTGATTACAATGATGTAAAACAAACAAAAAATAAGTATTAGAAAAGACAGAAGAAATTTAATTAAAAATTGCTGTTTCTTAATATTTAAATGACAAGCAGTGTTTTCTTTTTGTTTTTTTTGATAGTTTTAGATTTTTCCTACTGGTTATGTTATATATATTTGGAAAGTCTAGTAAAGTCCAATTAAACATGCTTAACTATGTTTGTCTAAGTCTGAATGACACTCTCTTTGTTCAAATGATACTTTTAGGCAACAATTTAATGCAGAGCATAGTAGGCAGTTTATTGGATGAATTTGTTTAAATGTGTTGTCAAAACTTATCCATTTAGACTATATTCTAAATCGTATAAATTCAGTTTCTACTATATATAGATGGCTGCAGTGTGCATTTATTAGATTCCTACTGATTTTAGAGAATGTTGTGTGCTTATTATGTTCCCGCTTAGTTCTATCAAACTAGCTATCTCCAAGTTATGTAATGTTAAGCCTCTTACCACCATGTGGCTGTAAACGAGATAAATAGAAATGTCAATAGCATGGATTATAATAGCTACTGTTTATATTCCATCTGGTACATTTATTTTTTTCTCTCTGTGGAAAGGCCAAAAAAATTTTAGCTTAAACAAAGGATAAATGAGCATTCTGAATAAGGCTCCTTTACTGTCCTCATGATTAATGATCACTGAACACTTTTGAAAGATTAGCATTTTTTTAGAGCTGCTAAAAAAAATACTGTTTTATTTAATTACAAGAAAGTAAAGGCTCTTCACACTGACAGGTGGTGGAAATTAGCAGGCAGTTTTGAAATTGTGCTGTGCACGAGAAATTAGATCTCATTTTAATTCTGCTTTTCTCAACTAGCAAATGAGGTTAATGCCATACATATTCAGCTGATATGGATGAAGAAATTGATATAAAGTAGATCAACATAGCTACAGGGCTAGATTAATTTATAGGTAAAGAGGCAATGATAAATGAAAGTAATGTAGTAGTGGTCACTAAACTCCTCTGCCATGAGGGATTCAATAGCGTTAGTTGCTCATTAAAGGCATTGTCGGGGTGCATCAAGTAGAAATTTGAAAAGGAATAACCAACTAACCCCTAATTATCAAAATACAGAAAATACTAATTATACCTTAATTAGCTTTTCTTTTAATGTACTGAAATTTGTTACTTTTTGTGTGGCACAAATGGATAGTTATATCAACAATAAATAGGTTGTTTTAATAACTTCCTTTTACCTCTGGGAAAACTACACTCCAATTTTTAATATGCAATAATGCTTCTCTCTAGCCTGTAGGAGATGAAAATTATTAAGTAGCTTGATTTTTTTGAAGATTTTACAGCAGCTTTGGGAAAAATTATTTCACTATGCATCAATTACTTTTAATTGAACTGAATATTTTTCAGATTATACCGAATGCCTCTCATTTAAGTTTAGCAGTTAGAGTTTAAGAAAGCATCATAATGAGAACTGCATGTATCCTCTGTCATGCGTTATAATAAGATAAAGATGATTATTTATTTTGAATTTTTAAGAAGTGTCCTAATTAGAAATTATCAAGGTAGTCACCTTATTTATTTCTGGTAGGCAGTGTTAGAGAAATAGAGCTATGTATTTTAGACACTTTTGTGATTTTTTTTTTCTTCCCCAAATAAGGTAGCTATCAAACAATCCAGTTGAGAAAGGATTTATCTATTTAGAATAAAGATGCAGTGCTGGAGTGGGAAGCAGCTTGGGCTTTTAGTCAAATAGACCTCAAGCCTGATCTGTGCTCCTCCTGCTATCTCTTAACTACCCTTGGAAAATCCATTGACTTTTCTACGTATCAGTTTCCTCATCTATCAGCAGGAGAGATACCTTTTACAGAGAACTGTGAAGATGAAGTAAGATATGTGAGAAGTATTTAGCATAGAATTTAATACAATGCAGATACTTGAAAGAAAAAAATCTGTTATTGATAAGAAGGTAGGGCTAAATTTTAAAAAATTATCTCTACAAATTCATGTAATGGGGAAATTCTCCATGAAAGAATTTAATGTAATCAAATCTTTAGAATATATAATATAATTTCTGACCTTTTTCAGAATTTGACTGACGTATCACAGATTGATTTTTTTGTGTGTGGAGAATTTGGAAATAGTTTGGCTTTAGGGCACATAGTTACAGTCATTGTAATATTGGTAGATAATCTAAGTTCATGGTTTTTTCCTAATACCAGGCAGAACTGGGAACTAAAACCAGTCTGATTCTGAAATCACTCTAGAAGGAGACAAAAGTGTGACTTCTGGCCTAAATCAAATCTATAATTTGTTCAAAATCTCTATTTTTCTGTCCTCTTTTGCCTTTGATACTTGTGTTGGATTTGTGTTTCTTCCTCCCTCTTTTGCTTTTCCTCCACTATCCTTTTTGGGTCATAGTCATTCAATACACTGACCATTAACTAGGTCTGTGACACTAAGCTTCTCCAACTTTGTTTTCCTTGTTAGTAAAATAATAATAGTATTCATTGGTCTTTTTGGTAATGAATTATATCAATATGTCGTGCCAATATCAATTACATTGTATCTTTTGTCAGAAAAATCAAATAAACAATTCAAATAGGCATAGAAGAATGGATCACCAGAAGAGAAGAGAGCCGGAGGAGCATTTTACAATTTATCAAGATATGGATTCCAGTACTGCCTTAAAACATAAGCACTGTCAGCCTACATTTTAGAATTATGAGCACTAACTAAATTAATATATATGAAAGTAAGTTGTAAACTATGAAGCATTCTGTATATCTCCATATTACATGAAAAATGACAATACTACCTTTCACCTGCTTACCTCCTCTCAGACTAACCAAAAAGAACAATTCAAGTGTGATTGTGATGAGAAGGAAAATGAATGGGTTTGTTTTCATGGAGGATTAGGGGAGTGAGAGAAAATGCCAGAATGGAAGAAAGGAGGTGAGATTTTTATGTTCATCAGAAGAGGAAAGGATTTTAAAGGTTAGAAATAGAGAATTACAGCAGTGGTCTCAAACTGAGACCCCAAATCAGGAGCGATAGTCCACCTGAAAACATGTTAGACATGCAAATTCTTGGGCCCTACTGTACCTGACCTAATGAATCTGAAGCTCTGAGCATGGGCCCAAGCAGTCTTCGTTGTAACAAGCTCTTCAGGTGACTCTGATGTTCACTAGTTTGAGAACCACTGAATTATTTGCTTGAAGACAGATGCTCTCTTAATTTCTATTTTTAATCATCATAAGGACCTAGGTTTGTTTGTAACTCATCCCCACCCCTGCCTCTTTTAACCTGAATATGTGCTCTTTTCTTGCTTTTATTTTAACCTAAGCTCTAAAGAAGAGTAAGGGAAAAATGACCGCTAGTCCATTATCTGTTAAACGTTGTGCTAAAATAATCTAGGGGAATGTATAAGTCAATAGGATCTATGTTCTCCTCTCCCAAGAACTAAAATATATACTTATACATTAAGTTATACAAGATACATATGTAATAAACCATGAGTATTCCTAATCTTATCCCTATTTTCAACATTTCTTTTAATATTATAATTAATGCTAAAATGAACATTTTTTTCTTAAATATATTTTTGAAGATAAAATTATTTTTAAATAAAATTTCTCTTAATATATTGATTTTTTTTTTTTAGAGAGAGAAAACTACAATCTGAACTAATGCCTTGAACATAGTTCTCAAATGTTGTGACTCTTCCCTCTTGGCCTTTTATGTATATTATATTGCTGGTGATCTATGGGCTCATTAACTTTTTAAAATTAATATGTTTTAAGAAAAGTCCTTCAGACACTAGCAAGATTAGGTCAGAAGTCACACTCTTTTCTGCTTCTAGAATCAGATAGTTTGGATTTAATTCACAGTCCTGTCTCTTAATAGCCTTGTAATTTTTGATGAATATATAATCTCTCTAAGCCATTCTTTCTTCATCTGGAAAATGATAATAATAGTACCTCCCTCTTAGGAAAGTTTTGAGATTAAATGAGAGTGCATATAAAATAGTTGGCACAGTGCCTGATACATAGTGCCCAGTAAATATTAACTGCTATGATAATGATGAGGATGGCAACTACAACAGCAATGTGACTCTCACTTTTCTACTTCAATTTAAATGGTACACTGTTTTTAGAGTTAACAAAATGTTAAAAGTCTGGAAGAGACTACAGATGTAATTTAAATGAGCACTTTCTAAGATGTTTTCTACAGATCACAAGGCTCTTGATAACAGAATTTAACAAGTTAATAGCACTTGAAAGGATTTTTGCCATAGAAATTTGGAAAAGCCCACGTACTATATATTTCTCTCTTAGAAATTTATAATACATGTTAGCATATTAAAGGTTCTAAGAAGGCCTTGCCTTAAATGATCCTTAGCATTTATCAGAATTACTTAACCATAGAAACCTTTTCTGTGGGGAATACCTACTTAGGTTTTACAGAATACATTCTGGGAAATGCTTTCTAGACCAACCACTTTTATAGATAGAGAAGCATCTCCTCGACCCCATTCTATAGAAATTGATGACTTACCTAAGGTCACACAGCTATAGACTGAGTTTGGAACCCAAAACTCTTTCTAGTCATGTTCACTTGTTTTTCTAATCTGGTTTGGATGTAGAAAGGAAAATGTTTTGAGTAGAAAATTGGAAATGATTCTATTATATGGGATGGCAAGGAAAGAGGAACGGGAGATAATTCTAATATAGTGCCTCTCATGTGTCTCTGATTTTAAGAGAATTCAGGATACTTGTTAAAAATACAAATTCTCATACTCCCGGGCATTTTGATTTATAGGTATGAGGTAGGTTATCATTGCTAGGTCATATGTTAATAGATTTAGGATTTCCAGGCATGAAAATTTCCAGATTGGTAAGTGTTATCTTTCTATATTGGCAGAAAGATGATTAAAAACAGACCAGATTCTGTGACAAGAAAGGCACATAAACCTCACTTCCTGTCCACTTACATCTTAAAGTCATGTATGTTTGGGAAGAATGTTATTGGTTTATTTATTGCTTTCCCCTTAAGTACTCTCTAGTAGTCATTTCATTAAGGAGTTATGGAAATCTGTTTCTTAAGGTAGCTGTGGAGTCATTCAGAGCCTAACAGATTATCGGTAAGCTATATTAAGTTCTCTATAATAAATTAGTGATTCATTAAATTTATTTACTTTTTGACCACAACCCTGTTGGATTCACCTTCAAGGGACAGACTATAATTTAAAGTTAAACCTAGGCCTTCTTATGTCAGAAAACATCTAAAAATTTCTACGTGGAAAATTTTGGGAAAATACGGATAATATTTGGAGTAATAGCACAGCCTTTATAGCTGATGCCTAGACATGTCCTATAGAGACACTAAGAATTCTCAGTGAAATAAGAATTAGTTCTGGTATGTGTTAAAATGTCTGCTTTCCAATAAATATTCATAGTTAAATCAGCCAATTTCAGGAAGTCAGACATTATTTGGAGAAATAAATATATATAAACTGTGTATTGTCATAAACAAAGATTTTTATGATCTTCTTTGGGGATTTTATGTATTACAGGTGAAATGTTTCTGAAATTTGTTATATGCATAACCTTTTCTTTAAGACCTTGAAGTTTATGACCAAGTTACGTAAACACGTTTGCATTTAGCATTTTTATTATCAATACGAGTTGTCCATTAGAATAGATTCTCGAGGTATTAAAGTGAAGGTATGTTTGTGAAATTTGACTTTCAGAGTAATGATGCTGTTACCTGTTGTTCTCCAGCTTATTTTGCAACCTACTTTTCCTTCATGTTTTGCTTCAGAGAAACCAAATAAAATATAATTATAATATCAAGGTCCTTAAAAATGTTCACATCTGTTGACCCAGTGTTTTATGTACAGAAGTGTAGCCTGAGGAAATAATCTGAAATGCAGGCAAAACTTTGTGTAGCAAGGTATTCATCCCAGTAATGTTTAAAAGAGAAGATTGATTAAATAAGTTATGATACAGCATTTGATAAAATATTGATCAGACAATGGAATTTGTTTAGACTGAAAGTTAAAAGTTTTTGTAGACCCCTGTACTCCCTCTTTCTAGGCATAACCACTGTATCGTTCCATACTTTTTTCTTTTCTGAAAAATTTTATTGACATGATATGATGCTTTTGTTAAAATGTTACACTTTTTGTAGGACAACAAATTATAAATACATAAATATTTTAAAAATTCATCCAAAAAGAGTAGAAGAAAATATATTAAAATGTTAATTAATAATGCTTGTCTCTGGGTCTGTATACTTTCTTTTTTTTTAAATAAATTTATTTATTTATGGCTGCATTGGGTTTTTGTTGCTGCATGCAGGCTTTCTCTAGTTGAGACGAGCGGGGGCTACTTTTCATTGTGGTGCGTAGGCTTCTCATTGCGGTGGCTTCTCTTGTTGCAGAGCACGAGCTGTAGGCACACAGGCTTCAGTAGTTGTGGCACACGGGCTCAGTAGTTGTGGCTCGCAGGTCACAGCTAGAGCTCAGACTCAGTAGCTGTGGCGCATGGGCTTAGTTGCTCCATGGCATGTGGAATCTTCCCAGACCAGGGCTCGAACCTGTGTCCCCTGCATTGGCAGGCGGATTCTCAGCCACTGCACCACCAGGGAAGCCCCTGTATACTTTCAGTTACCCTCCACAGCCCCTCAAGTAATTTAAAAAAGCTTATGGATAAAGATGATCTTTCTGTGTCAAAAGGGCTGGAAATCTAAAAGTCTGAAAGATATGATGCTTGAAGGACCGTCTTCTTTCTCATTCTTACTAAATTAAAATGATAGTTGAAGTTATTTTCTCCTTAAAAGCAAGGCAATGAGTGAAAAGATAAGGGCACTACTGGTAGACATGATGACAGTGAAAGAAAAGAGGAGTGGAAAAATCGTTTATGGAAATGTGAATTCATAGAGTGGTTGTAGTAATACCTGAACTTGACTTCAGAGAAAGCAAAAGTGATCTTCATGAGATTGGTTAGTTTGGTCATTTGAAATCAGGAATTTATTTCATTCATGCTCTGCTAAACAGCTTTCAACCACTATACTAAGTGAATATGAAGAAAAGTTTCTTTTCTGGAGGATTTTGAAGTCATAATTATATTGGGTTGGCCAAAAAGTTCGTTCAGTTAGTGACTACGTTGTTCAATAAAGTTCTTCGTGAAAATGAAAAATGTCTTTTATTTTTACTTAAAACCGAACAAACTTTTTGGCTAACCCAATAACATGCCAAAGGTTTTCACAAATAGAAAGTCGTGAAGCCAGAATTCAGACCTAGGTTGGTCAACCCCCAAATTACTTGCTTTATCTGTAGATGCATCATGTTTAGGATTCTAATTTCCACCTAGGGCATACTGTCTGATTGTGGAACTAAAGATATGTATCCAGGCTTCCCTAGTTGGGCAGTGGTTAAGGCTCTGCGCTTCCACTGCAGGGGTATGGGTTTGATCCCTGGTCAGGGAAGTTCCTTCCGCATGCCACGAGGTGCAGCCAAAAAGAAAAAAAGAGAAAAAATAAAAGATGTATCTCAAGTTACATTGTCATTATTACTACTCTTCTGATTGGAAAGGGTTACTTTATCTTTTGCTAGCTTTACTAAAGAGAATAAGATTTCTCTGTGTTACTATTTATTATGCCGTGGCTTCTAAAAAATGGAAAAGTTAGTTGCTAGGCAAAAGAAAAAAAAATTTAAGTCCAAAAATCCTCACTATGATGTTTCTGGAAAGGTAGTTCCTCAAACTGTGGTGTACGTAAGAATCCTGTTGCGTGAATTTGTTAAATGCAGATTCCTCTACCTCTCAAAGATTCTGATAAAGTAGATTTGGGGCAGGATCCAGAAATCTCTATTTTAATAAGTATTCCTACTAATTTTGATGTAGGTGATCCATGAACTACACTTTAAACAACTCTCGTTCAGAAGTTCTACCTCCTAGTCCTTACACTGGATATACTTTTTATGTCTTTACAATTAACTTGATTAATACAGATGAAAGTTGAGGGTTTTCACATTACTCTCTTATTTGCAGTATGCCGTGAAGTCTGCCAAATGCACATAAATTTGCTGTATTAAATCTTATACTGTTTATCATTTCTTAGTTCCTCATTGACTTTGGAGAATTTTATTGCTGTGTGCATACATTTTTGAATATAGCATTTTGAACATAATTGTCAGGTTGGAGGAGCTGCCATTTCAAATAATTAGGAGCACTCAGGCCATTTTGGGGTGGAGCCCATTTATAAACCTTGGGCTTATGGCTTTTTAAAAAACTATTTCATTCTTAGGCATATCCATATAAAATTACCAAAATGATTACGATTAGACTTTACGTTGTCATGGTATTTAAATGTTGTGTGTTCATATAATGTGAAAAGTGTATATTCACATAAAAATAGCATCAGTACTAAAAGTAGTATAGGTCTTTGATAGCAATATTAATTTAGTTTTAAGCCCTTCTCGTTCAACAGTTTAATAGTCGTCTTGAGGTTCTTGAGGCATATTAACTACTACTAATTAAAAATGGACCTACTGACTGGTCTGTTTTATTGTGCTTTTGCTTGTGTCTTGGATGTCTATCCAGATGCTTTTGCTGATGGGAAATTAAATAATCTATTACAGTTTTCAATGAAAAAAAAATGTCAGTGGGGCACAGGTCTTGGAGCTGTGGTTTTTAATTTGTATAAAATATTTTTTTATTTTGGATTGGAAATTCCAAGTTTTTTTTTTTTAATTTTCATTTGTATTTTTTTAGATATAGAAATGTTCATGGACCTAGATAGAATGTAACATATTAGAATACTTTCAGGTTTTTATTTAATATTTATATACTGTAATGGCATTGTAAAGTTTAGAACTGGAAAGGCTCTTGATAAGTCATCTGCTACCTTGAGGCAGTTAAATTTTTTTTAACCCTATTTTAATAGTGAGGCCCCGTGAGAGTAAATGACTTGCCCAAGGTCTCATAGCTGGCAAGTGTTAGAGAGAAAACTAGCATCTAGGCTTTTATTTTTCTAATGTAATGATTTTATCTAATTATTTTCTTGGATCATTACATTAATACATTTTCACAACTTCAGCTTATGTCAATGTTCACCATCATTAAGTTTTTAAAGATATTTCTGTAATTGTAAATAAAATGCTAGTATTTATTGTAGGTTTAAGTTTTTACCATTTGATAATATTTTTCAATAAAATTAAGTAATTATAAAAATAGCCTGTTTTGTCAGTTGGATAAGCTGGCTTTATTTTATACTGCTGATAAAGGCACATTACGTTCAAGCATTGCAATTATCACTGAAATGCGCACCCATTAACTGAAACATTAGGCTGAGTATATAATTACTGTCCAGAGCCAATATCTTTGAAGCTGCATCTACACAATGCTATTAAGCTATAAGCAATATTTGTAAACTAATATTTAAATGATTCAGAATTGATACCATCTTTTTCAAACATAAAAATGAAAACTGTATATTCAATTTGGTTTCTCATGTGCTTAGAAAAATATGATGGGAATTCTTAAAGGTGATTGAAATATGTGACTTGAGGTAGATGAATTTTAATACAGTTGCGATAACCTAATACATAGTAGTGTTACTGACATCATCTGTTTCCCAAGTTTTTTTATTGTGGTAAAATATACATAACATAAAATTTACTATCTTAACCATTTTAAGTGTACAGTGGTATTAGATACATTCATATTGTTGTGCAAACATCACCACAGTCTGTCTCCAGAACTTTTTTCAGCTTGCAGAACTGAAATTCTATACCCATTAAACAGTAACTCTTCATTCTCCCCTACCCCTAGCCCTGGCAACATCTGTTCCATTTTCTGTCCGTGTGATTTTGACTATTCTAAGTACTTCATATAAGTGGAGTCATACATTTGTTTTTCTGTGACTGGCTTATTTCACTTAGTTAATGTCCTCAAGGTTCATCAATGTTGTAGCGTGTGTCAGAATTTCCTTCCTTTTTAAAGATGAATAATATTCCATTGTGAGTGTGAACCACATTTTGCTTATCCATTCATCTGTTGATGGACACTTGGATTGCTTCCACATTTTAGCTATTGTGAATAATACTGCTATGACCATGGGTATACTAATATCTCTTCTAGACCCTGCTTTCAGTTCTTTTGAGTGTATACTCAGAAGTGCAATGGCTGGATCATATGGTTATTTTTAATTTTTCGAGGAACTGCCATACTGTTTTCCACAGTGGCTCTACCATTTTAGACAAGATCGGGCACTTTCAGGGTGGCGTGGCTGTAGACTGACTCTGCCGTTTTACAGTCCCAGCATCAGTGGACAAGGCTTTCAGTTTCTCCATATCCTTGCCAACATTTGTTATTTTTTTAAATTGAAGTCTTTTGTCCATATAAAATAAAATATATGTATATTCTATTCACAGTAAAACTGAAGTGGCTGTGTAATCAAGCTTTTTAACTCAGAAGGTCTTTTGGGGGCTTATCATTTCAAAATTGCTTTTAAATCTGAATATTTATATTTACTATTGAAATCTATCTGAACTTGTATTTCCAACAATAAGTACCGCTTTTCTTTACTGTTACAACATTTAGAAGGGTGTTTTGACAACTGTTGCATATAGATGCTTCACAGTATCCTACAATGTACCTTTACAATTTGTGTAATTTGTATGTTGCAGTATGACATTACTTAATTTATTTGACCCTACTAAATTCTCATGTCAGCATCTTGGCTTAGACATACATATCTAAACCATACGATGAGGAGGACAGAGTCAAGAGACTTGCTATCTAGTTTTGTCTCTACCATTAATGCCACATTTTGTGGTGAAAAATATTGTAGTTTTAAAATCTGGTTAACTTGGTTTTAGTGCGTGTCTTTATCATTTAGTAGGTATGTGGCCTTAGGCAATTTACCTAACTTCTTTAGATACCAGTTTTCCTAAATAAAACACTATAAAGCACTCTGCAGGGTTGTTTTGAGGCTTAGAGATAGTAAGTATAGAGATTCACACAGAATTGGTGTTCCCTAAATCATACCTATTAACATTGGTTTAGTTGGGTAAGTTATAGTCTAAATCTCAAATTTAGCCCATGTGAAATGAAACAATTGAACTGGACTAAGAGAAATGAGTCCGAAGATCCTTGAAATAATATGCTAATATTTTCATTTTGTATACTTCTGTGAAAAGATTTGTAGTGTTCATCAGATTATTAGAACAGTTTATGAATCTCCCAAAAGGATAAATATTAAAGGAGGTGATCTCCAAATTATCTTCTAGTGATAAAATTTTGATTATATGCTACACAGTCCACCTCAGTGTGGCCAGAGTTAGGGAAATTCTTTCTAAAAATATTTTTTACTCAAGCCCTTTGTTGTCAGAGGTAATCATTGTAGTTTACCTTAGATTAGCAAATTATACCCAAAGTAAGTAAAGAAAAGGAAATCATTAAAATAAGAGTAGAAATCAATGAAATATAAAACAGGCAATCAATGGGGAGCACCAATGACATGACAAGATGGTTATTTGAAAAGACTAATAAAATATATTAAATTCTGCAAGACAGATTAAGGAGCAAAAAATGAGAACCCCCCCCGCCACACACACACACAAAGTACCAATATCAGGAATGAAAACGGGCACCATTATAGATCCTACACGCATTAAAAGGATAATTATGGAACCTTACAAGTAAGTTTACACCAATAAATTTGACAACTGAGAGACAATGACAAATTCTTTTAAAAACAGAACTTATCAAAACTAACAAAAGAAGAAATGTGAAATCTAAATAGCTTAATATCTAATAAAGTGAATTAAATTTATAATTAAAAATCTATACACAGGGGAAATTCCAGGCACAGATGGTGACCTCCATGAAACACTGGGGAAGGAATTAAAACCACTCTAACACAAACTTTCAGGAAAGAGAGGAGGAGAATAAATTCCCCATTTCTTTTATGAGTTTCATATAGCCTTAATATAAAAATCCAACAAGGAAATTTCAGAAAAAGAAGATTGCAGACCAACATACCTCATGAATATGGACACAAAAGCCCCCAGTAATTTCTAACTTTATACCAGTTACTGTACCTAAAAAGAGTTTAATCAATTTAAGGTTAATTCAATTAATAGTAGGTAATATATTTCATATATTTGTTTATTTAATTTGCCATTACATAGGAATGTGAATAACTATTGATGTTATTACCCAGTTGGTAATCAGAAATGACCAGGGTGTTATATGAGGATAGTTACTTAGTATAGTTTATGGCCTCTGTTGTCTCCCTTAGTACTGTTCTAATAGGCAACTACTTCTGTTTCTTTTTATATTATTCATCAAAAAGGAATTGAATAGATAGCTAGTGGGAAGCAGTCGCATAGCACAGGGAGATCAGCTCGGTGCTTTGTGACCAGCTGGCAGGGTGGGATGGGGGGTGGGGAGACACAGAGGGAGGAGATATAGGGATATATGTATATGTATAACTGATTCACTTCGTTATAAACAAACTAACATCCCATTGGAAAGCAATTATACTCCGATAAAAACGTTAAAAAAATTTTTTTTAATTTAAAAAAGGAATTAAAAAGTTTTTCATTATAATTATGGGAAATTATTTTTTAATTACACACTTAAAATTTCAAATCTACAGAAAAGTTTAAAGAATGTTATAACAAATGCCTTTATACCATACATTTTGCCACATTTGTTTTATCTCTCCTTCTATGTATGATACATTTACATGTACACATTACATATAAACTTTTTTCTGAACCATTTGAATATGTTACACACATCAGGACAGTGAACCCTTAAGAATACTTTTCACGTATCTCCTGAGAAGAGGGATGTTCTCATATATGAAAATACCATTATCACACTCAAATATAATAATGATATAAGAACATTTAATATATGGTCCGTATTTAAGTTTTTACTTGTCTCAGTAATGTCCTGTATAGCTTTATTCTAATGCTAGAAACAATGATCATGTGTTAAATTTACTTTTTTCTCTTTAATATAAAATCTTTTTGCCACCTTTCTTTTTTCATCATATTGACATTTTTGAGAACTTCAAGCCAGCTGTTTTGTAAAAATTCCTGCAGTTTGTATTTTTCTGGTTATCGCCTTAGTGTTAGATTTGTTTAAACAATATTGCCAAGAATACTACATAGCTGAAGAAATAAAATTCTTAGTAGAATATTTGCAAAAAGAGCACTTTAGACCAACAGTGAACCATGGAACAAATAGATAAAATGACAGAAACGGCAAAGTTTACAAGATTATACTGCAGGCACCAATTCTGCATTACAGTGTTCTTGCCTGCCTTCACTTACCTTATGAATGTTCCAGTTACTCCACATCTTTGCCAACATTGTCAATCTGGTATTGTCAGCCTTTTAAATTTTAACCATTATAGTGTATGGTGGGATTTTACTATAGTACTAATTTGTATTTTCCTAATGACTAATGATATGGAGCATCTTTTCATGGACTTGTTGGCCTTTCATATATCTCACTTTGTGAAGTGTCTCTTCACCTCTTTTGCGTATTTCTTATTGAGATATTTATTTCTTATTATAGAGTGTTGTTTATAAATTCTGTGTTCCAGTCCTTTGTCAGACATATTTATTGCATTTTCTCCCCCTGTGATTTGTGTTTGCGATTTACTATTTGCTTTCTTAATGATGTTCTTTGAAGAATAAATATTTTTAATTTTGATGAAGTCCAGTTTATCTTTTTTTTTCTTTTTTGTTTCTTACTTTTTGTGTCCTAAGAAATCTTTACCTTTGCAAGGTCACAACTCTTCTCTCCTATGTTTTCTTCTAGAAGTATTATATTTTTAGTTTGTACATTTGTATCTATGATCCATTTCAAGTTAATTTTTGTCTGTGGTGTGAGATAGAGTAGAGGTTCATTTTTTTTTCCCATATGGATATCAGGTTGTTTCAGCACCAGTTTCTGAAAAGACTGTCCTTTCTTCCATTGAATTATCTTGAGCCCTTAGAAAATTAATTGGTTATATATCTTTACATCTATTTCTGAAATCTCTATTCTGTCCTATGGTGATCTATAAGACTATTCTATGCCAGTATTATAGTGTTTTGATTACTGTAGCTTTTACTGTCTTAAAATCACATAGTGTAAGTCCTCTAAATTTGATATTGTTTTAAAAAATTGCCTTGGCTATTCTGGTTTTTGTCTCTCTTTACAAATTTCACAATCGGCTTAAACATCACTATAAAAAATAACACTTTTTTGGAATTGTATTAAATATATAGATCTGTTCAAGGAGAACTGACATTTTAATAGTATTGAGATTTTCTATATTATTCCTGATTTTCTGGCTCCTTGGTTTTATTGGTTATTGAGAGAGAACTGTTGAAATCACTGACATATATTTATTTCCTCTTGCAGTTCTGGCTTCGTGTATTTTTGTGTGTGTGTGCGGTACGCGGGCCTCTCACTATTGTGGCCTCTCCCGTTGCGGAGCACGGGCTCCGGACACGCAGGCTCAGCGGCCATGGCTCATGGGCCCAGCCGCTCTGCGGCATGTGGGATCTTCCCGGACCGGGGCACGAACCCGTGTCCCCTGCATCGGCAGGGGGACTCTCAACCACTGCGCCACCAGGGAAGCCCCATGGCTTCATGTATTTTGAAATTCTGTTATTAGGTCCATAAACTTTTAGGATTGTTATGTCCTCTTTTTTTTTTTTTTGACTCTTCTATTTATTTTTGTTGTTGTCGTTGAAGTATAGTTGATTTACAATGTTGTTTAAAAAGAATGTGTATATATATGTATATGTATAACCGAATCACTTTTCTGTACTACAGAAACAGAAATTAACACAACATTGTTATGCCCTCTTGATGAATTGACCCCTTTATCATTATAAAATGACCCTCCTTATTCATGGCAATATTCTTTGCTTTGAAATCTACTTAGTTTGGTATTGATATGGCTACTTTCACTTTCTTTTGATTACTGATACCATTCTTTTACTTTTAACCTTACTATGTTTTTATTTTATATATAAATAAGTTTGTAGGCAGCATATGGTTCAATTTTTTTTTAATCCTAGATGGTAATCTCTACCAATTAATTGAGCTGTTTAGACCATTTACATTTAATATAATTATTGATATGCTTGGATTGAATGCATTATCTTGCTTTTTTTCCTGTTTGCTTCAACTGATTTTGTTCCCCTTTTCTTTTTTCTTTGTTTTACTTTTTTGGCCTTCTTTTGGATTACTTTTTATTATTCCAGGTTATCTCCTGTTTTGACTTATTAGCTATAACTTCTGTTTACTAGTCATTCATCAGGGTTTTATAGAACAAAGAGAATACATCTTTAGTTCATCATAGTTCCCTTTCAAGTTATATCACACAACAGTGTACTTCCATTTTCCCCCTTTGGCCTTATGCTATTGTTGTCATACATTTTACTTCTACTTATATTATAAGCCCCACAATACCTTGATATTATTTTTGCTTTGAGCAGTCGGTTATCTTTTCAAGAGATTTAAATAATAAGAAAAAAAGTCTTTTATATTTATCCATGTAGTTACCACTTCCAATGCTTTTGATTCCTTTGTGTAAATCCACATTTCCATGTGACATCATTTTCTTTCTGTCTGAAAGATTTCTCATAAAATTTTATGTAGCACAGAAATCCTGATTAAAGATTCTTTCAGCTTTTGTATGTCTGAAAAAGCATGTATTTTGTTTTCTGTTTTGAAAGATATTTCCACTGGAAATATCATTCTAGGTTGACAGTTTTTTTCTTTTTAATACATTGAAGAAGTTGTGCCACTGCCATCTCACTTGTCATGTTTATAATGAAGAATCTGCTGTAATTCTTTTCTCTTCCTGTGTATGCAGTTTGTCCTTTTTCTTGCCTTCTTTTAAGATTTTATCTTTATCACTGGTTTTAAGCAATTTGATTATCATGTGCCTTGCTGTTGCTTTCTTCATGTTTCTTGTGTTTGGGATTTGTTGAGCTTCTTAAATCTGTGAAATTTTAGTTTCTTAGAATTGGGAAAACTTTAGGCTTTTATTTCTTCAGGTATATTTTTCTGTCTCCCTTTTCTCTCTCTTGTTGAACATGTTATATATGTTATCGTAACTCTTTTTTGTCTTTGTCTACTGATTCTGCATTTATGGAATTTTTTTCTTTTCATTCCTAATAATTTTTTTTATTGGATGGCAGACATTTTTGTATAAATACTGTTGAGTTTGGTCTGGGAAGCAATTAAAGTACTTGGAAACAGTGTGATTCTTTCAGATCTTGCTTTTAAGCTTTGTTATGCAGAGCCAGAAAAGCATGTTGTCTAGGACTAATTTTGCCTCAATGCTAAAACAACATCTTTCTGAGTATTCTACTCAATGTACCATGAATTATAAGGTTTTCAATTGTGGCTGTTGGGTATGGGACCTATTTTGGGGCCCTCTGTGAACCCCAGGTACTATTCTCTCTAGTCCTTTTGGTGTTGTGTTTTTTTTTCTTTGACATCGGATAGTTTCCTCAAATACATGTATGGATTGATAAGTACTCAGTTGAAGATTCAGTCCTCTACACATCTCTGAAGTTCTTTCTCTTTATAGCTCTCTCTTTTCCAGTACTCTTTCCTGCAAACTCAAAACTCTAGCTGCTCTGGCCTTTTGGGCTGTCATTTTGTCCCTCAACCTGGGGAGCCTTCTGGGCTGCACCAAGCTTCCACCTCCCTGGGCCAATCCCAGGGATCCCTGTTTTTTGCTTCCTGACTCTAATGTCTTGAAAATTATTGTTCCATATATTTAAATTGTCTGCATTTTTAGTTATTTCAGGCAGGGGGGTAAATATAATCCCCATTACTCCATGTTGGCAGAAGTCATGGATTTTATTTTTTCTGTATTTTTTTTTCTTTTAATCTACCTGTTTCTTTATATTTAAAGTAGTTTTCTCACAGGCAGTATCCTATCTGACAGTCACTGCATTATAATTAATATGTTTAGACTAGATATCAGTAAACCTTTTCTGTAAAGGGCCAGATAGTAAATATTTTAGGCCTTACAGGCAGTTTGTGTCACAACTGCGCCACTATGTTATTTAGTACAAAGCAGCCATAGACAATATGTAAATGATTTGACATGGTTGTGTTCCAATAAAGCTATACTTAATGGATATTGAAATTTGAATTTCAGAAATTGTCATGTGTCATGAAATACTATTATTAAACTTTTTTTCAACCATAAGTGTAAATGCCATTTCTAGCTCATAGTCCATAAAAAACTAGGTGGCAAGCTGGATTTGGCCTGTGATCTGTAGATCACTGACCCTGGTTTAGACTGTTTCTCTTTAATATAATTATCAATATTGCTGTCATCTTGCTGTTTGTTTTCTGTTTGTTCCATCAGTTTTTTTGTCCCTTTTTTCCCCCTTTCCTGCCAGTTTTGGATTAATTGAGTATTTTTAAATTATTCCACTTTATCTTTACTATTGGTGTGTTAGCTATACCTCTTTGTTTTATTTAACAGTTTTTCTGCAGTTTATAAAATGCATTTCTAATTTACCTACCCTGAAATGATATTATAGCACTTCATATATAATATAAGAACTTTACAAGAATATACTTACATTTAAACCCTTCTGTTCTTTAACTTCTACATTTATAAACCTCTCAATACATTGTTATTATTTTTTAGTTGTTGTCTTTCAGAGAAATAGAAGAATGAAGGTGAAAGTTTTTATATATACCTACATATGTGCTATTTGACACTTTTTTTCTGTAGTTGTAGATTTCTTTATGGTATCTTCTTTATTTTCCATGTGAAAAACTTTTTTTTTTTTTTTTAACATTTCTTGTAGTTCAGGTCTGATGGAAACTAATTCCCTCAGCTTCTTTTCTTTTGCCTGAAAAATCCTTTGCCTTTACCTTTGAAAGATATTTTTACTGGGTATAGAATTCTGGTTTGACATTTTCTTTCCTTCTGCTATTTAAAAATGTGTTTCATTGCCTTCTGGCTGTTGTGGTCTCTGACATGAAGTCTGTGAACATTCTGAAACTTCTTCTGGAACTCTGCCCTGAAGGTTCAAGTTACTTCAGATTCTGAACTCTTATATTTGCCTCCTCAACTCAGTGAGACTGTTGTACTATACTTAGAATACCCCCTCCTTCTCTACAGTCCAGAATGCTTGTTTGTTTCCTTCTTATAGGAATCCAAGTCCTGTACTGACTGTTTTCCATTTTCTCAAAACTGTTCCTTATTATATTTAATCTACTTCTCTTGCTGCTTAAGGTAGAAGGGTGAGCCGGGTGCCTGTTACTGCATCATGGCTAGAAGAGCAAGTTCATTCTTTTGGGAGGAAAAAAAAAAAACATTGAACTGGGAACAACATCTCTACTTTAGATACTAGAGATTTAAAAATGTGAACTGTACAGGCTTGATCTCTAGTCTCATGAAACTTACATTTCAGAGGAAGCAGAGAGAAATATTTAATAACTAAGCAAATCCGAAAGGTAATATAAGATACTAGATAAGTGCTGTGAAGACAGTAATGCAGGATGGTATGATAGAAAGATGGAAAGAAGAGTCTGCTTTAGATGGGAAGAACATGAAAGGCCTTGCTGAAGTAGTTAATGTTTGACGTGAGGCTTGATTGATAGAAGAATTGTCAGACTATGGTCTGAGGGCCAGTGCCTGTTTTGTAAATAAAGTTTTATTGGAAAACAGCCACACCTATTCCTTTATGTATTGTCTGTGGTTGCTTTTGAGCAACAATGGCAAAGGTAGTAGTTGGACCATAAGCCTAAAATATTTATTATCTGATCTTTTAAGAAAAAGTTTGCCACACCTGACATAAAAGAACTACCCATTTATTGCTTGAGCTGAGATCACCAATGACAGTAGTATTTATAAAGCTGGTGAATACTTTTTTACCTTTATCTTAATGAACTTTAAATGAACGAGCATTCAACATAAGTGACCACTTTCTCCTTGAAACAATTTTTCCTTTTCCTTAGCTTCTCTGACACCATGCTTTCTTGTTTTAATCTCTCTCATAATTCCTTCTCAGCTTCTTTGTATACTAACTTTCCTAAATTTGACCTTTAAACATTGTTTCTTAGGGCTGGGCTTAGGTCTTCATATCTGTCTTCTCCGTTTTCTCCTTAGTCTCATCTTCTGTGTCTTTAATTACCATTTATTTACTGAAGAGCCCAAATACGTATCTCTAGCTGGGCCTGTCCTCTGAACTTTAGACTTACGCATCCAGCCGTCTACTTGACATCTGTTTATCATCTTAAATTCAGGAGCCTCTAAACAGAGTTCATGACATCCCCTGAAAACGCTGCTTTACTTTTAGATTTCTCTATTCAGTAAATGGCATCTGATGCTCACGTCTATAACCTAGAACTCGCTGTAGCCATTTAAACCTTTCAGTTCTCTGTCCTAAGTATTTGACTTTATATAATTTTATATGTATCAGCATGTTACTAGTCGAGGCCACCTCTTCATGACCTCCGTGGCGATTTTCTAATGGTCTGCCCATATCTATTCTTGCAACCCCCAAAATTGTTCATCGTATACGATAGCCAAAGTGGTTGTTTTACAATGAAAATTAGTGTCTCCCTTTGTTAGTAGGATAAAGACCAAATCTTTTCCATGGCTTATAGCATCTGCTGAAGAAACTCTCTGTCTCCCTCTCCAGTCCTATCCTATACCAGTTTCCTTTTCTTTTTTTGTTTCTTTTCTCTAGGTACTCTGGCATTTTTTCAGTTCCAAAATTCTCCAAATACTTTACCAGGGCCTTTGCATATATTGTTTCTTCTCCCTGGAATGATCTTTCTCTGTTCTTTGCCTTGCTAATTCCTACACTGTTTTCTCTGGTCGGCCTTCCCTCATCCTTCCTTCCTATCTTAGGGCCTTCAGTTATATGAAGTCATATTACTTAGTCTTTAGTCTTCTAAGCACTTATCACACTGTGATTATTCACAACTATAATTAATGTAATTATGTGTCTGTTTTGTTCACCATTGTGTTCTCAGCACCAAGCATATTTTCTGACAGTCAGTAAATATTTGTGAAATGAAATAATAAATGAGTATATCATGTGTTTCAATTATCACAAAACCCCTGAAATTTATAATTTCTCTTTGAGAGGCTGTTAAATTCCGTAGGAAAAATTTAGTAAAGAATAATGACAATAGTTGCCATTTGTTGAGCAACTTTCATGTGCTTCCTATTCACTGTGCTACCCTACAATGTAGAGATAGACTTATCCTAATTTTTATGTGGGGAAACTGAGGCTTGCCAAGAGTCATACAGCTAGTACATGGGAGAGCCATGATTCAGACCCAATTGATCTTTCTCTAGAGGCTCTTGTGTTCTTACACTTTGTGTTACAGCCTCCTAACCAGATTATTACTGGGAAAACTGCAATTTGTAACTTTACCACAGGCTTCCAACTAATTTTTCCTTTTTACTCCAAAGGGATTAAAGTTAGTATCTATACATACTAGCTCATATATTCATTATTTGTTAATATTTACATAATGATTGTGAAAATGCATGTACTTCTTGGATTAACAAACATCTGTAAAATACTGAATGCTGAAATTTAGTAATTTGGTTTGGATCTTTGCAGGCATGCTCTAGAATAGTTATGCAAAAATTACACCAAGGCTACAGATGAACTTACTCCATTTGACATTCAGTATTTTTCTTAGTTGTCATAGTTTTGATCCTAAGTTGAGAAATTACTCACATATTCGAATTAAATTATGGAATGTTTCACATGTTCTCTACCTTAGAACATGTGGTAAAATTTGGATGGATCTTTAAGAGTCTGTTCCTTAAAGAGTTTATCATATAGGGCAAGGCTCTGCTTTGAGAAACTGCAGCTTAGCTTCATTCTGTTATTACTGCATGGTTTAGAAGTCTTAAAGATTCTGATATTTCTATGATAAATCAGTATCATGAAGAATTCATTTTTGTCTTTTCTTTCAGCATTGGTAAACTCATTTCTGCCATGAAGCATCTTATCTCCTTGTAATGCTCTTCAAGGGAATTACCCTTGATATCTTGGTAGAGCTAAACACTTCCCCTTCTCCTATTTGTGAGCTTTGCAGAGAGTATTATAGCTCTTCTTTGGAATTTTCTGTGTTTTAAAAATCCCCTTAATAAAGAACTCATCTACTTGTACATACAATATATATCTGTAAGAGAGAAACAAATGTCACATTATATCACTTATATGTGGGGTCAAAAAAAAAGATACAAATGAACTTGTTTACAAAACAGAAATAGACCCACAGACAAGGAAAACAAACTTATGGTTACCAAAGGGAAAAGGGGGGAGGGATAAATTAAGAGGATGGGATTAACACATACACACTACTATATATAAAATAGATACCCAACAAGGACTTACTGTATAGCACAGGGAACTATACTCAATATTTTGTAATAACCTATAAAGGAAAAGAATATATATATGTTCATATATATACATGTATTACTGAATCACTGTGCTGTACACCTGGACCTAACATGACATTGTAAATCAACTACACTTCAATAATGTTTTTTAAAAATAAATAAGAGGGCTTCCCTGGTGGCGCAGTGATTGAGAGTCCGCCTGCCGATGCAGGGGACACGGGTTCGTGCCCCGGTCCGAGAGGATCCTGCATGCCGCGAAGCGGCTGGCCCCGTGGGCCATGGCCACTGGGCCTGTGCGTCCAGAGCCTGTGCTTCGCAATGGGAGACACCACAGCAGTGAGAGGCCCGCGTACCGCAAAAAAAATAAAAAATAAATAAGAAAAACAGCAAAAAAAAAACCCCTAGTATCTGAAAAAAAAAGTCTGTAAAGCATTTGAACTAACCCCAGTAAGATCATATTATAGTTAATAATAATAATATTTTGGTCATCAAACCTTGCTTCATAATAATTTCTTTCACACTTAAGTTTAAGTGCTAAACTTTGTAGCTTCATATAGTGATTTTCATTACAGAGATCAATTTTATTATTTGCCATTTGAGCTATAGACTACTAGACCTAGTAATTCCTGTTTATTTTGTAGAATGGGAGGTGAGAACTAGAATTGAGGAAGGGATTTTGATTTCATATAAATTTATCAGCTATTAATTAGTTAGCCTATTAGATTTTTATAGTAGCTATTGAACTTTTGCAGCCAGTCTTATTTTGAGTGTATTTTTAAGGTAGCATTTATTAGCTTCTATATCATCTCACCCTGTCATCTCATTCATGTGAAATGGAGTTTTTTGCTTATTGATTTTTTAAAAATAAAAACTAAGTGGTACCCATACATACAGAACATTGAAATTCTAGTCTTGCCCATGAAGAAAAACAGTTAAATTAATATTAGACATATATGGCACTGCAAATAAAGCTAAACAAATTTTTATAAATAAAAAACAGAAATTTACTGTGTTTAGTAGGGCAAAATAGACATCATGAAATCCTGAAGTTTGCTAATTATCTAAAATAAAACTTTGTGTATCTATAAAAAAGACTAACATGATTTTTTTTTTTTTTTTTTTTTTTTTTTTTTTTTGCGGTACGCGGGCCTCTCACCGCTGTGGCCTCTCCCGCTGCGGAGCACAGGCTCCGGACGCGCAGGCCCAGCGGCCATGGCTCACGGGCCCAGCCGCTCCGCGGCACGTGGGATCCTCCCGGACCGGGGCACGAACCCGTGTCGCCTGCATCGGCAGGCGGACTCCCAACCACCGCGCCACCAGGGAAGCCCCTAACATGATATTTTTGAGTATAGATTCTTAAAAGAACTAAATCATCAGTCTTGGAGAAAAATAGTATTTTTAGAATTCTTTTTTGAAAATATCAGTAAAGATATTTTATACCTATGGAAAACTTGATTGGAACATGTTAGAGACGTATCAAATACTGGTCTTTGGAATGCCAGATAATTTGGCCTCCGGAAAGATATATTCTTTTAAATCACCATTAGAGTAGCTATAATATCTGAAAATAATTTCATGATTTGGATTGACACTGCATTGTTGACATCCTCCTTATCTACTCTAAAGCATTTTTAGAAATATTCTAGGACTAACTACTTTGCCCATGAAAACAAACTTTTGATCATTGATCTTCCCCAAATCAAATTCAGCGGGGCCATGAAAATAATCAGTTGTAATTAGCATCTTTATTATTATAATATCTATTCCAAATGATTTAGACTTTTGATACCTTTGTCTCTCCCACTTTTGCAGAGACTTTCTTTGCCTTGTGTACAGAAAAGAGGTAGCTAAGTGGAGAATATGCATACCTGATTTTTTTTCCTCTCCTAAGAAAGGAGAATTCATCCACTGCCACTGTACCTTTTTTTTCTTTTCTTTTTTGTCTTGCACAGAAGACTGACATCTTCCTGTGAAGGGCTTGTGGCAAACCTATCCAAGTCGGGTTTCTTCCTCCTTGAGAACGATCTGACCCATCATCATCTGAACCAGGGATCACACTCTAAGGGTCCAGGTGAGGGCAAGTCAGTCTGTATGTTAAGCCAATTTCTTTTCTGGTCAGGTAAGTCACACTCAGGCATTATCTCACTCAGCATCAGTCAGCCTTAGTTTTTTAAAGCTTCCTAGACCCCAGAGAGATATACAATTCATCTATCCATTAATTCTACGACCCACCTAAACTATTAATGATTAATCACATCAATTAAAAATTCTCTTTGCTGAATAATGTAATCATTTCAGGATACTTACTCATTTTAAGTTCCAGAAATCTTAAAAGGAGTATGTGTGTATGGTGAGAGAGAAAGACATATTGAAACAGGTATTTCTAGTTGCAGTTTTAGTGCTGATCCTTGTTTCCATTTTTATTGAACTTGTAAGAGTTGAGAGCAACTTAAAGTCAATCTAGCAGATATAATCTTGTACCTTTGTAATTTTAATAGCTTTTAACTGTGTTTGTAGATGTCTTGAATCCAGCGGCGGATTCAGAATATTAGAGCTAACATTTACATGCATGGTCATCATGAAAGTCTTCGTTGGTTTGCCATGGATTCTTTCACTTAATGTCAGAACGATTAAGGGCAAAGACAAGAATTTCCCTGTTCTGTATCCAATTTCCATAAGCTAGTTATAAGCAGAAATTTATGATTGCTCCTCAGGCAAGTGGTCTTAGCTAATTGAAGTCTGACTTTGCACCTTGATGCTATATTTTAAGCTGGGAGGTGAATTAGGTCTGTGGCTATGAGGCTATTTTCAAGACAACTCAGTTTCAAAAGCTTTTTTTAATTGGGGGGAAAAATCTTCCTTGTATTCTGACATTGATAATCTATCCTTCACAATGCACTTGTAGGGACTTCCCTGGTAGTCCAGTGGTTAAGACTTCGCCTTCCAGTGCAGGGGGCGTGGGTTTGATCCCTGCTTGGGGAGCTAAGATCCCACATGCCTCATGGCCAAAAAATCCCCCAAAACATAAAATAGAAGCAATATTGTAACAAATTCATAAAGACTTTAAAAGTGGTCCACATCAAAAAAATCTTAAAAAAAAATACAATTAAAATAAAAACCTGAAAAACAAAATGCACTTGTACATTATATATAATTTGTTTTATAGGTGACCCTTTATATACTATAATAAATTACTTGTCAATCTTATAAAACATTAATTTGTTACATCTTGATAATGACACTATGCATTTAATTGTGAGGAAAACAGAAGTAGTACTACTCTGATATACCTTGTCTCTGCCGTTTGCCAACACAAAGATAGGAATAAATTGGGCTTTTATTTCCTTCCATTGGCTAACTCTCCAGGTGACTCCTAAGTTATGAACTGAAGTTAATATACTTCAGTGAAGTTAATACACTTCAGTTTGCTACAGTAAAGAATGACTCCTACTTAGTGGGAAAAAGCAGTTGTCTTCCTCTCTGAAATTTTGTCAGCCAAGAAGCTAAATGGTTGTATTACCCTTTAATATTGGCTTTTTGAGATGCATTTTTTGGTGTTTATTACTCAAAAATGTCAGTACTAGTTTTGAGCAAGAGAACTTTTCTTTGGCTGGGAAAGCAACTTTTTCAAGCATTTATTATTCGGAACCACCTGATGTTTTACGACTGGAACCTAAATAAAGTAGTTGTTTACTTGATTCTGTATCAGTACAATTAAATTAGTCTGGGCTTACACACAGAATTTGTTGAATACAGATCCTCTGTTTTGTAATCCCCTTATGTTTAGTGTAACGTGCAGAAGAACTGAAAATATTCACTGGTGTTAAAAAATATTTCCAAGATAATCTGTCTTGAACAGGAAAGTTATTTATTTAACTCTGCTTCAGATGCTAACAAAAAGTTATTTCCCACTAGACTGTAACTGTTAATATGATTAGGTTCCTATATGTGCACTATGTGAGTACATGAACATATCCTAACCCAATCCTATAAATCTATAAAGTAACTTAAATATTTAGAAATCTGAATTACATTACTTAACCAGGAATGTCATACACATTAAAATGTTTATTACATATTAGAATCTGCATTGTAATGAAGTCAGTGGCCATATTTCAAAAGCTTAGGGAGTAACACAGATTTCCCATGCTGCTCTTGGGCTGGGATAATCAACTACATTGTTGAGGAATTGTAATTTTGAAGAAATAGCAAACTATGAATGAAACTTGAGTATTTGACTGCCTTTAGAAGTATGTGTATATCTAAAGAGTATAAGTTTTAAAATAATGCCTTATATTTACCCTTCTCTTACTCTTTTACTTATGTAGCCAGTAGTTTTTTATGTAGATGTATATGTGAATTTTAGATATTTCCATATTTATATCAGTGAAATCATTGCAACATCTGTTTTAATAAACAAATGAACTGAGATTTAAAAGACCAGTTTTTAGTCTTTAAAATGATGGTGTCAGCTCTTAATTATCTACACAGAGATTTAAAGAATTAAATGTATAGATTTAGATTACCCATGATAACATTTCCATTCTACACCAGTTAACATATTTCAGACACCTGGTAAGTGTAATAAGGGACATGCTAGCTCATTTCCCTTACTATAAGCAAAACAAAATTAGAAAGGCAAATGTGCTATGAAAAATAAGTAATTGATTAATTCTAGAACCACATGATGTGACTTTTAGACTCTTCTGTGCATTGATAGGATTGTTCTGCCCTTTCTAAGAAAAAGGCATGCTACTGACCCCACTATAAGCTTCAAGTTGTCTTTTAAGTAAAGTATGTTAAGTTTGGAATAAAACGTAGCTTAGACATAGGCATTATAGAGATTACATACTGAAATTGGGGGTTTCTTTCCTTATTCTCCCTTCCCAGTTAAGATTTGATTGCATTACTCAAATAAGTTTTAACAGTAAAATCATGTTTTGTGTTTCTTTGTTTCCATTTTCTGTGTCCTCTGTAGGACCAAAAAACAAAAACAAAACAAACAAAAAACAATGAATGTCATTCTTCTAAGAAACCCTTTTAATGCATCCAGGATGTCAGAAACAGTCCTTTCATGCCTCCTGAAGAGTGGCAGCATGAAATTGTATAGGAATATTCTACCTAGCTTTTCTTTTGGTGATGTCTTGCCATTAACTCATAGAAATATGTATTGTACTATTATCCCTATTGTACCTTCAAGTAATTTATTGGATTGCCTGTTGGCTACTAATGTCTTACATTAATAACCAGAGAATATTTCAGAAAGGTGGTTCCTGCTTCGTAAAATGTATCTGTGGTTGCTAAAATCTTATTTGGCTTGAAACAACTAAATTTAGTAGACTCTAAAATTGTATATTGTTAGAATATGATACTTCAAAAAACTATGATTTACTTTCAGTTCTGAAAATATTCAGAAGGGTTTGTTATCTCTTGCAGACCTTTCTGCAAACTACTAATGGGATGAACACAATATATCACTTTTGTAATAGTGAGCTATTAAAGGCAAGCATAAAGCAGTCTGAAGCCCATAAGTGCTGCCAACAGCTCCTGCTTTAATGAATTCCCTTTTAGATGTCCATTAAATGCTCGTGGCAAATGTACTCATAATGGAAATGGCAAATCTAAATGGGTAGATATGAATAATCCATGGAGTTTAAATTCTGTTTATGATCATCTTCACATTTAGTTTTCAAGACAACGCAGTTTAGTTTTCATTACAGTTTGGAATAAAGAGGACAGGGAGTAATTGATTGCTTCAAGCAGATTAAAACCAATGGTTTTCTTTTCAAAGAACCAGTTCAATGCAGTAATTCCAACTTTAAACATTGATTTAGGGTACTCAACACAAAATGTTTTGTGCTGTGTGAACTTTTATGTAGAAAGACTAGTATTACTTTTATTTCCCTATATATCTATATAGTGAAATATAGAGGTTGTTAGTAGCGTGTGCATGACTTAATAGTGATCTATATTAAGTCATTTTGATACTATTGCAGTCATATAATGAATCAATGAGATTCCCGTCATCACTGTAATATTGTTTGTAACCCATTAGCACAGAGAAATTACAGCCCATCGTACATCATTACTGTGATTGAGGCTTTATTACCATATTCTCAAATTGCTTGCTTGCTCTAAAACTAAATAGACACAAGACAACTATAGGTGGGTATAGACTATGCATTATTGTGCTACAGTAATGAGGGATTATTGTACAATAAATGGGTGAAACTTATGAGGAAAATAAACAATAGTAATAGAAAACTGGAGACTCTTTTTGCTTTTCTTATTACTTAAAAGGTCATATATATTTGTTACGCTCACGTTATTGTTTATATATTACACGAATCGTAGCCTTTAAATATTTTGTAAAGATTTTTTTTCCCAAACGTATCTTTTCGAAGTCTGTAGTCTAACGCACTTCCAGTGCTCAGGGCTGGACTTGGAATCTGCCTTTTGTCACTTGCGAGATTAGACATTTTACTGCTGCTAAGCTTGACATTTTTGTGGGTGGGTAATACCATTTAAACTTCAGGCTATTTTTCAGTACTCTATATATTTTATTAATAGTGTGAATAGGTCAGTAGTCTTCTGACTCTTCAGTTGAAATAATAAATGTATGAATGCAACAATATTCTAAGCAATGAAGAGAGGTAAAATATGGAACAATTGCCTGGGGCCTGATTGTAAAAGACTTTTGATGTCTCAAAGAGGGAAATGGAAGAAATATATTGCCTCTATATTAAAGAAGAAAATCCCACGACACTAAAACTTGTTAAATTGTGCATATGTTCATCCTCTCTCTGTTGAGTCTTGTTTATAACATTGAGACCATTATTTAGAACAGTAAAAAGGCTAGTGTGTTGACTTTTGGGCTAAGATCATTGCTTGGATTGAAAGTTCTGCTCAGTGCAGAGTGGCTTTCTGATCTCAGCTTCATTGTGATTTGGCACCATGACAATTTAAATAACAAATAACAGTATAAAACAAAAACCAGAAGCTGGCATAAATATATTCATGATTATAAAGTACTATACCTATAAATTCTTAGCTAAAGCAATAATAACCACCTGCAAAGTTAGAAATGACAACATATTCTTCCAAGAGAGATAACTCTGTTCTTAGGTTATAATGTTCTCACAAGCCACTTAGGCATTACTCTAATGCCTATCAGGATGTAATTACCACCCTCTTTGTAAGTCACAGCTTTTATTTATAACACATATAGTGGTTGTGGTGGTATAAAAACTGAACGCTTGTCAAAGTATGTCTTAACTGCAGCGAGACATACTCTGTGAAACGAGAGTTCAGAATTGGCTGAGGGGACATAGGCCTAAACTATGCCTCACCTAACTCTAGTATATTCTTAAAATGTAAGAAACTGAAAAGCCTCCTAAATAACTGACTTCATTCCCTGCTTGCCAGATTACACAGCCATTTTGAACTATATGAATATTTTTGTGACTTTCTCTTGATTCACGTCATCACTTCTTGGGAGCACTTTCCATGTTAAAAACAAAGCGAAGAAGCAATACAAAAGCAAAATGCCAGGAATAAGAGAGAGGAGACGTTAGAAAGATGTATTTTAAATCTTTGAAACCATCTATCTGTGACTCATTTTACACTTAACATAATTTCAAGCAGGATTTGAAGTTGTATTAAATTTGTTACCTGCTTCCAAATCTTTTGGGGAACAAGGGAGAACATGAATAAAATAACTTTTGTTGTTTTTAATAGTCTAGTTGGAGAGATACTAATAAATAAAAAATTACAAAAATAATAGTAAACAATAAAAATAAGCATTAAGAGCCAAGAAGAAGAAGTGAGATATGGGTGATAGGGAGTGCTAGGTGGGGTTGTTTTAATATAGGATATTTATAGAAGGCCTTTTTTTAAATTAATTAATTTTTTTTGGCTGTGTTGGGTCTTTCTTGCTGTGCGCGGGCTTCCTCTAGTTGTGGAGAGTGGGGGCTACCCTTCGTCGCAGTGCATGGGCTTCTCATTGCAGTGGCTTCTCTTTGTTGCGGAGCACGGGCTCTAGGCGGCACGGGCTCAGTAGTTGTGGCTCGTGGGCTCAGTAGTTGTGGCTCGCGGGCTCTAGAGCACAGGCTCAGTAGTTGTGGTGCTTGGGCTTAGTTGCTCAGCAGCATGTGGGATCTTCCTGGACCAGGGCTCGAGCCCATGTCCCTTGCATTAGCAGGCAGATTCTTAACCACTGTGCCACCAGGGAGGTCCCCAGAAGGCCTTTCTAATGAAGTGACATTTTAGCAAAAATCTCAATAAAGTGTAGAACTACCATAATGGTATCTGTGATAAAATACCCCAGAACGGTGAATACAAATTTCTAAGATGGAAGCATGTTTGGTGTGTTTGCACAACAGCAAGGCCAATGTAGCTCAGCGAAGTAAGTAAGGGACAAATAATGAGAAATTAAAAACAATGCCTTAGTAATTTTTAAGATTTATAATAATGAATTTAATACTATTAAAGATTTTTTCTTTGGCTAGGTTTTTGCTCTTAGGGAGGTAGTTCAGACTCAAATGATGCTTTCAATAGCTTTCTTAATATATTGTAAATGATTTACTTTTTAACTGTTTAAATATACTTTTAACATATTCAGTCTATCACGTATATCTTCTGTGGGGATCTAGATATTTTTGATAAGTTACGTCAGATTCTCAGAGTGTGAGCCATGGACTACCCTATATATTTAAGAGCTTATAATTGGGGAATATTTGTACTTTTTGTGCTGGTATAGATAGGTTTCCAATTTATTTCTAGCACTCAGTAAGAACAAACATTATTTAATGGCCCTTCCAAAGTAGTCCAGAGCTCCATTAAAGCTTGTGAAGTCTTGCTATTTTATTTATTTGACTTACAGACAAATTGAAGTAGATGAGATGTAGAGTTTGGGGGATCTTTAATCCTGTAAAAGGGGTCCTTGAATTGCAAAAAGTTTTGAGAATCATTTGCCTTCTTCTAAGGCAGAAGGTGAGGAAGAAAAGGAACCAAACATGGGGAAACTGAGGTAACAAGAAGACACTAAGAGAAGTCTAAGGTTCCAAGAGAGAGAAGAAGCTAAAAATGTATGTAAGTTAAGTTTTGACACAGAGAAGAGGAGGCTGCTAAGAATTTTTCTAGTTGTATCCTGCATTAGTTATGTGTTGCTGTGTAACAGATTGCACATGTAATTACTAAAACTTTTATGAATCTAAGGACTTAAAAACCCCTTCTAACTGATGGATTAATGGATGGATAGAAGGATGGCAAGGTATGTAATAATGCAAAATACAGGAACTCTTTAATTATAAAATCTAGAATGTGGATATATGGCTGTTTATTGTACAGTTCTTTCAACTTTTCTGTATGTTAAAAATTCTCATAATAAAATGTTATCCTTATAATACTACTCCTAGCTACTGCTTTTCCAAATGCAAAGTGACATTTTGTAGTGGCAAAGAATTGGTAACTTTTTCTCCCCAGCCTAAACAACATGCACAAGTTATTGTTAGTAGTTAGCATCTTAGCAAGCCTAATAGCATCTAGCTCTTTCTGTCCGTATAATATGCTTCCTTTTATAGGGAAGCAATGATTATACCTCTGGCATATGTATATGACAAAAGCCTGAATCACAAAACACATTTAAACAAAATATTTGTTATGTAACAGCAGCTACCAGTTACTTAGTGTCTGCAGTGTTTCAGGCACTGTGCTAGTTACTTCTGTTCTCACTTTAATCCATATAAAAATCCAAAACTGCAGGAAATTACGGATGAGGAAACTATGCTGTAATATTTTTGCTTCTTAGTGGTGGTCCTTGTAAAAGTCTGTTTAGCATTGAAAATCAGTATATATAGTTTTGGATTCTGGTGTATTATCATCATTAATTAGTATAGTCTATGAAAAATGCCTGTCATTTTTGCTTAGACCATTTGCAAAGGCCATTTTGCAGTGCTCTTTCATAGGGTCTTATATTTTCTTGAACCTCCCATGACTCATGTGTAGTTGAAAGAGCCATATAATTCGGAATCAGAAAGCTATGTTTTAGGTCCCAGCCACATCTCTTAAAAGCTTTGTGACCATATAGGGAATGTGAGTGAAGAATATATACAAATTCTTTTTAACTATTTTTGCAGTTATTCTGTAAATCTGAGATTATTTGTAGATAAAACCGAAAATAAATAGCTTTGTCACTCCTCTAAGCCTTAGTATACTGTTTTTGAAAGTAGGAAGACCTGTACCTAATAATACCAGAGGAACCTAAAGAGAGCCTAAAGTGTGACTGCAGATGCAGATAGCTCACACAATTTTCAGCCCTATTGTAGGTATTCAGTAATTTTCACACATAGTTAAATGCACAACGCATGTTCATTGAGAGCGGCAATATGATCTTGTAAGAATATCCTCAGTGTTGGAGAGCCAGCTAACTAGATTCGGATATTAATTCTCTCACTGGATGACATTGAGCAATTGACTCAGTCCTGTCATTCCTCAGTTCTTCCTACAATGGTATGAAATAGTGGAAAATATTCAATATCTAAAGGCATTCAAGCTATCCCCTAGAAAGCTACTGTAAAAATCTAGGGTAATGCATTACGTAATATTTACTAAGCAGCGAGCCGTTTCAGTAATTGTTGTCACCCATTTGCTTCATTTATGTACTATGATTTCTCAGTTTTTTTAATCATCACTGGGCACAAAGCAGCATCTCCCAGAAACAAATAAAGAAGCCAAACTACCACCCCACCTTTCACAATCTAACTTGTGATAAAATATGAGAACATATTTTTATTTGTTGAAGGAAGTCTTCAATTGAAATCACTTTTGAAGTACATCATCATATACAGATACTATAGTTAAATACATTTGTTGTTTTCAGTATTATTGAAATATTTGTGGTGAAAGAGATGATTAATTAATGCTGGTGAGTTGTTTGGATCAAAGAGTTCTCCCTTAGCTAATATTTTGAGGATGAGCAGGAACATCAAGAATGATTTTAGTACAGTAGCACTCACATTTGAATCATCTTTGGATTAAAAGGTTCTAACTAGAGTGTTTTTTGCATTGCTTTTCTTAATTATAACTATAAATCAAAACCATATAAAATTACAGGGAGCTAAATGTTTTGTAAGAACCATTTAATGACTGTAATAACCAGTCTAGAGGGAGGCATCATCTTTTTGTCAGGGAAACCATAGTCACAGAAAGACCCCTACTCTCAAATTTTTGCTTTGTCTGAAGGGAGTATATATTAAGATGTTTGGAGAAATAGTTACATAAAGTCTTTTCTGCAATATTTTAAAAGAGGATATAGTACTTTGCTTAAACTAATAATGAGACTGTAGTTAATGGACACAAAAGTGGATGAATATGGGATGACTTCAAAAAAGAGATACAATTGATGTTATATATTGACTGGTGACTGCTTTCCTGTACTTAGCATTAAACAGTTTGTACCATGCAAATATTGTCAAATAAGTGACTACAGTATTTTGATACAGATGTTCCTATAATTACTTTGTAATAAGTAAATCTTTTTGAGGCAAATACATAAAATGAAGTATTCTTAAAAAACAAAAAACCTAAGTTCACTCTTTTCTTAAAACATTTTATTCTGAAGATTTCAGGAATATACATAGGATAAGGTAATGGTTTCAAACTGGTTTATAATTAACTGTTTCTTAAATAAATCTTACATAGAAGCAAATGGTTCTGACAGAAATGAGGATACCGTGATTGCAGGGAGCCAGATGTTCCAGTGGCTCAGTTCTTACTGTCTCTGTGGTGACCCTGACGTGTCTCTCTGGCATCCTAAGCCTCTGAGGAGTGCATTTTGAGAACTGTGGAAATATGTAGGAATTTGTAATTCTTAGGGCATATGCTATTCCTTTGGCTATTGAACAACTCTGCCTTGCTGTCACTGTTAGATTACATAGGCTAGCCACTAGCAGCTATAGTTGTTCAACAGGAATATGTATATTGCATAAACAAGTTATTGTTAGCATGTTTGTCTAATCAGTACTAGTAATTAGGTATGTCATATGGGCTCAGACACTTCTGATTCTCAATTTCTTTATTGTATGTAGTGAGAGAGAATTGGGTTAGGACAAATCAGAAGCTCTTTCCAAGCACCTACCATTCTGTCATTCGATAGAGAGTCTAGAACTTCCCTTACATGAGGTAGAGAATCAGTCTTAGCCATAGACCATAACTCTGAGGGATTTAAACTCACATTGACGAGATAAAACTATCTGACATAAAATGAACAGAGACAATCTATTAACAAAATGTTAATAAATTGTTTTGGACTTTAAGAGCCAAAATTATAAAGAGACAAATGTATGTAGAAAGGATCTATTTTTAAATTCTTAGATTAAAAGAAAATCCTGTTTGATTGAGATTTCATCTAACTAGATAAACCAGCAAATTATGCACTTAACGTATTTCCTACTAAGAATTAGAAATCAGTGCTGTTGCTCTGTTTTGATCTTAAATATGGTCTTCTAAGCAGGTGTAGGAAGGTGTTATTTTTTCTCATGCTGTCTATGAATATTAATATTATGACATTTTTACTTTAATGCCTCCTGTGAAACCTGTATTCTTACACATCTAATGAGCCAAACTATAGCTTTAATAGCTCATATAAATTCAATTGGCATATGGCTTGGACATAAAGATTATAGAATGACAAATTTTTCCTAATTGTTTGTGAGTACAAATTAGTATTTTCTTAAGTCCATTCTTAAAATGTATTTTTAATATAGCTATAAAGTCATATAGATATATTTCAGCATATTAAAGAAATATTTTAGTAATTTTTATGTTGAAATTTTATTTTACTTTACTAGCAGTTTTAATTCATTAACTTATTTTTCCTTGCAATAATAATGTATTTCCAAACCATTATAAAATTTGTAGAGAATCTTATATTTAATATTTGACTGTAATACCCAATTTGAATTTTGCTTTGCTCACAAAGATAGAGAGAAATCCAAATTTACTCATAATAAAAGTATTAGAGAAACTGTCAATAAATTTACTGCTATAATTGAATCATATGATATCTAAATTGTTGATAATATGATCTGCTCGTTAAACAATAGTGTCTGGAGAAAATGATGGATTAATTGACTGATGGCTAAAGTTTCCCTCAAATATAATGGTTTACCCAGTTTGATTTGATTTGTGTAAAATAACTTTCTCTAATAAACAATTTGCTCAGAGGCAATAGAAGAAATGAATGGTTATCAAACCAAACTTAATTAGTCTATCCTAGATTGATATTACTTGGGGAGTCTTCGTTTTAATTGTGGAGGGCTGGATACAAAGAGTTTGGTTCATTATTTTTTCCTGTATAAACACTATTGTGTAACTACCTATGGAATAATAACATGTGAATTCATTTTAATAAATGCTTGTAAAGTGAATTAGCTAATTATGCCAGGCTAAAAATGATTCCTTTAATTATTTTGGATATTTAACTGGTACTTCAATTTTATTATTGTTAGTCTGTAAATGTGATTTGTATTAGCTCTGCCAAACTAATTATAATATTTAACTTAACAATTTGAACAGTTTTGTAATGCTTATAATGTTCTCTTGTGCGAGAGAAAACATTATTTCTAGTTTGCATGAAGATAAAGGTTTGACACAAATTTAGACCAAAAGAATGGCTGTTTGTGTTTAAATAGAGAATTTTTTAAAACCCTCAGTATCCAATATAGTGACTGACATCATTATATATATGAGAAGAATGAACATATTTCATTCAGGAGAAGGTAAAACCAGTGAAACCAGTGACTCGGTTTATCTTAAGATGGTATAAGTTTGGCACTTGAAGATATGATATAGCATAAGAGATTTGATTATTATTTTACAACATAGAAGCATTTTCTTCATGACTTTACCATAGACAGAAAGAAGAGCTCTATCCACATTCTCAGAAAGATTTATACTCACAACTCATTGTGAATGTTAAAAACAATATACTTCTTTTTTTAATTTAATTTTTATTTTATATTGGAGTACAGTTGATTTACAATGTGGTGTTAGTTGCAGGTGTACAGCAAAGTGATTCAGTTATACATATTACATATATCCATTCTTTTTCAGATTCTTTTCCCATATAGGTTATTACAGAATATTGAGTAGAGTTCCCTGTGCTATACATTAGGTCCTTGTCGATTATCTATTTTATATATAGTAGTGTGTATATGTTAGTCCCAAACTCCTAATTTATCCCTGTCCCCACCTTTCCCCTTTGGTAACCATAAGTTTGTTTTCGAAAAAGCAATATACTTCGTAATCACTTCCATTTAGCAAGCTAATTCTAATTGTCTTTGAATCAGAAGTGAATCAGAAGTTTTAAAAAGGCCTTAGTAGTGAAAAATATAGCATTTTTATTTAGTTTTTCTGGGAAAAAGGTAACTACCATAATCAGGACACAGAATAATGCCATCACCTAAGAAAAACCTTCCTCATGCTGCCCTACCCTCTCCCATCCCTAACCCCTGGCAACCACTGATGTGTTCTCACTCACTATAGTTTTACCTTTTTCCAGAATGTCATATAAATGGAATCATATAGTGTTTGACCTTTTGAAACTGGCTTCTTTCTCTCAGCATAATGCCTTTGAGATTCATGCATGTTTTTGTAGTATCAGTAATTTGTTTCCTTTCTGCCTCTCCCTAAATTAGCAACACTAATATCAAGTTGTCAGGTTAATATAAATGATCTACCCATATGGAAACTTAGTTTCTCCTTCAGCATATCCCCATCATAACTAGAACTTGATTTTTGCCCTTATTCATGCATATAGTTCTGTCTTTTTAATGTCTGTATTGTAATTTTTTATGGATGCATTATAAATGCATTATAAATTTTATGGATGCATTATATTTGTTTAACCTGTCTCCAACATAGATGCATAGATGTTTTAAGATATTATATTCAAGGCTACAGTAGGCATTCTTGTGCATGTCTTTTCTGCATGTATATCTTCCAGTAATTCCTAGAAATAAAATTTCTGGGTAAAAGAATGAACACAAAAATTTGTATGGATTACAGTTTGCCTTCCCAACAATGTTGAACCCCTATTTGTACACGCTCTTATTTTGCTCTGTCATTATCCTTCTTTGTAATCTTTGCAAGTCTAGTAATTGAAAATATCTCACTTTTATTTTAAACTGTATTTCATTAAATATTAGTGCATTTGAACTCAATATTGTTTAAATGTCAGTTGTCTCCAATTTGATGTATATATTCAGTCCAATCCTAATTAAAAAAAAAAAAAATCCCAGCAAGGTTTTTTTTGTTTGGTAGTTTTTTTGTTTTGGATGGTTTTGTGGGGTGTTTTTAGGGTTTGTTGTTGTTGTTTGCCATTTTAATAGGATTATAGTGTATCTCATTTTAGTTTTAATTTGTGTTTTCTTAATGGGTAATGATGCTGAACATTATTTCTTGTACTTAGTTGTCTTCCATTTGTCCTCTTTGGAAAAATGTCTGTTCAAATCTTTTGCCCATTTTAAAATCAGGTCATTTGTTTTCATACTGTTAAATTTTGAGGGTACTTTATAGATTTTGGATACAAGTTCTTTGCTGGATATGTGATTAACAAATGTTTTATTTCAGTGTATAGCTTGTCTTTTCATTTTTTAAGTGTCCATTAAAGAGCAACTGATTTTAATTTTGGTGAAATCTAATTTACCTTTTTTGTTTTTTGCTTTAGAGAGTGTTTTGGTTTTATTTTCATTTGATTTTAAGCCATATACACATAACTTGTAAGCTTTAAAACTGTAATATGTTGCAAATTGGTTGTATCATATGGACTTTTGCATTTACTGGTATTTAGTGATCATATGATCTATATTCCAGAAAGCATGTTTTTAAAAATGTGAAAATCTGGTTTTGTGTATGTGTGTGTGTGTATGTGTGTGTGTGTGTGTGCTTTTATATGACATTAGCTTATTTCCTGTTCATGATTCTTTGATTCAAGAAGGCACTTTTTGTGCATATATTGTATATACAGTAACATAAAAGATATGATGAGACTCTCCTGGCAATGAATTAGGAAAGTGAATCATTTAAATAAATTTAAGATATTGGAAAACTTCTAAGAATGCAATGAAAGATAAAAATATATACTATGAGAATTACATTAGGTAATGTGCATGAAAGCAGGGTATAATCTAAAAAGTTCTATCTAAATATAATTTTTTTTGTTTCTGCTTTATAACAAAGTGAATCAGTTATACATATACATATGTTCCCATATCTCTTTCCTCTCGCGTCTCCCTCCCTCCCACCCTCCCTATCCCACCCCTCTAGGTGGTCACAAAGCACCGAGCTGACCTCCCTGTGCTATGCGGCTGCTTCCCACTAGCTATCTGTTTTACGTTTGGTAGTGTATATATGTCCATGCCTCTCTCTCGCTTTGTCACAGCCTACCCTTCCCCCTCCCCATATCCTCAAGTCCATTCTCTAGTAGGTCTGTGTCTTTATTCCTGTCTTACCCCTAGGTTCAGCTCATGCAGCTCAATAACAAGAAAACAAACAACCCAATCCAAAAATGGGCAGAAGACCTAAATAGACATTTCTCCAAAGAAGATATACAGACTTCCAACAAACACATGAAAGAATGCTCAACATCATTAATCATTAGAGAAATGCAAATCAAAACTACAATGAGATATCATCTCACACCAGTCAGAATGGCCCTCATCAAAAAGTCTAGAAACAATAAATGCTGGAGAGGGTGTGGAGAAAAGGGAACACTCTTGCACTGCTGGTGGGAATGTGTATTGGTACAGCCACTATGGAGAACAGTATGGAGGTTCCTTAAAAAACTACAAATAGAACTACCATATGACCCAGCAATCCCACTACTGGGCATATACCCTGAGAAAACCATAATTCAAAAAGTCATGTACCAAAACATTCATTGCAGCTCTATTTACAATAGCCCAGAGATGGAAACAACCTAAGTGTCCATCATCGGATGAATGGATAAAGAAGATGTGGCACATATATACAATGGAATATTACTCAGCCATAAAAAGAAACGAAATTGAGCTAATTTACCTTTTTTTTTTAATAGATTATGTTTTTAGTGTCATGCACAGTTAAATGAGCAATGTGAAAGAATTCTTTTTGCCTAATCCCAGGACACGAAAATAGTCTCCTAAAAGTTGTATAGTTTTGGGATATGAAACTTTTGGGATATCTTTTTTCCATCTTTTGCTTTAACCTATATTTAAATGTAAATGCATTTTACCTTAATATGGGTTTCTGGTAGACAGCATATCATTGAGTCCTGATTTTTTTGTCCATTTTCAGAAGCTCTGTCTTTTAATAGGTATATTTAAACCATTTACACTTACTATTGATATTTGGATTTAGGTCTACCCTTTTCTTGTTTTATGTTTGTTTCCTCTACTTTTAATTGTTTCTTCTTTCCTGCCTCCTTTCAGATTATTTAAATATTTATAGTATTCCATTTTATTTTATCTATTGAGGTTTTTTTTTTTTTTTTTTTTTTTTTTTTTTGGTACATGGGCCTCTCACTGCTGTGGCCTCTCCCGCTGCAGAGCACAGGCTCCAGATGCGCAGGCTCAGCGGCCATGGCTCACGGGCCCAGCGGCTCTGTGGCATGCGGGACCCTCCCGGACCGGGGCACGAACCCATGTCCCCTGCATCGGCAGGCGGACTCTCAACCACTGCACCACCAGGGAAGCCCTATCTATTGAGTTTTTTACTGTAGTTTTTCAAATTTTTTTTCATGATTACTCTAAGGATTATAATATGCATATTTAACTTTTCACAATCTATTTAGAATTAATATTTTACCACTTAAAGTGGAACATAGGTCCTTTTATCCTCCACTGTTTGTGTTGGAGTTGCATTATGTATTACATCTACATACATTGAAAACCCCAAGATAATGTTATAATTTTTGCTTTGAACCATTAAACATATTTTATAGAATATAAGAGGAAAATTCTGTTTATCTCGATATTAACTCTCTTTTCTTTCATTCATGATGTTCCAGGTTTCTCTCATATCATTTCCCTTCTATCTGAAAAACTTTAACTTTTCTTACAGAGCAGTTCTACTGACAATGAATTCTCTTAGTTTCCTATCATCTGAGAATGTCATTTTCACCTTTTTTCATGAAGAAATTTTTTTTCTGGACATAGAATTCTAGGTTGACAGTTTTAGCGCTTTAAAAATGTTTCGCTTTCATCAGACTGCATGGTTTCTGATGAAAATTCCACAGTCATTTAAATTGCTATTCCTCATCATTTTATGTGCTATTTTTCTCTGGCTGCTTTCAGGATTTTTTTCTTGGCCTTCAGTTTTTGAAGTTTGGTTATAATTGTATAGGCGTGAATTTCTTTATGTTTATTCTTCATGAATGTGTAGGTCTGTGTTTTTTGCCAAATTTGGGAAGTTGTCAACCATTACTTTCATTTTTTTCTTTTTTCATTGAGGTAAAATTCACATGACGTACAATTGAGCGTTTTAAAGTGTACAATTCAGTGGCATTTAGTGCATTCAAAATATGCAAATACTACCTCTCTGTAGTTTCAAATATTTTTCATTGCCTCAGAAGGATATTCTGTACCCATTAACCCACTCTCCATTCTTCCCTCTCCCATCCTGTGGCAATAACTCTAATCTGGTTTCTGTCTCTGGATTTGACTATTCTGGTTATTTCATATGAAAAGAACCATGCAATATGTGACCTTTTATGACCAGCTTCTTTCCCTTAGCATAATGTTTTCAAGGATCATCCAAGTTGTAGGATGTGTGAGTACTTTGTTTCTTTTTATGACTGAATAATATTCTGTTTTATGGATATGTATATATACCACATTTTATTTATCTCTTTATCAGTTGACAGACATTTGTGTTGTTTCCTTCTTTTGGCTGTTATGAATAGTGCTGCTATAAACATTTATGTACAAGTTTGTGGATATCTCAGAGAGAAATAAAACGTATATATAAAATATAAAATAAAATTAAATATATATATGTATATATGTATATGGAGTTGCTAAGTCATATGGTAATTTTATGTTTAACTTTTTGAGTTACCACCAACTTGTTTTGCACAATGGCTGCACCATTTTACATTTCCACCAGCAATGTACGAGGGTTTCTTTCTCTCCATATCCTCATTAACACTTTTAATTTTCTGTTTTTTTTATGTATACATGTATATTTGGATTATATATTATGTATATAAGTAATTATAACCATCTAGTGTGTGTGAAGTGATCTCATTGTGGTTTTGATTTTCATTTTCTTAGTGACAAATCATGTTGGACATAGTTTCTTGTGCTTGTATATCTTCCTTGGAAAAGTACATTCAAGTCTTTGCCCATTTTTTAATTGGGTTGTCTTTTTCTTGTTGAGTTGCAAGAATTCTTTAAATAATCTTGATACTAAACCCTTATCAGGTACATGATTTGCAAATATTTTTTCCTTTTCTGTAAGTTGTCTTTTCATTTTCTTGATAATGTCCTTTGAAGCACAAGTTCTTAATTTTGTTGATGTTCAGTTTATCTCTTTCTTCTTTTGTTGCTCTTGCTTTTGTGTGAAATCTAACAATTCATTGCCAAATTCTGAGGTCATTAATATTCTGTGTTTTCTTCTAATAATTTTATAGTTTTAGCTCTTATATTTAGCTTGTTGCTCCATTTTGACTTAATGGTGTAAGGTAGGGGATCCAACTTCATTCTTTTGCATGTGGTTAACCATTTATCCCAGCACTATTTGTTGCAGATATTATTTTTTCACCTTTGAATGACCTTAGCACCCTTGTCAAAAATCATCTATCCATAGATTTTTGGGTTTATTTCTAACTCTAAATTCTATTCCCTTGGTCTATGCTATGGTCTGAATGTCTGTGTCCCCTCAAAATTCATATGTTGAAATCCTCATCTCCAAAGGTGATAGTATTGGCAGGTGGGACTTTTAGAAAGTAGTTAAGTTCTGAAGACAGAGCCATCATGCATGGGATTAGTGCATTCTAAAACAGCGTCCACAGAGATCCATAGCCACTTCTGCCATATGAGGATCTGGAAGAGAGCCCTCATCAACCCATGCTTGCACACTGATCTTGGACTCCTCCCTGGAAGCCTCCAGAACGGTGAGAAATAAATTTCTGTTGATCATAAGCTACCCAGCCTGTGATAAAAGCCCAGACAGACTAAGACAGTCTATACGTCTCTCCTTGTGCCAGTACTGTACTGTTTTGATTATCGTAGCTTTGGGGTAAGTTTTGAGATTGGGAAGTGTGAGTCCTCCAACTTTGTTTTTCAGTATTGTTTTCGCTATTCAGAGGCCTTTGCAATCTTATATGAATTTAAAGATCATCTTTTCCATTTCTGCAAATGAAGGCAATTGGAAATTGTATTGAATCTGTAGATCATTTGGGGGGAGTATTGCCTTCTTAACAATATTAAGTCTTTTAATACATTAGCATGGAATGGCTTTCCATTTAATTAGGTATGTAATCTCTTTCAGCATTGTCTTGTAATTTTCAGTGTACACATCTTTCACCTCCTTGGTTAAATCTATTCCACGATATTTTATTCTTTTGGATGCTATTGTAAGTGGAATTATTATCTTTATTTCCTCTTTGCATTGTTCATTGCTGGTGTATAGAAACCTAACTGATTTTTGTGTATTGATTGTGAACCCTGCAACTTTGCCGAATTTGTTTAATAGCTAGTATATGTTTTCTGAACGTTTTGGTATGTTCTCTTTATAGAATCATATCATCTAAAAATAGAGATAGTTTTATTTTTTTCCTTTGCAATTTGGATGTCTTATATTTCTTTCTCTTACCTAATTTCTCTAGGTAAAACTTTCAGTACAATGTTGAATAGTAGTGGTAAAAGTGGGATCCTTGTCTCATTCCTGATCTTAGGGGGAAAGCTTTTAGCCTGTCACCATTGAGTATGATGTTAACTATTTTCCCCTTTGATTCTGTCAGTGTTTGCTTCATATATTTTGAAGGTGTTGTATGGTGCATATGTGTTTATAGTTTTTATATCTTCTTGTTGATTTGACCCTTTAATCAATATATAATGTCTGTCTTTGTCTCTTATAGAAATATTTTGATTTAAAATCTATTTTATCTGATACTAGTATAGCCACTCCAACTATCTTTTCATTATTGTTTGTATGGAATATCTTTTTCCATCCTTTCACTTTCAATCTGTTTGTGTCTTTGGGTCTAAAGTGAATTGCCTGTAGGCAGCATGTAGTTGGATCATTTTATTTAAATTCATTCTGGCAATCTCTGTCTTTTAATAGGTGAGTTTAATCTATTTACATTTAAAGTTGTTACTAATAATGAAAGACTTAGTTCTGCTACTTTGCTGTTTGTTTTCTATATATCTTATATCTTTTTTGTTCCTCGATTCCTTCCATACTGCCTTCTTGTGCATTTTATTGATTTTTTCTAGTGTCAGTTTTGACTCCCTCTTCAATTCTTTTTCTGTAAATTTTTTATTTTCTTAGTGATTGTCATGAGGATTACAGTTAACATCCTGAATTTATAACAATCTAGTTTGAATTGATACCAAGTTAACTTCAATACCATACATGAACTCTTCTCTTATTCATCAGCTCCTGCCTTTTATGTTGCTGTTGTCACAAAATACACAAAATCCGTATAGAATATGCCCATTCACATAGATTTATAATTATTTTTTAGGCTTGTTTCTTTTAAATCATATAGACAATAAAAAAGCAGAGTTACAAACTGAAAATAAAATAATATTAGCTTTTATGTATATACCTATATGATTAACTTTACCGGGGATCTCTATTTCTTTATATAGCTTTGAGTTGTGGTCTAGTATCCTTTCAGTTAAGCCTGGAGGAATTTCTTTAGTATTTCTTGTAGGGCAGGTCTGCTAGTGATGGCTTTTTATTTTTTTTAAATCTGGGAATGTCTTAATTCCCCCTGAATTTTTGGAGGACAGTTTTGCTAGATATAGAATTCTTGGTTGACAGCTTTTTTTTTTTTTCTTTTTTGGCTGCATTGGATCTTCATTGCTGTGCTTGGGCTTTCTCTAGTTGCAGCGAGCGGGGGCTACTCTTCATTGCAGAGCATGGGCTTCTCATTGCGGTGGCTTCTTTTGTTGTGGAGCACAGGCTCTAGGCATGCTGGCTTCAGTAGTTGCAGCACTCAGGCTCAGTCGTTGCGGCACATGGGCCCTAGAGCGTTCAGGCTTCAGTAGTTGCAGCATGCGGGCTCAGTAGTTGCAGCTCACAGGCTCTAGAGCGCAGGCTCAGTAGTTGTGGTACACAGGCTTAGTTGGTCCGTGGCATGCAAGATCTTCCTGGACCAGGGATTGAACCCGAGTCCCCTGCATTGGCAGGCAGATTCTTAATCACTGTGCCACCAGGGAAGTCCCTGTTTGACAGCTTTTTTCTTTCAACATTTTAAATACATAATCCCAGTGTCTTCTGGCCTCCATGGTTTCTGATGAGAGATCAGATGTTAATCTTACTGAGGATGTCTCATACTTGACAAGTTATTTTCTCTTATTGCTTTCAATATTTTTTTCTTTGTCATTGTCTTTTGACAGTTTGACATAATAATGTGTCTCATGGTGAATCTCTGTTAGTTTATCCTGCTTCAAGTTCATTGAGCTTCTTGGATATATAGATTTGTGTGTTTCATCAGATGTAGGAAGTTTGGGGCCATTATTTTTTCCAGTATTTTTTCTGCCCTTTTCTCTTTCTCTCTTCCTTCGGAGACTTCTATAATGTGTATGTTGATATGCTTAATGGTTTCTCATAGGTCCCTTAGGTGTTGTTCATCTTTCTTTTTTCTTTTTCTTTCTGCTCCTTAGACTGAGTACTTTCCAATTGCCCTATTCTCAAGTTTACTGAGTCTTTCTTCTGCCTGCTCAGATCTGCTATTGAACCTCTACTGAATTTTTTCATTTCAGTATTGTACTTCTCAGCTCCAAAATTTCTATTTGGTTCAATTTTACAATCTCCCTTTTTAAAATTAACAGTCCCCACCTAAGTGTTTATATAGTGTTCTCCTGATTTCTTTTAGTTTTTTATCCATGCTTTCTTTTAGCGCTTTGAGCATATTTAAGACAGTTAATTTAAGTCTTCATCAAATAAGACCAATGAATGGGCTTTCCTCATGGATTGTTTCTGTCAGTTTATCTTTTTCCAGTGAATGGGTCATACTTTCCTGTTTCTTTGTGTGTTTTGTGGTTTTGGTTTGCTAGTACTTTGAATTCTGGTCTCCTTCTCTAATCTGCCCACTATCCTTTACTTTGCAAAGTCTTCAGATAGCTTCTCCATGCTTTCTGTGCAGGATTTATATTTGTACTCAGTGGGAGAGACAGGTTATAGTTTGCTTATTTCATCTTGCCAGGATCCAGAACCTCTTTAAACCATTCTTTTTTTATATATAAAGATGAATATTTAATAGTGATGAAAGGTATGATCCACAAAGAAGACAAAATCATCATAAACATTTACATTTCAAAAATATCAGAGAAATTTAGAAAGTAAAATCTATTATATAAACACAAAGAAGCACTGAGAGAGCCTCAATAATAGTGAGAGATTTCCCCTTGCCTTTCAAAAAATCAATAGATGAAATAGATAACAAATAGATAGGGATATGGCAGATATGAAAAACCATTGCAAGTCCAATTTAATAAATGTGCTTTGAACTTTTAAAACATATTGCATATTTTGAATTACATATTTGAAATTCTTTTTAAACCATTCTTATTGTAAGCTATATGCCCCCCTGCTCTAGAAAAAGCATACTCGATTTTTACAGACTGTTTGGAATATAGTATGTGCCCAATTAAATATTCACTGATTGATTATACCACCCAGTTGTTAAGGGCACATGATGTTAATAAAGAGATTTATCTGCAGTTTTAGGTAAATGTGCATTAACAAAAGCAGATAGCTTTCTGAGTTTCCATTTGAAATGAACCTCATACTTGCATGTGTGTGTATCTTTGTATATCTCCATGTCTTTGTAACGATATGTACCATCTTGTACCATCTAGATTTATAAGTATCTTATTATTATTTGTATACATTTTCTTCTAAAAACTAAAAAGCCATCATAAGTTTTTTTATGAATGATGACTAATGCAAATATCATTTGATGTTTAGTAAAAATGAATCATCTTGAAATTTATATGCTCACAGTAAACATGACCGTTTAAATAAGCTTCATTTCATTTGAATAAGCACTTTAAAAGTTTGAGTGCTTATTCTATTAAATAAATCATGTATACATATTTATATCCCAGGGACAGAGAATAATGAAAATATTTTATGACCATTTCTATAGAATTACGTGATTTTTTTTTTTTTGGTAGAGCATAGAAAAGTTTATCTTATCCACTAGAACATAAGTACAAGTTGTAAATTGATGTTAAAATTAAAAGCTCATTAGATTACAGATTTAGGTATTCATGGCCCCACTAATGGAACTTTGGGATCAAGAAAAAAATATATGTTCTAGTCCCATTGCATAAAAAGTGGGATACATTTTATACAGTCTGATATTCTTTTTTTTTTTTTTGACTGTGTTGGGTCTTTGTTGCTATGTGTGGCCTTTCTCTAGTTGCGGCAAGTGGGGGCTACTCTTCGTTGTGGTATACGGGCTTCTCATTGTGGTGGCTTCTCTTGTTGCAGAGCACAGGCTCTAGGCATGTGGGCTTCAGTAGTTGCAGCACACGGTCTCAATAATTGTGGCCCACAGGCTCTAGAGCACAGGCTCAGTAGTTGTGGCGCACAGGCTTAGTTGCTCCGTGGCTTGTGGGATCTTCCCGGGCCAGGGATCAAACCCATGTCCCCTGCATTGGAAGGCGAATTCTTAACCACTTCGCCGCCAGGGAAGTCCCTATACAGTCTGATATTCTAAAAGGCTTTACAAATTTCAATACTATCTCTAATCTTAAAATTAGTTTGATTATGTTGGATGTATAGTCATGCAGAAATGGTTCAGATGGTCATAGAAACTTAAGGTGGAATCTTCCTTAAAAAACCCCTAGGATATGATACCAAGCCAGGGGTCTTCCCTTAGTCTGCTATTCCATTAATGTTTGAATTTATCATTTTGATGTTCTAAGTGATGGTATTTCTTCAACTTCCCCAGGTGATTTCTCATAACTTAATATATTTTCCTGGCATCTAGCTTTCCCTAGTAAATTAACTCTTGACTATTTAGAAAACATTTATTTAGCCTTTTTTCTTTCTCCTCTGGCTCTAGAATTACTGTTGAGCTGTTGCAGTTTCTTAGCACACCATTAAACATGCAGTTCAAACCACTGTATTCCAATATTCAGTTTGGTTTAATTCATTCTTTATTGGGCACTAATATTGTGTCAAGCCCTATGTTCTAGATACCAGTGAAATAGGAAATACGATTTCATACCAGATCCTGAGAAATTCTGGTTAATAAGTGAGACATACACACAAATAATTATAAACATTCCATGCAACACATACAGTGGCATCAAGATTGGATGTTGTACAGAGGAGATGGTTTATTCTGTCTGGGTCAGGAATGGGGGATGGATTCGTGATCTAAATTCTGAGAAGCCACAGAAGAAAATGGAAATAAAGCCAAATATAAAGTAATTTTGAAAAAGCGTCATGGTGATAGAGTGATTAGATAGAAAAGGAGATAAGAATAGGCAGATTTACCATGATGCTGTTGAAGCTTAAGCTTTGCAGAAGGGCCTACCAAACTGCTCTGCCCCTCCTTATAAGAGATAAGTAACAATATTTTTGTCAGGGATATAAAATAAAAGAGAGGAAAAATCTTGCAACTTTAGTAGATAGACAAAATTTCTAAAAGACGACTTGAAAAGCTGAAGCATATTGGTATTTCTCCTTTCTGTCTTTACCAAAAAAAAAAAAAAAAAAAAAATAGCCCTTCTGTATGCCAAAGCAAGCAAATTCTATTTATTAGAAAACCAAATTTCAATAAGATAGATTATCTTAGAATGTTCATATTTGTAGGGGACTTTAAATGAAATTTGGTTAGTTCAGTCCTATCATTTTACGGTTGAAGAAACCAAGATCCAACAAGATTAATTAAAGAAAACAAATCTGTTTGCCATTTTTGTTCTTTTTTCAGTATACTCAGCATCCCTCTCTCTTAGGTATTTCAAAAGGGACTGTTAGGGCAAATACATTCTCTTTTTTGGAATTACCTCTACTGTTTGCTTGTATCTGTAATCTGAATAAATATAATGTTAAAGCTGGAAAAAGTCATGGAGATCAGCTGTTCTTAAACTTTTGAGGAGCAAAGATCATTTTGAAGATTGGATAAAATTCATTCCCTGTGCCCCATTCATTCCCCCGGACTTAGGTGAGTAAATAATTCCTGACATAGATGGAGAAACCCAAGATTCAGAAACAGAGAGAATGATTTTTTTTCAAAATCCCAAAGTGGCCAGTAGCAGACAAAATTAGAATGGTCTACTTATAGATTACCCCTAACAGTTAACTTCTTCAAATTGTAATAAATTGATAAAATAGTAGTTTCTTTCCTGTTTGTCTCACCTCTCCCCTCCCCCACAAACTGAATGTAGAAATACTAGTATACCTATCTGGAGAGTTAGTTTCTTCTTCAGAATATCGCCAACATAATTAGAACTTGATTTTCACTCTTATTCACACATGTATTTTTACCTTTTTAATGGCTACATTTTATTCCAGTTTACGGATGCATCATACAGTTTAACGTGTCTCTAATATAGATTCTTAGATTTTTAAAAATATTATATTCAGTGCTGCAATAAACATTCTTGTGCTTATCTGTTCTATATCTCCAACAATTTCTAAAAATTAAATTGCTGGATGAAAGAATAAACATGAAAAAATTTTTATGGACTGCAATTTGCCTTCCAAAAAGATATAACCAATTTGTACCTCACCAAAAAAATAAACAGTTTGTAATCTTTGCCAATCTAGTAATTGAAAAGATTTTACTTTTGTTTAACTTATATTTTATTATTAATGCACTTGAACTCAATATATGTCAAACAGCTCAGTGTGACATTTAGATTCAATGCAGTCATGGTCCAAATCTTAGCAAGGTTTTCTTGTCATTATTGACAAGCTGATTCTAAAATTTTGTGGAAAGGCAAATGAACCCTTTCAGTTTCAGAAAAAATTGAAAAAGAAAAAGTTGAAAACTGATACTACCCAATTTTAAGACTTAATGTAAAGCTACAGATGGCAAGCCAGTGTATACTGGCTAAAGGATAGACATGTAGTTCAGTGGGATAAAGAGCCCAGAAATTGATCCACTGATATGTCAACTGATTTTTGGTAGAGGTTAAAGAGAAATTTAATAGCAAAAGGATAATCTTTTCAGTAAATGGTGCTGGAACAGTTGGACATCCATATGCAAAAAGAACCTTGACACGTACCTCACACCTTATACAAAAATCAGTTCAGAATGGATCATAGACCTAAATGTAAAATGTAAAACTATAAAACTTCTAGAAGAAAACATAGGAGAAAATTTGTGTAACTTTGAATTAGGTGATGAATGCTTAAAACTGACACCAAAAACACAATCCATAAAATAAGAGAATTGATAAATTGTACTTTAAAATGTTTGCTCTGTGAAAGACACTGTTCTAACAATAAAGAGAGAGCCACAGAATGGGAGAAAATATTTGGAAATTGAATGTCAGACAAAGAACTTGTATTCAGAATATACATAGAACTCTAAAAATTCAACAGTTAAGTGTAGTAGGCAGAATAATGGCCACCCCAACCACGATCTACGTTCCTAATTCCTGAAACTTGTGAATATGTTGCTTTATATGGCAAGGAATTATGGTTGCAGATGGAAATAAGTTTGATCATCTGACTGTAAGATAGGGAGAAGACCCTGGGTTATCTGACTGGGCCCAATATAATCACAAGGGTTCTTAGGCTCTTAAAAATGGGATGATGATGCAGAAGAAGCAGTCAGAGTGATGTGATGTGGAAAGGACTCAATCCACTGTTGCTAGTTTTGAAAATGAGGGGTGAGGGCTCTGAGCCAAGGCCCACTTGCAGTCCTCGAAATCTACAGAAGGCAAGGAAATAAATTTTTCCCTAGAATCTCCAGAAAGAAATGTAGGCCTGCTGATTCCTTGACTTTGACCCAGTGAGACCTGTGTTGGACTTCTAACCTACAGAAATGTAAGATAGTAAGTTTGTGTTGTTTTAAGCCATGACTTTTGTGATATTTTGATACAGCAGTAAAAATCTAACACGGTAAAAAAATAATAACAAAAAAATGGGCAGTAGATCTGAATAGATAATTCACCAGAAAAGATATATGGATGGCAGATAATGATATGAAAATATACTCAACATCATTTATCATTAGAGAATGCAAATTAAAACTAATGAGGTACCACTACAAACTTGTTAGAATTGTTAAAAACAAACAAAAAAATTGACAGTACTAAATACAAGAATCTGGAGCAACAGAGACTCATTCATTGCCAGTGGGATTGCAAAATGATATGCCACTTTGGAAGATAGTTTGACAGTTTCTTATATATCACTCCTAGGTATTTATCCAAATGAATTGAAAACTTGTGTTCACATAGAAACCAGTATGCTAGTATTTATAGCAGCTTTATTCGTAATCACCATAATCCAGGAACGAACAAGATGTCCTTCAGTACGTGAATGGATAAGCAACAGGTGAGTCGTACATCATACAATGGAATAGTACTCAACAATAAAATGGAGGGAACTGCTTATTCTTACAACAACATGGATGAATATTGGATGCATTTTGCTGAAAACAAAGCCAGAACTTCAAGGCTATGTATTGTATAAGTCCATTCATATGACTTCTGGAAAATGCAAAGCTAATAAGATGGAAAACAGATCAGTGGGTTACCCAGGGGGCAGGGAAAAGGAGGAATGGTTGACTACAAAAGGGGCACACAGAGGAATTTTTAAAGCGATGGAACTGTTGTATATGGTACTAAGATGTTGGATGTGTGACTCTATGCATTTGTTAAAAGCCACTGAACTTCAACTGATATAGATTAAAAAATCAGCCAAGATGTCAGGGGATCCCAGGATAGAATTGAGACTTTCTAGTGAACTTTACAGTGAAGACACTGGGTCAAACTCTACCTTACTCAAATAATCAAGGTTAAAATCAACAGTGATAAGTCAAGTGGTAGTACATCTATAGTATTCTTCCCATAACCCATAACCCCTATCTGATCATAAGAAAACATCAGATAAACCCAAAATGAAGGAAATTCTGCAAAATACCTGACTAGTGCTCTTCAAAAGTATCAAGGACATGAAAAGCAAAGGAAGTCTGAGAAACTGTCACATACCGAAGAGACCAAGGAAATATGGTGACTCAGTACAAGTGGAGGCGACTGATTCCTTCCTACAGCAGATAGAATTCATTAGTGGGAAAACTCGTGAAATACAAATCAAGTCTTTAGTTTAGTTGATAGTGTTACTGTAACAATGTTAATTTTTTAATTTTGACAAATGTACCTTGATTATATCAGATGCTACCATTTGAAGCTGGATGAAGGATATCTGAGAACTCTGTATTGTATTTGCAACTTTCCTATAATCTTAAAATTATTCCGAGATAAAGATGTTTGTTTACAGAGTATACATTCTTTCAAAATATATATTTATGCAGGTGAACATCTCTTTGTTTGTTGATCATTTTTTTGTGAGTTGCCTATTATAATCTTTGCCAATGTTTTGTTTAGGTACACTTTTTATATGTGATTGCAACTGCTACATCGACTTGTTTTAGGCTCTGTATAAATTTTATCAGTAACTAAAAAAGCTTGTGTTTTTATTCATTTTCACACTATTTTTGAGACTGTGTTCTAATAGGAAGGCTGATTGTAAATGTTTCCTTTTGTTGTCTTCTCTGCCTTAGATGCTGGAAACTTTTTCATACACTGTCACTTAATCCTTGTTAAATAATAACTTTGTTAAAAAAGAATACCTACTTTTCAGGTAAGAAAACCAAGGCTTGGAGGTTAATAACTGGTCAAAAATCAAAAGCGAGGTGAAGATTTAAATTTAGATCTTGCTCTAGTTCCCTTTCTTTCCCATATGATAAATTGCCTTTTCTGCAGTATAGTAGGAAGACTTCAGGAAAAAATGTTTTGACTTTTTAAAATCAAATAACATATATTACAAAATGTAAAACCAAAACCCATATCTTCTATTCTACTTGTAAATATGCCAGTTTTGTTAAAGAAGGTATATTAGAGAAAATTACAAACTAGATTGGCCAAATGAACAAATTGTTCATGTATCAGAAAATCCACTGTAGTGTTTACTTTTCATTAGGAAGCAAAGTATCAGTAAAATAATATACCCCTGGGTTTTGAGGAGTTTGAACAGCATGATCATTCATTGCTTGTTGAATTTCAGGAAGACCGTAATAATGCTTCTAAGTTTGAACATAGACTTTTAAGACTGTGATTATACTTATTTTATCAGTTCAAGTAAAGCCACCCTTGAGTTTAAGATACTTTCTTTGCTAAAAGGCAGTTTGAGTAGGCTTCAGAACCAGCCATTTGGTTTGAGTATCAGCTCTGCTTTTTATTTAATTGTGTGTTTTATGGGGTTTTTTTTTTTGCGGTACACGGGCCTCTCACTTTTGTGACCTCTCCCATTGTGAGCACAGGCTCCGGACGCACAGGCTCAGCGGCCATGGCTCACGGGCCTAGCCGCTCCGCGGCACGTGGGATCTTCCCGGACCGGGGCACGAACCCGTGTCCCCTGCATCGGCAGGCGGACTCTCAACCACTGCGCCACCAGGGAAGCCCTAATTGTGTTATTTTAATCTCCATGTATATAGCATATTATGTATCTCATCCTTATAAGTTATGTTAGTATATCTGCATAAACTACCATGTTGAAAATCTGATAACATAAATGCCTTTATATACTTTAATCCTTTGTCTGGGACTCCAAAGGGAAAAAAAAAGACTTTCAATCTCAACAGGTTGTAATATAATGAAATAATCTCTAAGAATCTCTCCTTGATACCTAGATTCTGTTCCCACTGATAAAAGACAGTCTTTACTGTTGAAAACCCATAGTCTAAGAGAGGAGCTTCATATGCTCATACGATAATGTCAACTAAATATAGATCACATTTTTAAAAGTTAAAGAAATAAACATCAGAGTATCTAACATAGAGATTACTGGTTCAATAGTATTTTCTTATTTTGGCACCTGCAAAAATTCACTTAACTGTCTTGGATCCTAAATATCTTCCTATGGAGAAAGTATAGCACTGCCTTCCCTGGGATACACTAAATAACTTTTTCCTTCTATTAATTATTAAGGACTGACTTAAGTGTCAGCTTCAAATAATCAGGATAACCTGGTGTCCTAGATGCCAAAGGAAATTGCAAGAAGAGTGTTAAAGATGGGGTGTCAGGTAGCCTTGAATATCAAAATAAGATGAAACCTGAGATTAAGGTTGTTAAATCTGCCTGTGAGGGGTTCTTTGAAGTGATGGTGCAGACAACAAATGACATATTACATTGTTATTGTTTGTACACATCTATCTACCCTTACAGACTGAGTTCTATTATAGAATGGCCTGTTTCTTTTAAATCTGTATTGGCAGCACCTAATATTGGGCCTAAGCTTAAGTGTAACATTAATTTTTGAGAAGGCAAAGTGTCTTGGAAAAGCTCCATTTTTTTCTTTACTCTTACATTACACTTCACTTCATCCTTAAAGTTCAATTCAGTGCTGACACTATCTGCTTGGAGGTAGCATCAGATTCCCCAAGTTAAGGGCTCAGTCCCACAAGACCGCGCCTTCCCTTCAGATGCCAATGGCAAGTCCCATGTAATCACCTGTACTTCTGACTGAAATGGAGGTTCCCATGACCCCCTTCTTTGGGTTTGATAATTTGCCAGAATGGCTTACAGAATTCAGAGAAGCACTTAGGTTTACCAGTTTATTATAAAGGATATAAGAAAGAATACAGATGAAGAGACACCATACGGCAGGGTATCGGAAAGCAGGGTGGAGCTACCATGCCCTCTTTGGCTATGCCACCCTCCCAGAACCTCCATGTGTTTGGCATCCTAGAAGCTCTCCAAACCCCATGCTTTTGGTACTTTTATGGAGGCTTCATCACTTAGACATGACTAATCATTAACTCAGTAACTCAGTATCCACCCTCTCATTCCTGGAGGATGGGGAGTAGGGCTGAAAGTTCGAAGCTTCTAATCACATCTTGATCTTTCTGGTGACTGGCAGCCATTCTGAAGCTATCCTGGAAACGTAGCAAGATTTACCCAATTAAAACAAAAGACATCCTTATCACCCAGGAAATTCCAAGGGATTTAGGAGCTCTATGTCAGGAACCAGGGTCAAAGGCCAAATATTAGAACAAAAGATGCCCCTAGTGCTCTATCATCTAGGAAAATTCAAGGGTTTTAGGAGCTCAGTTCCAGGAACTTGGGGCAGAGACCAATATGTATATATTTTCTGTTATTTCACAAGAGAGGAAGGAAAGAAAACGGATAGTAGCTTGTGGGGAACTAAGGTCATCACAAAGATTTTTGTCTCTTTATTTGTTTTTATAGTAGGTGACAGGATATTGAGAGGGGGAAGGGAGAGATGGAGAAAAGTCATAGGGCCTTGATTATCTCAGCCAAGTGGGAGGCAGTCAGTCCTCCACTGAAAATAAAGGACACCAGACTGGAGTGAGGACATTGAAGAAAGTGGAGAAAGGTTAGAACAGAAAGTAAATTATGGTTTAAAAAATAAATAAATTGCAGGTAGCTGTAAGGACCCAGCTGAGGTGAGAGCACTGATGAAACACTCAAGCTCGTTTTAGAGCTGAGTGTCTAAATAATAATGTGAGAATAATATTAGAATAACTATTATTGCTGTACCTCAGGAGATTCTGTGTCTTTTACTATCCAACATAATATTTCATATTTTATAAATTATATTAATTTTATTTAAAATTATATTTTTTATTATTTTTATAAGTTGCTCTCTTCTTTCCTTGAAAGTAATCCTACTGGTAGTTATGCTATCTCTGTGAAGGTATGACTGATGAGATCATATCTAAGCAACATTACCCATGTGGTCCATAAAGCTCACCTATGGATTATTTTCTGCTTCATGACTATGGAGCCTTTAGTGTGATTTAGGGTTCATTCACTCAGCATGTAAGACCTAGACACTATGTGTCTGGCACTGCCTTAGTCACACAATGCTAAACCTCCAGAAATGACAGTCTAGTGAGGAAGAGAAAATATATAAACAGTTACAATGTTATCTAAGGAGTGCCTTCAGGTAGTATTTTATTTTAAAAGCATGTGATGGGTAACCCAAGGCACTGAATTTCTAATGCTGGAATACCAAGGAGTTCAGGAAGTGCTACTGGACAACTTGGAGTAGGTGAGGAAAGCTGTAACAAATGATACTTAATTTGCATCTTCAAAGCCTAGTTTACCAGGGGAACCTGGGAGAGAAGGGATTACATACTAGTATTTCTCAACCTTTTTAAATCCATGACCCTCCTCCTTTGATACAAAAAAAAAAAAGTTCATGTCTGTCTTCCACATTATTTTGAAATTTCAACTCAAATGAAATATAGCTAAAAATAAATCAAAACAAGGACTGAACAATTGAACAAAAATGTTCAAACTATAAATTCACTTCCCCTCTCCCTATTCTTCCTGTGTCACCCATCATGCTTTAGATGAGAGGGAGCTTATTGATGCATCTATAATTACTTGATAAGCAGGTATGGCACCTCTATGGTATATATACCACTACTACATGATCATAAGGTTTCTCTCAGAAGGCAGAGGTTTAAACACCATTTATTATGAAGGCCAATTGTGTATATGAGTTCCTTGTGCAATATGCCTCTAATACAGGATCACAGAGCATTGCTTTCCATTCCGCTTTTGACCTAAGTAGGTTTTCTGTAGACTGACATTTTACATTAAGCCTTCCTTGACGACTCCTTCCTGTGCCCAGAGCGGTTCAGCTTCCTTTAATGTGCCTTCTTAGAAACCTGTGTTACGGATTTGGGCAGTTACCATTTTTACTAATAATTGCCCTTTTCATCTGTGTCCCTAAAAGCTTGTAAACTAATAGAGAGCAGAAATTGTGTTTTTCCTACCACCGTTTATTTCCCAGAATACTGTCATTGCCAAGTAGGCAATGAATATATATTTGTTAAATGAGTAAATATAATTAAAAGTCATATTAGCATTAACAAAATGATACAATGAGACAAGTTTATCTATAGTTTTTCTTGCCCACCTCTATCACTCTAGCATCTCTAAGTTTTTCCTCCCGCTTTTTTTTTCCTTCAGGGAACCTATGTCTACATACTGCCTTGAGCCCCCAGGTATCAAGGCGATGGTGGAAGGGTGAGGATCTGATTAACATTCTAGTACAAAATAAAAGTTTGCTTCTATATTTTAAATATGTCATTGTAGTGTTTTCAGGTGTCTTTTTAAAAATATTTGTTTATAGAAAAAGTAATATAGTCATTTGGTACAAAAATGCAAAATACAGAGAGGAATGTACTGTGACAAGTAACTTCCCTTTTCCCTCCATCCTTCAGCCATCAAATTCTGGCTCCTAGAAACCATACTTATCAGTTTCTTGTGTATTTTTATGGAGCTATTCTATACATATTCATATTGTATGTCTTCTAACTTAATTTGTAATGTCTTCTTTTAAAGGTGTTTCAAATATATATGTAATCAACAAGCCAGGTGGTTTGTCCTGTAAAATTTCTCAAAGTCTAGATATTGCTGATTATATTTTGGTATATTCTTCTGTCCCTGTATTTCTTGTATAAGTAGTAAGATATAGAGACCTAGGGCTTGATTTTTGTTTGGTTTTGTTTTGGGTCAAGACTGCTTCATAAGTTAGGTTGTATACTTACTATACTTACTTTGCCTATTCTGGATATTTCATATAAATGGAGTCTACACAATATGTAATCCTTTGTAACTGACCTGTTTCATTTAGTATATTTTCAAGGTTCATCTGTGTTATAGCATGTGTCAATACTTCGTCTCTCTTTATTGTTGAATAATACTCCTTTGTATGAATATACCACATTTTATTTTTTCGTTCATTCATGGAGGGACTTTAGGATTGTTCCTAATTTTGGCTATTAGGAATAATGCTGTGAACATTCATGTGCAAGTTTTTGTGTGGATATATATTTTAATTTCTCTTGGGTACATACCTAGGAGTAGAATTGCTCAATCAGATTGTAACTCTATGTTTAACATTTTAAGGACCTGCCAAACTATTTTCCAAAGTAGCTGCACCATTTTACGTTCCCACCAGAGGTGTATGAGGGCTCCTGTTTGTCCAAAACCTTGCCAACATGTGTTGTTACCTGCCTTTTTTATTCTATTCATCCTAGTGGATTTGGAGAGGTATCTCATTGTGGTTTTGAGTTACATTTTCCTGATGGCTGATGGTATTGAGCATCTTTTCATATGCTCATTGTCTGCTTTTATATCGTCAGAGAAATATGGTTTCAGGTCCTTTGCCCATTTTAAAATTGGGTTATTTGCTTTTTTATTATTGGGTGTTAAGTGTTCTTTATATAACCAGGTACAGGTCTCTTTTCAGATATATAACTGTGTAGATATTTTCTTTCATTCTTTGAGTTGTCGTTTCACTTTCTTGGTGGTGTCCTTTGAAGCATGATAGTTTTTAATTTTGATGATGACCAGTTTTAATTTTTCTTTTGTTGCCTGATCTTTTGATGCTGTAACTAAGAAGTCACTGCCTAATCCAAGGTATTGAAGATTTACTCCTGTGTTTTCTTCAAAGATTTTTGTAGTTTTAACTCTTACATTTAGGTCTTTGATTCATTTTGACTTAATTTTTGTGTATAGTATGAGGTGTAAGGGTCCACTTTCATTCATTCACTTGACCTAATACCACTTGTTGAAAAGAGTATTTTTTGCCCACTGGATGGTCTTGGCACTCTTGTTGACAATCAATTGATTGTAAATCTGAGGACTTATTTCTAGAATCTAAATTCTGTTCCACTGACCTATATGTCTGTCCTTATACCAGTTACACACTGTCTTGACTACTGTAGCTTTGTCATAAGCTTTGAAATCAGGAAGGAATTGTTATCCTTTTTCAAGATTATTTTGACTATTATAGATCCCTTGGATTTTCATGTGATTTTTAGGACAACTTGTCAAATTTCTGCAAAAAAGTCAGCTGGGATTTTGACAGCGACTGCACTGAATCTGTAGATTAATTAGGGGATTATTGCCATCTTAACAATATTGTCTTCTAGTCTGTGAACATGGGATGTCTTTTCATTTATTTAGGTCATTTATTAGTTCTAATAGCTTAGCTTTCAGTGGATTCCTTTTCTATATACAAGATCTTGTCATCAGCATGAAGCAATTTAATCTTTGTGTTGACAGTGTCTGTCAGTAATAGTCAAGGACAGTTTCATTCCCTTAAGTCCCTTCTCCTTCATGTTTTCTTTTCTAGTTCTTTTTTCTCCTTACAATACTGTCTGCCTTCTTTCTTTGTAGCTCATTCTTAGTCCATTTCCTTTCTGCATTTGGGCTTTTCTCTAATAATCCGAATTCACCTCTTCTTTCCTCCTTTGTGTTCTCTCTGCTGGAATCTTTATCCTTATGGCTTTTCCTCTCCTCCTCTACTTAACCTCTTTTTCTTGCACTTTCTTTCTCTCTAGTGTCTATCTTTATTGCCTGCCTGATGGACATTGACACTGTTCTCTCAGGTGATTGGAGTTATTTATGAGGTCAAGACTATGTTTACCAGAGTTATTTTCTTATAGAAGTAGTTGTAGCAGCTATTTTTAGCTTTATTGAGATACATGTTACTTACAATAAAATAAATAGATTTTAAGCGTTCAATTTGGTGAGTTTTAACAAATGTATACATCAGTGTTTACATGGTTTTAACACCAAGGAAATATCCTCATTTCTCTTTCTAGTTAATGTCCCTCTTCCCCCAGCCCATGAGAGGAACACTTTCTAATTTTTATCACCATAGATGAATGTTACCTGTTTTTAGATTTTTATATATGAATAGAAACGTACAGTATGTGCTCTTTCAAATCTGATGTTTTTTCACTCAATAAGGATTCATCCATGTTGACATGCATGTAGTAGTTCGTTCCTTCCTTTTAATTACTGAGTAGTATTCTGTTATATGAATATAACACAATTTGTTCATTCATTATCCTGCTGATGGACACTTGAGTTGTTTTCACTGGTTTTGTTTTTAAAAATAATAGTAATGTTTTAAAATTTGTTTTTAAAAAGACAAAGGAAAAATATCGAAAAGTAAAAGCTCAGCTCCCTCCCCGCAGAGGTAACCTCAACATACAGTTTCATATTTTCTTTCAGACAGTCATATGTATATCCAAGTATTTTTATATGTCTTTGTACTTATTTTCATACAAATGGAATCATCTGTGTATATAGTCCTGAACCTCAATTTTTTTCCCATGTGATATTTCTTAAACATCATTCTGTATTAACACGTGTATTACTTCATTCATATTCTTAATTGTCAAAGAGCATATACGTAATATACTTCTTTCTCATTGTACAGATATACAATAAATTCTTTAACCAGTCATATTTAACTAATGGATAATCAAGTTGTTTCTTTTTTTGCTCTTACAAATATTCCTACGTTGAACATCCTTATATTTATATATTTGTGCTATTTGCTCAGTACATAAATGCTGTAAGATAACTATTACATAAGAGGAATTGCTATGTCAAACAATATGTACATTTAAAATTTTGATAGAAATTGCCAAATTGCTCTCCAAAAGTGTTGTATTAAATCTCAGCAACATTGCCCTTTCTATACAACACTTAAGGACTATTTTTCATATGTGATTATGGAGACTTTCATCTGTTTACAGTTTATTTATTTAACAATTATTGAAGACCACCAACAGTGTCTGACAGTTTTTGTTCCCACACAACTTGTAAATATCAGGTCATGTTTATCTTGCCAGTCTTACCAATGAAAAATATTATCTTACACATACTTGAATTGCATTTCTATACTTACGAATATTCTTTCATATCTTTATTCTTCATGTAGTTTTCTTTTATCTGTAAACTACCTAGTTTGTATTGTTTGCCCGTTTTTCTATCTCATTTTTGTCCTTTTTCATGCTGATTTATAAGAGCTCTTTGTCACGTGTTATAGTTTTTCCTAGTTTCTTGTTTGCGTCTTGAATTTCTTTATGGTGCTTTTTTCTTAAATAAATATCGTATATATATTTAATAAATTTATATATTTATTTTTGGCTGTGTTGGGTCTTCGTTTCTGTGCGAGGGCTTTCTCTAGTTGCGGCGAGCGGGGGCCACTCTTCATCGCGGTGCGCGGACCTCTCACTGTCGCAGCCTCTCGTTGCGGAGCACAGGCTCCAGACACGCAGGCTCAGTAGTTGTGGCTCAAGAGCCCAGCTGCTCCGCGGCATGTGGGGTCCTCCCAGACTAGGGCTTGAACCCGTGTCCCCTGCATTGGCAGGCAGATTCTCAACCACTGCACCACCAGGGAAGCCCTATGGTGGTTTTTTTAAAAAAGAAAATATCCTCTGTTCCTTGATGGTGTTTATATTTTTAAAGTAAAGTGTTGTTTAACCCAAAAGAATAATTCTAAAGAATTAGTGGGATCCTAGCAGTTGAGTGAGAAAATTATTTGGGTTGGCAGAAGGGCTACCAAGAAATCTGGGAATTTCATCTCTCTAAATGAACTCTTCCTTCAAAGACCTGTCTCTACAATAGTGGAATATTTGATATACCATCAATTTTTATGCTGTGAGGATAAAGTTTGTCTTCACTTTAGTTCTAAATATATAACAATATGTTATATATAAATGTCAGTATATATACATTTTTTTCTGTAATGATGCAATTGGTTATTTTGTCATTTGTGATACTGCAGATCCATCACTCACCTCTACTGAGTTTATTCTTCATTTGGGTAATGACTTCAGAGAATTTTAATATCCTAGAACTGTAGCATTGGAAGGATTCTCATCATAAATTTCAGGACAACTAAGAAGTTGTCTGCATTCACCCATCAAGGCACATAAATAGAGACTTTTGCTTAATTCATAAGTAGAATAAACGCAAGTATTGTCAATGCTTTATTTTCTTCTCTTGAATATTTATTGAGACTCTGGCTAAGATCTTATCTGAAGGAATGTGAAAATAAAAAACCTGAAAGACCTGCTTAATGGATACTCATCGTGTAACAGACATGACACTGAGTTGCTAATATTACCACATCTTCTAGTTGGTCCAGTTCTACATAGAAGGTGAATACTTTCTATGAGTTAGACACAAAACTAAGTGCTTTACCTATGCATTTAAATCTCTGAAAGTAGGTCCTATCATCCCTATTTTAAAGTTGAAGAATCTGAGGCTCCAGGAAGTAAAATATCTTGCCAAAGTAACTGCTAAATGATAACTAAAACCTCCTGTTGGTCCCATCAGAAACTTTAGAGTTATGCACTGGCTTCTTTTATCAAGTAAATTCCATGCTGTGTCTACTACTCTTAGTCCATGGGGAACTGACCCCATTTCCTGGCCTCAGGAATGCAGACTTGACATAGCCCTGGCCAGTCAGATCACTGTATTCCCCTGGCCACGATTATTGGTTTAATATGAGCATATGAAACAAGCCAAGTCCAAGGTCAGTGAGGTTTAATATCTGAGACCTTTTGAAACTATTTGGAAAGAGAAGCTCTCTTTCCACTGAATTTGTAGCTAGGAAAATTTAAGTCTTAAGATGTTAAGGGCAACTATGTTCAAAAAGCCAGTTTGAGAGTGAATGAAAGGAGTGAAAAGAAACACTGAGTTATGGAGAGAGACCAGATTCTGACACTATTTCTTTAGCTCCTGGATCCAAGGATTCAAATATGCTTACAAGAAGATCTAGCAATGTTTGTTTCAGACACTGAGCAAATCCTCCCTCCATGCTCCCTGCTTTAAAACCAAAGACCATGCTGAAGTTGTAGAACCAATTGGCTCCTAAAGATTGAAGTGATATTGGTAATATTCTGTCTCTGTCACTGTCTCTCTCTCCCCTATCCCTCCTCCCTTTTTCTCTCTCTCCCCCTCTCCCCCTCTTTCCCTCCCTCCTTTTCCCCCTTCTCTTTTCTCCTCTCTTCCATTTCCCCTCCTTTTTCCCCTCCTTCCCTTCCTCCCTCCTTCCTGCCTTCTCTCTGTCTCTCTGTCTCTCTCTGTCTCTCTCTCTCTCTCTCTCTCTCTCTCACACACACACACACACACACACACAGACTTATGTCCAGCTTGACCACTAATTCTAAAATAGGAAATGACAATGAATATGCCAGGAGGAAGGGGGAGTGTTCTGACCTGTTGCCAAAGCTTTTTTTTTCCACCTCTGCCCTGCACCTATATTCTGTAATGGTCACTGCAACCCTTTTTTAAAAACTGTTTACATGTCTGACTTCTTGTTTGGATTTTACTTGGTGATTTGATATGAATTTTTAATGTAAAAGCACTTAGCATTAGGAGTTTGACATTTTGTCTGACCTTAATCACCAGGAGGATCATGAGAGGTTTATTCAGTGGGAAGAGAACTGTTACAGCCCTGACAGAAATGATGGGAAATAAGTAAACAGACTTTTAAATCTTCACCAGAAATCAATAGGGTTTAAAGATGATGGACGTTGGTGTTTTTTGCTGCTTAAGGACTTCAACCTTTTACGGGAAGATATCTTCTCAACGTGTCAGCAGTTTTTTCCCTGTACACAATGAATCACTGCTGCAAATAGAGCATTCTGCATAGCACACTCTTCATCATTATTATATGGAAGAAACTGTATATGCCTGCCCATGGTAACATAGAGCCTCTTGGGGTATTTTTGTATGAAAAAAGAGGGCCGTTTCTCACTGTTTTGTTTTTTGTCTTATGTGTAATTCATGCTCCAAACTTCTTCCCTCAACACAATAATAGCAGTTTTTATATATTGAGTACCTTTTAGCTATGTGATGTTAAGGTAGATGATATGATTCCATTTTATAGATGATGAAATTGAGGCCCAGAGGCTCTGCCTAAGGTCATCCAACTAGTGATATAACTGGCATTTAAAATCTTGGTCCATAGTATTTGAAGCGTATGCTTTTACCACTCTTTCAGCTGCATCTCTGAAGACACTCAGTAGGTAGTCTCACCTTTGACTCTGTTTCTTTAGCAGTGGTATCTCTTATTTCTTTCTTTCATCTTTTCCCTCAGTCAGTAAAACTGACTTAAGTGACAGATCTCCACATCATTTAATAAGAGGATAAGAGCTATACCATGGTCATTGAATAAAGAGATATGGGTTGAGAACTGCTTCCCAGTATACTCTGCAGATCTGTTTTTCATGATTTACAAGATATTAGATTGATATAGCATTTAGCAGTATATTCACAATAAACAGAATCCGATGAAAGTGTTCAAATTTTAACAAAACATGTCATGCAGTGTCCTTTTTTTCAAGGTATAGAATTATATATTTCATTTTTTAAACATTTTTATTCTAAATACTTTAAAACATGGAAAACTTGCCATTATAGAACAGCTGACTTTCCAGGTATTCGAGAAACTAAGATATTTATTTTGTAATTTGGAAATATTCTTTCTAATTCAAACCAAGAATACCAACTCAGTTTTTTAATAATAAGTAATCATGAAATATATATTGGTAGATAAAAATTTTCACATAACATTTCCTGATTTGATGTGAATTTAGCTTTAAAGACACATTACTTTAGTTAATTGGAATTTTAAGAAGAAAAGATGAGATAGCTCTTTACCAGTTCATTGTAATACATGTTAGATATGTTGAATGCAAATACTGTCTTATGAAAGGTGCAACAGTCTGTTAACTTTTGGAATCCTCCATTTCCTTATTTAGAAGCTGAAATAAACTAAAATTTTTGAGGATCCTTCTAACTCTAAGGTTCTATAACTCCTTAGGTTTAGAATGTTGGTTTGAAGTCATTTTTTTTCTATCACATACTTTTACGTAATGTTTGATTTTTCACAATGTTCAAAGTAATTTTTGCTGTAGCATTTAAAAATGTTCCACCCTCACCCCTTAAAAGCTGATCTTTTTCTAATACCTAATGATCTTCTCTGAATTGGTATACTGTGTTGCTCCCCTGACTTGTTCTTACCTCAAGAAGAGTGACTTGAAACCTTTGTTTCTCATATGAAAAAAAGATAAAATATTGTTACTCCAGGCCTTCTAAAAGTACTGATCAAGGAATAAAACTGATCAACCATTTTCTTATGTTCTCTTTACACTGACTTGGGACCTCAAAAAAGAGTGTTAGTAGAAATCAAGAATGCTTCGTTCTAGTCTGACCCTTATCCCTAATTTTTTGGTCATACAACCTCTTGAGGCCCTTTTTTTCTTGTCTACAAAATGGGGATAATAGGACCTACTATACCGGATTATTGTGAAAATTATTTGAATTAACATATATGGAAGCATTTGAACTCCTAAATAAGCTGCTTTGTCAGACAACAATGTAGGTGTTTTGCTAGTACAAGTTCTTGTTACCTGGGTTTGATATATAACCTCAAATTCTTGTACTGCAGTTTTTTGGGTATGACCAGATGTAACTTCTAAAAAAAAAAGTACTGCTGAGTTTATTTATTCACTTAAATAAACTTTCATGGTTTTTATCCTTGCCCCTGTTATTAAGTAAACATGTCCATTTTTTAAAAGGCTATAGCTTCCTCAACATGACAGGGATTACAGATTAAACAAATGAAGAGAGGGCTTTTCAGTATAGGGTGTTCTGTTTATCAAGTTCCTTTTCTTGTTTGTCTTTGAACTTTTAATCCTCTCATTAAATATAAAGTCATTTCCTAGTTACTTTGCATTTAAATTTTGCATTGGTTACTATAGGTTTTTATGTTTAAATATTTGATTTTGATGAAGTCATCTTTAATCATTCATTTTATTAACATCTGTTTTGGGGACCAGAAATTTTACCAAAGAACGTGCTTTAAATTTATTGAAGGAAAATATGATTTGATACCTAAAAAAGTAAAGCAAAACCAATTTTTTTTGCTCCAAAATCTTACTGAATGTTAAGTAATGGTCAACCATGATTATGGCAGTGTTGGTCCTACCTACATACATTTGTTCCTTTTAAAGAACACGTTTCCTCTTTTCGAATACTTCATTCTTAAGTTATGTAAAATAGTTTTCATCCCTTATTAAATGACTTAATAACAGTCATCAATTCCTATCAAAACAGAAGTTATTTTCCCCAGAATTATTATCACATTTTTTCTCTTTTCATAACTCTTTGTACCTTCTTTTATTGCAACAGTTATATTGCACATTTATATGTCCGACCTACACACCATCAGGAGTTTCTTACATTGTGAAATCGTATTTACCTTTGATGTCTAGTCCTTATAAGCTCTGTGTTGGGCATTTAGTGAACTCTCAATAATACATTGAATGATACTTAAAATTTTGTTGAAGATCCAAAAATGCTTAGCCAAATTGATCTATGACTATATAGACAAGTGCTGTTACCATGATTCTTAAAACAAAAATGTTCCCAATTTGTGACTGATGGTCTATAATGTCATATTTACTTCCATAATAAATAGTCACCTTTCATAATAGTGTCACCATAATAAACTAAGATTAAAAGGATTTTCTGAGCCTTCTCTCCCAGACATTAGGATAAACCAGGTATAAGGTTCTACCTCCAGTTAGCTACGTGACCTTATCCTGTTAAGGTTTTATTTATAAAGTGACGGCTTATACTGGATTATTGCTAAGGTCTGTCTAGCTAAAGCAATTCTCAACCAGAAAAGCTTAACAGTATCTGTCACCTACATTTATTTTTGCTAAGAGGCTTTTTTCCATCATATTGACACAGTTATTCTGAAACTCATCTAGCTTCTGAAAAAACCTAGGAAGCCCAGCTTGTGCTTAGCTCCACAGTAGGAGTGCTTGAGGAACCTGAACTGCATAGTACCAGGTGCTTTTTACATCCTGAGAAAAATTGTTATTCACTTTTGATCTCTAGTCCTTAAACTCAGTGCTTGGCATTTAGGGAATGCCTACTAATGCTTAGTTTGGTTTGGTTCCATGTAATGGAAAGTACTCATCTGTATGTAATGTATAGATTTCTGTCTTTGAATTTGTGGGAAGGCACGTGTATTGTAAAGTCAGCTTCCTGCCTTCCCTACTCTCAACCAACATCTAAGTCCCTGCCACTGTGGTTTAGTCCCCAAAATTTGTTATAGAAGGTATAAACACTTGTTTAATATATCATAGACAGCCAATATGTGTTTATATATGGCCTTGTCCCTGAAGGACTATAAGCTACTTGAGGTCAGAAACTCTGCTTAATTAATTTTTTTATCTCCTTCTAGTGTTTATTACTATTTAGTACCTATTGGTCAATTTTGTTTACTAATTTGATGATTATACAGAATTGCAGAATTATACAGAATTTTCAGAATTATTACTGAAAAAAGATCACTGCCTTTGTAATGATCCCTCTCTACAAGAAGGAACATCCACAACTCAGTTTTGTGTGATAGCTTTTGTAAGAGGGGAACTTCTGGAGAAGCACCTGATGATTGTCATTGTCTGTTATGTTATTTCAGGGCTAAAGGACAAATGTAGTCGTAATTGCTGCTATAATTTTCATGAACCCTAAACAGTTCTATATTTTTTAAATGACTGTAGAAATGTATTGGTTATTTTCAGTTTAGTTTTTATGCAGTCTAGCAATGTAATCAGATTAAGTGTGTATGTGTCCTGCATTTTTTCACTTGTAGCAATAATCCGCTATCTGCATCAGTCTAATTCAGTGCTTTGGGCAATGAAGTAATGCAGACTAAATCAAAGCTGAGCTTGAGCCAAGATGATGAGTTGGAAAGATTCCTGGTTTTGTAATTATACAGACCTGAATCTCCACTGATTGAGGTATAACATACATAAAACACTAAACATGGTATTGATTCTGGTAAGTTGCTCTGTAAAAGGTAGCTAATGTTATTTTAGTTTAAAAAGTATATTGCTAAAAATAGTCATTAGGTGTGAAAAGTATTTGAAAGACATGAAGTTCACTGCCTTCAAAGTACAGATTACCAGCATATAATATATCTTGGCATATGTTAGCTCCATAGTAGGTTCTGAAACAGACCAAGGAATGAAAGAACCAACTAACTTTGTTGCAAGGCTGTGTGCTTTTTTATTTAATGGAAAATGATAGTCATCAGATGCCAATCTAGATGGTGGCAGCCAGCATGTGTGTGATTTCTAATTGTGTGTGTTAGGTGATTAGAGATTTCTGCCTTAGGCAAGTCACTGAGTACTAGATGAATTCAACTTCTGTTAAATTTTCTCTAGTGAAAATAAGGCCAAATAATGACTATGTTGCAAAGTTATTATGAGGATTAGTGATTATATCTAAAAAATAACTTCAAGTGCCTAGCATTTTGTAAATTTTTCTATAAATTGAACGTTTTATTTTTATTCTCATTATTGCTGACATTGCTGTTGCCATCATCATCATCTTTATGTAATGATCTATGTGTTTAAGGTGGGTTTCTGCCTTTGTGGATCCTCCCAATATTTCTCCGTTCCTTAGAAACAGATCCTTTAAATAATCACAGAAACTCTCTAGGCATCTGAGAGCAAAACTACTTCATCAGATTCTGTAGGCTCTTAACTTTATACCATTCTACCCAAGCCTGCCTTCTAACACTGATTCTTGTGATCTTTCAGAACTATGCTCTCTTGACGTAGAGGAATTACGGAAGTTTACTATCTGGCTGATCTTGGTATATGGTACTATCAGCAATTTACCCAAGAGAAATACATTCACTTTGGGCAGTCTTTATCTGATTGTCAATCCTACTTTACTCATATTGGCGATTTTTTTTGTATTCTGTCCCTACTTTTCTTTTCCTCATGATAATTTCACATTCTTTTATTATTTTTTCAAAATTCATTAACCCCTAATAAGGTCAGTTATGTGAATTACGGATTCTCACTAAGTTGTTCATAATGCTGTGGAGGTGTGTTATTTACTCCATCTTGTTTTCTTTACTCTCTATCCTCTTGATGTACTTGTTGTGATGACCTTAATCATGTTTAGAATGGTTCATGGAAAAGAGAAGGTTGTGACTGGAACTGACATGAGCCGTAGAGTTTATTTATATGCTTGTGTAAGTCTTTTCTATTTTATCATCTTGAAGCTGAACTTATTTAAAACATTGCTAGCTATAAATAAAGAGCACAGTTCTTTTCATCTGGTAGGTGTATAGTCCACCAAAGGAAATCCATTGTGGATACTGGTAAGGAAATACATAGAAATTGAGAAGGGTTTTGGTAGTCCAGTTACCTTTGACAAGTCATAAGCTTTCTGGGCCTTAGTTTTCTCCAGTCCAAAATGGACATGTTAACTGCCTTTTCTATTTCAGTGGATTGTGTAAAGATCAGATGAAATGTGAAATGCATGTAAAAGGACTTTGTCATTCATGAAAAGTGTTAAACTCTTTATGATTATACAGTGTTGTTGCCTTGAATACTTTGAGGAAAGAGAATAAGTATTGGTATATTTATTAATTTGTTTTTGCCTCTCTTCTTCCAAAAAAGATTTGAAGCAGAGGTCACTAATGAAGTCACTGAACTGAAGATATTATTGGCAAGAGGAATGAAGTGAAAGGAAATCTGAGGAGGAAAATATTTTGTAAAGGTGTTGAATTAGTTTGCTGCATAGGCAATAAATATTTAGGAGGCACATCCTCAGAGATAGAATTAAAGTACAAATTGGATTGTTATTGTTGGCAGATAGGAGTGGTTTTTAAAAGAGTAGTAATATATTGTAGATCTGGAGAGAGATTTTCTATAAAATGGTAAGATCTTAAAAAGAAGAGGTAAGGATTAGATATAATGAGAAATTGTTAGTTAATTTCTATTTGAGTACTTGGAGGAAATGCTTCAACTTACAGGGAAAGAGTAATTTTAGGAAAATAATAATGTGACCAGGATAGGGCCTGAATTTTGAATGTGTAAGGAAGAGGCTAAGTTCTTATTAACTTTTTTAAAGGTCAGTGTCTACCTTAAAACGCTAGTTTACCAACAAAAAAAAGTTACGGGTGGAGGAGAGAGAAGAGGGATATTTATGAATTATTTCTGAATCTAGTGAAAATTCTAAGTATGTGGTAGAACTTTCTGAGATTCATACCGTAGCACAAAAGGAATTATGATGGTCTTAGATAATGTTTTGAAACATTAATTGTGACCATGTAATTAAAGTTTATGATTCTTGACCTCATATCTTATTTTGTAAACTGATGTTTTATAAAAGACTATATTACTTTCTGCTTCAAGTTGCTACTGAATCATGTTAACTCCTTTTTTATCAATAGTTTCTCTCTCGTTAGTTCTTTCCTCCCAAACTACGTTAAACAGAGTACCTACACCACTACTTCCTAGCTCTTTTTTTTTAGGCAAGTTCCTGAGCTCTCTGAGCTTTAGTTTTGTCGTAAAATGTGGATAATAATACCTACTTTTTATAGAGTTGAAGCGAGGATTGGGATAATACTCTTAGCATGATAACTGACACATAGAAAGTACTCATTAAGAATTAGATGCTTCTACTGTTGTTGGTGGTGTTATTGCTATAATTATTACAACTGTTCTTATCATCGTTGAATACAGTTATTTTTTCCCTAGTGGTCTACTAAATCAAAGAAAAATCATTGGGAAATAATCACAGGGGATGTGTTTATATAAGTGGTGGCCACGTATTATATTTTACAGGTTAGTAAACTTTGCTTCTTAGCATGTTATGAATATCTTTGAACTAAAACGTTTGGAGAGGAAAGAAAGATTTTCTTTATTTGAAAACATCCTTCTGTTTTACATCTTAGAATAGCAAAAACCTGTATGTACTTTTTAGAATCAGTCTCTAAATGATAGCCCGATACAGAAACCAGGGTTCTTTACAGCAGGCCATTCTGAGGTTGGAGGTATCGTTGGAAAAAAACGTAATTAGGATTCACCATAAATTCTTACATTTCTCAGTATTTTATCTATTAAGAAGTCACCCCTGCTTGTTGCCCTTTAGGCAGTCAGTTGGGGTGCATTAGTAAGCTGGGTGAGCAAACTGCTGAGCATATCTAATTGGGCTCCTAGAGAAAATGGCTGACCAACGGTTTTGAATGCTCAAGAATTCACATATTGAATGCCTGTCGAGGACCAAATCTGTTGTGAAATCATCATTACCCTTAGAATCTTGTATTTAATGATGAGACTGGTAAGAAATGGTACAGGGAGATAAACGTGTGACCGAGGTAAAGACAGGCCTGTAGCAGCCTTGGGCTTGAGGAGAGCAGGACTCGGGAGAGAGGAACCAGAGGACTTAATGATGGTAATATCTGGGCTTTGAGGCCAAATGGGCAGTGGCTGGGTAGAGAGGTGGTAAGGGACCAGGAGGGGATAAATTTTCCATTTGGGGAACTATTAGATGGCGGAGTAAAGATGAAAATATAGGCCATGAAGGGAGAAATGAGATTTTTCTGCTGTGGCCTTGGAGGGTCTCTTTTGTGCAAGAACTAGTCAGTTCAAAGGAGGAAATGATTAAAATGGAATTCACTAAACTATTTTATTCTGTTGACTTGATCAGTCAGTTTCAGTAAAAATGCTTGCGCCTCATAATCCATTTGGGCATGGATTTGTTTTTGTTACTCTTTTATAATGTGGAAGATACTTTCAAAATTCTCATGTGGTTCTCGATAGTGGTTGTACAATATAATCACATGGGGATTGTTTTTTTAAATGCCAGTGTAGATTTGTTGTAATGAATCCAACAGAAATTTTTAAATGTTGGGGGATGGGGAAATAGATTATACAAGACTAGCAAAATATTGATAATCATTGAAGCTTGGTAATGGATAGCTGAGGTTCATTAAAGTATTCATTATATTTGTGTATGTTTGAATATTTCCATACTAAAAATTTTTTGAAGTAAATTTAGAAGAAGTTTTTCTCAACAACCACCACCAAAAAAATACTCGTGCCTGGGATGCTCCCTAAACCCATTAAATAAGAATTTCTTGAGATAGGACTAAGGAATCTTTTTTTCTTTTTTATTGAAGTATAGTTGATTTACAATATTGTGTTAGTTTCAGGTGTACAGCAAAGTGCTTCGGTTATACTATATATATATATATATATATTCTTTTTTTCAATTCTTTTCCATTGTAGGTTATTACAGAATACTGAATATAGTTCCCTGTGCTATACAGTAACTTCTTGTTATTTATCTATTTTACATAAAGTAGTGTGTATCTGTTAATCCCATACTCCTAATTTATCCCTTCCCCCCCTTCCCCTTTGGTAACCATAAGTTTGTTTTCTATGTCTGTGAGTCTGTGAGTCTGTTTCTGTTTTGTAAATAAGTTCATTTATACTATTTCTTTTAGATTCCACATATGAGTGATATCATATGTTTGTCTTTCTCTGTCTGACTTACTTCACTTAATATGATAATCTCTCGGTCCATCCATGTTGCTGCAAATGGCATTATTTCATTCTTTTGTTTTTTTAAGTTCAACATGATCCTTGTGTGTAGCTGTGGTTGAAAAACCTCTGCTTTATGAGATAAACTAAGCAGGAATTATTGTTCTTATTTTACAGGTAGAAAAACTGAGACCCAGAAAGGCTAAATGTTTTGTTACAAGGCCACATAGATAGTAAAGAACACAGCAATTGCATTGTCAGCCTCATATATTCTAGTGCTCATTTTATTATACCACTCTGCTTCTACATTGCCCATCGAAGGAATGATTTCATTGCCAGTAGTTGTCATATGGTCTGTTCAAAACCTATGCTGTATTGAAGATACCTTAGTCCTAACGACTCTGTTTTAGAACACACTAGTTCCTCTTCCTCACACTGGCAGTAAGTATTGGGTGCAAGCAGTGACGGTTGCTAAATTGGTTTTATTTGTGAGTAGGTGCTCATAATTCAGCCTGCCATTTTCTTTTCTTTTCCTGCGAATATGGGGACAGTGTAAGTACCTCTTGGAAAGAAAAGATGCTGATATTTTTCTAACGCCCTGTGCACTGGGGCACTAAATCTACATGCAAATTAAAGATTTTGGTGACAAATGATAACTCTCATCATCACTCTAATCTCTTCTTAACTTTCCTGGGTATTGTTAATTCATAACGTAGTTTGAATTGACTTACTACTATTGATTTCTGTATTCATTAGAATGAAAAGAGAAATCTTGCCGTTGCAAGGGAAATACAGTTATCAGACACTTTTTTCTCAGAGAATAAAAGGACCTGGCGGGATATAAACTGTGAGAATGACAGTTAAATTGACATGAAGGTTAATGCTTGCTTGCTACATTGATGTTGGAGGATCAGTCGCTTGTCAGTATGCTGCTATAATACATGCAGTACATCTTCATTAGGAAGGCATATAGCAATCAGTTTCAAGTTTCCGGATGAGCCTGTGGCCAGGCCATAATTAACCTTTTGAACCTGGAATTGTAACAGAATGTACTATTGGCTTGGGTTATCAATTATGGTCAGAGTCAGTTGATACTTACTCAAAGAAGGCTTATTGGTGATGGATATTATAATCTACTCATTTTCCATTGTTTAAAAAATAAAATTGACATGACAGAATATTCCATTTTTTACTTTTGGAGAGACCAATTTTTGTAAGCCAGAAACTTTGCCAAACAAACAGTTATATTAGTAACAGTTTGGATTTTCTTGGTTTCGATTTGATTTTCGGTCTCAATTTTCAGTATTGTTTTCAGTTTCTTAAATATGAAGCAGTGTAACTGCTAAGGAGGACTTTTTAAATACCTGATCTGTCAAATTATAATAGAAAAGACTCAGATAGCATTTCATCATACTTTAAACATAAGTTTTAAAAGATTAAAGTTCAGGTGCAATCATGTTATTAAGTTTTTTGCGTCTTGTACTTCTTTTTCAATATTTCACTCAAATCAAATAGTATTATCAGAAAAATGGCTGACCGAGTTTCACTTATTTTGGAAACACTTAACAGAATATTTGTTAATCAAATAAAACTGAAAATAATATTTGCCAATCCAAATCAAGGGAATGTTGCTATTTTAATGTATTTCAAACTGCCTATTACAGTTTAAATATAACTACTCAAATTTAAAAGCTATGTGCTTTTTAGCGATATTTCCATTTATGTTATTTTTATTGTATAAGTTTTCAAAATAATTTTCTATTAAAGTTATGCAGTGCTAATATGTTTGAGAAGTTATTTCTAGAAAAAAGTTACACTTAGGTTTTACTTATAGTTGCTGCTGTCTGTGCATGTTGCTTTGAAATTGTCATCTATGAATCTGTCTTGAGACAATTTATTTTTATTTATTTATTTATTTATTAACATCTTTATTGGACTATAATTGCTTTACAATCGTGTGTTAGTTTCTGCTTTATAACAAAGTGAATCAGCTATACATATACATATATCCCCATGTCTCCTCCCTCTTGCGTCTCCCTCCCACCCTCCCTATCCCACCCCTCTAGGTGGTCACAAAGCACCTAGCTGATCTCCCTGTGCTACATGTCTGCTTCCCACTAGCTATCTGTTGCACACAATGCTGTTTCTGCCCATAATTAATTTTAAATAAATTGTCTCGTAGAGAATGGAATTGAGTATACGGGGAGGGGGAAGGGTAAACTGGGACGAAGTGAGAGAGTGGCATGGACTTATATATACTACATATATACTACTTATATATACTATATATACACTACATATATACTACTTGTACATACTACATATATACCACTTATATATACTACATATATACTTATATATACTACATATATACTACTTATATATACTACATATATAAGCCTATGCCACTCTCTCACTTCGTCCCAGTTTACCCTTCCCCCTCCCTGTGTCCTCAATTCTATTCTCTACGAGACAATTTATTTTAAAATTAATTATGGGCAGAAAGAGCATTGTGTGCAAAGGTGTTTTTTGCAATATTTTTATAATAGTGAGAAATTGAGAAAAACATAAATGTCCAATACTAAGACATTGGTTGAGTACATTGTGTACATCTGTTTGAAGAATTAACATAATCATAGGGTAGAAATTTTAATATTCTGAGGAAATAGTTATCTTAAATTTTTAAAAGTAGGCTAAAAAAATTGTATACCTAAGGGTAATAGGAGGGTTTTTTTATACTGGAAAGAAATATACTAAAATGTGAAGAGTAGTTGCCTTGAAGTGGTAGTATTACACGCCTTTTTTCTTATTTATATATTTTATTATATAAAATATTTATTATAGTATATATATAAATTATATTTTAAAGTAAATTATATTTTTATAAGTAGAACTGTTTCTGAGTATTATTACTCTTATCTATCAGGAAAACAATAGTTTAAAAATTAATTACAGGTCTCTAAAATTAATGTTTTTGTAATCTGTTCATCAGTAGCACAAGATAGTATGTAAGGCCTGACTGCCTGGTTCAAATTCCAACTCTTACTTTCAAGCTGCGTGACTTTGGATAAATTTTTAGTACCTATTTATGCTTCCGTGTCCTCCTCTATAATATGAGGATAATAAAGTACCTCTCTTGTAGGGTTTCTATAAGATTAAATTAGTTACTGTACGTGAAGTTAAAATAAGTAAACACAGTCTTCTGGGCACTGACCCTCTAGTGCTATACACACAGCCTGCTGCTTTACTAATAGCTGATCACTAGCTCTTTAGCTTTCATATCTATCTTCCTTCTGTAAATCTCTACTTATTTATGTCCCATGGGCTCTTTCAAACTCACCATTCACCTTCTCCCCAAACATCTCTCACTCCTCCTAGTGAATCATTGTCACCTCAGTCACAGTATGAGAGATGTGAAAGTCATTTGGATTCTTCTTCTCTCTTCCTAAATTTTCTTGAATATTTCTGCTTTTTTTCTTTCCCTTCTGCCACATTCAGACCATCTTTACTTCTCATCTGCTAATCCAGTCTTGACTTTCCTATCCCCAAACATCCTAGACAACACTGCTAGGGCATTCTTTCTGAAGTGTCAGTCTTCCGTAATTCCCCAAGCTTTCAAGGTGAAATCTACAGCCCCAGGGACCTAACCTCTCCTCAGGACTATACTCATTTCACCTCACACTGGCTTTCCTGAATTATTTGCAATTCTTTGAACATGCTTTGCTCCTTCAGTACTTCTGTGTCCTCATGCATGCACTTCCCTTTCTATGGAATGCTCTCCAACCTTCTATAATAACTCTGGATTAGATATTTCTCCAAATGGACTTAGCACATGGCACAAAGCAGTAAAAGCATTTATCATACTTTATGTTAATTGTCTGTGTCCTTTTCTCTGATACCCTTTACATTGTGAGCCTCTTACAGTTAGGGACCAAGCCTTATTCTATATGTCTTCTTTTTAATATGCGTGGACCTAGAGATGATCATACTAAGTGAAGTAAGTCAGACAGAGAAAGACAAATACCATATTGATATCATTTGTATGTGGAATCTAAAATATGATACAAATGAACTTACTTATAAAAGGGAAACAGACTCACAGACATAGAAAACAAACTTAACGGTTTCCAAATGGGAAAGTGGGTAGGAGAGGTATAAATTAGGAGTTTGGAAATAGCAGATACTATCTATAAAATAGATGAACAACAGGGTCCTACTTGTACAATACAAGGAACCATATTCAGTATCCTGTAATAAGCCATAATGGAAAAGAATATGAAGAAGAATATGTATATGCCTAAAACTGAATTGGATTTCTCTGCAGTAGTTTTTAAAAGTGTAAAAGAGTCTAGAGATCGAAAAGTTTGAGAACTATTATCCTACACTGTTATCCTCATATTTCAGAAGAACCTTCCTTTTAGTATACATTTGGGGCCTTTTAAATTGACCTCCCAATTTCAGAGAATCCTACAATTCTGTATAAGAACAATACTTTCTTATAAGTTGTCAAAATTGTTAGCAGTAATACTTGAGACCTTTGTTTATTCTTTGACCCTGTTTGCCTTCTCAAACAGCTTACAGAACAAAATACCAGGATATCATGATTCTGGTGTACTTGAATCAGATTTCCAAAGTTAACTTTTATGAAATATGGAGAATAATTACATTATAATTAAAGCAGATTGTGTTTTAATGTTAACCATTACATTTTAGTATATGACTGGTATTGCAACTAGAATGTTACCACTTCCAGAAGTTTATGCAACCACAAAAAGCAAATATCCTCTTTTTTATCTTATATAATGAAATTGCTGAATGTTTTAAATAGGATTTATCTATTGTGTATTTTCCAGTATTTTAGAAGCGTGATAGAGTACAGACACACTAAATGGTTTCTAAAAGAACTGTTTATTTTTTCATTTAACAGTTATTAAGCATGTATCAACTCTGTGTTTAAATACTAGGGGAAAGACTAGTTGTAGTCTTGGTTCTTAAGTTAGATGGGGAGGTAGAAAAGAGAACAAATGAAAGATATTTTTGCCAAACTAGTGTAAAACTTCTCAAAAATAACATCTTTTTTTATTCTTGATGAATGATGATTGTCATTGATTTTATGTAAATTAAAGGTTGTAGCCTATTTTATGAGTATAACTTAATCAGTAATAAAATCTTACTTCCACTATGAAATAGAATTTGAAATCTAATACAATATTAAAGTTTTTAAAACAATGATTAAATGTTCTTTAATCTCCCTCAAGTTACAAAGAGGTAATATTGCTTACTTTATTTATATAGTGGAGCCGGAAAATGTTTGCCAGAAGACAAAATTGATTGCCAAGTTGAGCTGTACATATGATCATCAAAAGAGAACAATACCCTAAATATCCCAGAAAGTTGAAAAACAGTTATAGATTTTACATATCCATGTATTACAGTGAGTACCCCATTTATGCTGGGAGAAGTGGTTTCAGTTTTCATTTTTGCAGCTAGGAATGTTTTATAGGTCTACCTTACTTACCTACTTACTGTTCAACCTAACGTATTCCAACAAGCATTACTAGTGTTTCATGGTCAGAGGGACGTGGGACTCCTGTATGGCAAATACCATTCGCCTAAACATAGGTGACAGTTTGCCTAGGAACAAAATGCAAAATCTTTTAAAACCTGCTAATTTTTACTATTACAAATTTTATTCTAATGGAATGAGAGCTAAGACTAGCTAACATCTTTTGAGGTACACAGAGTCAAGCTAACCTAGGACAGCCTCTGAACCCTGGCATTATCATCCAGGATATATAGAGTTTCTAGAGCCCAGTAAAAATGAACAGAGGTACCTTTTAATGAAATCATGGCTTTAATGTGAATTTTTTAATGCCATGTGGATTTATAGTTTAACTTCTTACAGAGAGTATTAAAGGCAAGTAAACTTAAAATTTCTTGCCTTGGTTTCACTGTTTGTTACAGGAGGAGGAGATACAGTTAGAAAAGTATTCCATATCATATTGCTATTTGGGTAGAAATTTTTTTTAAGAAAAGAACATTTGTTTTCTATAATGCCATCTACTACTGAAAGAAAGCTCAATAAAATCTTGACTCATAAAAATAGTGTTATCCCCCCACCCCAACCCTGACCTTGGAAGAATGGCAAGTTCTCCCCCACCCCCTTCTACTAAACAGAGAGGTCTGGAGTGACTTGAGAACTTACGTTTATCAAAATGGTAATGGAAGGTGGAAGGAGGGGGAGAAGTGTGACAAGCATGAGAATGATAAGGTAACACTAGTGTAATGGCCAGAATGGATTCCAGTCCTGAGCACTGTCACTAACTGGCCGGTGAATTTTAAGAAAAACTTTGAAAGTGAATCGCAATGATGAGAACTCTGTCTTCTAAACTCATAAATGTAACAGTGAATATCATATTTGCCGATTTGTTGTTTCAACAGATGTTTTTTGATTCTTTAATTAGCCCTGGCCCTGCCTTCAGTGAGTTTATAATCTAGTTTGAAGAGATTAGATTTTTACACTAGTGGATAAAGTCTCAAAAACAGATGTCTCTGCCTCTCTATCCCTCTTCTCTAGCACAGAGACTATCCTGTGTCATAGAGGTGTTTCTTTTGTTGTTTAAATCACTCACCATATGGTGATGGAAAGGGGGAAGAGGGAGGAATCGGTAGAGAAACATAAAGCGAAAAAGCCTAGCAGTCCTTGTTTCTGAAAAGTAAAGCGAAAATTCAATTTATCAACCTCACCTCTGAAATTACAATGTAAGTCAGTAGAAATCAATGCATAATTCTCTTGCCACACATTTCTTGCAGAAATGAGATATAGCTCTGCTTGTGCCTGGCTTACATAGCTGGGTCATAATTAAGGAAACCTGTGTGGGCTTAAAACCTAGAGGAGAGTTTCCCTTCCTTCTACTTCAACCTCCTCTTGCCCCAAACCTATCTCCACCAGTTACTTCAGTCTGGCACTGCTGTTGAACCCATAGCACCATCTAGGGGTCAGGGGAGGTGATGGAGAGTAGTAGTTCTGTGCCTAGGCATTCCCAAGAGCTTACAGCTTTAGTACTTTCAGAACTCTTCTCCCAGTTTCCAATTCTGTAAAATTATGTCAGAAATAGATGAACATGAGGTTTATAGAGTTTTCTCCTCATGGCAATCTAAGAAAGAAAGTTTACACACATGTCAGAAGACAGTATTACACAATGAATAATACCATACAAGCTTTATTCCAAATCGACTTGGGTTCAGATCCACCATCTGGGCTTGTAAGGGCTTTTCTATTATAATGTGTAAAGTGGTTTGGACATAGTAGGCCCCTAGAAGTGAGTCATATTATTATGTTTCAGAATCATATGAATGGAGTTAGATGGAGCCAAAAAAAAGAAAGGTCAAATTCTACAAAAATAATGAAACTATTTTATTCAACATAAGGAAAGAAAATGAACATTAAGCAAATGTATTTGGTGTCAGGGCTCTACTTTTTAAAAGAAGAATCATATGTATAACTGAATCACTTTGCTGTACACCTAAAACTATCACAACATTGTTAATCAACTGCACTCCAATATAAAATAAAAAGTTAAAAGATCAAAAACAAAAGAAGAATCATAGGCTGTGGTCTATATCTAAATCACGAAAGGTGTTAAAATCACATTAATAAGTATTCTGGTTACAACAGAGAACTATGTCATCGTCAAAGTAAAGCTGACTGAGGCTTCAACGTGTAATTAAATTGCACTTTGCACAAGAGCATTAAAACAATTCTTGTAACACTCTCCTCCTCCGTCACTTTTCTCCTATCAAAACACAAGAAGCCAGTAAGAAACATCATTCCCTTCTTGGAAAAAGCAACAAGATAACCTGCAAACAGATGATAAGAAAATGTCATTCATCATTTTCATTTTCTTTGGAAATTGTGCTTCTCTTCTAAATATACCATAATTTTTTTCTTTTCCTTTTTATGCTCAACCAAAATACTTTAAAATACTGTTTTGTTTGTGGAAAAACACCCTTCTGTCTCTTAAACATATCTTGTGCTTTTTAGTAAGAACCAGTTGGACGCAGATGCATCATCGTAAGCAACTGTACCTTGGCACAACTGTATTACAAATTATGTTGTGAAGTTGAAAAGCTAGTTTCCCTACTATCCGTTTCTTTTGGTGAATGTAAATTAGCAGTGTGATACCATTTTATTGATACTGGAGATACAGTATGCATGTTTTTACTCATACAACTTTTTTGAGAAGTCTATAATGTTGCATATGTTCTTGGACTTCTATCTCCAAAATCCTCTTGCTAACTCTGCTAGTTATAAGGGCATGCAGTTTTCAGCTATACAGTCTTGGGTTCTACCATTTAGTGGCCTTTAGGCAGATGTCTCAAACTCTCAGACCCTCCCTCAGCTTTCTTGTTTCTAAAGTTAGAATAATAATAGTTAATTCATAAGACTGTTGTAAGGATTAAAGGAGATTACATATGATAAGTTCTCAAAAAATATTAGGTCTCTTTCCCTATAAAATAAAACATTCCCCTAAAAACTATTATGTCCCTTTTTTTTCTTGACTACCTTCACCGATTTTGCCTTCCCCCATCCTATCCCCCACCTCTGGCAACCACCAATTTGTTCTCTATATCTTTGAGGTTTTTTTGTTTTAGATTCTACATATATGTGAAATTGATCATACAGTACTTGTCTTTTTCTGTCTGACTTACTTCACTTAGTGTAGTGCCCTCAAGGCCCACTCATGTTGCTGCAAATGGCAACATTTCATTCTTTTTTATGGCTGAATAATATTCCACTGTGTGTATATACCACATTTTATTTTTCCATTCATCCATTTATGAACACTTGGCTTGTTTCCATGTCTTAGGTATTGTAAATAATGCTGCAGTGAACATTGGGGTGCATATTTTTTTTCTTTCAAGTTAGGGGTTTTTTTTCCTTCAGGTAGATATCTGGAAGTAGAATTGCTGGGTCATGTGGTAGTTCTATTTTTGATTTTTTGAGGAACCTCCATACTGTTTTCCATAGTGGCCGCACCAATTTATATTCCCAGCAACAGTGCACAACAAACACAACAGTGCACCTTTTTTCCACATCCTCACCAATACTTGTTATTTCTTGTCTTTTTGATAATAGTAATTCTTACAGGTGTGAAGTGATACCTTGGTGTAGTTTTGATTTGCATTTGCCTGTTGGTTAGTGATATTGAGCACCTTTTCATGTACCTGTTGGACATATGTGTGTTTTCTTTGGAAAAATGTCTATTTGGATCCTCTGCCGTTTTTTAATTGCATTGTTTGGTTTTATTTTCTACTGATTTGTGTATGAGTTCTTTATATATATTGGATATCAGATATACGATTTGGAAATATTTTCTCCCATTCTGTAGGTTGCATTTTCATTTTGTAGATGGCTTCCTTAAGTGTTGCTAGGCATTTGAAGTGATTCTAATTTGTATCTAGTACTACTGTTTTCTAGATCCAGGAATGGCTTCCAATTAATATTCCTTTACGTGGAATAACGTTAATTTGTCTAGCTCACTGCTGCTATATTGTACATGTGCAGCTTGGGAAAATGTGCTGTTTTTGCACATTTTCTGTTCATTCAAATGGTTTATGAATCAAAAAACAGAGGCCTATCATGTTCTAAGATCCTGTAATTATTGCAAAATAAAGTATCCATTTATTAGGCAAGAATTGTCTACAGTGTCTGCAAGAGTAAACAGAACCACTCACAAGAATAAGTGTTGCCTTCAAATTCATACTGAAGTATGCTGAAAAACATGTATACTATAGCTGTGATAATGAGCAGTACAGTAGAGAGAGGTGATTTATGATACCTGTTTCTGACAACTATAGTGCTGAGATTCCCAGGGTATCTGATTGTGGCATTAGCATGCTGACAGCTCAGCATTTAGAACATTATGGTAATTTATCCTGCCTATGCTGTCACCTGCACTGTCAGAGTTTCTTTTTAATGATGGTATAACTATTTTGTTTGTTTGTACTGCATTCTTTTCATTTGGCTAATGCTTTCTCATTAGATTGAACCTAGTAAATGAGAGTAATTAAGTGCTTCCTATAGCTCAGATGCAATGATTAAGTTGCAGAGCTGCTACTGATTATGTTTTGTCATTTATCTCTATTAATCTGAGAATAATCCAGATGATAAACACATGTAATTTTTTGCTAATGTTCAATAGATGAAATTTATAGTTTCTCAATGGAGCCAAGCAGTATGTGTATATTCATATATAAATGATAAGTTGTTACATGTGAACTTGCTTTTAATCAGCATACAAGTTACAACTAGAATTAATAAAAAGGGAAAGATACTTTTTGTCACACTGAATTTACTTTTTCCTGAAATGTCTTTCTTTATTCCAAAAAAACAAAAAAGAGAGAGAGAGAAAGAAAGCAGGCTTAAATCTTTGTTACAGAGCAAGTTGTCTCTAACTTTTCCTTTCTTTGAGTTATATGCAGGGGCAAAACTAAAATTTGTTTTAATGTAGTGTATTTGAACTCATGGGATTAATAAGTTTTTGCCTTTCAATAAATTAAGCTAAAATGTGGAGTTACATATATATTTTTTGAAAGATAATACACAGTTACATATTATTTATTTGTATCTGACAGTATTTGCTGTAAGGAGCTATACAGTTTTCATAACTCTGAAATATTATGAATATTATAGTTAATTAATCCTACTAACTTTTTAAAGTTTTTGTAAACAATGCCAAACCAACTGATATTTTGTTTGTAATTGAGACAGTATATGCCAAATTCATGCATTTTAATGTAATTATTTGCAAAAATGTATTCCTAACTCTTTACAATTTATTTACAAAATGACAGTTCCAACAAAGTTTCAGATGTACTAAGAGAAAACAGTATTGTTTTTAGGAAATTAGATTTTTGTGACACTGTTTTCATAAATGCTTTAAAAGATCATAGACTCACTTAATCTGTGAATATTTGTGTGCATAGGCTACCCTTAATCTTCAGTTCATATATGGACGGTAGGAAAATTGACAGGAACCTAGTTGTGGTATTTAACAGTTTGTGCTTAAGTGTATGACCGGAATCTGGTTAGACTGTGATTTATCATACATTGGAATAAGAACATTAACAGTTCTCTTTTTAAAAAACGAGCATTGTTGTCCTTGAGCTTTCAGCATGTTCCCAGGCACTGTAGTGCTTTAACAACACTCTTATAATTCACTTAAGAAAGAGGTCTTTTCGGCATCCATACACATAATGCCTACACACTTAGATCATTTGCGGAATTTCGTGTGAACAAATGGTATCACCTAAAATTAAATCTCTGAAACATTGGTGTTAGGCCTACTTCAGTGCTTTAGTTTTAATAGAATATTATTTTTTGAAAATAAAGACATTGCATAATTCTTAAATGGAATTTGATATTTTTAATGATTATTCATGTATTCTTTGGATTCCTTTCTAAAAGAAGAAATGATTTTTAAAAGGTGGGTTTAGGCTAAACAGAGAAACTTTCCTCCCCTTTAGGTATAGAAATGGCTTCCATGCAGACTAATTGGAAATTGAGACTATCATAAATATTGGGCATTAAGTTCTCTAGCAGTCTATTCAAATTGGTTTTCCCTCATTTTTAGAAGATTTAATATTTAGCCTCATAGAGATGGTCACCTTTTAGGGATTACATTTTTAATTCTATACTTAAGGCTAAATAATTTGTTAATGTTAGTATAATAGAAGAATCTGTGTTTTTGAAATTGTGGAAAATGTCTCTGATAGGCATTGTCAGTTAAGTAAAGGACCAAAAGCAGAAAGTCCAAAGTTCTTTCTAACTCAGACAATGTTCCCTAGTAGTTATTTCATCGGATAAATCTCTCTTTCTTCTGCACACTGAGATATTAGGATGAATAATGGTAAGTATTAGGCCAATGAAATGCTCTTTGAATGTTAAGTTATAAAATAATAAGCCCCAAAAGAATAAGCTTTAAATGTCATAATAGGTTTCCTATCACTGTATACTGATTCTTTTTAAAAAAGCACAATTTGAATAATATTTAGGAAGGATTGTTAATTACTTTAGAAGGTATTTCTTTTTCAGTAAAGGATGGGAATGATAGTTTTGATGTAAGAATCTTTTCATTGACTTGTATATATTCAGTTCACTAATATAAATTAAATATCTGTTTGCTCTTTCTGTATTCCTGACAGTGGATTCCTAAATGCCCTTTCTTTAATATTCTGGTTTTTAAAATTATAATTCTTAATCAGTCCCCACCCCCACCCCTTGTCCCCACAACAAACAAAGAAAAAGTCTATTTGAGTTGTTAATGTTGAAATCACAAGTTGTAACTGTCCCTTTCTCCTTGGTTAAAAAATAATTATAAAAATAGGGTAAAGAGAAAATTCCCTTTTTCCCCTTGTTGGTCAGTTCTGTAGAAGTAATTTAAAATATGGTGTATTGAATTCTTTGATCATTTCTCCTGGGTGGATAGGGAAAGAAGTCAAAGCTGAGGCAATTGCTTCTGGGCTCTCTTTCTGTGTGCCTGGTAAATGAAACACAAGGAACCTCACCAAACTACATGACTAATGGCAACCTCCAGTGCCGCCTGCAATCAAAGATTAATTTGCTTTATCAAGTTTAAAGAATACTGGGTGATAAATCATGTCAAAAAGAAATAATCAGTCAAAGGCTGATGTTCTTTTCTACATGTGAGGACAGGTGCTATGAGGCAGGCATTTGCCGTGTACAGTTAATTTTGTTCTTGTGCATTTATGTTCATTTTAGTTTCTATTTAGTTGACTCTTGAATCAAATAATTTCTCTCATTAAGATCAACTAGCATTCCAACTGGAAGGCTATCGGATTATGGATCCAAAATAACATTCTTTCCCTTTAATTTGTATAAATATTTTCTTATGTGAGGATTATTAATAAATGTTTACTTTTTTCAAACATGAGTTAGCTGACGCCAAATGAGTAGTGAAATTGTTTTCCCCTTGTCAAGATGGCCAAGAATATTAACTGAGTGTTCATATTTGTAATAGATATCTGTATATAACATAGGTATATATAACATACCTACATATTTATATAAAATTTTCATTTTACCCAAATCCCCACACCCTTTTCTTTTCTTTTTCTTTTTTTTAGAGAGACAGAGAGAGAGCTGGAGTCTCTCTTTAATTCTGTCCCCTGGGTCCATAATGTAGGATCCATTTTAGGTAAGATTGTATTATAAAGAGGTGGTCTTCCCAGGACTTGTAGCATATGCATTTTGAACAGTATCCAAAACCAATCTTGTGTTTGTTCAGAGGCTGTCAGGACTCTTCTTAAAGTGAGACTCAGAGCATCATTTTAGAAGAGTTTTTTTATTTCTAGTTATAGTCACATTCAACTAGAGTCTCTTTAAATGTTTTGGTGTATGTAGATATGTATTACTTCCTACCCTAGGTCGTTTCTACTCCCTCTACCTTCAGTGACTAATTAGAAATTGAGAAATTATTAATTTTGCATTTGATGTATATAAAATAGAAATGTATTGTAGGCTTGAAACTTGGGGCTGTGAAGTTATATAGTTTGAGCAGTTGTAGGAAATCTTATTCCTGACGTGACTCTTCATTTTCTTTTTCCTCATGGTTTCTCCCAGTCTTTCTAGATTTTGACCCTTTTTCACTCCAATAAATTCTTGGCAGTGCAGGTGGACTTATGGCTTTTGTTTTTCTTTTCTTTGGTTTCTGATTCCTAGGAATTATTTTAAAATATTTATAAAGTTCCCTTTTTAGCATCAATAGTATCCTAAAGAGAAAATATCTTGTCAGCTTAGCTGGGTTGGTTTTTTTTGTTTTTTTTTTTGTTTTTTCTTCGGTACGCGGGCCTCTCACTGTTGTGGCCTCTCCCGTTGCGGAGCACAGGCTCCGGACCCGCAGGCTCAGCGGCCATAGCTCACGGGCCCAGCCGCTCCGCAGCACGTGGGATCTTCCCGGACCAGGGCACGAACCCGTGTCCCCTGCATGGGCAGGCGGGCCCTCAACCACTGTGCCACCAGGGAAGCCCTTAGCTGGGTTTTTTAAACCTTCTTTTTAAACTGAGTAGGCATTTAACTTGCCTATACTTATATTTTTCATAAGAAAGTATTTATCATGATCTAATTTATATCTAAAATGAGAATGGGACAAGGTAATGAGGACCCTTCTAATTTGAAAGAATTTTGTAACCTAGGACATACCTATTTTGGTGTTAACTGAGTCATCAGTGATCATTAATAGTTTGTATAACAGCACTCTATGCTAGCAAATTGCTATAGAATGAACTGCATAGCAGAGTAAAAATAGGGTTAGATTTGAAGACTGAACACTTCTAGCTAAGGTGTAACTTCAGCATTTGTATAAAACCTGATAATTGTAGTTGCTTTAGGGGTGCTGTTGAGACTAACAATCATATTTCTCAGTGGTCCCTATATGAAACCACATGAGAGAAGTTTCTTTTAAAATTTAGCACTAAGATATGACTCTGTGCTTAGGAAATGCATATATATTCCTATAATGGATAACAAAGACTATAAAATAATATTTACTTTTTCACTTTGGACATCTGGAAATTTGGCCCCAACTTATGGCTCAATTATACCATTGTGTGAAACCTTATAATCTGCTTTTATGAATTTTGATAATTCTCCTCCCTCACCCCCCCCATCTACACTCTAATACAACTTTATATTATACCAAGTCCTCATGTTTCATTCTAATTCCTCTTTTACTTTTTTAATGTCTGGTTTTCCTATATATCACTCCAAACACTATATATAATGAGTTAGTGTGTAAATAAGTAAAGCTGCCCTGACCCTGTCACTAAATATCTGAAGAAGTCATTTCTTTTCTTTTAGAGTTTCAGTATTCTGATTTGTAAAATAAATTAATGAATCAGATTGCCTGTGAGGCCATTTTGACTCAAATTCTAGGAGTAAAATCAATAGGCTTTTAGTTTCTGTTTGGGACTATAGAAAGCAGAAAGATGCATCACTCCCACCCTGACAACAACAAAAAAGATGGACAAACTGCAAGTTTATGACTTTTCTTGAACCTGTCAGAGAGCTGAGGTTGCAGAGCAACCAAGCAACCTAAAATCTAAGAAGAGATAGGTGCCTACTAGGAGAGAAAGAACACAAGTACTCTTACCTGAGGCACATACAACGGACACCATTAAGGATGATTGGGATAGAATAGTTCAAAGAATTGATGGAGGTACACACTATTATACATAAAATAGTTAACTGATAAGGACCTACTGTATAGCACAGGAAACTCTGCTCAGTACTCTGTAAGGACCTATATGGGAAAAGAATCTTAAAAAGAGTGGATATATGTATAACTGATTCACTTTGCTGTACAGCAGAAAGCAACACAATGTTGTAAATCAACTATACTCCAATAAAAATTAATTTTAAAAAATTAAATTAGGGCTTCCCTGGTGGCACAGTGGTTGAGAGTCCGCCTGCCGATGCAGGGGACACGGGTTCGTGCCCCGGTCCGGGAAGATCCCACATGCTCTTCCCACATGCCGCAGAGCGGCTAGGCCCGTGACCCGTGGCCGCTGAGCCTGCACATCCAGAGCCTGTGCTCCACAACGGGAGAGGCCACAACAGTGAGAGGCCCGCGTACCACAAAAAAAAAAAAAAAAAAAAATTAAATTAAAAAAAAATAGGTGAAGGCCCAGTATGGACTGGCAAGAGAAAGTAGAGCCCCCAACAGCCTTAGATATATGTAGACTTTGTACCCTTTTGCAGGTTCTCTCTTCACACACCCCAGCAGACAATCCCTCCTACCCCAAAAAGATATTGGCAAGAGTCTGGAGAAAGCATCCTTCAAAGTGCAGCCCTAGATGAGGGGAATAACAGTAGGAGGGGCACAAAACTTAACCTGAACCCTTCTCCCCCATCTCCCCTACCAAAAAAAAGGTATTAATTTACAAAGTAAGAAAGGCAACCAGTGAAAACTTTTGGTGAGGGGGGGACAACTCTGCCCAGTCAGGGAGCAGGGACAGGAATATGTGCTGGGCCCAGAACCACAGCTGCAGGAGAGGCAGGAGCACTGTGAAGGTCATATCCCCATGACCCAGAGACACAGTGCCTGCCCAAGACTAACACCTAATCAAAACAACACAGAACACTCTCACCCATTCCCTATCAGCAGACTAACAAGTGTCAGTTAACAGGTAGTAATGGAATATTGCTAGGAGAGTTACAAGAACATTAAGACAGATAATACCTGAGGCACAGCACAAAGGAGAAACCTAATACTAGGAGTGGAGCAGACACTGAGAAAATCCCTCTTCGAGAGCCGGCTCCCACTCTAAATAAAAGGTATCACTAGAGTAATTTGAAGCCTGTGATATACTGTGGGTAATTATACAACAAAAAACTCAGACTTAACCCAGATTCTAACTATTAAAGCTCCACACAAAAGGCCTAGCAGAAAGACACACGCATTTCCAGAAGCAAAAAAAACCCACAAAAAGTCTGACTTTCAACAAAAAGTTACAAGAAAGGAGAAAAAAGAAGCAGCCTACAGCCAAGAGACAAAGCAAAGAACAAAGCGAGACTCAGCTATGATGCAGACATTAAAACTCTATAACAAGGAGTCTAAGGTAACTATGATTAATATGTTAAAGATTCTACTGATAAAGGTGGACAACATGCAAGATCAGATGGGTAATTTCAGCAGAATTGAAAATTTTAAGGAAGAATTAAGTATAAATGCTAAAAATGGAAAACTCTTTAACAGAGATGAAAAGTGCCTTCAAAGGCCTATCAGCACACTTGACACAATTGAGGAAAGAATCAGTGAACTTGAAGATTGGTCATGAGAGATTACCCAACAACAACGAATTAAAAGAACAAGCCAGGGCTTCCCTGGTGGCGCAGTGGTTGAGAGTCCGCCTGCCAATGCAGGGGACACGGGTTCGTGCCCCGGTCCGGGAAGATCCCACATGTCGTGGAGCGGCTAGGCCCATGAGCCATGGCCGCTGAGCCTGCATGTCTGGAGCCTGTGCTCTGCAACGGGAGAGGCCACAACAGTGAGAGGCCCATGTACTGCAAAAAAAAAAAAAAAAAAAGAACAAGCCATAGCTTTTGAATAGTTGTTCTTTTAATTTTTTTCATGAATAATACTGTCAGCCAAGTTGACCTAATTGACTTTGATAGAACACTTCATCTAACAACAGAAGAATATACATTCTCTCACATGCACATGATATATTCACCAAGATAGATTGTATTTTGGGCCGTAAAGCAAATGTTAACACATTGAAAGGAATAGGAATCCTGTAAAGTATGTTTTCAGACCAGAAAAAAAATTAAACTTGAAGTTAATAACAGAAGGCTATCTGGAAAATTACCAAATGTTTAGAAATAAAACAACTATTTCTAAGTAGTCCATGGATCAAAGAGGAACTCTCAATGTAAAAAATATTTTGGATGGAATGAAAATGAAAATATATTCTAAAATACTGTAATTTGTGGGATACTGCTAAAGAAGTACTTAGAGTGAAATTTATAGCATGAAATGATCATATTAGAAAAGGAAGAAAGGATTCAAATCAGTAATCTAGAACAGGGGTTAGCACTTTTTCTGTCAAAAACCAGATAGTAGGACTTCCCTGGTGGCACAGTGGTTGAGAGTCCGCCTGCCGATGCAGGGGACACGGGTTCATGCCCCGGTCCGGGAGGATCCCACATGCCATGGAGCGGCTGGGCCCGTGAGCCATGGCTGCTGAGCCTGCGCGTCCGGAGCGTGTGCTCCACAGCGGGAGAGGTCACAACAGTGAGAGGCCCGCGTACTGCAAAAATAAATAAATAAATAAAACAAAAATCCAGATGGTAAATATTTTAGGCTTTGAAGGCCATATATGGTCTCTGACACATATTTTTCTTTTTTTTCGTTCTTGTTTTGTTTTTACAACTTTTTAAAAATGAGAAAACCATTCTTAGTTTGAAGGCTATTAAAAAAAAAAGGTCACAGGCCAGGTTTGGTACTTAGACCATAGGTTGCATACCTCTGATTTAGAAAATGAGTAAATTAAATTCAAAGCAAGGAGAAGGGAGAAAATAATAAAGGTAAGAGCATGAATCAATTAAATTGAAAACAAAAACAATGGAGAAAATCATTGACACCAAAATCTAGTTGAAAAGACAAAACTAATAAATATCATTCTAAACTGTCCAAGGGGGAAAATAAGACAAACTAGTATCAAGAATGAAAGCACGAAGGAACTCCCTGGTGGTCCAGTGATTAGGACTTGGTGCTTTCACTGCTGTGGCCCGGGTTCAATCCCTAGTCGGGGAACTAAGATCCCACAAGCCACGCAGCATGGCCAAAAGAAAAAAGAAAAAGAAAATGAACGAAAGAAAGTATGGGTATCAATACAGATTCCAAAGACATTTAAAGGGTAATAAAGTAAAACAGTTTGACAACTTATTTTAAATGAGCCATTTCTGTGAAAGACATAAGCTACCAAAATTTATTCAAGAAGAAATAGATAACAGAATAGTTTTATATCTATTAAAGAAACTAAATTTATAGTTTAAAACCTTTCAATAAAGAAAACTCCAGACCCAGATTATTTTACTGGAGAATTCTACCCAACATGTAAGGAAAACAATAATCCTAATTTTACACAATCTCTTCCAGAAAATAGAAGAGAAAGGAATACTTCCCAACTTATTTTATAAGGCCCAATTCCAAAACCAGACAAAGATACTACAAAAAAAGAAAACCAACGATCAATATCCGTCATGATCACAGACTCAAAAATTCTCAACAAAACATTTGTAAACCAATACAACAGTGTATTAAAAGGTTAATAACAACACAACTAAATGGAATCATCCCAGGAGTTCATGGTCAGTTCAACATTTAAAAATCAGTCAAAGTAATTCACCTTCTTAAGCCAAAGAAGAAAGACCATATGATCATCTCAGCAGATGCAGAAAAAGTTTTTAACACCCATTCTTAGTGAAAATGCAGTCATCCAGGAATAGAAGGGACCTTCCTTATTCTGATCAAGGCAGCCAGTGAAAACCAACATCATACTTAATACTGAAAGACTGAATGCTTTCCCTCTAAGATCAGTAACAAGCAAAGATATCCTTCTCACCACTCCTAATCAACATCATACCAGAAGTCCTGTCCAATTCAGTGAAACAGAGAAATTTTAAATGCTCATGTTGGAAAGGAAGAAATATAACTGCCCCTATTCCCAGATGACATGGTTATAGAGAAAATGGCCAGAAAGCTATGAAAAAAAAATCCTGAAACTAAAAAATGAGTTTAACAAGGTTGCAGGATGCAAGGTTAGTATATATACTAGCAATGAACAATTTAAATAAGATTTTTTTTAAGTGCTATATAAAATAATGCCTCCCAAAATGAAATACTTTGTGTAAAACTAGCAAAATATATGCAGGATCTGTATGCTAAAACTATAAAGCACTGATAAAAGAAATCAAAGACCTAAATAAAGAGAGATATGCACAGGATTCATGATCAGAAGATTCAGTATTGTTAAGATGTTAATTCTCTCCCAGGTTAATCTATAGATTATTACATTTCCAATCAGAATCCTAGCAGGATTTGTTCTAGATATCAACAAAGTGATTCTAAAATTTATCTAGGAATGCGCAGGAAAAGGAATAGTCAAAACAATTTGGGAGAAGAACAATTGGAGGATGCACACACCCAATTTCAAGACTTACCAAAAGCTACAATAATCAGGAGAGTGTGGTACTGGCAAAAATGTAGACCTGTAGATCAATGGAACATAATGGAAAATCAGAAATAGACCCACACAAATATACATCATATATATCACTGATTCTTACAAAGATGCAAAGGAAAATTACTGGAGAAAGAATTTTTGTCTTTTTCAACAAATGGTTCTGGGTCAAATGTCAGTTTCTCTCTCTCCGTATCTCACACCTTAAACAAAAGTCAACTCAAAATGAAATAAAAGGCCAGTAACAGATTGGGGAAAAATATTTGCAAATTACATTTCTGACTAATGATTTATATCTAAAATATATAAAGAAGTCTTGAAACTCAGATATATAAAACACTGCAGTATTGGGGCTCTAAAGCATGAAAGTTAAAATTTTTATTAAAAGAATTTTGTGTTGTTACTAACTCCAGAAAGTCTCCAGTCATCTCTTGACTCCCACTGTTGACTCCCCCACTGTTGACTTGGGCATCCTTTCTCTCTCTGCTTACCCGTGTCGTGGTTTTTATCCCATTGTATGAGACTCATCTATATACTTATCTCGAATTGGGAGCCTCAGTGCCTGGTCCATAGTAGACATCCAATAATATTTATTGACATAAACCTGATTTCTTCCACTGTTACTCCTTTTGGTGAATGGCACCATTCTGTCATAAGTCAGAAACTTAGGAATTATTTTTATTTCATTTCTTTCTCGCTCATTCTCACCAAATTCTGATACTGTTTTACGTCGTAAATCTCTCACCAGTCTGTCCATTTCTATCTCCTCTACAGCCCTAGTCCAAGTTACTATCTATCTGTTTACTTGGGCACTTACATTACCCTCCTAACTTGAATCCTCACTCTATTCTTGTTCTCCCACCCCATGCTTTCAGCCTATTTTATACATTGTACCCAGAGTAGTCTTTTCCAAAAAATTAATCTGATTCTATCTTTCCACCTATTTAAATAGCTTTACATTGTTTGGGGGATAAAAACCAACTTCACAATGCTACATGCCCTTATTAATCTAGCCCCAACCTACCTTTTTAACTTCATGTAATCCCTACTTTCCTAGCCAGCCCAATGGCCTTCTTTAAGACCCTCAGAAGTACCATACTCATATAACTCCAGGCCTTTGCACATGTCACTTCTCTTGTCTGAAATACCCTTTTCTGTTTCTCCCAACCTCATTTTCACCCAGTTAATGCCTACTCATCCCTCAGCTCTCAGCTTAACTATCTCTTCATCATCGAAGTCCTCCCTCATCTCCCAGACCAGGTGGTTACCTTTTTGTATACTGTCAGAACATTTGACATTTCCATTATAGCAGCTCTCACCGTTTGTAATAATGTTTATATGTGTGATTATCTGATTACTATCTGACTCTTTCACTAGAACTATAACCTCAGTGAGGATGGGGATGTGTTTGATTTTGTTCATGCCAGCATCTAGCACAGTGCCTGACACATGCTGGAATATTCATCAAGCTCACATGTATAAAATTCAGTTGAACATTTATTAAATGAATAAAAGAATAAGCTATATATACTGTGCTAAGTGGTGGAACTGGAACTGTAGCTGAATACATGTGCCCAACATTAGATTAGTCATTTCTTCTGTGAGCAGAGTTTGGGCTATAAACAACAGATGTCATATTATGTCCTAGTTTAAGAAACCCTAATCCAAATACCTTTCGATGGTCAGTCTTCTGTTTGTCTGTTTGATACAAGTCCTGTTGGACTCAAGGACCCCTAAGTAGAGGTACTAGAGTTTGGTTGACTACAGTGAGGCCCAGAGGAATTTTTTGGAGTGATGGAAGTGATTGATATAGATATACTGATATATATATATATATATCTTGATTGTGGTGGCAGTTACACAACTATTGCATTTGTCAAAACTCATAAAACTGTATGTTTTTGAAAAGGGTATATTTTATAGTATGTAAATTATACCCAATTAAAAAAAATTCCTGAATATTTTGAGGCAGGCATTTGCTCTGTACCCAAGAACCTCTTCATTATGCCCTTACCTTACTGTGGAAGTTGCATTCATGTATCATGAAGATATGAAAACCAATTCCAAGTCCAGAATATTCCTCACAACCTGTGTCTTCCCCCTGCCTTCTCTCCCAGTCTCGTTTCATAAAATTGAATGAATGAATGAAAAGCAGAAATTATTGTTGGCTACTTGATTGTATTAGGACAGCTCTCATGCCATTCTCTTCCCATGACAGGCTGTCCTTGCTCATCTCCACCTGATTCTTCCTCCTATCATTCATTTAAGAAATATTGGCAAAGTTCCCCAAAAGTGTTTCTTTGCTTTCCCTCCTGTTTCCTCTACTGGAGCACCCACTTACTGAAAATGAATGTATCAGAGAGGCCCTTTTATTGATGGTTCCCTAAATGAAGCCCAAGACAAGATCCCTTCCCAGTGAAAAGAAATATTCAGACATAGGAGTTCCACTAAGGAAGGCTGTGTTTAAAGGTGGTTTATCAAGGATGAAGCCAAAAAGTGCAAAGATATATACTTTGATCTAACAAAAAGCCTAAACTGGAGAATTGGTTAAATTAATTTAGAGAAGACTAAAATCAAAATAATTATTTTGTAGGACTAATTTGCAGGAATATCTATTTTAACTTTTGCTACTGCCAACCCTGAATCCAGTCACCCAATTTTTTAAAGGTTGTGCGCTTAATTCAAGAATTCATTTTAAAAATTATGAATGAAGACCTAATGCTGAATAATACCTGCGTCATAAATAGTTGGCATATTCATCCTGCATTTTATATACTTCCATTTATTGCTAACTCTTTAGTTTCTTTTCTATTTAGTATATATTGTGTAAAAATGTATAATATATATTGCTTTGGAATAAAATCAAGACTAAAAAATTCAAATTTATTGGTGAAATATCAAAAGGTTGTAAATTGTTTCAAATATACAAGGTCATCATTAGTGCAGATTCTTCCTTATATATTGATATTGGAAATAGAGGTGTTAAATTCCTCCATGATATGGCCATTAGTTTGCTTCTGGTTTTTAATGATAATAGAGCTGCTCGTTTTGGTTTCTGTGCTCTGTATCTCCATTAGAATGTTTGTAGAGACTCTCTTTTAAGGTAATAGGTGATTCTTGAAAGCGAGACTGATCTCTTTTTTCATATAATTTTCTGTTAAAAAGTAGTTTCAATTGTTCAGACTGTAATTGAGGAAAAAATATTGTTAGAGGCCAGCTATACAGCACTATGTCACTAAGTGAATGTCTAGTAAATGTATACTTTTGTTGTGTGGTGAGCTTGGAATCCAGACCATGATCGCTGTTGGTGGAGTCTGAACCAAATGTTTTACCTGCCCTTTATAGAAAGGATAATGTTTTATGCCCATCATGAATGTGGAATTACTTTGAATTTGCTTTTTCAGTTATAATGCAAATTTTGGGTAGATTCAGTCATAGTCTTTCCATATTAATAAATTGCCAGTGGTAAGATGGGTGGTACCGAGTGTTACCTGTGACCAAATGAGTGACTTTGTTTCTTAGAACTCTAGAAAAGCTTACCTTCTTTAGTTTATTAGTATTCATTAGGGAATGAAATGTAGACTGTTTTTAGAGGCCTGCCATGTGCCAGTCAGTATGCTAGATACTTTATTTACTTTGGTCCTTCTAACAACTATGTGAAGCAAGTATTATACCAGTTTTAGAGATGAGGAAATTAAGGCTCAATAAATGACCGTCACTGATAGCTAATGAATCATACAACAGTGTTTCAGACCTAGAGCTCTTAACTACAAAGGCACATGACAAATTTTTATAGATGTTTACCTTTTCTTTCCAGGCGTGAATAATAAAGCCCTGGTTTCTTAAAAGACTATTAAACAGTTTATTTTTTAAATTTATTTGATCAATTGCAACATTTTGTGTTTAAACTGAATGATCGTCGCAAACAACCTGATTTTATCTAGTAAGCTAGTAGGGTAAATGGCTCCATAATCACTGAGTTTTGTAGCACAGTCAGTGAGTCCAGATAATTCACTATGGGAAAATACGGTTCCAAATTGAGTTTTTTGTTCCTAAAGGACAGTAGAACAATGGAATTTTTCTACTTAATAATCTTTGTATGTGCTGCTTTGAAAAACTGAATAACATCATAGAATCATAGAATATTAAAACTGGAAGAAAACATAAGATGTGTAGTCCACAAGTTTTCCATCTTGCTTTGTGCAAAGTTTCCAGCAATGGAAAGAGGAGCTTGGCAAGTCACATTCCCCTTCCATGAAATAGCACTCTGCTTTAATCTGTCTCTTGTGTTAGTCTTCCAGGTAAGCTCTTATTTGAGGAAATGGTTTCATATCTTTAAAACATTTTTATGCCATTTCCTAATTTTACAAACAGCAGTTTAAGGCCCGGAGAAGCAAATTACCTTTCCAAGGTAATGTCCCTTGCTGGACTAGTTTATTCATTCCTTCAGTAAACATTTATTGAATATCTGCTATGTTCCAGTCACTATGCTTAGAGCTCACAGACTAGTGGAAGAAAGAGATGGACAAACAAATAATTGACAACACAGTGTAACAAAGGAAGTTTATGAAGTGCCATGTGAAAGAAGTCAAGAGAAGCATCCCATGAGAAATTACATTTGAACTGGCTCTTAAAGATGGAGATGATTTTGCCAGGTTGAAAAGGGAAGGATGACTGTTCCCGACCGAGGCAACAGTGTATACAAAGCCATGGAGGTATGAAAGCACGACATGATCAGCCCGTGTCACGGGGCTTGGTGGGGTAAAATTCCACACTAAATAATCGAAGTTAGGGGAAAGGTTATTACCATAGTTGCGAAGGGCCATGTTAGGAAGAGTGCTCCACAGCAAGTTAAGGAAAGAAGGTTTTATCCTGTAGGGAAGTGTGCCTTTGAAGACTTTTAATTAGGTAAGAGGAGTGATTGATCATGTATTGCAAAAAAGTTATTCTGGGGGCTGTTTCTTAATCCTAGAGGGAAAAAGATACAACTGTGTGTTGCCTTTTAGCCATCTCAGCCTCTTTCACTTACTGGTACCTGCAGATGGTGCCCTCAGCCTCTCCCCCAACGGCCATAAGAGTTCATTATATGTTTTGTTAACGGCGTTTTGTCCTTTAGAGTATCTGCCTGCCACAACACAGCATAGATCAGATTTGGAGGACCTTTTCTGAGTGTTTGACTCTCTGTGAAATCCCTTTCTGTGTTTTGCTTCACTTTGAAATGACGTTATCACTTACTGTGAGGATAATTTGTAGTTTCCTTTGTCATCATCTTTTTTGGATGTCACAGACCATGGAGTGCTCTGCGTTGGTTCATAGAAACTGAGAATGGGAAGGACACATGATTTTTATATTATTACTTCTCTTGAGTATTCTCACCTGTGATGGATTTTGGCTCCAGGCTTAGATGGAGAAGTGGCCCGTTGGGAGAACATTTCATGTTTCACTTGACTTTTTCTGTGATTAAATACACTATTAAATGATTTGCGTGATGCTTGCATGATATTGAATCAGAAGGGCTGTTGTTTTATCAAGAGGTGCTTTAGCATATACTGTGAAGACTGGACATTAAATGCCAGGGCTTCTATAGCATGTGAAGAAAAGTCAAGCCAGAATTCTTAGTAACCTTAGCAATGGCTGTTAAGAAACCTGAGGCTTTCTTTCTCATCAGAAGCCTCAAACAGGTTTCCTTTGGGGGTCATTTTTCCTGGCATTATATTCTGGATTCAGCCAGCATCTTGGGCTGGGTAAGCTAGCATCTTACCATCCTCTGTCTCCAAGCCTATAATCCTCTCTTAGGCCATCTGTGCTTTAAAATAAAATCTGTATTTCTTTTTACTTTGTCCTAAGCCAGAGTCCTTTGTCTCTCTCTAATGAAAAGCAGAAGAGGAGCTGAAACTTTTCTTTGGTATAAATTCCTAGGGACAAACTCATATCCTGAAAGCCTCAGGAGTTGACTTGCCCTTATTTCTGTCCAGGATTCCTCTGTTCCCTGGCCCTCCAAACTTTTTCAGCAGCCCTTTTGGGGATTTCTATATGTTTTGATACTACCAAAAATAAAGAAATGGCCTTTTTTATCAGAGTGATGGAGAAAGATTGGATAAAATAACATAAAAGAACCAATTATACAACTTTAGGAAGTCTCACACCAGAAGTTGCCCATGACAGTAATGCAATTGTAAATGGGATGGGCTCCGAGTACATGTCATATTTATTCTTCTGAAAGCCGCATGGTGGGCTCTATACTTCATTCCCTAGAAATAGTGTTTCTAGGCTGCATAATGCCTTACCTTTCCTTAAAAAACTAACACAAAAAAAGTAGGGGAAAGCATTACTTTAATTACTAAGGTGGATTTTTAAGTACTCAAAGGACATTTCAGAGAAGCCCCCATATTGTGTCTAATAGCCCCATGAGGAAGAATAAACATTTATCAGTCACCTATAATATGCAATGCCAAACATTTCACAAAGATTTCCCTTATTCCTTGCAACAATCTCATGAGATTCTACCTCTAACATTGGAAAGGAAATGCATCCAAGGAGATTTCCTTCTCTTTCTTCCCTTTTACCTTGGGCATTAGGGTGAGGTGAAAAAGTAGTAATAACAAATAAGGCTGAAGACCAGATTTGTATGACGCGCATAAAATAATCAAAGGAAGACATAGATGATGAGCACTATGCCCCCAAAAGTCTAGAGCATATTGAAAAGTAGATGAGGCTTTCTTTGACAGAGAGAGCAGAACAAGAAAATAGAATCATCAAGAGGAGGAATGCCATTTATTGTGTAGCTCCTAGGTGCCAGTATGCTGCTAGGCGCTTCACGCATGTAATCGATTTAAGCCTCACAACAATCATGTAGGGTGAGTGAGCTTTTCCTCATTTTACAGGGGAAATCTGGGGAGCAGCATGGTTAAATAACTTCAACCAGGTCGTACAGCTAGTGAGTTTGGGGACAGGGATTAAACTCAGGTTCTACGTGTAAAATCCTCTAACACTAAAAAGAAAAAGTATGTAAAATTTTATACATGTACATTTTCCTGGGAGATGGTCGGTATCTTTAATAGATTCATAAAGGAGTTCATCCCCTGCCCCAAAGTTAAGAACTTCTTCTAAATTATGCCACTTTAAGAAGAGCCAGCTGAGGAAACTGGAGCTGTGCGAGCCTTGTTTTATGTTCCCCATTTAGACGTTTTCCCAGGTAATAGTAGTAAGTTAAACCAGGAAAAAAAATTCTTACAATTCTTTAGGCCTGAGAAAGCTAATTTATTTTGCTAGAGAAGTAGCATAGTGTACTGGGGTAGGGGAACAGGTTCTAGAGTCACATTGCTTAAATTTAAACCCTAACTCTACCACTTATTTGTTCTTTTGCCTCAAATACACCTAATCCCTCCATCTCAATTTCCTCATTATAAAACTAGAATAGTTGTAGAAGTACCTACCTCATGGTAGATGGAAGCGTTAAATTAGTAAATGTATGTAAAGTGCTTATTAGCACAGTGGTTCTTTCCAGGGGTGAGTTTATCTTCCAGAGGACATTTGACAATGTTAAAGACATTTTTGGTTGTCACGATTTGGGGGAGGGGTGCTACTGGCATCTAGTGAATAGAGGCCAGAGGTGCGGCTCAACATTTTACAATGCACAGGACAGCCCCACACAACAAAAACATCAGTAGTGCTGAGGTCGAGAACCCTGTTTTAACACAATGACTGACATATATATTTCAGTAAATATTTGCTATTATTTTGTGTTAATGATTAAGAAAAATAGGGAAGAGCAAGCGAAATTATGATTCATTCATCTTTTCTGAGCAGCTAAAGAAAAGTAAAAAAAGTTAGTATCAGGTAATAAACTACTCTACCCAATAGTCATAAATTCAATATTATATGGAAAAACCCACTTAAAGAATGTGCTTTTATGATAACATAAATGAATATGAAGCCATGTTTGAGGATCTCATGTGTGCTTTGTAAAGAGTTCTATAGTTTAATACTATTTGGTATTGATGTAACTATATATTTTTAGAGCATTTCATGATCATATATAAAAAATAATTGGTTAAGAGTGTGGTCTTTGGCATTATTCTTACTTGGGTTCAGATCCCACCTCTGTCACATACAAACTGTCTGACTCCATAGACACATCACTTCTTTGAGCCTCAGTTTCTTTAGTGGTAAAATTATGATATTAATGCCTACCAGCTTCATTGAGTTATCATATTGATTAAATGAGATAAAGCATATAAAGTACTTGGCAGAGTCCCTAGCAAATATTAAGCACTCAGTAAGTGATAGTTGCTCATATTATCTTCATCATCATTGTCATCATCTCTGTCCCTGGAACTTTAGTACCCACCAGTGGTGGGATAAAAACTAGAGTGACCAACTAGGAGGCTGTTAGCAAAGTAAACCTGACCATGGGTTCTGTAACTAGCATGTGCAAGCCATCTGACTTGACATGCTGCCTTTACCAATTCCATAAAATCACCCTCAACTTCCCTCGCCACTCTACAAGGGCTCTTTCCTAGTTTGATACCTACCGACATCCATTTCCAGCATCCCTGACCCCTTTTGGAGATACCCTGGATATTTTACTCCTCTTTATTGATGTCTAAGTTGTGATATTTTTCACAGGTGTCCATTGAAGTGCCAAGTAATTACATAGTTTTGGTTTTCGTTTTGTTTTGTTTTTTTCAAAACCCCACATCACACCGTTAAGGGAATCTGAACTCTATTTCCTGTCTGGCTCCTCTCACCATATGACAGTTCATTTTATTTTTTTTAACTTACTGTATTTTTAGCCTTCTTCTAAGTTATATTATCCTTTGAAGTTCCTAGCTTAGTTTGTTCAAGGCAAAACAAAAGTGATATTTTGTGAAAAATAATGTGTATTTTGGTTCTGCATGTGATAAAGAGACACTGTGATTGCTTAGAAGCTAATTTATTATTAATTAACTTGTTTAGAAGCTAATTTAAGTTTCTTCTTTTACTGTACTTGGGCAGTAGAGAGTATAGTCTGCAAACATGGTTTAAGATTTGGGTTAGATTGCATACATCTGTATTAATGTGTTCCATAAGCCAAGTTTTAATATCCTTTTATTGTGCTGTTGTTAAAAGAATTTTCTTAAATCTAAGGAATGTGTCTTTATCTTGAAGAAAGATAATTTTTCCACCTCTCTGAGTTTAAAATAGAGGAACCTGCAAAGAAAAGGAAATTGCATTTTTAAACAACAGATCTCAGTAGTCTCTGGATTTGCAGGTTGTTGCTCTTCATCCTCTGAGCCAATTGAATGTATCACATGGGCACCAGTGAGCAGATGTGGGGAGGACGCAAGCAGGATGTGGAAGCAGGAGCCAGCAGCGCTGGCAGACTGGCAAATGCTTCTGTTTTGCTAAGCACCTGCTTTTTTGTATTCAGACTATCCAAACCATCTGCTTTTATATTCTCTTTACTTACTGTCAGCCATTTTGGAGTTTTTAAAAAGCTTCAAAAGTGACTGGGAATTTTTCACAGTAAGCTAGGAATCCATACCACTCTTTTAAAAACTTGTGCTTTTAGGATATTCCTGTTTAATTCTCAAGACATAGTTGCTTTTTAATTTAGGTACAGTGTGTTATGTGTTGTATAATTAAAATGTTTTTCTCCCTTCCCAATTACTTACTCTCAGACATCAGTATTTGAATTGCCTAAACAGATAGTTGACTGTCATATGATACATTAACAACAAGATACGTAATGATTGAATGTAAATGATTGTTTACTTACCCCTTCTCATTAAAAAAAAAGAAAAACATTGTACCTTTTAATGAAAATTCCTAATTCTTTATAAGCTTAACTGTTTTCTAATATGCAACTGATGTCCTCACTAGAAATAGTATTTATAGAGTACCTATTGTGCACCAGATACCGTGCTAGGCATTTTGTCCAAATTATTGCTAATCCTGTCTCTCTACAGCCTTACAAGGTAAGTATTATTACCTTCATTTTGTGAATGAAGAAATTGATTCTTAAAGAAGTTGAGAAAGTTGTTTAGGGTCACACTTGAGACTGGGGATTTGAGCTCTAGTTTCTCTAGCTCTTCTACACTGTTCTTCAAAAATGTTGTCATGTGGGCTTCCCTGGTGGCGCAGTGGTTGAGAGTCCGCCTGCCGATGCAGGGGACACGGGTTCGTGCCCCGGTCTGGGAGAATCCCACGTGCCGCGGAGCGGCTGGGCCTGTGAGCCATGGCCGCTGAGCTTGCGCGTCCGGAGCCTGTGCTCCACAACGGGAGAGGCCACAAGAGTGAGAGGCCCACGTACCGCAAAAAAAAAAAAAAATGTCATGTCAAAGAGAATATGTGATAGAGGGCCTCAGCATAAGGAATCAGGGATGGTACAATTTATTTAGCTGCAGGTGAGTACTCTTCATCTCTAGTCATTGAGAAGTACTGTTGGCACTTGGTCCTCTGCTTCTGCTTTTTTTAAGTTTTTTAAAAAATGCTTTTACTTAAAAAGAAAGAAAAGGAACACTTGTAGCCTGTTTCTAAAAACTTACAACAGCTAATTTGTTTTTTCCTTGAGCTTTCCGCCTGTCAACATTAAGCCCTCTAGTAGCCTTTTAAGATGGTAATCAGAATTGAATGGCGATGTTGTTACATGTTTTTTGACCTTTATCACTACCCAAAAATGTGGTCTGTACAAAACAGACCCCAGAGATGCAATAATTCAAATGATTTAAAAGCACAATCAGTAGACATAACCTCTATTTATATTTCACTTTTTGTAGAGCGCAGCTCACATATACACTGTAGAAATCAACAATATGAAAGTATTAGGCCTCTTCAGCCTAGAAAGTTAAACACTTAAGAGAAAAGATCAGGTTTTTGGCTTTTTTAATCAATATTGGTAGAACTTGAAAATTTTGTAAATATTTAAATTCAAGAGTACCCTTAGCCTTACATTAAGTTCAGGGTAAATAAGAAGAAGTTCTGCTTTCTTTGGTGGATAATGAAATTTTATGGGGCTTATTTTTCCAGGGAGTGCCACAAAATGAAAATACAAATAGGTCGATAAGTCCATGAATGAAAGATTCTCAACTACTTAAGGAAAGATAGAAATTTCTGGGCTCCATCTCTAACCTTCTGAGGTTAATGGTCATCGCTGGAGGCTAAGTCACTGGAGTCATAATCAGAGACAGTAAAGAACCAAATGAGCCTTCAGCTGATATGCTGTGTTCTTATATAATTAACAGAGGCAGTAATCTCCTTTCTGACCTACCTCAGACTTTCCTCTTGTTCAAGGAAATAGGGCCAAAATTGTCACAATTTTGCCACCTTGGCCTTTCTTTTCAATTCCCAACCCTAACTACTTTTCTTTAGTAATACAGATGAGGTAGAGACGAATTTCTTTTCCACATTCAGTACTTACTTTTGGAACTATGGATTTAGAGTTTTGGGGGGTACATATTTAATTGATACCTTGTGAGCAGATGAACCTCCCCCAAGGAACTGGGTATATAAGGATGAAGGGCACTCTCAGCTCAAAGATGTGGAAAATAAACATTTCTAATGGAAAATAAAGAATTGAAAAGTGAGAAGCCCAAGAATACTGTGTCCATGAAGGTAAAAATATCAAGAAGAGGAAACACATGGTGTCAGAGACAACAAAGCGTTCAAGAAAAATAAAAACTTGACCTCTCTGGCTGTGGTCCATCACACACACTGTAGTCAGACAAATCTGAAACACCACTTTTATCATAGGGCCCTTCCCACTTCAGAAACCTCTCTCTTGCCTTCATCTAGCCAACAGTCCTCAGCTTCTAAGGTCCTCCAGAATCTAGCTCCACCTACTAGCCAATTTTAGTTTTCACAGACCCCCTCTATCAAGCTGACTCTCACCATCTTTATCTTGGATTACATTGTTCTCTTTTTTCTTCTCCCCATTCCCCCCGCTTACCCCACAGCAATCTCCATCCTTCAGTGTTCTATCCCAGTAGGCACTCTTACAGTTCTTAATACCTGGATCATATTCATTAAAACTTAGTTAAATAATAATGATAATGGCAATGCTAGCACTCGTTTATTGTTTATTATATGCCATGATGCACTATAATAATAAGCGTTTACATACATTGTATCTTGTAGGCCTCAAAATAATCTTGTGATAAAGGTGTTCTTAACCCCAGTTCTGCCATAACGTAACTTGACTAAGAACACAGTGGTAGGAAGGGGCATGCGCAAGATTTGGCCTTTAAATCTAACTCTAAATTCACTAAATGACTAACTGATTCCCAGTCTTGCTCCTTAAGTGTTCTGCTCTATGTCCTTGTTTTCTTAACAAAGTTTGAGTTTCTTGAGGACAGAGGCAATATCCTAGGTGTAAGATACGTATCGTATATCTGTCGCTGTTGATTGAATATGGGTTAGGTAGGGTGAGATGGTCAGATTTCATGGTGACAAAAACAGAAATTTTATTCTGATTCTAGTCATTTTTTTGAAGTAGGTGTTGTTAATTAGAGCAGTGTTTTATTAGGAGACAGTGGATTGGAACCAGCTAATGTTCCGTTTTTAAGGATTGTAAATTAGAAAAGGATCTGCACCCCTTCCGACATAACTTGCTCTAAGCATCTCTTCCATCTGGATGTTCCTGAGTTACATCCTTTCATAATATACCAGTAATGTAGTAAATAAAGTGTTTCTTTGAGTTCTATGAGCCACTCTAGCAAATTAATCAAACCCAAGGAAGAAGTCCCTGGATCTTCGACCTGTAGCTAGTTGGTCAGAAGCACAGGTGACAACCTGCACTTTCTTACTTCCTTTTTTATTGGACTTTCAATTGGTGTTTGAAAATTAGGAGCAGTCTTGTGTGACAGAGCCCTTAATTGGATGTGAGACATCCAAGTAGTGTCCCCTGAGAACTGCTTGGTGGTGTTGGAAAAAACATGTAGACATTACAAATACATGTAATTGCCTACTATGTACTAAACAATGGGCCATAATATTGACTATTATTATAAAGAGAGATAGTCCTGCCATCATAGACAGGTGGAGAACACAGAGCTGACAGGCATCATTGTTTGATATGGTAAGGCCCATATTTGATATGCAGAACAACAGTGGGAACGTATAGGAGAACACCTAATGTAATCTTGGGAAAGTCCAGGAAGGATTCCCGGACCAGAAGAGTCCAGCTCTGTGTTTTCCACTTTCCTATTCAAGATTGCAAAACAAGACCAAGAAATCTAAGTATCCGTACACTTCAGACTGTTTAACAAATTGGTGACAGTGTAAATGTTCCATCCCTGATGGGATGGTAATTAGTAAAGCAAATGAATTCCTCTACCCCTCTCAGTTGGCACCAAGAACCACCCACCACTCCTGCTCTGTCAAATAGGTGCCAGATATAAGGCAAGGTTGTTTTCCGTGCATTGAAGAACATAGCGCCCAGTAGAAAGTTTAATTTGGATTTTCTATGGTAAATATCCATGAAAACATATTTTTTCCTAGTAGCTAGGAAGCAGTGTTGTCAGTTAGTGGAAACTGTTGAGTAGGAAGTTGGAGAACAAGCCATTTCACTGTGTAGCCTTCTTGAGCCGTCTTCTAAACCCCATCTAAAAAAAAATGGAGTTCATGCTACCTGCCCTTCCTGCTTTGAATGCACAGTCTTAGTGATCTAAGGGAGACAGTACATTGAATGAGCTCTTTCCCAGCCAAAAGGGATAATTCAGGTAACTAAAGATTTAAACTAAAATTTTGTCAGTGAGATATAGGAGGGAGAGAAGAGGGCCATAGAGAAAGTTCATGTTCTGTCAGCTATTTTTCTTGGTTGCTAATTAAGAATTTATATTTTAAATCAGCTACAGTGTGGGGAAGGGTCATGATTTCAATAAACATGAGTGATACTATTAAAAAGAAACAGAAGATAAGGAAATATACCTGGGTTCTCTGCATGTAAAGATGTGTGGTTTATAAAACATTAGTTATTTATGGTGGTAATGATTCCCCTCTAAAAAGTCTGTGAAAATGAAATAAAATTATTTCATTGAACTTTTCAAAAAACGTATCTTCCATGAATTCCTAATTGTTAATCATCATAATCAAGCTGATTTCAAAAGAAAGGGAGAAAAAGTAGATCTGAATGGAGAAATGGAATGCTAGAGAATATAGAATTTTTATTCATTTGTATGGTGGACCGTCATCTTGAAGTAAATATGAAATGGATCAAAGTTGTTTGTGCTTTGAAAATTGAAGCAGTGTTCATCATACATAATTGAACAAAGTTGAAATTTTGTAGGTATAAAACAAACAAAAAAAAGCCACAGCTATAATAGCTATTACAGGAAATGGAGGAAATTAATAATAAAAGACAATACACTACCTCATAAATACATGCTCATCATGTGATTAGAGGGTGAGAGCATTAAGCAAATACCCTGATTAATTTAACAGTTTAACCCTGAAATTAGAGTACAGACGGTTCAAAATTCATCTGTACATAAACCAACCAGAAAAACAAACAGCTTACTTTCATAAAGTAAGGTTTTTCGGCAGTTCTTTTGGATACGTGAAGATAATATTCTCTTAAAAGAAAGATTATTACTTAGCAAGACATGTTTGTTTGATGTATTTCTTAAAAAAATAACCAAGTTTCTGTATCTTTTTTTAAGAAAATATATTAAGGAACAGATTGAGGGCATTTTTGCCTTACATCCAGTGATCTTGCCTTTTATAACTTGTCCTCAAGTAACTCCTAGGAGCTATGATTTTTAAGACTGATTGATACTAGGAACATAAATTAGGCAGGAAAAGGGTATTTTCGTAGGTCTCTGTATTCACTGAGTAAAGTTTAAATTAACCTTGACTAGAGCATCTTTGAATACCTTTTTGATGCATAAAATAGTTTATCAAAACATATTTTAAAATAAATTTTGGAGGATTTTTAGAAGTGCAAACAGCAAAAGAGTAGTTTACTATAAAGGCTTTTATTTTATATCACGTCGACATTTGTGAATCACTATGTTTTTTCTATCACTTATTTGGTAAAAGTCCACAATTTGCCAAAATGGTTAATAGAACACAAATACAGACATTTCATGTGATGTACCATGTAAATGTAAACCTTTGTAGTTACATGTTTTTGTAGCAAGAGAATTGTTTTAAAAGGCACGTAATTTATTAGCTATCGGTAGCTTCTTTATTGCCTTGCCGCGCTGCAGTAATAAATAAAAAAAAGTGAACTGATTTTACAAATGGCACACAAGGTGCACATTTTGTGGGGGAAAAAAGCCTTTTTTTAAAGAATTGGCATTAAATCCTTTTTTTGTGATGACAAAGAGGCTAAGAGTGCAAACTGTATTTTCTGTTTATCGAAAACAGTCTTTTTTCTCGGGGGCATTTTTTCCTATGATCATCAAGGGATTTCAAAAGCAATAAAGTGTGGAATCATTGTTCGACTTGAACAGTATTAAAACTTAGGTTTTAATTTCAGTGAAGTAATAAGATTTGAACCTGTCTCACATTACAGCACTGTAAGGCATTTAGCAATTGTATTTTAAAAGAGGTTTTTAAGATGCAGCTCACTTGTAAGCTCACTGTCTGTCAGTAATTAATAGTTTTTCTTCAGCGTAAGCTGTTGTGATCAAACCAAGAAATATCTGGGTTTTCAGTAACACATTGTGATAATTGTGAGTGTTTATTCCTAATTAGTCTAAATGTCTAATAATTGTCAGCTTGCTTCCCTGGCTGCTTAAAAAGAAAAAAAAGAGAGTGACATTTAAAGCTACAGTGTGTCTTCGGGCTTTTAAAAATATGAACGTAGATGTACATGTATATTTCAATAAGCTTTACACCCAGCAAGATTATATGTCAGTTGACTCATTCATTAACCAAGTATTTTATCCTTCAATATCATTTCCTAGTTTTTAGACATTACATCATCTGTGTACGTTAAAAAAAAAAATGTTTCCAGATACAGTATTATATGTACAGCTAAACCCAAACTGACAATCTGGATTCTTCAGTACTCATCACTGAAACTTACCTTTACTTCTCAAGAAAGCTTTTAAAATATGAGCATTTCTATTAGATCAATGTGGCAACATACTTGCTGATGAAAGATTGTAGTTACCATTTTGAATTGCTATTGAAAATAATTGCCTCTACAAAAGGAAACATCTGTATGATAGCACATGGTTAAAGCTGCCATCAATTTTTAACATTTGAGGGTTGAGCTATGACCTTTTATGATGACTGTGAACAGTAACTGCCTCCATTAGCCATAAGTTTTGTTTCTTTATTTTAGTAGATGGCCTAGGCTGTAAATATTAGAGAATCTAAAATAAATCAACATATTATCCTAAGGATACAAAATGTAAGAGCTATTTGTGGTTGGGAGCCCTTGACAGATAGTTTGGATGAAGCAGATGATTGCCTGCCTAGCGTATCTGGTCTGCATTGCTATGCCTGCAGGCAGTTTAGTGCTGTGGTTGTATATTGATGTCAGGGTTAGTACTGAGTGGCTAGCAGTGACAGATGTCTATAATTACAGGCAATGCTTCCAGTATTTCTGAAAAGCCAGCCTATGTTGAACAATTATCTTATTTCTGCCTTGCCAAAGAGCGTGTTCCAATTGCTAGTATTAGCAGTGGTGAATATAGCGCTTCATCTGCTGCCTTGGGACAAATGTGGGAAAAGCACTTGGTTATAAAACATAAATGCAAAATATTTTTTTAACACTTTGCATTAGTTCAGTTCAGTGTTTTCCTAATTTTTATCTTCCCATAATGTTTCTGTTGAAGGAATCTTGAAATAATAGAAGCACATTTGGCTACTTATTGGGATTTTGTTTTCCCTTAAGCCTGTGTGTCTCCCCAGCGCCAGTATCCCTTGCTCTACTGAATAGATGTGTTTAAGCAAAGTTGGCTTTGAAATGACTTTCTCCAACGTGGATTACATTCTCTGATTGACTCCCATTACAAAATTGGAAATGCATTTCCATGGACAACCTCCCACACCTTTTGACGAGGAAAATTGTAAAAGGATAGACAGTGCTGAAATGTGTGAAATACCTTAGTGCACTGGTGCCTTTACATTTACTGAGAAATTGCAGTTTTCAACTTTTGTTTTAACCCTTTATTTTAAGCCTTCAGCCACTTATTGTCCTTTCCTATCTCCAAGTGTACATGACCACTTCCTTCCATATTGCCTCTTAGCCCGCTTTAGTGACTCATTAGAAATGCTTTCATGCTTGTTGGTCCCAGTTCTCAACTGTCCTTTTTTTCTGCTTATTTGCATTTCTTAGACATGGGCTGTAATACCACTCTCCCGAGCAGATGCATCTGCCTTACTTACACAATACTCTCCAACCTTAACATTACTGAAGTTCCTAAAGTTCAGGGCACTGAGTATTAAAACATTATCCATGCTGTAAGTGACAAATTCTGTATTTCCAGGTAATGTAGACTGAGAAATGCCTAGGAAATAGCACTTGAGGTCATGTTTCTTTCCAACCTTAATCTAACCTGTATTGGGTTTCTACTTTGTGCTTCACTCCACTTTGTGGCATTATTTATACATTTTCTCATTTAGTCTTCTCAGCAATATTCTCTTTAGTAGGTAGGAGTATCTTCATTTTGCAGAACATGAAAAAAGATTTCAGGAAGGTTAAAAACTTGTTTAGTGTCCTGGGTTTTCGACCAAATCATCATACCCTAAACCCAAGTGTGCTTTCCAGTGTATCACATTACCTATGTAGGTATTTAGACATGAGTCCAGACATGATCAGTTTTAAGTGTAATGATTGATAAGACCATCATCACAGCTTCATCCCCGTATTTGCTATTTTACTTCCCGAGGAAAAATCTCATCACTACAACCACAGATTGGACCTCTAGTTCTGGCTATCCAGCAGTCACAAGAGAATCAAGCTACATCCTAGATTATCTGCTAAAATCCACCCTACTGTAGGAGAAGCAACTCAACCCATGGTCTAGTGTCAGAGATAAATATTATATTCATATATGAAAGGCAGCCCCTTTCTGTTCTTACTGGACCTATCACACAAAAACTTTTTTGATAACTTAAAACTCTAATGATGATGTTCTGGAACCCCTTGTCTGTGTGCATTTAATTTAGCAAAGAAAACTCAGAGAATCGGATGGACTTGTTTACCTGAATTGGGAAGACTTTGATAATTTATTGGACACAGGGATGTAAATCATCTACTTAACCCAGAGGTGAGAACTTATCCTGCAGACAGGAAACAGGAACTTGTGATGACTGTAAAAAGGAAGATGAGGGCTTTGAAATCAGGAACTTAGGTTGTACAGAGCCCTTGGGCTAAAACATCACCTGCTACCACATAGCGTTCTGTTTTCCTCCTGTCTCCTTTCCCATCACATTTACTGTTCCGCCTCTGTAAAATAGAAGTTATAGGTAGAAGACGGAAGATTAGGAGTTAGTCTTTCACTGGGGCTCTCTTCCCTCTAATCACTCTTCTTTAACCACTATTAAAGTTACTCACATGCCAGCTTAGAAGAAATATTTACTTTCCACCATCTAGTCCAGATAAAGCACAAATAAAAGGGACCGTCATCTTGGTGCATGCCTCATAATCTTAATGCCAGACTAATGTTTGACTATCTTACTTAATAATAATAGTGGCCATTTAGTGACCACGTATTCTAATGGCTAATAGCTAATGTTTATTTGGTGCATACTGTGTGCTAAAAACTTTCCAAGTGTTCCTGACACTGTGCTGGCAGTGCTGTATATAATACAGCATTTGATGACAATAATATTGGGTTGGCCAAAAGGTTCCTTTGGTTTTTAAGTAAAAATAAAAGACACATTTTTCATTTTCACCAAGAACTTTATTGAACAACCTATTCATTGTTTTGTTCCACTACCTTCTGCCGTTTTTCAGGCAACTTCATAATTCCATCTTCCCAAAACCTTTGGTCTTTTTGAGCAAAGAACTGTTCCAGGTGCCTTTTACAGTCTTCCAGGCAATGGAAATGTTTTACATTAAGAGAATTTTGTAAAGACCTAAATAAATGGAAATCTGAAGGTGCAGTGTCTGGTGAATGTGGCGGATGAATCGGAACTTCGCAGACAAGCTGTAACAGTTTTTGCCTGGTCATCAAAGAAACATGCGGTCTTATGTTATCCTGATGGAAGATTATGCGTTTTCTGTTCACTAATTCTGGACGTTTTTCGATGAGTGCTGCTTTCAAGTGGTCTAACTGGGAGCAGTACTTGTTGGAATTAACCGTTTGGTTTTCCAGAAGGAGCTCATTAGTAGAGGACTCCTTTCCAATCCCACCACCATATACACATCACCTTCTTTGGATGAAGACCAGCCTTTGGTGTGGTTGGTGGTGGTTCATTTTGCTTGCCCCACGATCTCTTCCGTTCCACATTATTGTACAGTATCCACTTTTCATTGCCATCACAATTTGTTTTAAAAATGGAACATTTTCATTACGTTTATGTAGAGAATCACATGAGGAAATACGGTCAGGAAGGTTTTTTTCGCTTAACTTACGTAGAACCCAAACATCAAAGCGATGAACATAACCAGGCTGGTGCAAATGATTTTCAATGCTTGATTTGGATACTTTGAGTATGTCACCTATCTCCCATGTGCTGATTGTTCTCAGTTAATGTCTTGATTTGATCGCTGTCAACTTCAACTGGTCTACCCGACCGTGGAGCATCATCCAACAAGAAATCTCCAGCACGAAACTTCGCAAGCCACTTTTGACACGTTCGATCAGTCACAGCACCTTCTGCATACACTGCACAAATCTTTTTTTTGCATTCCAGTTGTGTTTTTTACCTTTCTTGAAATAATAAAGCATAATATGCTGAAAATGTTGCTTTTTTTCTTCCATCTTCAATATTAAAGTGGCTACACAAAAATTCACCAATTTTGATGTTTTTGTTTAAATGCACGCTCATATGACAGCTGCCACATACAATCTAACAAACTTGTTTCGAATGAAGTTAAAGACAACTAAGTGCTACTAGAGCCATCTTAACAGAAAAAAACTGAACAAACTTTTTTGCCAACCCATAATAGCCAGTACTTTATGGAAATTTTACCATGTACCAGGACTGTTGTAAGTGCTTTACATATGTTAACTGCTTTAATCCTCTCAAAGATTCTGTAAATTAGGGCCAACTATCATCCTCATTTTATATTTGAGAAAACTAAGGTGTAGAGGGTAAGCAGTTTGCTCAAAATCACTTAGTAAGTGGTGGAATCCAACTAGTCTTGGGCTTCAGAATCTATCTTTAACCACTTCACTAGACTGCCTTCTATTTTGTGATATTATTCTTTCCATTTTACAGATGAAGAAACTGAGACTCTTAGAGGCTAACTAATTTTACTAGAATTATAGAGTTAATTTATTAAATAAAATATTTATTAAATGTCTGTTATCTGCCAAGCACTGTGCTAGGCTAGCAAGTAGTGGTCTCACTCAGTATCCCATGTGCATTGCACTAGACATGCATTCTGTGTTTCCTCCTAGTTGAAGTTATCTAAAATATATACTCAACTTGCTCATTTCTGTCTCTTATTGAAAGAAGACTATGCTTCCTGGGCAACTGCATGTTGTCTTTGTTCACCAGTTAGACTTTTGCATACGTTGTAGCTAATTTTCAACATAAAAGTATTCAGTAGGAGGATTAGGATGGAAGCGGTACTTAGCCTATTGCTGCGAATATTGCCTCCTCAGAGAAGGTTTGAAGTGTTTATTAGTGTTTGAAGATACTAGTGTTTGAAAGTCGTCAGTAGGCCATCAGAAGGTGAACTCTGATCCTTTGCATTTAGGGCAAGTTAAAGTTTTCACTAACTAGGCTAGTGTGAGAGACAGAAAGTAAAAGCTACGAAGGACTATAGGATCAACGTTTTTGAGTAAAGTTTGAGAATATAATGAAAATAGCAGATTTGACAGAATAGTAAAAATATGCACAATGTCATTGGCAGCCCTTTTTTCATTCCATGGGCCATTATTCCTTTACTCTTTTTGTCAGGTTGTCCTTCCTAAAGGGATAGAGAGTTGAGTGGCTCATAGGAGGAAGGTACAGCAGTTGTTTTGGATGTAGGAAATGGGAGGTGTTTCAGAGACGCAGGGTGGAGACAGAGTGTGTGTGCAAGAGTTAGATTAAGTGGTGGAAGACTCAATGTGATTTGCTTAACTTTCTGAGTGACTACAGAAATGCGTTTCATTTATTGAACATATACTTTTACCCTTCAGAAGTTGACTTGGCCTACTTATATCATTAGCCCCAGTTGCCACATTTGCATAATTAGAGTGCCTCATGGGAAACAGTAGTATTAAGAGATTCTTAAAAATAGTTCTGTTAGGTGTTATTTATAATTTGTTCTTTTTCAGGGCTACCTTTAGTAATTGGTTTCTTGAATTATTTCATGGAAGCAAACCCATTGTAATCCATATAACCACATCCAGGCTTTGAACAGCACTTCACTCTGCCTCTGATCCTAGCCTCCAGAATAAAATCAAAGTCCCATGAATATTTTAAGTGACAACCACAAAGATCCTGAGCCACATTCTCCCTGTATCGGAAGTCGGGAAGGACTTCTGCTCTTCCCTTATCCCCGACACCAGGTGGCAGGTCCCTAAACTCTGTGCTTTGTAGGTTGTACACCTGAGGAGTGATGTGTCCAGAGTTCCAAAGAAGGCTTGGAAAATAGTTCAGGTGAGTTGAGCTGCTGGTTATTGTGGTGGATCACCAGTCTTTATGCTTGTCTCACCACAGCCCGAGATTCTTATTATTAAAATAGGCGCGTGCACAGTGATAAGTGTAGGGGTGCATTTTTCTTGATTCCCTTTTTTATGCACTGTGGAATCCTACAGTGTGCATGTTTTATAACGAAATGTTCTATAGTCAGCTAATGTTCGATAGTATTAACGGCGAAGCCTCTGTTCAGTATGATTGCATAGTATAAAAGCAGCCTAGGTTTCTTGATTATAACGTTTCTGAAGTGGCCAATTCTAACCAGTTATTCATACCTGAAAGCAGAAAGTTGTATTTGGCTACAATGAATAGCATCTGTTATTGAACAGTATCTAGAGCACATGTATCTCTTGTGCCAGAATACGTTTCTGGCAGACACCTTTGAGAGGTGTAAAGGATTAAACAAAATCTTTTACTTCCCAGTTCCCCACCTCTACCATCACTCTCTCACAAACTTCATCCAGCATCAATTCTTTGCTCCAAAATGTAATCATGTCATCTTATAAATTTGCTATTGCAAAGAATTATGAATCAAATGCCTGAAATGCCCCTTCAAACCATGATCTCAAAACCTACCAAAATTAATCACACCTTCTTCCAGTGGTCCTGTGCCATAGCCATGGTTCGCTTCTTATTGTATGAGCTTGGAAAGATAATATATTTACCCAAGACTTTACCATGGCTTTAGCCCCAGAAGACTAGTTTAACAGAAGCTTGGCCCCAGATATGGAGTGAATTGGCAGCCAGCGGGAACAAAGCTGTGTCAGGACAAATGTACACTCCCCGTCTTCTCTAGTTGGCTTTCAGCTGGTTGCACCACAGGAGTCTTTCTATGGACTGTGTATCCTGTGACCAATAACTGGTGCTCTCGACCCAGGTCCCTCTTGGCTAGTGAAGGCCTGTCGGGAGACATTAGGTTCATGCTGGTGGAGATCCTTAGTCAGTGGCTCCCTGAAGGAAAATGGGGCAAACAGCCAGCTTCTGTTGAACAGGTGGTAGTTAGACCTTAGATCTGGTCGGGGCAGGAGGGAAAGAATCTCTCCAAAATTACCAGTATTGCTGGTTTTCACACTGTACCTGTACTCCTCTTTCTAATAAATGATTGTTTAGAAACTAATCCAAAAATATCTCTGGCGGCATCTGGAGCCCTTCCTTAGCAGTCTGGATTTGGGCCCAAGTGAGGAATGGAAACCCCACTGGGGTGCAAGCAAAAGAGGAAGCATGTTCTTAGCCATGCATCAGTGGAGGCCCCTACTGGGAGAGGGGATTATCACAAGGCAGCAGGCAGCCCTGTACCCCAGCCTGCTGAGTTCATGCTTTGTGCCACAGGATGTGGAGCGAAGGAAATGTGAGGCCAAAGTGGTCGCTCCAAGTTTTCTTATACAATAGCTCATTCAAGCAGATTGGGAACGCCTCTTAAGAGATTTGTTAGGTACATGTCCCCTTAGCAAGATGGCCACCACAGATGGTAGGTTCAGATATTCTAATTGAAATAAATACTTAACATTCATATTTATTTTATATCTCCATAGCCAGCTTTTCTTTATCAGATGTCATTCTGTATTCCACTGAATGAGGCAGGCAGATTCCTAACCTTTTACTGCTTGGTTTCCAAAGTAAATTATGGTCTTAAAATTAAATTTTAGCAAAAGATTTTTTTACCTAATTTTGATCCTGTATTTTGTGATGTTATTTTAAATGATATGGAAAAATTAGTCAGCCAAGATTAATGTGGATCTATTCATTATCACAAAGTTTATGTATTTAATATGCAGCAATGATGTCTGTACTATTAATTCTCTTGATGTGGTCACAAGTTAATTGTGACGATCATTTTATTTTTTTTTTATTCTGCTTCAGACGTTAATGAGCGAGCTCAATATCTTTAGCTCCAAACTGTTTAGATCCCAGTCATTAAATGCTCTGTTAGTTTCCTCTTACACCTTTCCTCTTCCTCCCTCCCCTCCCTTTCTGTTTAATGGATCTCATGTAGAGAGCACTGCATTGGCTTCAAGGGCACTTGAAGCCTAAGACAAAAATATGGAAATTGATTTCTTACTCATAATAAGTGAGTTCACACTCCATTCCAAAATTCTTTTCCTAAGGAACATTAATGCTTTTATTATATTGAATGCTTTCCAGTGACAGGTCTTGTTTTACTAAATTACATTCAGTTAAAAATCTTGACACCAAGGGGGGAAAGTGGTGGGGGGCGGGTCATGGTGGTGATGGGATGAATTGGGAGATTGGGATTGACATGTATACACTAATATGTATAAAATGGATCACTAATGAGAACCTGCTGTATAAAAAAATAAATTAAATAAAATTCAAAAAATTAAAATAAAAATCTTGATTTTTAAGTCCTTTCAATAGATTAAAACAATACTTAAAAATTCATAATTGTTCAGTTTTTAAAATTTTTATGGTATCAATTTTGCATTATTGGATGTGAATTTTTTTACACTAAATTGGTTCAGGAAAGTGTATCGTCTGATGGCAAAATACTTTGTTGTTGATTTCCACAGCACTGCTAATTTTCTGCGCTGAGCCTGCTTATAAAAGCTCTTTGAGAAGTTATAACATCCTAAACATCTATAGAAGGCCTAAGGGTATTAACTTACTGTAATTTTCTGAAGATTCATTATCCAAAATCTTAATTCATTATAACAACTCTTATGAAAACCTATAGAACCAGTGTTTTCTCTTATTTTCTTATTTGCACACAATGAGAGATTCATTGTTCTTTTTAATTTGTTTCATGCGGTGCTTTTGAGTACATTTCATAGAGGGCTGTTATTGAATTTCTGTGACTGTCATTATATATCCATACAACCTTTAGGAACTAATATTCTGGGTTTCCCAGTTCTGTAATCTACTTCAAATTTAAGGATTGACATAATTAGTTTCTTCAAAGTTATAACCAGAATGTTAGAGACAACACTGCGGATACCCAAGACCAAGGATTAGGATTGGAAAAAGAAAGCAATTTAAAAAATTATCACAGCACATGCTTTTATTCTTTATTAAATTAAATTTACAGCTCAAAACCTTATTGCTGTTTGTATGTGTATTCCCTTGTCTGGTTTTCTTATCTTGTCTGGCTTCTTTTTTAAAAAACCAGATATAAGATCATTTCAGCTACCTGCATATGCTCAGACATTATTTGTCACTTGATTAGTTTAGAAGTTAAAGAACATAAGTGGGTCACTGAAGTGTTATATACATATCCAAATACTCTTTTCTGAAGTTTAAAAGAAGCTGCACAGTAGAACGACTAGAGATAAGAAAACATATTAAGACAGTTTTTTAGGAGCATGCCTTCTTATGTCTGTACTGATGATAATTTCTTACATTTCTAATGACTTCCTGTATTTCAAGAGCCAGAGAGATGGATGACTGGCTAAAATGGGTACTTTTTCTGCCTTCTAAGACAGTAACTATTTAGAAGTAGAAAGAATTTGGTTTTGTATCATGAAATTGTGAAGCTTTATGCCTTTAACAAATGCCATTTCTGACCATGATTAGCAAGATTTCAAAGTTAATACAAATTTAGGGTTTTGTTTGTTTTAACCTTTTTTCTGTGTGAAAGTCTTCAAGGTAAGCTCTTTCTTACCCTTCTGTTATTTTTTATGTAATGAGCTTTCTCTTGGAAAGGTAGTAGCTGACATTACTAGCACCTACTATTAGAAAGGGGCCATGAAAGGGGGTAGGAAGGGAAGCAGCATTTGTTGAGTAGCTGCTAAATGTCAGGTTCTGTGTTAGGTATCATCATTTAATGTTCCCAAAAGCCCATAAGGTAGGTTTTTTTATTATTCCTGTTTTTCAGATAGGAAACCAAGATTCAGAGACTTTAAGTAACACCTAGTTAGTGGCAGAATTCAAATCCAGTTATCTTTGGGACCAAAACCTGTGCTTTTTGTATGTTGCTAAGTTTATCGAGATAGCTTCTGAGTACTTCTGGAGATGTAAAGAGAAATAGACATTTCCCTGCCCTCAGGCAGCACGTGCTTGAAGTAGTGGAGGAAACACATATGAACATAGAAAATTAGTACTACAACAAGATAATATTCTGTTACATGAGAAGTGCCACTAATAGGCCAGCAACAATGGATGCTCTGAGTATCCAAAGGAGGAGAGAGAGCTCCTCTTACTGAATCTACAGGGAGAGCTTCTTCCAGAAATATTGAAGCATTGAAACTACATATTTTTATATATAAAATAGATAAACAACAAGGACCTACTGTACAGCACAGGGAACTATATTCAATATCTTGTAATAACCTATAATGGAAAAGAATCTGAAAAAGAATAGATATATAGATAGATAGATAGATAGATATGTATAACTGAATCACTTTGCTGTGTACCTGAAACTAACACAACATTGTAAATCAACTGTACTTCAATTAAAAAATAATAATAATTTTAAAGAACTGTATCTTTTTAAATAACAAAACTTTACCAGTGGTCACCGGAGTGAGTAGAATTTGGAATATATTATCTTTACAGGAAAAAAAATTCTTCGTAAAAAAAACACACGTCTTACTGGTTGTTTTCCTTTTGTTACAAAATTATGAATGAAACGGAATCAGCCAAAATACACATTTTAACATTACATTCTTGTTATTCATTTAACAAACATTTATTGAGTATTAGGCATGGGAGATAAAAGACAGAGCATCATCTCCACCCTCAGGGAGTTTGTAGTCTAACAGAGAAGGGCAGGCATATTTTAAAAAAAAAAAGAAAAGAAGAAGAAGAAAGGGAGGAAGGCACAGGCTGACAGGCAAAAACTAGGTTATGTGAAACACATAACCAAAAGCATAACGATTTATTCAACTTCATTGTATCCTTCAGAGAAGGATAACACAAATGGGCTTGTTAGTCTCTTATTTCTTAGATTTTTGCTTATTTTTCACTATGACCAAATTATCTTAATTGATTATGAAATAAAAGATTAGAAATCTATGAACTGAAAGTGAGCTTTTTTCCTTTTCTTGCATTCCTACGCCAACTCCTATATCTTTCCCTAAAATGAGTATGTATTGTGATGTAGTTTCTTGCTGTCCTAAAAATTATTTTTGGTGAAGTGATAGAATTTTTAGAAAATGTTGAAAACCCGTAAATATTGTGTACGAATTTTTTCTGTAGAAAACTTCATTGACTTGTGCTTTATGATAAATAATCTTATAGATGTTTCCTCACTGGACGGATTAGTCCTCACCCCCAAATTATGTGTATCTATGGTATAACTACATTTCAAATGTTCGAAGACATTTTCATATTATCTGCATGCTCTCTGAATGATAAGGTGCCTTGGAAAACGTGAGATGGTCTTTTAAAAGAAATGCAGTAATCATACCTTGATTTTAAATGACCCTGTCACACGTGAAAACAAATCAGATTGTTGCTCTTAATGAGCTTTTCAATTTACTATTCAGTAGATCAGATAAGTGGATTTAAGAGGTAATGATCCTGTTTAGTACTCAAGCTTGGCTGTCAGATCCTAGTAGTGGAGAGAAATCCCTAGGGACAAAAGCGTTGACACAGTTCTAGATGGGATAATGGGAATCAAAGCTAATGGATGATAAAAGGAATGGTGCAAGTTACAAGGATAATTGTGGATTAAAGCACTGCCATGTGTCAATGTTGACTGTTTTTTCCAGTATCGTATTGGGTCAAATGTGATGCTTTGAGAAGCTGTTTTGACAGCAGAGCACAACAGATCTGCCTGCTTAGATTCCTTCTTTCTTGAATGCCAGAGACACAACAGAAAACTTCCTTGCAGGGACTATCAATTTAAAAAATATTTTTAATATGTTTAAATGTCTTAATGTTTAAAATCACATTTTTGTTACATTTCTATTCAGTGTGGCATGGGCAAAATCAAAATTAGACTAATTTGATCTTTGCCATAAAAAATAGCATTTGAGAAGTCTTGAAAGTGTAAAATTTTATTTTACAAAAATACCGTGTAGGAGGGGAGATGGACACCCAAACAATTACAATGTGAAAAGCACCATGCTAGAGGAATGGACCAGACGCTATAGGAACGTAAAGGAGAGCGCAACTTACCCTACCTGGTAATGGAAGGAAGGCTTCAGAGATGACTTTTGAATGAGAATCGGGAAGAGGAGGAAGAAGGCTGATTCAGGAAAAATGAACATCACATGAACTCATAGAGATCTGTAATTGCATGAGAAGCCTCAGTATTTCATGAGTATTTCATTGTGGCTTCAGGTTGAGGGAAATGATAGATGAGGAGGTAGGTTGGGGCCAAGTTGTGAAGGGCCTTGTGTGCCATAGTCATATCAATATCAGATTTTCAAAGGGGCCCGACTTACTCCCATTCATGAGAGAGCTTTTGGATCATGTTGAGATAAGGGAAACTTCCCTTTTTACAACCATTCTTCTTTTGAGCCTTCTATGGGCTTAAAGGTTTCTGATGATTGAGGATTTGGTGTTAACTAACTTCCCTAGGTTCTTTCTCCCTAGCTCCCTCTTCTCAGCAGACATCTTCCAAAAACAGTGATAGCTTTGATCTTACAAGAGATGAAGGCCTACTCTCATGAGCCAAGTCACAGATACTGGAATTGAAATGCTTTTCTATTAGGGCTCAGAAGTTAGCAGGAGAAGCAACGGGAATTTGAATCTCAATCTTCCTTTCTTTCTCTCTCCCCCAGCTTCTCCCCTCTACCCTTCTGCCCCTTCTTTCGCCTGCCCCTTCCTTTCCCTCTCTTTCTCCCTCTCTCTGATTCACTCTACTGGCCTGAGGAGCTCCTGGTCGTAGGACTTAAGTCAAAAGCCTGGAACACAAGATTCTGGTTGAATAGTGTTTAAAATCCAAACATGAGATCTCTGCAATGAACAGCTTTCCTCCCCTGTATCACCATGTAACTCTGGATGATTTGTGGTGTCCTGTGATTTTTATCTCACCTTCACAACCTATGACATTATATCAAGGTAGTGTTTACGTATGAAGAACAAAAGGCAGAGGGAGTGAAAGCTAAGTTGCCGTACCATAGGAAATAGTCAGATCAGGAGAGAGTAAGAGAACACAATCACAAGGAATCAAATCAGAGAAGAGAAATCCCATACAGCTGGTGTCTGGCAGAGATAACCTGGAATCATACCAGAGCATCAGGGAGTATGAAGGTGTCAACCCACCTCTCAGCTTTGCCAGGCTATTAGAGGGAATATTCAATTGGCTGCCAGTGGCATTTTCCCACTTGTAGTGGGATATGTGTTTATAAGCTCAATGCGGCTTAGGTTGGAACTGAAATGTTACACCCCAAACTCTGCAACCATCACTCCCTAATGGGAAGCTTAGTGGATTCCCAGACCCTGATGTATTCAGCAGAGAATCCCTGAGCCTGGGATTTCAGTTTCAGCATGGAAAGTAAGACCTATCTGTATATTTGGGGGAGCTTATTGAGATACTTGAGGAGAATTTCTATAAATTCTTTAACTTCCTCTTATTTTTGAAATCCTTATTTTTATAGCTGCCTAACATAATCCTGAATTATTTGATGGCTTGCTAAAATCTGGAAGAGATGGAAATTTTTTAAATGTTGGAATCTTTTATTGAGGCACTCCACTTTCCAGCCCTTTACGTACATATACCTGCCTTTGAGAAAGGGGTGCCTTATTACCACTTTGAGAAAAAAAAAAGTTATGGGGTATGCTGGGAATAAAATGAGTATGTGAATGTGGGTTTATGTGGGTATGTATGTATTTCAAAATAAGGGAGGTGCTTCCTGGAAGAGAAAGAGGAGGGTAAATTTTTAAATTATAAAAATTTTTTAAAATTCTTAATTTGTTCTCCCCACTCGTTCCCTACATCACTGTGGATGCAACAATGCATTAAATCTTTACATTTGTTCAATTTGAATAGTCTTTTGAAAATATATGTTAATGATAAAGTTTTTAACAATTAAATGTTTTCATGCAGGTATATGCCCGTATGTCAGAAGTCTTAGGAATAACAGATGACAACCATGTTCTAGAAACATTCATGACGAAAATGTGAGTTCCTGCTTTGGTTCTTTGATTTTTCTGTTGTTGTATTGCTTTGCCCTTTTTACTGTGCTTAAATCTCTCCAGAAATATTAATTTTTAATAAGAGACTTTTTAAATTATGCTTTAATTCTTAGAACGGTAGCATTGTTCTTATCTGAAACTTAATTTCACGTATTTAAAATTCACCATTCAAAATATGTTCTTTGTCAAGATATCCGTACTACTGCAGTATGCAGTATCAAAACATGGTTTTGAAAAGTTTACAGACTTTGACTCTTCAGTTCAATTGGACTGCCTTTTTTAATTAAAAAGAAAATACTCAATTTTAAAGACCAACTCAAGAGATTATTGCAAATTGGAATCATTGAGAGAGATTTGGTTGCCTTCAGACAGGGCATTCATTGATTCCAGTAGAAACCTATGGCTATCAGAGACATATTCATGGAAACTGTCCTTAAATTATCCTTACAATATTAGCAAAATTAACTAGTTTCTGGTCATAGACATAACTTTGTACACTTAGCCTAAACTTCTATGCCTCCACTTGACATCTTTCTTCATCTGTGTAACAGATAGGTAGCACTGCCTTACTTGCAGAGAACAAAGCTAGATAAACAATCATGATCATAGGAAGTGAGTTTTGGAACCACAAGTTTGATGGTTCACTTCTTCGCAGTAACTGTGAGTCTCTATTTGACTTCCTTTGTAACTCCTGTTGTCACTCCCTACTATGTTTATTTTGGATACAAACTTAATGTTTCTTCTCTGAAACATTTAGGCAACTTTTTAATTTACAAAACTAAATTTATAGAATAATACACCATTTGGAGAGCAGTGTTCATTGCTTGTATATAATTTTGAATATACTATGAAAAGAATAGAAAATGTTCCATTGATATTTAAACCCACTTTATGAGATATTTGTGATTTAGGTCATTTAACTGACATGAGTGTATGTGTATTTCCATGTTCTCCCTACACAAACAAATACCTTCATTATAATTAAAAACTTTTTTTTCATATTTAGTGTTACAAACCTTAAATACTGGGGAAGATGTGAGCCTGTCATTTCAAGGACTCTTCAGTTCCTAAATGACCTTTCTGTTGGATATCCTTTTTACTATATCTGATAATGTACATAAACAACCTAACAAGTGCATTCTGTTGGCCAGGTATTTTCCTTATTTATAATTTTTCAAGTGTTTTTTAAATTTTTTTAATAAAAAGCCTTTCATTTAGCCTTATCTGTAAATGCATAATTTTGAAAGATTTATATTAGCTATATAATGTGAAAATTTTATTCAGAGTCACAATTGAATTTATATGGATATATAGATTTCTAACTAGTTAAAGTTAATGTTTATACCCATCCAGGCTTATAAATGGATATATAAGAAAGTATGCAAACCACATATGTTTTAATCCGTAATTTTTCATAATTGTCAGGACGTTCTTGTTTTAAAAAAACATGTAACTAATTTTAAGAAAGTCAAAATGTTCCAAAAATATTATTTTATAAAAACTGAATTCCTAAGAATCAGTATTTCTTCAGTGTTCTTCAGTTGAAACAAATATTATTTTCACTAGTTAAGAGGCACAAAGGAGTAATAGAAAGGGAATTACAAGATTTTTGACCTCTTCTTTGATTATTTCCTCTACCAAATCAACATCTTATTTGCTCTAAAATAAGATTTCCCATTACACATTAAATGTTTAGATTTCTCTTTAGCAGATTTTTAAAATCTAAAACCAGAATCATCCTTTCTTATTAGATTATAGTTGATACTATTATAATGTTTCTACCAATGCGAGAGAAGTATGTCGATTGTCTTTTATATGTTAGCTATCAAATATGTAGGAGTTGTGAAAAATAAGTGTTGGTTTAGTTAACCACTAAGATTAGCTGATATTTTAGCATGAGGACAGCATTCTGAAAATGGGTGGCATTGGATGGAAATCTTTAATGTAGGTTCACTCCAGGAATATGTTTATATTAGTTAAGTTTAAAATTGTGTTCCTTGGCAAACCATAAAAGATTTCCAAAGTATTAGACACCCACTTTTGTGCTGGAATTTAATATGCAACTTTTTATTGGAAAATAATCGTCCTTGTCTGGCAAAATCCACCATGCAATATTTCTGTTAGTAGGTATAATGCAATAAAGACAGGGAGGGCTATTTATCACTACAAATTTTGAGGATTTCAGGATTCTTTTTATTATTTTAATATATTTCTTTGATATTAAATCAGAAAAATGATAAATTACACCTGTCCAGGCTGTTTTTCCTTTTTACTGGAAAGTGATGTACAACCCAATTCCAGTGGTCATTTTGGCTTTTTAAGATATGTATTTTTTCTTATTAAAAAAAAAACTCAACCTGTATTTTTTTTTAATAATAATGCTGAAATACTCTTTATTTCTAACATATGAAGTGGTTTATAAGTACTTCTTAGTATTGCAAACTCTGGCCTTTTCACGATGTATTACTTTGAGAACATATTATCTGGAAAGAAGCCTATATTATTTTATAGCACATATCTATGTTTAGATTTCCCCTATTTTTTAGGTTGAAATTGAAATCTAATATAAAATTAATTTGATTTGTATTGTTTTTTGTATGATTTACATAATGCCTAATTTATTTGTATCTGCTATTAAAGATCCTTTCCTATCACTTATACCTTTTATATATTCTTTAATCCTGAGATTATAACCATTATCTTACAAGTCACTTACTGCTTTTGAGCACTCCTTTTTTGAAGTTAATAAAAGAATCGTATTTTCAGAAAGCTTATTAGATAAAAGTTTAATAGCTTGCGTTTTAAACCAAGGGATAGGCATAATTTCAACTTGGGTACATTGATTTATATTTTTAAACAATTATTTCAGGTTTGCATATTTAGAAATATATATTAACTCAATTTGATTTCACTGCTCAGTTATTTGAATTATAAATCATTATGTCCCTTCTAGCTGATCAGTCATGAAATATCTTTGAATTCATTTACATAATGGAATATGTGAGTGGTGTATCTATTTCAGTGCAGTTGCTGGTTACTTAATGCATGTTTTGTTGTTTCTAATCGATTTCTTTATTGTAATGTGTTTTTAAATCCTGATTTTAAAGCAATACATTATTTCTGTGTTAAAAATAAGGTGACACTCTTCAGCAATAGAAACAGTTATGCAAGATAAAAATCATCACCTTTTGGCCTCTATAAATGGAAGTCTGTTTATATAGTAATATTCAAAATATTTATATTTAAAATACTAGTAACAAATAAATGAAAAGCATGTTATCTTACTATAAAATTTTTAAATGTTCCTTATTACTTTTATAATGCATGTCTTCAAATACTTATTTTTTTGTTTGTTCTATTTTTATCTTCTTCAGAGTGAATCTTACTCATTATTTATGGTCCTCACAGCCCTTCTCTGAACTTTGGTGGTCTTGTATCTGACTGGTTGTTTGGAAATTGAAATCACAAAAGATCCTCATTTATGAGAAGTGCTAAAAAGCCTTGTGTTTACTTGCCTAAGGCAGAGTAACCTGGAATGGTAACCTGGCCCTGATGGTTACTGTCTCAAACCTTAGTGATAATCAGAATCACTGGAGTTCTTGTTAAGATACAAATTCCTGGACCCCACCCCCACCCCCAGAGTTTCTGTTTTAGGAGGGGTCAGACTGAGGCCTGAGAATTTGCATTTTCATCAACTCCAGGTGATGCTGGTGGCTCAAGGACCATACTTTGAGGACTTCTGCCTTAAGTTAATCAGAAAATAGAACTGAATGTCCTAAACAGAAAAGTCGGGTATTTCTCCTACAAGCTCTTCTCTAAGGGAATTTGTCTTCACTTGGAAAAGGCAGACTTGATGTTTTTAGAAATAGTCTAGTTTTCCAAAGAATAATGTGTGTGAGGAGGATACCATTATGTTAAGTCCTCAGATTTTAACTGGAAAGCCCTTGTTGCATTCACCCCAAGGTTTCTGTTGGTAAATTTGAAGCTTTCTAAACTGGCAAGATTATTGTAATTTTAAAATCTAGTGGCCTTTTTGAGAGAAAGTTTGTTTTCCCGACAGATTCATTACATGTGGCATATATGATACACTTAGCAAGCATATCTAGTAACTTTTTAATGTACTTTTTAAATTTCCAAGACTAAATTTCAAGAATTCCAGATTCTAAATAGCTTTCTCTAACAGGCACAGAGTTGAAATGACTCTGTCCTGGGGCAGCCCTCCACAGTTAGGTTTAATACCTGGGGATCTTTTTCCTGCTTTGAAATGATTTCCAGTCATAAATTCTAGTTTCTATCTAATTGGGAAAGGAGTAAGATTGTTTAAGTGATTAGGACAAGGAAGCTGCCAGGAAAACTGGAGCAAGAATAAGGGTCATACGGAGCTATCAAATAAACTTACTTATTTTACATGCTGAGAAAGAGGGAGGGAAGTGTCACATTTCATCCAAAATTCTGTTTGTTTATTAATCATTATTTTAAATTTTTCTTCCTTTGAAAAATAATTGATCAACATTTCTACTGCAATTCATTGTTTACTAAAATTTATAGCATTTACATGTCTCTGGGTTTCAGATAGATAACAATGAGAAAGGAAATTTCATTTTCTGTTAGGCCCTCTGTTGGTAGCTGCCCTTATTACATCATCCTCAAAGGTCTGAGAAAACCCACAATATCTTTAGCTTTTAAAAAACAGACCCCATTAAAGGGTTCTACATAAATTCATGAATTTATCCAAACTCACTTTACCCTATTGATAATGTTAACTTAAACAATTCTTAGAATTAATAACTTCATCATGTTATTGCAAGACCACATACATAATTCACGGGTCCCAGTACGAAGTGAAAATGTGGGGTGCCTTGTTCATAAATGATTAAGAATTTCAAGTCCTCATCAGCAGAGCATTGAACCAAGCAGAGGCCTTTATAAGCAGAGGCCCCTGTACAAGTGCATAGTCTGGACGCCCATGAAGCTGGCTCAGGTTATCTGTTAAAGAAAGAATTGCTTCCATTTGGCTTCAGACTAACTCTCTAAGACTGGGACTATCTCCCATAGTTCCTGTACACCAGGATTTGGTGAATCCTGAATGAGGTGGAGGATCAGGAAAGACTAAAGGATGAAAGATGAAACAAGGGTCTAGAATGAAATAAGGGTGAAGGATGGAAGTAAACTTGGGTATGTCTGTTACAGGAAATATTTAGTAATAAACCATAGTAATTCTGCTTTTGTGAAACAGTATTAAAATGTATTGCTTTATTTCAGCGAATATCACCATCTCCAGATGGTTTTCAGAATGTTAAATAAAACTAGTTTCAGCAACATACCTCAGGCATACTTCTATTAACATTTCTCATCAAAAGAAATGTTGATTTATTTCTTTGTTTGCTGTCTCTATCATCTTTGGAAAAGTCATCTCGTAATTTATCTGCTCTATTTGTTTGTTTTTGTGCTGGCATCAAGGGTGAGAATCTGCTACTCCTCTTCTGTAGCCCACTTATGCAGGCCTTCTCTCAGTTCTTTATATATTCTTGCTTCACAGGATTGCCTTCCTCGAGTATTGTTTTGATCTGATCATTTTTCTTCCCAAAAGCCCAGAGTCACTTCCACTTGCTTCTTGGGTCAAAGTAAAATTATCGATTTAAGCTTGAGTTCTTTAATGGTACTTGACTTATTGAGTTCCCATAACTAATTTCCTGATCTACCACTCAACCACAATTTGTGCTTTATACTTGGGCCAAGGAAATTTATTTTTGCCTTCCCCTTGACACCCTTCATTATCTTTCACTGAATTACCACGTGTGCTGTTCTCTTCATTTGATCCATTGTAACTCACTTAGGTCTCTTTTAATTTTCAGGTTTAGCTAAAAACTTGGTAGAGCCATCCTGAAGTAGTTATAATCCTTAGTCACTATGTTAACTGAAAGAACATGAATGAGTCATTTAATTTCTCTGAGACTCAGTTTCTTCATCTGTAGAAAGGGAATATTACCTATCGTAGGATTTTGTAAGGATTAGATAAGATAGTAAATACATAACAATATATCTATGTCATCTTACAATAATAAAGCACCTGGTTCTACTGATCCAGTCACATAGTAGGTGCTACTAAATACTTCATTTTCATTCCTTTTCTTTTTCTTAATGTTCTTGGACACCTAGTTCTTATCTATATTTCTGGTGATGAATATAATATAGCCTAGTATTGGCTAGTCCTCTCTCCTATTAAGTTGTAAATTATTAGGGATTAGGACTCTTGTTTCCTTTCTCTATAGTTTCAAAACTTCATCACATAGCAGGCCTTTTGAACATACTGTTACCTCTCCTACTGAGATACTAAACCTTAACTCTTAGTCCTTATAAGTAGTTATTAGTATCCCTTAAGATGTTTCATTTTGGTTATACCTGTTTGGATTTTTTTAGTCTAGTAGAGTTCATGAGCATAATTCTACTTTTGAAATAACTAAACTAATATTTCAGTAATTATACTATATACCTACAGTATATTTATACTATATTACCTACAGTAATTTCCAACAGGTAATTTTCTTATCTGTGAACTTTCTTCTATCATCAGGATCTAATTCTATCTGTAATATTTGTAAATACGTATGGCTTTTACATAATTGCCTAGGTCAATACCATTATCCACCCTCTTGTGCTTAGTGAATATCATGCATCTAATATACTACTTCTTTGATTCTAAAACAAATTTTGTCACATTTTAACACTTCTGTAAATAAAATGTTTTATAGTTGATGATACTTTAAAATACCTTTTCTTTCATAGTAGCTCATATAATACGAATGTTTTTTTTATAATCAGTGGTGTTTTAGGATTGATGAAGTATGGTGTTGCTCAGTAAAGACTTGATAGCATGAATTGAAGTCATACTTGGTGCTCCTGTGCCCCTTAGCTGCTGAAGTGTGTGGTACCTGTAACTTAAGAAACCAAGGCATTCTCAATTTGGTTATCCTTCTTTACAAAGGATACAGATTTTCAAAATTTTGACCATCTCTAAGATACACCATTCTTTCAACTTTTTCTTGCCTTTCTCCATTTGTCATGCTAACTATCAGTAAGGCCATCTTCACCTTTGTCAGTGGTTTCATAACAACATGGTTATAGACAGAAATTTTATGAGCATTTTGTTTGTAAGTTAGTATCAGCCAGGTTATGGAGTTTGCTCAGTCCTGGATGTGATGAAGGCTCACTAATGAGTTGATGCCTCCTAAAAGAACAGTTTCCCTGTCGCTTCTAGGACCTAGTTCCAGTTTCAGTTGTATCTCAAGAAGCTAGTGATCTCTGTAGAATCATGTGGCATCTTTAAAATTAAATGGATATGAGATAGCCTAGTGAAAAGAGCTTATACTTTCAAGTCACACAGACCTTTGAACTTTGGATTTGAATCTTGGCTCTACCATTTATAAGTTCCATGTGAGACCTTTATTAAGTTCTCTAACTCTACTGGACTTCTACTACTGTTGTTACTGTTAACCACCATTACCACGTGTACTGTTATAAACTGTTGTCAGCAGGCCTCTGAAATCTAACCTAGTACTGCCACCCGACTAAAATGGTGCAACTTACAAGAACCCTTGTCTCTTAGAGAAGAATGAAGATTATAATGATGATGTATCTATTTACCTTTTTAAAAAAAATTATAGATCCTCTTAAGGACCATAACTAGCTTTGAATTGAATTCCTATAGGGGAATATAAATATTCAGATGAACGCTCATTTTTTTCTTTATTGAAAAAGTTTAAAAATTCACTCTTAACCTTTTTTTTTTTTCTTTAGAAGGTAATTAAAAGGCCGTGAGGCTGGCCTTGGTACAAAGTGCACAGATGCAGTTCTGCAGAAAGTGTGTCTTTGGCATATGAGATTCTTCCTGTGAATGTTCTGTTTATTGCTACCATAAATATTCTGTTGTCAAAACATGACTTGCTGTTTATTAGCAACACTGACAGGAAGATTCCTATTAATGGCAGCATTCTTATTACCCATAGACCCTGTCACTTTCAACTTCGCAATTGTAAGAGAATTGTATTTGGTAATTACTTAAGATATTTCTTAGCTTATTGATCGCCACCCCTGTTTAACCGAGTGAAGTTTGAGTGGCAGTTCCTCTACTCAGTGATTTACACTGGAAAAAATCATCAAATCTGCATCTTTGTAAGCAGGGAAAGACTTGCTACCTATCAGCCCTGATCTTGTTTCAACCTTCCAGAAACACATAGTGCATCGAGCACCCGCTGAGAGCGATGTGCTGAGGAAAATGCATACATGCGGCCACTGCCCTTAGAAAGTTTACAGTGTAATATACAGATAAGCAAACTATACAGTTGCTTAATATGCAACTGGAATGGGTTGCCTTAGAGTCAGAGGGGCTTGAGTGTAAATCATCCTAATTGCCTGTCTTTTGGTAAGTTTTATTTCATTGTTTGAGTTTGTTTCCTCATTTGAAAAATAGAATCTATCTCATGGGATTGTGAGAATTAACCTTGCAAGTAGTAAGCATTCTGTAAAGGTTCATTCTCTGCTTCTTTGTATTTTCTCTCTAATTTACATTTAGCAAAGACATTTGCATCATCTGATCCTTACAACAGCCCTCACAACCCAAGATAGCTTGGGTATATCCTCATTTGTTGAAGAGGAAAACTAAGGCTAAGAATCGCTGAGTATAGTACTCAGACTGTCATCCTGCTGATTGAATGGTGTAGTCAAGCTGAAAGCCCAGGTTTCCTAACTTTCGTTCCAGTGCATTTTCTACTCTTTTACACCCACACCTGAGTGCCTAAAATTTTAAATTAGGCTAATCAGCCCCACTGTACAGAGTTAATATACATCTGCATTTGGGAATGATGTGAAGGAAAAGAGCCAGTGTTTTCATTGGGACATAAATGGAACCATGTAAGATTATTACGGCTTGAAGAAAGGTGTGAGTAAGTATGTAGGGAATGCCCAAGAGGTGCCCTAGCTAGAGTAGGAGACACATGACTAGAAAACACTTAGGGTAAACCCTAAGTAAGAGGAGAGGGTGTCTGTGTCCTGAATAGATGTTCTTAGAACCCACTTCAGCCCTTCTTTGATGATGGCATTAAACAGAAATTATTTAGGCTTTGTGATCATGTTTGTGACTTTTCAACTCTCTTCTCATTCTGAGTTGAACTGTTCAGGTGATAATGTGGTACAGTAGAAAGAACACAGCCTTTGTAATCAAACCTCAGGTCAAATGTCAGCACTCTCAGTCCACAGATGTATAATCTTGGGCAAGTAACTTAATTTCTCTGAGCTTCTGTTTTCTTATCCACAGATTAGACATAATAAGTAATATTTAACAATGTAATTATGAAGATTTGGTGGGTTAACAAATATAAAATGCCTTACACCTAGTAGGCACTTGAGAAATATGAGGTCCTTTAAACCTGGCCTTCAATACTTGAGGACATACAATCTGCTACATCCTCCTAATTGTATTCTGATTTTCTTCATCTAAAGCAGAACTTCCTTAGATTTCTACTAACTGAGCTCATGTTTCTTAGAATTGAATAATTTTCTCTTTCTTGATAGCCTATTATGGGTCTTTCATAATTATTTTTTATGAAATAATATTAAGTGAAAAGAAGTTCCATGTTACACCCAAAATGTAAAAAGGGTCAGTTTTAATTTTCCACTCTCAAGGCTTTAATAGTAAAAAACTTTTTGTCTTAATTATAAAAGTCATTCTCCCTTGCCATAACTAGAAAATGTATAAGATAGGAAAAGTAATTGCACTGGTTAATAATGGATTATCATTCTTAACAGAATGGAAGGCATTTCTATAGGAATAATACTCTTTAGAAAAAAATATTTATTCTTCATAAATAGAAACTGATGCCATTATAGTTCAGTGTTATTTTGTGATCTATTACTTATTGATGAGACAATTGTATTTCCCCAGATTCCTTAACTTCTATTACCTATATCCTTTTAAAAAAACTTGTGAAGATAGATGCCGTGAAATTCATGTTAAAAAATCACACGGTGAGTCTTATTTCCTTTAATTAATGACTAGAGTTTTCCGGGTAGTTTAGGTAAAGCTTAGTAACTTTGGATGCTCTCTTGCTTTCATCAGAGTGAACACTTCCCCTTTCTTGGCATCAGTGACAGTTACAGTCTCAGTGACTTCAGGTGCCGAACAACCTTCTACACAGCCCTCACTCGTCTTCTGATGGTAGATCTAGGTAAGGTTAAGAATTTAAGCTTAATTAATAAGGGGTCAACAGTATACTTGTGTGAATAAAGAAGTGTCGTATTTGTGAGTACCACATTTAACTTATTGGAATTTGCCATCTTTGACAGTTTTCTACAACTTTCCGAGATTTGAGCATTCACTTGTTAGCATCAGAGCCAAAAGGCAAATTTTTGTATATAAGGTGGTATTTTTCACTTCAAATAGTACTTGTATTAACTCTTTACTTCAAAACTGATTTTCTGGGTATCCTTTGATCCATTAATTTTACTGCTACAAAATCAAAGAATAATCGTAAATACAGAAAACCTTTATAAACAAGGATTTTCTTTGTAATGGCATTTAATCTAGAAAAAAAAATGGCAATGGTGTAAATGTCCAACAACAGGGAATTATAAAATTATGGCATATCTACTTACTTGATGGGATAGTCTGTAGTCATTAAAAATTATGGCTTGAAGACAAAGTAATACATGAAGTTTTATGATATAATATTAAGCAAAAACGTAAGGTATTGAACTGTGCAAATGATTATGAGCATGCCCACTGGGAGGGAAAAAACAGTGCGTCAAAAAAAAAGCTCAAATGAAATTCTTCAAAAATGTTAAATGTTGTCTTTGAGTAGTGCACTATAGGTGACTTTTCCTCATTTCTGGTTATTTGAAATTTTCCTGACTGTATTACTTTTCTAATGGGAAAAATTAACTTGTTTTTGTTTCATTGAAAAGCTGAAGTTAGCCAGAAGTGTCCACAGGTAGATAGCGAGCTACCTTAAGATGGGCACTTAGGCCTCTCTGTGTTGAGCACGTTATTCTGAATTCCCATTTTCCCCCATGTTTGGATACTGCAGGTTAAATTAATCGGTTTATAGACATATGAGAGAATTCAATCAATGACGATATGATATCATCCTTAGAAAATGTAAGACTGATGATACTTTTTCTTCCTTTCTCTTGCAATGTATTAACTGATCTGTCAACTTAAACATGAATTTTTTTTAAACATGATCATACATAAGGAAAAGGGATAAATAATTTCATTTTGTATGTAAAAGGCATTGACCCTTGTAATGGAAAGGTGACTAAACCCTTCTCTGCTCCATATGTATGTTATTTTCATGCATTTCAACAGAATAAATTACCAGAAAGACAAACAGCCAAAAGTTGTGAAAAATACAACAAGAATGACTAAGGAGCTTAGTGGGATTGATTTCTAAAGAAAGATTAAAAGAACCATGTATGTAAAACTTGGCCAAGTGACAAGTAGGGCTTGAGGCAAAGAAAACTGTCTATAAATATTTGAAGAGTATAAACCAGGCATGCAAAACCCAATCATCTGCTACCTTAGGCAAATGGAGGATCTGAGTGACAGCTTTGCATGCTGCACACTGGCCTGTATTACCTCTCAGCTGCTGCCTTGGAGAGCAGAAGAGCAGCCCAGACTCTTTGTCATCGTCCTCCATAATCATTTAGAGAGCACCCTGTGCTGAGGTCTGAGGGCAAGACAAAGACCAGTCAGGCATACTGGCCCCTGCCCTCAAGGAGCTAGCCTTCTTGCTTTCCCTGTTGTCCAAGCATTAAAGGAGATAGTAACACCCTTGTCTAGACTTAATTTGTTTCCTAAGCCTTAAAAATGCTCTTTTAATGACCTGTCAAACAGAATGAAAGAAGCAGGGAGACCAAAGTTAAACAGAACTAGCTAAAGGAAATTTCCTAGAAGGAGGTTCATGTCACGCACATCTTCAGGACCTGGAAATGGAATGAGTCAAGATCCTTTTTTGTACGGCCGTTATGGACAAAAGAACCCCTCATAAATCTGTGGTAGCTTAAACAACAGGATAGCACTGTCAGTATTCACAGCACTGCTGCGCTTATCTTTGCATTGATAATTGATAGTCATGATGATGCCCAGAAAGACCCTGCATTGCACGCTGCCTTTTTGAAGACTACATTTATTTAGTATTGCTTAATGCAAACTGTGAGGTATGAGAAAACTGAAGTACAAATATATACTTGAATAATAGGGTCTTATTAGGTTTCACACGATTGGATTCCTTTGAAATATTTAACCCAAGGACATATAAAGTATAAATTGAAATTTTTTGGTTCAGAGGGTTTTTTTAAAGGTAAACATCTGTTTACACTGAAAGCAGTTTTTAGATACCTTGGGGAAAAGGAAAGACAGGCTGTGTGGGAGTACCTGGTACATGGTAGATGCTCAATGTAAGTAAATCGAATCTGGGAATAGATAAAATGAAAAACAATAGCAGCTACACTCATGGAACTTGTACATAGTTTGAAAAGAAACTTTTTTATTTATTAGTGTTTTTCACTTTTAAAAATAATTAAACGTGTATGACAAGCATCAAGTGATGATTTGTGGTATATATTATCAGAGAGCTTCCTTCCCCTGTTACAAACCAGAGTTGCTCTTCTTCCCAAAATATGTTGAGCTCCTTTAGGGTATAGACTTTGCCTTCTTCATATTTTCTAGTACCAATCTCAGTATCTCTACATTGTTCGTGCTCAGTTAGTATTTGGCGAATGAATGACACACAAGTATACTGTAACCAGAATGCCATAATCATGGCTCCTGAAATCAGCTCAGCCTGCTGTGTTGTCTCTGGGAGTAGTTTGATCATTGGGCTCTCCAAGACAAAACAAACCAAGTGGCTGATTACTTTCGCAAGTGATTAGCTACACTTGGACACTCTTGTGCTCGATTAGTCACTTGTTGCTCTCTGTTCAAGTTATTACTTTACAGACAATCATTTGTTGAGTGCTGCTGAACACAGTTTTATTATTTGAAGCCTTGTCTCACAAACTAGATTGACTGGATGTTGCTGTCAGAATTCCTATATAGATGGCTCTGTACTTTTCTATTGGGTGTTGACTGTCATGGAAACAAGGAAAGAAGAGGTAGTGATGTCAAAAGAAGCACAGATCCATGTATTAAGTGAGAGAAATACTAGATCATGAGAATTCTTCTCAAATTAAACAGAAAAATTTCAAGAGGAACTTTTTATATCAGTGATTTTTGGGGGGGGGGTAAGAATCACATAGAAAAAACGCCTAACCAACCTGCTTGCAAAGCATTGGATGTGATTCTTAGATTGAAATATAAAGCATATTCTAATTGAATCCTACAAAAGAAATTGAATATGCTTTGTGTATAAGCCCTGCAATTGGAGTGATTAAAAAAGGTGAAGAAATTGGGTGTCACATTAATTGATATTTACTTTGAAATGCATTTTGGTTTCTATTCAATAATTTGTACTTTGTATGAATTTAATTAGGGGCTATGTGCCCCAGGTTGTATTTCAGATTAAAATGGGGGGGAGGGTGTTGACAATAAACAGTTGTACCACTTTATCAAATTGCTCCTTGGCTAAACTAGACGAAATGTTCACTTGTATAAAGAACAGAATTGAAAGCATTTCATCGTCAGAATGATGATGTTTCATGTTGGCCATGTATTTTAAGAAATTATAAAAATTAATGCAGGGCTTCCCTGGTGGCGCAGTAGTTAAGAATCCACCTGCCAATGCAGGGGCCACGGGTTCGAGCCCTGGTCCGGGGAGATCCCACATGCCGCGGAGCAGCTAAGGCCGTGCGCGACAACTACTGAGCCTGCGCTGTAGAGCCCGCGAGCCACAACTACTGAAGCCCACGTGCCTACAGCCCATGCTCTGCAGCAAGAGAAGCCACCGCAATGAGAAGCCCGCGCACCGCAACGAAGAGCAGCCCCCGCTCACCGCAACTAGAGAAGAGCCTGCACGCAGAAACAAAGACCCAACGCAGCCAAAAATAAAAATAAATAAATAAATTTTTTAAAAAAGAGAGAGAGTGAAAGAAAAAAAATTAATGCAAAAAACTCCCTTCATGAGATAGCATACATACAGGAGAAAATAGTAACTGACCAAGAATCACTTAAAGTTCCCAAGGTTATTTTTAAGTTAACTTTGTCAATCTAATAAACTAAAGGAAAGATAATATTACCCAAGTCAGTAAATGGCGAACCTCCAGGGAGCTGCTCAGTGTAAAATACTTGAATAAATAAAAACCTTCTATTTTGTTTAATTTGAATGGAGGTGAATTCAGTTGACAAATATTGCAGAGGGGAAGTGTGGGAAAGAGATACAACAAAGGATTTTGTTTTGTAGAGAACTAAATATTGTTAGTTGCAAATTAAGTTTTTAGCAACCACAGATTTAGAATTGCTCGGTGTCATAGTTTATTTTCCTTGGACATTTTATGATTGCACCTTATCTTGAACTACTCAGATGAGAAGCATGTTGATGGGATCTGAGTAGTACCTTCCTCAGATATTCAAACTCTAACAAGCAGTCATACTTTTAATGATCACGGGGATACTAATATTAAAATGGTGTTTATAGACATTAAGAGAGAGTTCTCTCTTTAGGGATGAAGGTAGCATAGTATCCATCTACCTTTGTGGCTTATAATTGGTAATTGGCACCTGAAGATATCTAGCTTAAATTTGAAAAATCTTAAATAGCAAGTAAATGACTTGAATAAAAAGGGAAGAGTATTCTAGAAATAGCTACTAAAGATAGAAGTAAAAATGTACTGAGGAAAGAAACTTTTCCTTTTCTTTATTAATAATAACGTTTGTTTACAAAGTTATAGTTTGCAGACCACTTTGACATACATTTTCCTATTTGATCTTCAGGACAGCCCACATGAAATAGGTATTATTGCATTGTTTATCTGTTAGAAAAGTGAGGTACAGAGAGATTAGATGACTTGCCCAAGGTCAGTCATATAACTTGTAGCCCTCTGACCACATATTCTCATTCACTTTTGCTAAACTGTTACTTTGCCTTTCACATTCTCAGTCAATTAGGCAGTGTAACTTTTTCTTCTTCATTTTTATTTGAACTATTTGGACTGAATGATTGATTTGAGGTTCGGGGGCAGTGAGAAGAAGGGAGAAGGGATTACTTTCCAAACTTCTATCAAACAGATAAGATTCATGTTTATTATTTGTATATTACATTTCTGTGGTCAGTGAAAGTCAAATGTAGTTTTTGAAATTTGTTCTTATGTCTAATAATTGGCTAAAGCTTATTTCTTCTCATGGAAAAAATAACACAGAGGTAGATATCCCAGGAGGATTTAGAAAGTGAGAAGCTTGCTCAGAAATAGCTGATGTTCTGATAAATAGGAAGAATACATCAATGTATCACCTGTGTCCATGACTTGGCACAGATTATCTGGAAAATAGACATTTGGTGGGAGGAGGGGAAGTGGGCAATAGGGGTTAAAAAGCAGCTGGAAATACTTAGAATCTATAATGAGATAATTAAGACTAATTAGCTGGCCCTGTAGGCAGAAAGCAGCCCATTAAGTCCAGATCCAGTGTTAATAACTCACCTGGTTTTGAGGGTAGAGAGTCCAGAGCACCCCCAGGAATGAGATGCTTCAGGGATGAAACTTTGAGGATAGGTTTGCTAGAAAAAGAGTGAGTAGTCTGCAGTAGGCAGTGTATTTTTCTTTTGGGAACTAAAATAAACATTCTGGTTCCCTAGGGAGAGGAATTAAAGGGTGCCTCAGTTTTCTCATCTGTTAAATGGAGATATCTACTTTGAAGAGCTGTCATGTGGCTTAAATACGATAAACATATGTGAAAGGGCCTGGAACAATTCCTTTCACAAAACAAGTACTCAGTGTGTGTTAATCATGACAGATATTTTATTAAATGCACTGTTAGGGGCACTGACTGACACTGGGTCCTCAAAATGAGGCAAATCCAATACCCTTTATGCAGCTACTCTACCTTTAGAACTTGGGCTATTATTTTCCTATAGAAGCAAGAGCTGATGACACTTCCTGACTGATACTAAAACATCTTGCCCTGCCCAAAACCATAAGTTATTTCAAAGCCAGCTAAAACTCCTAGGCAGTTTAGAGGGAAACTGAAATGAAAACCAAATTTGGGCCCAAGTTAAATCTAGCTATGCACACTTATCAAGCCTTTTTCTAATAGAACTTTATTTATTTTTATTTTTGGCTGCGTTGGGTCTTTGTTGCTGAGCTTGGGCTTTCTCTACTTGCGGCGAGCGGGGGCTACTCTTTGTTGCGGTGCGCAGGCTTCTCATTGTGGTGGCTTCTCTTGTTGCAGAGCACAGGCTCCGGATGCGCAGGCTCAGCGGCCATGGCTCACGGGCCCAGCCACACCACGGCATGTGGGATCTTCCCGGACCAGGGCTCGAACCCGTGTCCCCTGCATTAGCAGGTGGATTCTTAACCACTGCACCACCAGGGAAGCCCCTCTAATAGAACTTTAGAAGTGCTATCCTAATAAAGTGCTCGGGAACAGCAGATGATATGGGCCTAGACCTGCAGAAGTCACTGGCTCTTACGAGATTACCCACTGGTACTTGGTTTTAAACGGGTTACAGTTGTCCCTCAGTATACACAGGGGCTTAGTTCCAGGACACCCCACCTCCCCATACCAAAAGTTGCATTTGCTCAAGTCCTTATGTAAAATGTCATAGTTTTGCAAATAACCTACACACATCCCTCCCGTATACTTTCAGTCATCTCTAGATTAATTATAATACCTAATACCATGTAAATGCTAGGTAAATAGTTGCCAGCCATGGCAGATTCAAGTTTTGCTTTTTGGAACTTCCTAGAATTTTTTTTCCTAAATATTTCTGGTCTCTGGTAGGTTGAATCTGAGGATGTGGAACTTATGGATATGGAGGGTCAGCTGTATTTTCTTCACTCACTGTCTGTGTATCTCCTTGTTTGCCTCTCCTCTTAATTCTCATTAAGAGCTTCATGGCAGTAGACCTGATCTTTATTGATGTATTAGTTTCCTATTACTATTTTAACAAATTACCACAAACTTAATGGCTTAAGTATTACAAATTTATTATTTTGTAATTCTGGAGGTCAGAAGTCCCAAATGGGTCTCATTGGGCTAAAATCAAGGTATTAGCAGGGCAGTGTTCCTTTCTGGAGGCTCTGAGGAAGAATCTGTTCGCTTGCCTTTTGCAACTTAGAGCTTACCTGCTTTCCTTGGCTCATGGCCCCCTTTTCCAAGATTGGTCAAATTCTTCTCATGCTGCCATCTCTGAGTTTCCCCTTCTGCTTCTCTCTAACACTTTCACAGACCTTGAGATTACATTGGACCCACCTTGATAACCCAGAATAATCTTCTATTTTTAAGTCAGTTGATTGCAACCTTAATTCTCCTTTGTCATATAACCTAGCATACTCACAGATTCCAAGGATTAGGATGTAGACATCTTTGGGGGGCCATTATTCGGCCTACTACGTTATTCAGCCTACTACATTATTCAGCCTACTACTACCTATCACTAATACCAAACTATTTCACACAATATATATCATACAATAATTCCTCAGTAACTGTTGGCTACCATCATTTATTACTACTTGCTTCTCCTTGGCCACTCCCCAAACCCCCCAGTAACCCAGCTGCAATTTGCATTTGAATTTGAAGAAATGAGAAATTGCACTGTTTACATTTAAGGGGGGGAGGTGGGAAGCAAACCCAGATTTTTGGTGGTGGTGGTTTTGTGGGGGTGGTGACTCTCTCATACCATAAAATTCATCCTGTGAAAGTGTATAATTCAGTGATATTTAGAATATTCACAGGGTGTGCAACCGTCACCATTATCTGATTCCATAATATGTTCATCACCCCAGAAAGAAAGCCTGTACCTTAAAGTAGTCGCTCATTACCCCTACCCCCAGCTCCTGGCAGCCACTAATCTACTATCTTCTCTATGGATTTGCCCATTCTAGACATTTAGTGTGAGTGGAATCATACAATATGTGACCTTTGTATCTGGCTTCTTTCATGTACCATAATGTTTTTGAGGCTTATCCATATTTTAGCATGCATCAGTACTTCATTCCGTTTTTTGGCTGACTAATATTCCATTGTACGGATATACCACATTTTGTTTATCCATTTATCAGTTGATGAACAGTTGGGTTGTTTCCACCTTTTGGCTATTATGATAATGGTGCTCTGAGCGTTCGTATGCTAAGTTTTTGTATGGACATATGCTTTCAGTTCTCTTGGGCATATACCTAGGAATAAAATTGCTGGGTCATGTGACAACTCTGTGTTTAACTTTTTGACTAACTACCAAACTGTTTTCCACAGTGGCTGCATCATATTATATTGGCTTCACCATTATACATTCCCACCAATCTAGATTTTAAGTTATACAAAATAACAAATGAAGTGGCCTACAAATAAAATATCTGAGAGCCAACATACTAAAATAGTTACTATTTGTATTTTAATGTGACTTCTCTGAAGGAAAAAAAATTGAAATTCATAAAATGAGTAACTTTTCTGTTGAATCAGATCCTCAGAAATCCAGTAGAGGGGATTTAGCTTTGGGTTTTCCCTAAAAGCTGATGTCACTTACAGATTGGCACTTGCCCTTGCCACTTGCCATCTACCTCTACAAGGATCAAATCATGAGCTGCTGCAGCTGCTGACTTTCAGCAGTCCCTGAAAGGAGTTCAGGGTGGAGAGCAGAGATGAGACGCTCTGGGAAAAACTGGCAGAACAGGTCTTCAGATAGTTAGATATTTTCAGGAGCCGACTTTATGAGCCCAATTCTTGTATCTCCTCATATCTAGAAAAGCACTAAGATCCTTCGTGGTGACGTCTGCTCCTTGTGACTAGCAGTAACCTTCACAAGACTAGCAGAAACCTTCTGCAAAAAATATGCACTTGGGACTTCCCTGGTGGTCCAGCGGTTAAGACTCTGTGTTCCCAATGCAGGGGGCCCGGGTTTGATCCCTGGTCAGGAAACTAGATCCCACATGCCGCAACTAAGAGCCTGCATGGCCCAACTAAAGACCCCGCGTGCCGCAACGGAGACTCGGTGCAGCCAAATAAACAAACATTTAAAAAAATGCGCTTGATTGGATGTACTCCCCCTTCACCCAAATCACATGTATACTGACCTTCTCCCCCACCTCTTCAGGGCAGTTTCTCAGAGCTATCTGAAATGCTGTCTCCCAGACTGTAGGCCTCATTTTGCCCCAAATAAAACATAACTCGCAATTCTCATGTTGTGCATTTTTTTAAGTCGACACTGAGGAATATTATTTTTATCTATGCATGACTGAGAACTTAGGATGTTACGTTAGTATTTACTTTCTGATGCCAATGAAAATAGTAGCCTATAAATTGGCACTTCACCCTCAAATTATACTGGTGTCTGGGCCCTTGTCTTGTTAGAAAAAAAAACTGGCAGCGTCCATTATTATTCATAAAAAGATCACATGTAGATTTGGCATACTAAACATAATATATGACTGCATACTTGAATGTAAAGTCGTAAGAGCACATGTTTTCTCTTTTCGTATCAGAAACAGTAAGTGATACCTCCATGGGTAATACAAATGAGGAAAAAATCCTTAATAGATGTTGTATAAAGTTGCATGAGGTAAAAAAAAAATGACCAGTTTTCTAGCCTAGATGATACAACATATCACATTGCAATAATAGGAACAGTGCTAACTGAAACATAAACGTTTCTATAGGAATAATGCACCAGTGTCTCTTCGTTTGCCTACCTTAAACTCAAGTGATTGCTGAGGAATTCCTTTCTCCTCACCAGAACCAAGCTAATTGTTCTTCACCCTCTTCTGACTTCATGCAACTGCAAAGTCGAGATTTTGTGACCCTGACTTCCGTCCCTACCTCTGACACCTTCCACCTCATCAGAGACATGGGGGGAGGAACATGAAGTTGGGGGGTAAAGCAGAACTAATTGGAGACCCTGGTTCACTGACATTTACCAGGCAGAGGATGTTGGACAAACTACTTAACTCCTTCAACCTCTCAGTTCACATGTAAAATGAAGGAAATCATCATACTAGTTTACAGGATTGTTGTGACTGGTAATGACTTACAACAGTGCTTTGAAGGTAGTAAGAGCTACATAGGTGTTTGTTAAGTAAATTAAGTACCACATTCATTGACCGCACATAACAAGTACTCAAGAAATAACTACTGTTATTCAGTCACTACACAAATATTACTTGACCACCAGACCCTCCTCTAGGCACTGGGGATACAGTCATGATCAAGACAGACGAAGTTCCTTCTCCAAGGAGCTTACATTCTAGTAGGAAAGACAATGCATAAATATGTAAATTAATAGCCAGTCATAGTAAGTCCCATAAGAACAGTGAAGTGTTTATGGGGTGGGAAAGTAGGTGAGGGGGGAGGGCACACACTGTGGTACTGTTTTAGAGTGGTCAGTGAAGTCCTTTCTGAGGAAGTGACATTTAAGTAGCATTGCCGCTCACCTTGCTTTCTTTAGTATTTGCTCCTTGACTTCTCCCTTCACATTTCACATCTTGGTGGCTTTCTCTTGTGCTCCTGATGTCCCTATTTGCCTCAAAATTTGATTGAGGAAAGAGATGGAATCAGGAAGTTTTTTTGATCTGTAGCTCAGTATACTAAGGAAGGGTTTAAATGTTCAGGTTCTGAGTTTATCTTTGTTCTGAGTAAATATCCTTACCTTGCTCCCAGAGGAAGGGTATTGGGCTGGCAACCTCGTGGTCACATTTTATTTGACCACCATAATCACCTCTGTTAAGTTCATGTTAAACTCAAAACAACAAAAATGCTCCTGGCTATCATTTATTAAGTGCCAGACACTGAGCAAGGGGGCTTACAAGTGTTTTGTCATTTAATCCTCACAGCTGACTTTATGAAGTAAATATTATGTCTCTTAATTACAGATGAGTGAAGAGACTTTATCCAAAAGCAGACAGCTAATAGTAGCAGAACCAGGATTCAAGCATAGAACTTTAAAAGCATCCACTCTCTCTAGCACCCTTACCTGCCTGCAGTGATCATTATCACTGTTCTCATTAATTCCATACTAGAAGAGTAAGATTACATGGTTTAAAATATAATGTATTATATATTTGAGGATTTGATGTTTGCTTCAGTTAGTAATTTTTCTATATTAGGTATTAAGAAAATAAGGTAATTTTAAAATTTACCTTTAATTGAACACCTACTTTTCATTCAAATACAGTATTTCCCTAATATGTACCAGGCACTGTTCTAGGTGCATCATCTATTTTTCCTGTATATACATTTAATATACACAATAATCCTCAAAAGATAAGTATTTATCCTTATTTTATAGATGAGAAAACTGAGACACAAAGTGATCAGCTGAGTATCCAAAGTTAAACAGTACATGATGGAGCCAGACACTGGGTCTGTTTATTGCAGGGGCTTAACCTACATCATTCTCCTTCACAGAGAAATGAAAAGATGCAGTCTTGGTTCTCCAGAAGCAAAGCCAAAGATACTATCAGTGTAGGCTGATAAATCTAATAATTTACATATACATGTTACAAATTTTATCTCATTTAATCTCCACAGTAACCTTCATCAAATGGTGGTAGTAGTAGAATGATATAGGTGGTATTATTAAGTGTTAGTATTAGCTATCTGCTAAAATATCTGCCATTCACAGCAGACTGATACATGCTGTCTAAAGGATCAGACAAAGGGGAAGAATCAGACAAAATGCTGTGAGAACCCAAAGGGGGAAGGGGAATACTTGCAGTAGGATCTTAGTACTTGAAGGGGAGCTTAGCTCAGACATTAAGAAAGCTATCATTTGACCTGGGCTTTGAAAAATAAAACTGGCTCCTATAAAGGTCTCATGTTATCCCCAGTTGACAGAGGGTGTATCTAAGAGGAGTAACTTGGTCGCATAGCTAGTTGACAGGGCAGGGCTTATAACTTGGAGTCAGACGTACTACCATTGCACCACGAGGTCACTATAATTTGGTTTACCTTCCCCTTCACCTAGCACCCTGATCCTTGTGTCGAACAGCATACTAGGAAAGACTCATTGGCCTTTTGACATCTCTTTCTGAAGAAAGCTGAGTCCCTGAATCTGTTGGACTCCAGAAACAAAGTATGTAAGGTTAAAGGGAAAAGAGAAGTCACAAAAGATCAGGGTCAGCCAGATCAGCCACTCCTTAAGAGTCAAAAGATCCTGAATCTGCCATTGATTTTCTGTGTATGTGGCCTTGGACCTCGCTCTCCTTATCTGTAGAATAATATATAGGCCAGTGTTTCTCAAACATTTGCATGCATCTGAGTTACCTGGAAGACTTCTTAAAACAAAAATTGCTGGATCTGGGATGAAACCTGGGTTTTTATATCTAACATGTTCCCAGGTAATGCTGATGCCGCTAGGTCAAGGACCAAACTTTGAGAACCACTGATCTCTGCTCTGAGATCTTATTTCCTCTCTAATTCTCTACTTAAAAACTGCTAGCATAGAAATCAGGAGGTCTGGACAGTATAGTTACACCTCCAACTAAGTATGCTACCTTGAGCAGTCGCTTAACGTTTCTCTGCCTGTTTCTTCATCAGTAAAGTGGGACTCACAATTCCCTGTGGCATAGGATGAATGAGAAAACTTTCTCATTTGAAGGAAACCCCTTTTGAAAAGGATAAATTACCAATTGTGTAACATATCCATTTGTTAAATGAAGATTCTACCTTCAAAGTGAAAAAACAATAGAAAATGTCTCTTTTCCCTTTTTTATATAAAGAAAAAGAAGCTTATTGCAAAAGGAAGTGTACTCAATGGAGAATGTACTTAAAATCCAAATGACCCATGAGGGACCCCATCCCGTTTGGAGATAAAAGTTTCCCTGACATCCATTTAACAAATTAATAAAAAAGAACATAAATAAAAGAGAATAATAACTTAGGGCTATCTGGGCACCTGAGTCTGTGAGCCCTTTAGGGCCTTGGCACCTAAAGAGAAAGGGAAAAAAGATCCAGTTCTCTGAGGCTTTGAAAGTGCCTTTCCTTGAGGCATTAGGGAAGCTCTGGGGGCCCTAAGAGCTGAAGGGCTGAGAAGCCTGGGGCATGAGTCTATTTGATCCAATAAAGAGCCAGGAAAAAAAATGGCTGGTAAGTAATTTTGCTATTTCATTTGGTGCAAAAGAGAAGGCAAAACACCAGAATATTCAATGAGCCAAAGCACAAAATGTGGTACGGAGGTGAATGCAGGCTGACCCCTTCTCAAGAACATTTCTAAGCCTGAATGAAGCACTCACTGTGGAGGCTAATGGACAGTAGCATGCATCTTAAAGCGCAATGACCCTTTTGTTTTTCTGATAGGCGAAGATGAGAACGAATTTGAGAATTTCATGCTGCCTCTTACAGTCTCTTTTGAAACAGTGTTACAGATATTCAATAACAACTTTAAACAAGAAGATGTAAAGGTGGGTTTGTTTCCGAACATGAGGAAAGATGATTTTGTTCATTCTAGGATGTATAGATTCAGAAAAAGGTCTGCATATTTGTGTGTGCTTTGTGCTTCATCAATCTTAATTTCCCAATTGCATGTGTCTTTGAGTTGTACTTTTCATACAAGTACTTTTCTAGTTCCTTATACAAATGGACTTTGAGGTTATCGAATGATTTCAGAGAGCTTATGATTAGATGATGCATTTGTCTCTCGTGGCAATATCTTTTAAAAGAACATTTCTCGTGGGTACACCACTTTAAACGTCCCTATTCCCTCATCTACCCCACACTCTATGTTTCAACATATTTATATGGAGGAATGCACAAATGTACACATGCTAAAATACTACATCTCTAAATATTTTTAAACAAGAATTTGTATAAATCAAGACTTTATTAAATGGCTAGGCATATATGTATAAATAGGAGCTGGTCTTGAAGTATTGCATTCTTAAACTGAACAAAGTGATTAGGGTAACTGATAGCTAAATAAGGTTTTTATGTGCCTGTGGGAGCCATATTAGGATTGATTTGACAAGTCAGTTCAGCTGTGGCAACAGTCATAATATCTAAGACAACATTATGTTTTATTAGTAAAATCCTTAAGTGTAGCAAGCTGTTTGTGACAAAACAGCCCCATATTTTAATATGGGGGATGGGGAGCACAAGATCTGCTAAATAGGAATAACATCTTCTGAAATTCTGATGTATCAGGGCTGTGTTAAATAGATTGACACTGGTTATTATTCTTAAAAGACTAATAAATATATACCGAAAATGTAGGCACCTTTGTTGGTGATACTTGAGTCATGTTTTATTGTTATTTGAAATGTGTTGAAAATATTGACAGTCATTTTGCATGGCTCCTCTTCTCTCTACCAAAAAAAAAAAAAAAAATAGCAGTAAGAAGCCAAATAGAAGAATGATGGCCTTTGGTGATTATTCAGTGTAATTCTTGTACTAAAAAATAATTAACCAAATACTGTACCTTCTATTTTGACATAGAGTTTTTGAAATGCATGTTTATCAACATGCAATAGTCATAGAATTTTTAAAACCAAAAAAGGATCTTAGAGATTTTCTTTGTGTTTATAGTGTTGCAGAAATTCTTCACCAGAGTTTCTACTCAGGTTAGCTATGTTTTTTAGATGTCTCCCAAATATTTTTAATGACCAGAAAAATCTTTGCAACTTTAAGGTGGTTATTGCTGCCCTTTATATCAGAAAGAAGCCATGAGGTTGAAAAACACTATCTTTATAAAAATTACATTTGTCTCATTTGAAGATTTCATTATACTCCAAACCCGTTTTGATGTAATCCCGTCTAGTTTGATAGAAACCATCTTCCTAGAGTCATTTTTAATGGAGTTCCTGTGATATATCCCTAAACCAGCAAGTTCTTAACGACCCTGGAAAGTGACTGCTTGATTACACTTTAACGGTATTTGCAAATAAAATCACAAGTAATTAAGGGGAAATCTCCAGGCTTTTGAGCAAGTTTGATGCATGATAACTGCCTGATTCAGCTTCATCTAGAGTAATGCTGTGTAGGCAACAGCTACTGAGATCAATAGCAACGTAATGATAGTGGCAGAATTAAGTGAGTAACCTGAGAACTGTGCCTCAGAATGCATGCAGCTGCCACGAACCAAGGCCACACAGTGCACTCCGTGCTTCCGTCCTAAATGTTCATCAAAAGACGCCCTGCAGGAAAATGGAGTTAGATGCTCTTTATTGCTGATCGTGTCTCTTGCCACATTTATCAGGGAAATTGGATTAGCAGTTGGCAGCTGCAGGTAGACAAGATTCTGCAGTGATTAAATATGCAGCTTGGCTGCATTTGTTGTGACAGACCTTTAGTAAATTCTACTGTAAGCACCATCTGTCTAATTTGTATAAAGAAAACTTGGTGCTTTAAGCTACCGATAAAGAACTAAATCTGTTGCTTTATCATAAACAAAACTTTTGCAGTAAATGCTTTTAAATGTAATTTATTAGGTTAAGCCTATTTTTCTATCATGATGAATAAATAATACATGCAGAAGTGCTTTCAGGTACTTCATTTTGCAAATACTAGAGATAAAAACAGTTCTGTTTTGTTCTTCAATAAAGTATTCAGTATTCCAATCCACAGGAGGTGATGCCGTTAAAAGATCTCTATGAAAATGCTGCAGGACTGCCAAATTCATTTAATTTGCAACCCTTACCAGGATTTTCTAACTGCCTATTTATTGATAGATATTTTTCAAATGCGGATTTCAGGATAAACATAAGCATTAAGGACCTACACTGCCAAATTGAAATACGGTTGTGAGAGAAGGAAATGCTGTAAAACTCTTAAATTTATAGCTTTGTTTTCTTACTTAGTCCTAATAAAATTGAAGAGAACATTGAATTTTTGTCTTGGGTTTCTCTTTTCAAAGGAAAGGGAAAAGGAAAGAAATTGCTCTGACAAACGCTGGCTCTAAAGCGTTAGTTCACAGTACGTGTTTCCCCCCTGTGATTGTACCCATAGTAAAATATAGTCCAGTACTCTGACTCCCCATGCATCATTTTTGCTTTGGCCATGACGTCATCAGTTTTAAGGGAAATGAATGAAAACTTCTAGGAGGAAGAGGAGCAGTTAAATAGGAACCTGCTATCTTTAGTCCCTTCGTAAAAACTCCACAATGTTAAATTATTTAAAATCCTAGATTTTCAGCATGCGCACATTAAAAGTTTTCGCACTAAGTGCCAAATGTTGCAAACAGCACTTTAACAGAATGATTTTGCTTTGATCCCTGTAGCAGTTCCTGAATAATTTATCACAGGTTATTGCCTTAATTCTGGAGAGGGATAGAGCAATAAAGGCAGATGAAAACACTCCAGTTGAAACACCTTGGGGCCTGCTCATTCCTCTGACACGGCTCTTTTGTTGGAACTATTTAGAGGTTATTAAGATGTGTCTTCAGAATTAAGAGTATGCTGTAAGGATGAAGACAGCCATCTTAATTCTAAAGACAAAGCACAATGACCCTTCACCTTCTTTTTCTTTGTTGTTATTATATAGTAGAATTATGAGGATAATATTATAGCTGCCCCCAGTAGTGCCACTACAGTAAAGGGTCTGTCAGACTTTCCATTAGAAACCCTGTTTTGGAGGTCAGGGTGGAAGGAGCCGCATTTCAACTGTTTCCCAGCCCATCCGTCTCACACTTGGCACACAGACGGCCGTTCACCATGCAGGAGACTGCAGCACCGAGCAGTTTCTCCTTGAACTATCCAAAAAAGGAATCCTTAGGATTAGATACGCCAGACCTGCACACTCCCCCAGACAGCCTCACTTTATAAGGACCTCTCATTTGTCAGGTCAGTCAAGTGTTGACTAACTGTAGGAGAAAGGCAACTTTTTAAATAAACCTCTTTGTACTGTTTTAAGTGAGACGGTAAATTGTGGCTCTTCCTCCCCTAAATTTCAGATCATCCCTTGATCTCTGAGATTGTTTGATAGCCTGGTTGAGCTCCTTGTTAACAGTTTTCCTGGTCTCGTTCCAGAACTGGGTATCTTTTGACTGTCAAGAAAGTACTTCCTTAGTGTTGTTTGAGTGTCTGTATAGATTATTACAGTACTCTTGCTGCTTTGAGATAAAAGATTGTTTGAGCATGAGAGATCTGTTTCTCACATTAACACTGCATTTTCCTGTTCAGTCGAATCTTTTGAAAACATATTTAGTTATTATATTGTCATATGCTTCCTCTGCTTTGGAGTAACATTTTCTAAAATGGATATAATTTCATAGATTTGAGTCAGTTAGAGCCCTTCTGTTAACTTGGTGTCTCTTAAGAAAAAAATTTGTGATGAAATAAATATTAACCTTTTTGCGTAATAAGGATAGTCTAAAATATTTTAAGAGCCTTTTGCACTAGACACAAAGTAAAACTTATTGCTCCTGTTGACCGATTTAGAGTTGAATGGTGATGAGTACCTTATGTATATGTGAAAACTGAAGATTATTTGAAGAGTAGCCTGTAATTTGTAAGTGTACATAACAAAAATAGCATCAAAAAAGGCCACTTTAATAGAAAGACTACAAAGAGAATTAGTCAGAATAGAATTGTTCAAAGACTTCTTAGAAGACATATTCTGTCCTGGAAGCTGCAAGAAACGTGGAAAGCTGAGAAAGAGGAGAATAGGTTCCAGGTGATGAAAACAGGTTACATAAAAGGCAAAATGGTTTAAAGAAAAATAGCAGTCACAGAAGAGAACTACACAGAGAGACTGGCCGATTATAGAAAAACAAGGACTGGTGAGATTATGAAAGGAAAAAGAATAAGTTATTTAAAGAAGCAGAAACAAAAGTTCAGGGTTCACAGATTCAGAAATTCAGATTACCATCATTCTATAAGCTGTTACACAGTATAGAAGCTGAATATTCTTATAAACAGCTTCCAGTTATATTGAGTCACCTTTTAGGTATGGGGCATTGGGGAAGGGGGATCAAAAATTACAGATACTTGTGACATAAACTGTTTCCTACTTTGAAATTTTTGTAGTCATTAAGATGAGGGTCAGCATTCACTTCCAAGTCCTTAATGATAATTTAAACGCCTTCCTAAAGAGACTTTCATTTATTACCAAAGTGTGCGGAAAAGAAAATCTGATGAAATAGTTCAGAGACCATTTTCTGGCAGAATATTTCCACTGAAAACAGTATCTTCAGAAATCACAGTTGCATATCTCAATTATCCCACCCCCTTGTTCTGCAATTATGTTTATTTGTACTCTTTGTTCTGACATTCTAGCATCTGTTCACGGGTTTTCTTTTTCACTTCCCAAGCATCTTCCTAAGGACAGCTTAATTAAGGGTCCAGAGTACGAGTCAGATCTCTTCTATTTAAGAGTCAAGTTTTCATTTTGTTTTGTTTTGTTTTCTCTAAAACTAAGTATTTATGGAACACTTATGTATGTATCAGGCTCTTGTTAGGCACTTTTATATAAATTTATTAAATTTATTCCTGACAGTGCCTCTGTGAGAGAGGCATCATTAGCCCCTTTCAGAGATGAGAAAACTGAGACTGATAATTTGCCTTGCCTTAAGTCTTACAGTTAAGAAGTAAAGCTGGGTTTAAATTCAAGTCTTCTGATACTGAGTGTAGAAGAGCTCTTTTCCTTATATCTTCTCCTTGCTTGGGGAATGTGAATGCCATTCTGGGTATGCCACAGTACCAATAGGTCATCTGGCCAGTTTCATTTTGTCCTAAGTTACTAAAGATATTCCTTAGGGATCTTTAAATGCCAGTGTGCTTTCAGGTTAGACTCCAAATTGTATAGTAGGACTGATCTCTTGCAAGCCAATGTGGTTAAGATTTGTTGTTATTAAATAATGTCTATACCCTGTACATTTCTGTTTCGTGGAATTATCAATACTCTTCTTTTTTTCTAATTTGGCGTTATTCAGAAACAAAGTATGTTAGGAATCTAAATGTTTCTAAGCTACTGGAATTATGACTCAGCTCAATTTATAAGAAGCAGAGTTGGTCAGCAGATTTGATGGTCTGTTTGCTTAAAAAGTCTATGACTTTCTATAGAAAGAGATCTGAGCGAGACATTTTAGCTAATGAATCAAAATCAGATATGTGGTCATTATTGCCTGATTATTACTCCATCTGCTCTGTGCTAACGTGAAAATCAATTACTGTGTCTCTTTCCCACTGACAGCGTCTGTTGATCGGGCTGGCAAGAGATCTTCGAGGGATTGCCTTTGCACTGAACACAAAGACCAGCTACACCATGCTGTTTGACTGGATGTATCCTTATTACACTGTGACAATACCAGCTCTGTGCACAGAGGGATGCCAGGCCCCTGGCTTTCGTTTAATAGTATGGCACAGTGGGGAAGAGGAAACAAAGCTAAATGAACTAATGTGTAATCAGCTAAAAATTACAGCACAGTGGCAGCAGTACAGATAACTGAGCACAGCATTTGGAGACCCAGCTCAGAGAGGTCACTTTTTTGGTGCCATTAAATATCGACACCTTAAAAAATCACATCCCCAAATGATTGTTTATGTTGGGGTTGCAGGGGTAATTGGGCTGACGTCTCTAACTCAAGATCAATGGATCCTACCATTTGTCATTTTCGAGGAGATTTGGATTCCCACTCCATCTCAAACAGCAGAGCTGAGGTCACTTTATCTCTTTGAGGCTCAGTTTATCATGCTGTAGTTTTTCATCATCATGAAAATATTAATGGACATGAAAAGGGGGAAATAAATCGTTAGGATTTTCATTTGATATAAAATTTGAACTTACCTTTGCCAAGGCTTAGTACAGACAGCAAAATAAATAAGCAAGGAAACAAACATCCCCCCACAGAAATGCCTCATCATTAATAGTAAAAAGATTTGGTGTTAGGCAGACCTAGCTTGAATTCCTAACTCTCCATTTGCTGTGTAAACTTTGGCAAGTCTTTTCACCTCTCTGAGTTTCCTCATCTATAAAAGGAGACATCCAGTGTCATGGCCTATTGTAACCACTGAAATAGGTAACGCACTTTGTATAATGTCTAGAACATAATAGGTAGTCGTAAATGGTTACTATTCATATTGTTTTAGCAATATTGTACGAATCCTCTTTGATCCTAACAGAAAGTGATAGTTTATGCAAGTCATGTAAGTGTAACATGTTTTCATGCCTTTATACATGAAACCATCAGAGCACGTAAGAAAATTCTGTAACCTTAAAGTTATTTTTTAAGTTACATTATTTGTCAGTTGCTCTTTTCAGACCCTTTTTATCATAAATAAGAACTTCCCTCATGAATTGAATTACAAAAGAAACTTCCCTCATAAATTAAATTACAAAAGAAACTTCTTAAAGGCAGTCTTCAAGTACTGATGACACAGTTATGGCCGAAAACATAACGAACAGGATCTGGGCATGTTTCAGGGAGAACGCTACACATTAAAGAAATCGTTTAGCATTAATTTTGAATACTTACTTACATTTTTACTTACTATTAAAACCTACCTCATCAGATTTATGTGCCCATAGAAGGGTTAGAGATAAGAATTTTCCATGCCATTTAGAAATCATGTATGTCTTTATATCAGCATACAAAGTACATGTACAGAGATTGTAGATTTTAACCTGCAAAGTCATACAACTCTTTTAACTGTGCAGAATAAACTGGAATTACATATGACCCTTTCATTTCTCTAAACATAAATATAAGCTCGCAAAGCAAAAACTTTCATTTATTTGAAATATTGTAAAAACCTAATTTTAGCGCTTTAAAATTGATGGTGATCTTGAAGCCAACCTACAACTCTAGGAGGTCCAGCAATTAATGCTTCACGTTTTCCTCAGCAACAATCTTAACTAAGAGTTCAGATAAGAACTTTCCCCTTAGCATCAAAGAATAGAAATATCTGTCGTAATTGATACTGCCTAAAATTTATAGAACATATTGTAATTTAAGTTTTTAATTAAGTCTGTTTTCCATTTCCTCACTTTGCTCCTTCTTTTGGGCACCTATCTGAAATGAAACTTTTGTCCAGCAGATGGCAGAAAATAGCAAACGGAAAACCTTGGGACTTAACTTTTGTTTTGGACTAGAAACCGCTGTCTCCTCCATCTGACTGTAGACGTTGATGTTATTAGGGTCAGGGACGGAGGGCCAAGTGTCAGTTATGCAGGAAGTTATGTTAGATTGCCAAACGGGATGGCTTGGTACCGGCCTTGCTTATAATAATTGAGTTTTAGTAGCAAATCAGCTTCCTTGGGAAAAGGCCAAAGGCTTTTCATAATTGTATTGACAACAAAATGAATATGATAAATGGTGTTCATTCAGTTGAGGCAAGATTTATAGTTTTCCTTTGAGCAAGGGATAAAAGAGCAAATATTTATAATAATAGTAAAATTTGTTTAAAAGTTATATTGTTTGATAATTCAAAGAGCTTTATTAAAATATTTCGAAATACTTTAAGCAGTTTCAGGTGACAGAGTACAGATTCTTTCCAAAGTATTCTAGTAATGTAAAAATGAGCAAGTATATGATTTAAAAAAAAACATGGATATGAAAGTCATTTATTCTTCCTAAAATATTGATATGTCAAACCGTCAGTGATGATTCTAATATTACTGCTGGAGAAAGTTTATTTGCCTTTTATCCACATAAATGTGTGTGCTTTAATTTGCTGTATAGTCCTTAGCATACAGAAGAAACATCCTATAAGAGCACATGTCATCTTAAAGTCAAAATGCATTTTATTTATCGTGATTATTTGATAAAATGCTATTTTAGTGGTTAGCTATTTAATTTAAAAACATTTCTATAAACACTGACTGCATTAACTGGTACACGGACTACATTACTTATCACTCTGTCCTTCCAAACCTAAATTGCCTGAAACTACACAGCAACCATGTTGATAAATTGTCCCACTACTGGAGAACAGAAGAAGAATCACTGCTATTTCTTTGCCCCTGTAGTGAGAATGCAACAATATAAAAGCACCTTACCTTGCACTGTATTTAGTCCCCTTGTTTAAGCTTTTTCCAGATCATACTTAAACTTAAGTATCAAAAACCCAGCGGGAAATTGAAAAAAATAAAAGAATGTGTAGGATGCTATTTCCTCACACTCATTCTTTTAATTGTCATAATCCTGATCTTTGAGTACACTGTTTTTCAGTCACGCAGTCAGTGCTGTTGTTTAATATGAATAAACACATTTTACAAAGACAAG